>NC_062572.1:65011378-66211378 GCF_022837055.1 Prionailurus viverrinus | reverse complement strand
CAATTTTTTCAAATGGTTTAATCTATAAACAAATGTGCACACACAAGTAAAGCAAATATGGTAAAATGTTAATTTTTATCGGGCTTTTAAATTAATCATATCTTTACTTTAAAATTTCTATATACTTGAAAAGATTTAAATACAGACATACCTTGATTTTTGCACTTTGCAGATACTGTTTTATTTTTTATTTTTATTTTCTGTAACAATTTGAAGGTTTGTGGCAACCTTATGTCAAGGAATTCTATAGGTGTTATTTTTCCATTTGCTTATTTTGTATCTGTGTTGAATTTTGGTAATTCTCATAGTATTTCAAACTCTTCCATTATTATATTTGTTATGGTAATATGACCAGTGATCTTTGATGTTACTATTGTAATTGTTTTTGGGTGACACAAACTATGCCCAAATAAGATAGCAAATTTAATCGCTAAATGTTGTGTATATTTTTGACTGTCCCAACTGACCAGCTGTTCTTGCATCTTTCTCTCTCTCCTTGGGTCTCCCTAATCCTTTTGACACAACAATATTGAAATTAGACCAATTAATAACCTTACAGTAGACTCTGTTCAAGTGAAAGGAAGAATCACACATCCCTCACTTTAATTAAAAAATTAGAAATAATTAAGCTTAGTAGAGAAGGTATGTCAAAAGCCTAGATAGGCCAAAAGCTAGGTTTCTGCACCAAACAGCCACGTTGTGAATGCAAAGGAAAAGCTCTTGAATGAAACTAAAAGTGCTACTCCAGTAAACATACAAATAATAAGAAAAAGAAATAGCTTTATTGCTGATTTGGAGAAAATTTTAGTTGTCTAGAGAGAAGATCAAACCAGCTACAACATTCCCTCAAGCCAAAACCTAATCCAGAGCAAGACCCTAACTCTCTTCAATTCTATGAAGGCTGAGAGAGGTGAGGAAGCTGCAGAAGAAAAATTGAAAGCTAAAGTTGGTTTATAAGGCTTAAGGAAGGAATCCATCTCAATAACATAAAAGTACAAGGTGAAGCAGCAAGTTATTGAGGAAATCTAGCTAAGATAGAGAAGGTGACAACCCTAAGCAACATATTTTCAATAAAAATGAAACAGTCTTATACTAGAAGAAGATGTCATCTAAGACTTTCATAGCTAGAGAGGAGAAGTCAGTGCCTGGCTTCAAAGGACAGACTTACTCTCTTGTTATGGGCTAATACAAGTAAATAGTGACTTTAAATTGAAGCCAGTGCCCATTTAGTTTCTGAAAACCATAGGGCAATTAAGAATTATGCTAAATCTGCTCTGCCTGTATTCTATAAATGGAACAAAATCTGGATAACAGCACATCTGTTTACAACATGGTTTACTAAATATTTTAAACCCATACCATATGTTTTCACTCTTATGTGGATCCTGAGAAACTTAACAGAAGTACATGGGGGAGGGGAAGAAAAAAAATGGTTAGGGAGGGAGAGAGCCAAAGCATAAGAGACTCTTAAAAACTGAGAACAAACTGAGGGTAGATGGGGGGTGGGAGGGAAGGGAGGGTGGGTGATGGGTATTGAGGATGAGCACTGGGTGTTGTATGGAAACCAATTTGACAATAAATTTCATAAAAAAAAAAATAAGCCCACCATTGAGAGCTCTGATGGAGATGTATGAGATTAGTTTTGTTTACATGCCTGCTGACAACATCTATTCTACAGCCCATGGATCAAGGAGAAATTTCAAATTTTATGATTTAAGAAATACTTTTTGTAAGGCTATTGATGCCACAAATAGTGATTCTTCTGATGAATCTGGGCAAAGTCCATTGAAAACCTTCTCGGAACGATTCACCATTCTAGATGTCATTAAGAACATTTGTGGAAAGAGGTCAAAATATCAACACTAACAGGAGTTTGGAAGAAGTTAATTCCAGCAATCATGGATGATTTGGAGGAGTTCAAGACTTTGGTAGAGGAAGTAACTGCAGATGTGGTAAAAATAGTAAGAGAACTAGAATTAGAAGTGGAGCTGAGGATGTGACTGAATTGGCACAATCTCATGATAAAACTTGAATGGATAAAGAGTTGCTTCTTATGGATGAGCAAAGAAAGTTGATTCTTGAGATAAAACCTACTGTGGTAAAGATGTTGTAAAGATTATTGAAATGACAACAAAGGATTTAAAATGTTGCATAAACTTAGTTGATAAAGTAGTGGCAGGGTTTGAGAAGACTGACTCCAATTTTGAAAGAAGTTTTATTCTGGGTAAAATGCTATCAAACTGCATAGCATGCTACAGCAATCATTTATGAAGATTCAATAGTGAGGAAATAGAAGAGTCAATAGATGTGGCAAACTTCACCATTGTTTTATTTTAAGAAATTGCCACAGCTTCCCCAACCTTCAGCAACTACCAGTAAGCAGCGATCAACATGGAGGAAAGACCCTCCACCAGCAAAAAGATTAAGACTTGCTGAAAGCTCAGATCAGTTAACATTTGTTAATAATAGCCTATTTTTTAATGAACAAATGTTACAGTTTTTAGACACAGTGCTATTGCACACTTAGTAGACTATAGTATAGTATAAACATAACTTTTATATGCATAGGAAATGAAAAAATCATTGAACTTGCTTTTATTGCAATATTGTCTTTGTTGCTGTAGTCTGGAACTGTACCTATAATATCTCCAAGGTATGCCTGTACCAAGTATAGTGTAGGGAAACTTCTGGTCAAGGCAGAAGTTTGTTAATTTTTGTTTGCTGTGATGCATCTCTTTTTTCCCTCAAGCCTTACCTATGACAGTTATAGGGCTTGTTTCAACAGAAGTCCACAAAGAGCCCACAATCACTGCTGTGATTTACACATGGTCTTAGAAGTCCTGAAGCACGATGCCTGAATTTACCTCCACCTTCTTGGTACCATTGTTTCTGGTCCTTCTTCCTATACAGGGTTTTCTCTTCCTATTTACATAAATATTTTATCATATATTTTACACACAGGGGCATGCGCGTGCACACACACACATGCACAAATTCCTAGGTATATGGAGTTGAGTGATAAAAGGATCATACCTTTTCATTTGTTGATGGTTTTCTTCACCATGCAAAAATTTAGCTATGATAGAGTCACAATTGTTTATATTAGCTTATGTTGCTCTTTCCTGAGGAGATAGATTCAGAAAAATATTGCTAAAGCCAATGTCCCTATGTTTTCCTTAGGATTTTTATGGCTTCATGTCTCATATTTAAGTCTTTAATTCATTTTGAGTTTATTTTTATGTGTAGTGTAACAAAGTGGTCCATTTTCATTCTTTTGCATGTAGCTGTCTAGTTTTCCCAACACCATTGACGAGATGGTCTTTTCTCCATTGTATATTTTTGCCCACTTTGTCATAGATTAATTGGCCATATAAGCATGGACTTATTCCTGGGCTCTCTATTCTTTTCCATTGATCTATTTATCTGTTTTGTGCAAGTACTCTATTGTTTTGGTTACTACAACTTTGTAGTGTAGTTTAAAATCTGGGGTTGTGATACCTATAGGTTTGTTCTTCTTTCTCAGGATTGAGTTGGTTTTCCAGGGTCTTTTGTAGTTCCATACAAATTTTAGGATTTTTTAATCTAGTTCTGTAAAAAATATTATTGATATTTTGATAGGGATTTCATTCTATGAGCATGGTAGATCTTTCCATTTATTTGTATTGTCTTCAATGTCTTTCATCGATGTATTATAGTCTTTTCATTGATGTATACATCGATTTATGTATTATAGTTTTCAAAGTACAGGTCTTTCATTTCCTTGGTTAAATTTATTCCTAGGTATTTGCTTTTTGATGCAATTGTTTCATTAATTTCTCTTTCTACTGCTTTATTATTAGTGTATAAAAATACAACAGATTTCTACATATTGCTTTTTATCCTGAATCTTTACTAAATCCATTTGTTACTTCGAATAGTTTTTGTTTGCTTGAGACTTCAGTGTTTTCTGTGTATAGTATCACGACATCTGCAAATAATGACAACTTTACTTCTTCTTCACCAATTTGGATAACTTTTATTTCTTCTTTTTTTATTCTTTTTGTCAGATTGTTGTGCCTAGAACTTCCAGTACTATATTGGGTAAAAGTGGTGAGAGTGAACACCCTTGTCTTGTTCCTGATCTCAGAGGAAAAGCTTTCAGTTTTTTACTTTGAGTAAGAGGTTAGTTATGGATTTGTCATATATGGCCTTCATTATGTTGAAGTATGCTCCCTCTACATTCACTCTATTGAGAATTTTTATCATAAACAGATGTTGAGTTTTATTAAATGCTTTTTATCTATTGAAATTATTATATGATTTTCATTCGTTTTTTTAAATTTTTTTTAACGTTTATTTATTTTTGAGACAGAGAGAGAGCATGAATGGGGGAGGGTCAGAGAGAGGGAGACACAGAATCTGAAATAGGCTCCAGGCTCTGAGCTGTCAGCACAGAGTCCGACGCGGGGCTCACACTCACGGTCCGCGAGATCATGACCTGAGCCGAAGTTGGACGTTTAACCGACTGAGCCACCCAGGCACCCCTCATTCTTCATTTGTTAATGTGGTGTATCATGTTGATTGATTTGCAGATATTAAACCATCCATCCTTCCCTCCCTGGAATAAATCATGATTCTGGTGAGTTATCATTTTAATGTATTGTTTAATTTGGTTTGGTAATATTTTGTTGAGGATTTTTGCATCTCTGTTCATCAGGGATATTGGTGTATAATTTTCCTTTTTTTTTTTTTTTGTTTTGGTAGTGTCTTTTTGGTATTTCTATCAGGGTCTCTTAGAATAAATTTGGTATCACTCCTTCTATTTTCTTGGAATATTTTAACAAGTATATGTACTAACATTTTATTTTTTATTTAAAAAAAAATTTTTATTTAAATTCTAGTTAGTTAACATACAGTGCAATATTGGTTTCAGGAGTTGAATTCAGTGACTTATCGCTTACATACAATACTCAGTTCTTATCACAAATGTCATCCTTAATGTACTAATGTTTTAAATGTTCATTTGAGGGGCGCCTGGGTGGCGCAGTCGGTTAAGCGTCCGACTTCAGCCAGGTCACGATCTCGCGGTCCGTGAGTTCGAGCCCCGCGTCAGGCTCTGGGCTGATGGCTCAGAGCCTGGAGCTTGTTTCCGATTCTGTGTCTCCCTCTCTCTCTGCCCCTCCCCCGTTCATGCTCTGTCTCTCTCTGTCCCAAAAATAAATAAATGTTGAAAAAAAAAAAATTTAAAAAAAAAAAAAATAAATGTTCATTTGAATTAACCTGTGAAGCCATTTAGTCCTGAACTTTTCTGTGTTGAGTGTTTTTTGATTACTGATTTGGTTTTGTTACTAATAATTGGTCTTTTCAGATTTTTTATTTCTTCCTGATTCATCCTTGAAAGATTATATGTATTTAGGAATTTATCCATTTGTTTTATGTTGTCCAATTTTTTGGCAGGGTAATTTTTTGTAGTAGTCTTTTATAGTCCCTGTATTTATGTGGTGTCTGTTGTAACTTCTCTTTAATTTTTGCTTTTATTTATTTGAGTACTCTATTTTTCTTGGTGAGTCTAAAGATTTATCAGTTTCTTTAATGAAGTATAAATGACATACAATGTTATCTTAGTTTGAAGTGTATAAGATAATGGTTTGATATTTATACACATTATGCCATGGTCACCACAATATGCATAGTTACCATTTGTCAGCACATATTATTATAGTATTATTGACTATATTTCCTATACTGTAATTTTCATCCTCTTATTTATTGTATAAATTGGAGTTTTGACCTCTTCAACCCCTTCCCTTTGGTAACCACTAATTTGTTCTCTGTATGTATGATTGCACATATAAGTGAAATCATACTGTGTGTGTCTTTCTCTGTCCGACTTATATCACTTGACATACTACCCTCTGGGTCCATCTACATTGTCAAAAATAACAATATATTATTCCTTTTTATGGCTGAGTAATATCCATTGTGTATACATAACACATCTTGTTCATTCATCAATGGACACTTAGTTTGGTTTCATGTCTTGGCTATTGTAAATAATGCTGTAATGAACATAGGGATGCATATACCTTTTCAAGTTAGTGTGGCTTTTTTTGAGTAAGTACACAGTAGTGGAATTACTGGATCATATTTCTCTTTTTAAATTATTTTTTTGAGTTTATTTTTTTTCAAGAGAAAGAGCAGGGGAGGGGCGGAGAGAGAGAGGGAAAGAGAGAATCCCAAGCAGGTTCTGCACTGTCAGTGCAGAGCCTGATGTGGAGCTCAATCCCATGAACAGTGAGATCATGACCTGAGCCAAAACCAAGTGTCAGACACTTAACCAACTGACTAACCCAGGAGCCCCTCATATTTCTATTTTTAATTTTTTGAGGAAGCTTCATATTGTTTTCCATAGTGGTTACACCAAATTACATTTCTACCAACTGTGCATGATGGTTCCTTTTTCTCCACATCTTCACTAATACTTGTCAGAATGGCTAGTATCAAAAAGAAATAATGTGTGAAGTGACATCTGTTTTTAAAATATAATTTATTGTCAAGTTGGCTAACATACAGTGTATACAGTATGCTCTTGGTTTTGGGGGTAGATTCCCGTGGTTCATCGCTTACATATAACACCTAGTGCTCATCCCAACAAGTACGTTCCTCAATGCCCATCACCATTTTCCCCCATCCCCACCCCCATCAACCCTCAGCTTGTTCTCTGTATTTAAGAGTCTCTTATGGTTTGCCTCACTCCTCTGTTTGTAACTATTTTTATCCCCTTCCCTTCCCCCATGGTCTTCTGTTAAGTTTCTCAAGTTCTACATGAGTGAAAACATATGATATCTGTCATTTGCTGACTGACTTATTTCACTTAGCATAATATCCTCCAGTTCCATTCACATTGCTGCAAATGGCAGGATCTCATTCTTTCTCAATGCCAAGTAGTATTCCATTGTATATATAAACCACATCTTCTTTACTCATTCATCAGTTGATGGACATTTAGGCTCTTTCCATAATTCGACTATTGTTGAAAGTGCTGCTATAAACATTGGGGTACATGTGCCCCTATGAATCAGCACTTCTGTATCCTTTGGATAAATTACTAGTAGTGCCATTGCTGGGTCATAGGGTAGTTCTATTTTTAATTTTGTGGGGAATCTGCACACTGTTTTCTAGAGTGGCTGCACCGGTTTGCATTCCCACCAAAGTGCAAGAGGGTTCCCATTTCTCCACATCCTCGCTAGCATCTGCTGTTTTCTGAGTTGTTAATTTTAACTACTCTGACTGGTGTGAGGTGGTATCTAAATGTGGTTTTGATTTGTATTTCCCTGATGATTAGTGGTGTTAGGAATGTTTTTATGTGTCTTTTTATGTAAATCAGCTTGTTTTTATGGTGTTGAATTGTATATGTTCTTTATTTAGTTTGGATATTAACCATTTATTGGATATGTCATTTGCAAATATCTTCTCACATTCAGTAGGTTGCTTTTTTGTTTTGTTGATGGTTTCCTTTCCTATACAAAAGTTTTTTATTTTAGTGTAATAACAATACTATGTATTTTACTTTTGTTTTCCTTGCCTGAAGAGACATTCCAAAAATATATTGCTAAGTCTGGTGTCTTGAGAGATCACTGCCTATTTTCTGTTAGGGCTTTATGGTTTCAGGTTTTACATTTAGGTTTCTAACTTATTTTGAGTTTATACTTGTGAATGATATAAGAAAGTGTTCCAATTTCATTCTTTTGCATGTAGCTGTCCACTTTTCCCAAAAATTTATTGAAGAGATTGTCTTTTCCCCCTTTGTTATTCTTTTCTCTTTCATTATAGATTAATTGACCATATAACTATGGGTTTATATCTAGGCTCTCCATCCTGTTCTGTTGATTTATATGTCTATTTTTGTGCTAGTACCATCCTGTTTTATTTTTATTTTTATTTTTTTTAACGTTTATTTATTTTTGAGACAGAGAGAGACAGAGCATGAACGGGGGAGGGTCAGAGAGAGGGAGACACAGAATCTGAAACAGGCTCCAGGCTCTGAGCTGTCAGCACAGAGCCCGACACGGGGCTTGAACTCACGGACCGTGAGATCATGACCTGAGCTGAAGTCGGCCGCTTAAACGACTGAGCCACCCAGGCACCCCAGTACCATCCTGTTTTAAATACTAAAGCTTTGTAGTATAGTTTGAAACCTAAACATTGTGATACTTCCAGGTTTGTTCTGCTTTCTTAAAATTGCTTTGGACATTCAGGGTCTTTTGTGGTTCCATACAAATTTTTGGACTATTTCTTCTGATTCTGTGAAAAATGCTGTTGGTATTTTCATAGGGATTACATTGACTCTGAATATCGCTTTGGCTAGTATGGATATTTTAACAATGTTCTTCCAATTCATGAGCACAGTATACCTTTCCATTTGTGTCATCTGCATTTTCTTTAATCAATATCTTAGTTTTCAGAGTGAGTGTTTTTCATTTCCTTGGTTAAATATATTCCTAGGTTTTAATTTGTGTGTGTGTGTAATTGTAAATGGGACCACATTCTTAATTTCTTTCTGCTACTTTATTATTAGTTTATAGAAACACAACAAATTTTTGTGTATTAATATTATATCCTGCAACTTTACTGAATTTATTTCTTAGTTTTACCAGTTTTTTGGTGGAGACTTTAAGGTTTCTATATATGGTATGTTATTTGCAAATAGTGATGATTTTACTTTTTCCTTACCAATTTTGAAGCATTTTATTATTTTTTGTCTTGTCTGATTGCTGTGGCAAGGACTTCCACTACTATGCATACTATGCACAATAAAAGTAGTGAGGTGGACATCCTTCTTTTGTTGTTGATCTTAGATGAAAACTTTTAGTTTTTCACCCTGAGTGTGATGTTAGCTGTAGGCTTGTCATATATAGTCTTTGTTACGTTGAGGTATATTTCTTCTGTGCCCATTCTGTTGAGAGTTTTTATCATGACAGGTGCTGAATTTTGTCAAATAGTTTTTCTGCATCTACTGAGACGATTATCTGATTTCTATTCTTCATTTTGTTAATGTGGTGTGTCAGGTTGATTGATTTACAGATATTGACCCACCTTCCATCCCTGGAATAAATCCCACTTGATTGTGGTGAATGGTCATTTTAATGTATTTTTGAATTTAGTTTGCTAGTATTTTGTTGGAGATACTGTGTCTACATTTATCAAGGATATTCGTCTGTAATTTTCCTTTTCTTTAAAAGTATCTTTGTCTGATTTTGGTATCAGGGTAAGCTGGCCTCTTATAATTGGAAGCATTGCTTCCTCTTCTATTCTTTGGAATAGTTTGAGAAAAATAGTTATTAACTGGCCTTTATATGGTATGATTTATTTGGTAGATTTTTCCCATGAAGTCATCTAGTCCTGAACTTTTGTATGTTGGTTTTCTTTTTTTGATTGCTGATTCAAATTTGTTACTAGTAATAGGTCTGTTCATATCTGTATGTGTCTTTAGATCTAAAGTGAGTCTCTTGTAGGCACTCCATGTTACAGAAGTTTTCATCTATTATTTCTTCAAGTAAGTTTTTTGACCCTTTCTCTCTCTCTTCTCCTTCTGGGACCTTCTCCTTCTGGGACTGCCTTATTTAAATGTAGTATGACCGACATGGTCTCAGAGGTCCCTTAGACTATTCTCATTTTTTACATTCTCTTCTTTTTTTGCAGTTAATCTTGGGTGCTTTCTATTACCTTGTCTTCCAGACTGATGATCTGTTTTTCTGCACCATCCAATCAGCTATTGATTCCCTCTAGAGTATTTTTCATTTCAATTATTGTATTCTTCAGTTCTGATTGGTTATATATATATATATATATACACACACACACACACGTATATGTATATATATATATATGTATGTATATGTATTTTGTATATATATGTATATGTATGTGTGTATATATGTGCATATATATATATATATATATATATATAATTCTCACTTTGCTCATTTACTCTTCTCTTAGGTCTTGGTGAGCATCCCTATGACCATTATTTTGAACTCTTTACCAGATAGATTGTGTATCTCTGTTTTGTTTAGTTCTTTTCTCAGGGTTTGTCTTATTCTTTCATTTGGAACATATTCCTCTTATCAATTTGCCTTACCCTCTGTGTTTGTTTCTATTTTTAGTTAGGTCAACTATATCTCCTGGTCTTGAAAGTAAGGGCCTTATGTAGAAGGCATCCTGTGGGGCCCAACTGTGCAATCTCCCCTAGTCACCAGAACCAGGCACTCCAGGGATACACTCTCCTATTGTGACTAGGCTGTGACTACTTCAGGCACACTAGTGGGTGGAGTGGCTCTCAGCCTGGTTGTGAGCAATGACCAGCCACGACTAGTACAAGAACACTGGGGCAGGGATGGTCCCTGGCACATTTGACTGAGTTGCCTCACTATAGTGCCTGTGGGCAGGTCTGGCCCCCAAATCAGTTGGCTGTAATAATCAGCCATGATTGCTGTGGGTGTACGGGTAAACAGTGGTGGCCCCTGGAATGGCTGGCTGAGCAGCATGGCTATAACTGCTGAGCGCTTGCTGGTATGTGGGGTTAGCTCCCAGCATGGCTGTCTCAGAGGCCCAGCATAACTGCTGTGAGCATGCTGATGGGCAGAGCTGCCCCACCCAACCCCCAGGGCAAGAGCTACCCTGAAGGGGCATTGGTGTTGACAAAGGTTACCTGCCAGGTGTGGTGGAAAGATAATTGCTTTAGGAGGATGTTAGTCCTGACCAAGGCTACCCTCTGGGTGTGGCAGGGAGGGAGCTGGTTTTTAGGGAAACCCCCTAAGGAAGGCAGGTTGGGCAGGTGGGTGTGTGTGGGAATGCCAGGGAAAGGCAAGCAGTGTTGGCAAAGTAGATAGTGTCACAAGTGGCTCTCACAAGTGTTCAGCCAGTCAAAGGAGGGAAAGTTAAATGGCACCCACTGGCACTTCTGTTCTTAGAGAAAGCTCCCACAGATTCATGCCCCTCTGGAACATGCCCTAAAATTAGTCAATAAATTTTCACATATAACTCAGGTGCTATGTTTTCCTTCCTTCCTTCCTTCCTTCCTTCCTTCCTTCCTTCCTTCCTTCCTTCTCATATTTATTTTCTTACAGTTTTGGAGGTCAGAAGTCTAAAAATAATCAGGCAGGTTGCATGTCTTTTGGACAGCATAGGGAAGAATTTGTTCCTTTGCCTTTTCTAGCTTTTAAAGACTGCCAGCATTCCCTGGTTCATGGCCTCATCATTCTGACCCCTGCCTCTACCATCACATCTGCTTCTCTGACTCTGGAACTTTTACCTCACTCTTTAACTTACAAGGACCCTTGTGAATACATTGGGCCCACCCAGATAATGCAGGATAATCTTTTTATGTAAGATCCTCAATCTCTGCAAAATCTCTTTACCATGTAAAGCAATGAATGTATTCACAGGTTTGGGGAATTAGAATATGGACATCTTTAGGATGCCATTATTTTTCCAGGAGCTTTTCAAACTGCTGATTCCTGCTGTGTCTCAAACCCTGAATGATATAGCTCCCTGGTCCTTTAAGAGTGGAGTCTCAGTTTTCTATAGTCCTTTGGCTCTTGCAGAGTTAAGCCCTGCTGATTTTCAAAGCCTGGACATTATGAGGGCTTATCTTCCTGATGTAGGTCCCCAAGGCAAGTTGTGCCCAGAGTGGGGCTTGATCCCCTTGCTCCTCAGGAAGTATCTCTGTGCATGATCTCTCTCCCATTGTGGGTCACTCTGCTAGGGTTTGATTCCTGACTACATCTCTGCCCCTTCTGTCCTTCTCATTGTGGCTTCTTTATGTCTTTAGCTATGAAAGATCTGTTTCACTGATCTTCAGATTGTTTTCAGAGTCACTTGCATCATAGGTGGCTGTTGCCTTGATATGTCTGTGGGAGGAGATGAACTCAGGTTTTTCTATTCTGCTGTTTTCTCCAACGCTTTTGAGACATGCTTATAAAAAAATTCACCTCTGACCTTATTAAGAAATAAAGTCTCTCATACTTTTTATCATTTTCTTTATATTTACATCTTTGATTTTATGAATACTTAGTTTATGGAAGGCATAAAATAGAAAACTATATAGTGAATTATAGTTTTCTATAGATGGGTCCTACACCTTGTCAGGTGGACCAGAGATTAATGGGAAGAAATAGTACATAAACAAAAAAGCCCACACAATATTTTCAGAAGAGAGGTGGCCACCCAGGTCAGAAGGCATAGTACAGCATATAGGAGTTTCACTTGGCCTTCAGAGTCTTGAATGATGCCAAGGTGCTATGGGTGATTTACTCCTCACATCAGCCGGGCCTGGTGTATCTAGAATACTTAGAGACAGTTATGTCACAGCCCTTTACAACTTGCTGCTTTATGATCCCCCCCCCAGAAAAATACACACGCACACACACAAACATATACACACACAATTAGGCATTTCTATTTGTGAAAATATATAAATACATCCATTTCTCCTGGATAAGCTCTATGTCACCAGACCTATATTATCTTTTTGTGTGTGTGTGTGTGGGGGGGGAACAAGGTCAGTTCCCTGGTGTTCCTAAATGTTCATTTTTGAGAGAGAGAACATGAGCAGGGGAGGGGCAGGGGAGGGCAGAGGATCCAAAGCCAACTCTGCACTGACAGCAGAAAGCCTGATGCCGGGCTGAGACTCATGAACCATGAGATCATGGCCTAAGCTGAAGTCATATGTTTAACCAACTGGCCACCCAGGTGCCCCAGTGCCCTGGTGTTCCTAAATAAAATATCTTAATTTCCGATTTCCTATCATTCCATCATTTATCCAAAGCTACCCATTTGTCTCAACCAAATATATTGACTACAAATTGTACCACAATTATTTGAAATACCTCTTATATCAGACAAAATTACCATTGGCTTTTAAGTTAATTTCTTTTTTTTTTTTTAATTTTTTTTAACGTTTATTTATTTATTTTTGGGACAGAGTGAGACAGAGCATGAACGGGGGAGGGGCAGAGAGAGAGGGAGACACAGAATCGGAAACAGGCTCCAGGCTCTGAGCCATCAGCCCAGAGCCTGACGCGGGGCTCGAACTCACGGACCGCGAGATCGTGACCTGGCTGAAGTCGGACGCTTAACCGACTGCGCCACCCAGGCGCCCCTTAAGTTAATTTCTGAACTCTATTCTGTTTCATTTATTTTTCTTTTTTTCCTGTATTGGTACCAAACTACTTTAACTATTATTGCTGTTTGTTATGTTTTTTTTCTCTCTGATGGGCTAGTTTCTCTTCTAATTCTTCTTTCTAAGGTGTCTTCTTCACCTTAGAAGGCTGTATGAATGTTCATCCTACAAAAACTAGTTTGGGTGCCCATGGTTAGTGCTGATTCATTAGAAATGAGGGGGGTTGAGGAAATTAAGTAAAGAAATTATACAGTGCTTGATTTGTATAGTTTATACTTTTACTGGTAAAGCCAGTATTAAAACTCTGCAGTATGCCCTCTAAACATTTGAAGATAAATCTGAAAAACCTATATATGTATCTAAATCTGTGTGTGTGTGTGTGTGTGTGTGTGTGTGTGTGTGTTAAAACCACATTAATTATTTTTAAGAGTTATTGAGAGGTCAATAGGAATTTTGGTGAAAATTTATAAAGTAAAAGGTAAAAATCAGAAAATTCTTTACAGATAAGTAACAAATGTAATTCAAAAAAAGCAAATGTATTGCTTTTTAGAATTCCAACTTCTCTTAAAGAAGAGACCTCACCAAGACTCCAGATCCAGCTGGATTTAGATGGGCAGGTTGGGGTAGGAACTTGGGGAAGTTAAATTGCTTTATAATTATGACTGAAATTATGTTGGAGGGTGGGAGCCTGGGAGATAGGGACCAGCAAGTGGGGCATTGCATGGGCATGAGAGTTTTGAGATGCCTTGGGGATGGAACATCCCCAAAGAGATTTAATAGACAAATATTATTTAATTATCAATATTATTTATCAATTTAATTTTTTAATTATCAATATTAGACTATTACATTATTTTCCATGCAATGTGTTAATGCTTCCCTCCCACTTTGTCACTCTTTAAAAATTTTTTAATGTTTATTTTTAAGAGGGAGAGAGAGAGAGTGTGTAAGCAGGGGAGCGGCAGAGAGGGAGTGTGAAGCAGGCTCCAGGCTCTGAGCTGTCAGCACAGAACCTGATGGGGGACTTGAACTCTCAAACCAAGAGATCATGAACTAAGCCAAAGTCAGATAGCTAACCAACTAAGCCACCCAGGTGGCTTTGTCACTCTTAAAGTAACTTTATTAAAGGTTACATTGCTTATTCATGTATTTTGTGAAAGTAGAGTAGATGTTTGGGTTGATAGTGCAAAACCAGATTATGTTTGGGTGCTGGAGCTAGAGACAGAAGAAATCCTGAAAGTATAAAGTCCTAGGAATTCCTGGGAAAACTTCAAATTTTCAGGGCTGTGAAATTGATGGTGTCAAATCTAAGAACGCAAAGGAGTAAAAATTGACTTGATTCGTATCTTGATTTGGGAATAAGTAGAAAATTTGTGTGTGTGTGTGTGTGTGTGTGTGTGTGTATGCATATATGTCACACATGCTATAAATTTTGAGTTGGAAAATAACAAGATGCAGAGAAAGGTGGAGGGATTTAGTAGTCCATGATGTACTGTTGGATCTGGGTAATGGAGAGAGGATGGAAGTTTATCTTCCACTTCCTGTCCCCTCTTTCATCCTTGAGAGTCATTTGTATCCCAAGCAATACACGATACAGGAGTATGCAGGATACAGGGATACAGGAGTGCTGATGCATAGGGGCACTTGTATCCCAACGTTTATAGAAGCACTTTCAACAATAGCCAAATTATGGGAAGAGCCTAAATGTCCATCAACTGATGAATGGATAAAGAAATTGTGGTTTATATATACAATGGAATACTACTTGGCAATGAGAAAGAATGAAATATGGCCTTTTGTAGCAATGTGGATGGAGCTGGAGAGTGTTATGCTAAGTGAAATAAGTCATACAGAGAAAGACAGATACCATATGTTTTCACTCTTATGTGGATCCTGAGAAATTTAACAGAAGACCATGGGGGAGGGGAAGGGGAAAAAAAAACTTAGGGAGAGAGGCAAACCATAAGAGACTCTTAAAAACTGGGAATAAACTGAGTATTGATGGGGGTTGGGAGGGAGGGGAAAGTGGGTGATGGGCATTGAGGAGGGCACCTGTTGGGATGAGCAGTGGGTGTTGTATGGAAACCAATTTGACAATAAATTTCATATTAAAAAATTAAAAAGATTTGAAAAAGTAAAAAAAAAACATTGGGGTATAAGTGCCCCTATGCATCAGTACTCCCTTTGTAGCAACATGGATGGAACTGGAGAGTGTTATGCTAAGTGAAATAAGCCATACAGAGAAAGACAGATACCATATGGTTTCACTCTTATGTAGATCCTGAGAAACTTAACAGAAACCCATGGGGGAGGGGAAGGAAAAAAAGAGGTTAGAGTGGAAGAGAGCCAAAGCATAAGAGACTCTTAAAAACTGAGAACAAACTGAGGGTTGATGGGGGGTGGAAGGGAGGGGAGGGTGGGTGATGGGTATTGAGGAGGGCACCTTTTGGGATGAGCATTGGGTGCTGTATGGAAACCAATTTGACAATAAACTTCATATATTGAAAAAAAAGTAAAAAAAAAAAAAAAGAGTCATTTGTGACTATCTGTTGGCTCTGTAACATAGACCTGGACCAGAGTTCATGCTTATTGCTGCTTGAGGGAGCAGTGCCATGTAAAAGTTTGAGACAGATTTCTATCTCCTGAACAGCCACAGTGCCTCCGCCCCCAAAGCTCAAATTCCTGGGTCATTTTAACTAATATATACATTTTGTATCTATATGAGGAAATTCCTTATTTTTCCGTACTCCCAACAGATGAACCAATTTGTGGAAAAAAACAGGCAGAACTAAAGTAACAGAACCCTAGATCCAACACCCAGGGTGGATGGACTCATGTTTTCCCCATTCCTCTTCCCACTTTACCAAATCAATTATGTTTATATAGGTATCTGAGATATCTGAGATGGACCCTCTCAGGAAACACGAGAACATTTTCCTTTTAGAAGAATAGGGTGATAAGGGAAGATTGTTTTATCCAAAGTTCACAAATAAATCTGTCTGGGGGCGGTGGAGAGCTCCAGGGTAAAATCTCAGATATTATGATTCTCTGCCCCTGGACTGGATTATTAAGACAGCATAAGATCTGTCTAGTGGAACAGACAGGTAAGCGTTCATCATTCTCCTTCCCCTATCCCATGTTTCTGGGCCAATACTCATTCTTAGAAATGATTCTTAGAGCAAGCCTGAGTCTCTGAAAGCCTTTGATCAGATGCTAAAGCTGAGCTCTGGTCTCAAGGAGCAGAATCTATCTGACAAAGCATATGCTCATCTAAAATCAGAGATATTATACCTGTCCTCAGCAGAGCATTACTAACTGGGAAATATTTGGAAAATCACAAACAGGAAGCCCTTCTTTTTGAGTTTTTAAAAAAGAAATGATAGAAAATCCTTTTACCCTTTTTAAATGAATAACATGTAATAAACACAGAGTTCCATGAATTCAAAGTTGAAGGTCATTATTTCAGGATCATGGTAGATTTGGGTATGGGGGAGGATGTCCTTACCTGATCTCATGCCCTCTCACCATACTAGATCCACTTATGGACGTCACTAAATCATTTGCCCGCCATTTTTTGCTACCTACCTCTCTACTTCACCATGACATATATCATCTTAATGTTGTTTCAATCTGAATTGCTTCCCCTTTTATTGAATGCTGTCACAGAGAGCTCATCTCCAGAGTGTCCCTGTGGGTTGGCCTCTTCTCCAACATTCCAAGTCCTGAGAAACTCATGCCTGTGTACTTCAGCTTTTTAATGGAGGCAGTTATCTAACAAGAGATTGTCCATTCCACCATCTCACACTGTTCTCCATAGAGTGTCTTTCCCTTCATTGTTTGCAGGCCTTTCTCTGAGGATACTTTACAACTAGGTATGTGAAGGCTAGTCATTTCTTTATGCTTTAACTTACTGTCCAAGAGCACCTAAGATATGAGTCATGAGAAAGTAGACATCCAGATGTGGTTGAAGAAACAAGAAATCTGGGATCATTTCTAAAACAACTAAAGCAGGGCTATGAACTGAATTCTAGAAAAGGCTTAGAATTACTTTCTAGAGAGCAGGACACTTCATACCTTCTGGAGTACTGAAGACAAACCAGAGCATTTGTACAATTAAACCATCAATGGGAATCTACTGCTTACAAACAAAAATATTCTGAGAGCCAGTGATCTTGAAAAGTTCCCAAACTCAAAATGGAGACTTGAGTATTCTAGGGGGTCCAGACACTGAGGAATGCCCTGCACTACCAAGAATGCTGGAAGGGCAAGATCTAGGGGGTTCATATATGAAAGACTATTTTGGTAGAGAGTCAAAGCTCTAATTGGTGGGAGAAAAACAGAGACAGGCTCATGGTGATGTTGAAGAGTTTTTGACTCAGAGAGTTTGTCTTTTGAGGGCTTAGAGCCCTAGGCCCAGAACATGTGAGGAGGAGATAGGACAGCTTCACAGGGGCACTACATCTACCTGGATGAGAGGAGCAACAGGGGTGGCCAGAGCATAAGATCTAAGGTTCAGATCCCATTGAGGAGACAGGAGCTTAGTTCCAAATATGAAAAAAGGACCCTGAGAAACTCAAATCCAGAAGAATATGTAGGATTGGTGATCTTTTCACTACAGAAATGATAAGCCACTCTTCCTAGGATGGGGGACCAAGACCTTCATGTTTCTGCCCCCAGAAGAGACAGACTAATCAAAAAAAAAAGGAACTAAGACAAAGGATGAGTTGTTTGTTACAGTGGATTTGTTTCAGGAGAAAAAGGCAGCAAGTTCCCCTGAATCAAACTGGATCAGTGTCTGTCTCCTAGCAACTGTGTTCCAGGTGTCCTTCCTTGCCTTCCTGTGAGCCTGTGTCTTCTATCCAGCCCCACTATCAGGTTCCAAGTGTTCCATGTCCCACAGATCACCATCAGCACTGTTTTCTGCTCTGTATTATGGGATGTGTATCTTCCACTCAGGCAGAAAGTCTTCCTTTGTGCATGTAGTATGGTCTCTCTTACTTCCCAAATTTTCTTTAAAAATATATATGTTTTGTCAAATAGGAGAGATGTGTCTTCTGTCTTAAGGACATTTGGGGCCAAGGTTTAAGGTATCTCAGTGGCTTGGACTGAAGTGGTAACTTCAGCTCCTATTGAATACCTGCTTTGCCTCTAAAAGAAGACCCTTTGTTGCAAGTATGGTTTTTTAGGAAGCTTGATTTTTTTTTTTTTGAGAGAAAGAGAGAGGGAAAGAGACAGAGTGTGAGCAGGTGTTGGGGAGGGGCAGAGAGAGAAGGAGAGACACAGAACTCAAAATGGGCTCCAGGCTCCATGGGTGTCAGCACAGAGCCCAATGTGGGGCTCGAACTCATGAACCATGAAATCATGACCTGGGCTAATCAGACGTTTAGCTGACTGAGCCACCCAGGTGTCCCCAGGAAGATTCATTTTTGCCAATGCTGTTACTTTTGTTTCTATTTTCATACAAAGTGCCACAGTGGTCATTTCAAAATTCTTTGTTGGATATTCCATATGGGAAACAACTGATCTCTTTGAGTCTAGAAAACTATTATATCTAGGGCTGTTGGCAGGGGTCAGTAGCAGTGGCATTCCAAACTATACTAGATGCATCTCCAGATGTTCCAGGGAGATATGCTAGCTGCTTCACAATCATTTACCGTTTCCTACATAGTTCTGGAGACCATAAGTCCAACATAAAGGTGTTCACAAGCTTGCCTTCCTTCTGATGGCTCTGGGGTGGAAGTAGGGTAGAAGCATTCCTTGCCTCCTCTGACTTCTAGTGGCTATGGGTGTTTTATGGCTTAAAGCTACATCACTCCAGTCTTTGCCTTCGTCTTTACATGGTCTTCTCCTCTCCTCCCTCATCTAGCCTTTAAGGAGTATATGCCTCTATCTATTTGGATGAGTCTGTCTGGGAGTCTCAACAGGCAGCTGAAGTCACCCTGGAGTAGCACAGCACCCGTGGGGACCCCATCATGTTGATAGAAAGTTTCAGAATTGCCTACTGCAGCCCAGCGAGTGATCTCAAATCTTGAGTCATGAAACTCAGAGAATTTACTGTCTATTTGGAAAGAAGTCAGCTTGGGCTAAAAACATGGATAAAACTGATTTATTATTAGCTCAAGTCTTTACTTCTCATTCCCAGAATATACACATAGTCAAGATGTTTGTAGTAAAGCTGGCAAAGCCACATCTGTAATAAGTCATCTTCCTCCAGGGTTGTAGGGCTGGTCTACACAAATGAATTTTGTTTCCATCCTTACATGCTAGAATTGCAGTTCCTGCTCCTTACTTCAGTCAATGTTTTGTCTTTTCTCTTCTGGTTAACCACAGTAATACAGCAGTTGGTCAGTAAATATTTGAAGATGGATAGAATGAATAAGCTGCAAAAGCTAACTCTGGCACCTATTTTGTGTTCCTTTCTATCCTCTACTACTTCCCAGGCTTTTACCAAAAAGCCTTTGCTGTGTTCAGGATATGAAGCCCTGGGCCTGGCAGAGGGTGGAGCTATTTCTTGGGGAGGGGAAGCAATCACTAGTACCTCAAAGGCAGGTATCTGCATGGACTGATATGCTCCTCAGCAAGGCTGGCCTGGCTATCCTGCTCTAACTATCTTTCATGCACTGCAATCTCTGCTAAGCAGTCATGGACCAAGGGACTCTTGACAACAAGTGAAACCAGAGGAAGATAGTAATTTGTCTTCTTCCTTCTAAGCTGATCCTCACAAAGGCAGCTTATTAATATAAGAAACTACAAAGGAGCCAGAGTCAACCAGGCCTGGGCAAGATGGTTGAGAGGCAACTGTTAAGCCACCCTATAGTCCTCTTTCTCTCCAAATTCCACCACTGACCTGCTGCTGCCCAAAATTCTGCCATTGAGGGATCAGACAGTCCTTTCTGTCTCTAGATATGTAGTTCCTTAAGAAAAAGCAACAGCCCCAAAGGCCCCTATTCTGAATTATATTGTCAGATTTTTTTGAGATGACAACTGGATAGCACAGAGGTAATCTCCGAGAAAGAAAGCATGGATCTATTCCCTTTCCAATTAAGGCGAGAATGAATGGAGTGCAGCATGGCTTCTGGGGACACAGGAAGCAAGTGGGGGAGGGACCCTGAGAGTAACACGCAAGGCAAAAGGCAAATCAAATATGTCTTGAAAAACTAAATATGCATGCTAGAAGGTTGGGGGTGGGATGGGAAATGAAGCAAAAGAAAGACAAAAGCATATGAGAGGATGCAGGAAGAGAGGGGATGGGAACAGTGGGAAAGGGGTCAATTACTACACAGAGTGTCGTCTGTTCTTCCACTATAATGAGCATCTTATTTCATTTAATCTTCAAAGCAGCAATGTCAGGGTTTTATTATCTTCCTATGTACAGATGAAGAACCTAGACTGATAGATTAGCAACTTGCCCAAGCTAGGGTGTGGGATAAGTAGGGCATGGTGAACGTCAAATAGGTCCCTTCTATACCAGACACCAGAGATCCTGTTTGTAGGTTGTGCTGTGTGTGTATATATGGAGAAAATTGGAGCATAAAATTCTTCTTAAAAGAATAGTTACCTGATTTCTAGATTAATATGTAAATATTTCTCTGGATTTAAATGCAAATGTTAATAAGGTAGCACTGTAGCTCAGATAACTTGTTCAGACTAGCTTACTTTCACATAAAGGACTTTATGAAACTAGAGCTGAGGAATAAAAGGGAAAGTAAATTTTGATAGAGGAGGGGTGATGGAATGGTCTGGAATAGGACACTTGGATGAAGACAGGCCCAGAAGACACCACCTGGGGATGGTACAGAACTGGGAAGGAAGCCATGGCAAAGTAACTTTTCCTGCATAGTGTCATCATTTAGATCTGTGTTTTTCAAACTGTGAGTTGTGATTTAAAATATGTAAAAAGAAACCTCATAAAATAGAATATAAAAAGTAAAATTACATATAGTAAGGTAAGTAACATTTCATGAAATTTCAGCTTTAGGTAAGGATACTGGTGTGAATATGTACACTGGATCATGATGTTAGACACATTTTATGGTGAGATTTTCATGTGAGATTTTGGGGGGAACTCATTAAGAAATTATGACTGAGTCCACTTTTACTGACTCAGGAATTATCAATGATTTCCAGAAATCTACATTTTTAATGAGCTGGTCTTGGACCATCCTTGGAGGGAGGAACCTGCTTGAGGATTCACTGTGACTCAGACCCAAGCAGTGCAAATAACCAGAAATATGCCCATGTGGCGTTTAGTTTTAAAAAATTTGTTTGTTAACTACTAACACATTGTATTTTGCTAAATACTCTCACAGACATGATCTTGGCAAAGCTTTTTCCAAATACAGTGAGGGGTAATTTGAGAGCCACTAGAAGACTCTTTCCTAAACAAGGTATTTCTCCCTACATTACATGTTGTGGGACAAAACACTGAACATACTTCAGATCATTAGAGTCAAGGATCCAAGTTGGAAGCAAGAGGCGCAAAGTCTTGTGTAAGGTCTGGACAAAATCAAGAGGTCAGGATCTAAATAAAAGCAGAAACTGAGTGGGATGTGAACAACAGAGGCAAAAAAGAGTGGAAAGACTCCACTATACTTTCTGAAGGAAACATTCACCCATCCATCCTCACAATTGACCTATAATAAGTCATTTATCAATTTGAATGTTATTAATAGTTAAGAATATAGACACTGGGGTACCTGGGTGGCTCAGTCGGTTAAGTGTCTGACTCTTGGTTTTGGCTCAGGGCATGATTTCATAGTTCGTGGGTTCAAGCCCTACACTAGGCTCTGTGCTGATGGTGCAAAGCCTGCTTGGGATTCTCTTTCTCCCTCTCTCCCCTTCCCCTGTGCGAGTTCTCTCTCTCTCTCTCTCTCTCTCTCTCTCTCTCTCTCTCTCTCAATAAATAAATAAACTTAAAAAAAAAAAAAAACCTCCATCCTGGGTTCCAATCCAGATGTTCCTTACAAACTCTGAATTTAAATTATTTAATCTTCTTTACTGCACAGAAACGCAAACAGATCATACTAGCACCTTCCCTGTGAGGTTAATGAGAAGTGAAATTATATATAAAGTGCTTGGAGAATTGCTGGGCACATGGCAGGCCCACACTCAGGAAATTCTGCTATTATTATGTGGGGAGCTTTCATTCACTGTTTTTTGTGTGATGAGCCCTGGACTAGGAATGCATATGAGTGAGTCAACACAGCCTGCAGACCTGTGGTTTCAGCAGACATTCCGGTGCCTCCCTCTTCCTTAGGGTAAGCATCCCAGCTCCTTGGCCTGCTTTGCTACCCTTCACAATCTAGTGGCCCTTGTTCTCTGGCTTCATCTACTCTAGCCATATATAGAGACCTTGTGTTCCAATATAACCAGCCACTTTCTGGAAAAGTAAACCTTACTTGTTGTGGAAGGTGAAATCCTATTCTGTCTTCAAGGGTTTGCTCAAATGACTTCTTTAATCAACTGTTCCTCACTTTGCCTCCCTTCCCGTGGATACTTGTTAATCACCCTCCCCAAAGCATTAACCTTTATTATCATGAAGTTCCAACCTGTTATGTTTTGCTTACCTTTCAGACTCTTTCTCTATTTTTCCTGTAAAAGCTATAAGCAATCACCATTCAGACCTGGGTATACATGACATTTGTTTTGTTATCATGACTTCAGTTTTTCTTTTACTTCTGAAACCTCAGTTTAATTGTATCAGGTAAATTATCCTGTTCCTTCTTGTGAAGTCAATTCAATTCAGGGATTCTGCAGTCTAAGGTGGTTACTAATATCTTGGTGACTGCCTAATTTGTCATTTCAAACTTCTGCCTGTATCTAGTATATATCATTCCTTTCTCTTTCTCTCTCCTCTTAGGCACACTTTGATCACAGGGCCTTTTTTCCCCCATAGTGTGGCTTTTGACTGTGTGGAAAGAGAGAAAGAAAGAATTATGGTTGTGGTTTATTCAGGCAATATTCAATTTTATTCTAGGTTCCCAGCAAAAATCACACAGAGGAGGTGGTTGGATTTCTCTTTGTCCACACCAGTTCTGTGATTCCTTTACCTCCTCTTCTTGGCTAACCTCTGTGGTCTTTCCCTTGGGCTTAGAAGAACCAGGATGGTCTTCTTCAAAGACTCCCTGAGATCTGTGGGGAACAAGTACATGAATACCCTACCCTCTGCATGCTAGCAGCTGCAACACAGTTCCTGCATGCCCCACTGACACAAGGAGCTTCACACTCCCAGAAACCTCGAGAGAAGGGGAAGTGTTGGTTCTTTTGCTTACCTACATCCCCTGACCTCAAGGGATATGTCCAGCACTCTTCCACTCCCATAGGGACAGGGAAATAGGTCCCTCACACTTTCTAAAACTTGACATCCTGGTTGTAAAAGCTACTAAACCAATTTAGATTTCCTTGGAACTTTGAAGAAGTGGAGGGTTTGGCATTCCTTTTCCCTACAACAATTCCTTTAGGAGCCAGTCACTTGGAACTGAGCATCTTTTTTCTTTTTCTTTCTTTTTTCTTTTTTTTTTTTTTTTTTAGCCATAAGGTCCCATCATAGCAATCCATGTATCTTCTGCTTAGTCCTTGGGTGTGGCCAACAGGGAACTAGGGAATGAAGAAAAAGAGTTACTAGTTAATATTGTATATTATGTGAAATTTTAGGCATCTCTAAGATGGGAAACAGCATACTCAACTTTGAATATAGCTCTACTTTGACAGAATACCTGGGAAACAGTTGGATACAATAATTGTTTATGGAATGAAGGAATGCCCTGACCCTTTATAAGTGATTTTCTAATACACTATGTCCAGACTTTAAGAGGATCTCAGTCAACTCTAGAATTTTGCCATTAGTGGTTGAAGCCAGAGAGAGGTTCAGTTCATGCAAAAGTGCAGATCTCAGAGTTGGTGGTTTTAGGAATAATAATGCCAGACTAGAAGCTGGAAGTACTGTGGCCACTGATTAAGGAATCTAGGGGAAAAATTTCCAGTTTTTCTTGTTCTTGTTCAAGTGAATGGTGACATGGGATAATTCCTAGTGCCTTTCAACCTTAAATATTTTGTGAGTGTATTGTTCCCTTTTTATTAGTTCTTTGGTTTTGAATGAATCACTTAATGACCTACAACCTCAGGTACTCAACTAAATAATGAAGGAGCTGAACTGTATATTTACATATCCATTATTCTATGTATTTATTAAACAACAATATGTTGTATGTCTAGTAGGGCTTGTTTTAGAATCCTGAAAAATAATGTTGGGTAGAGACAGTGAGTTTTAAGGACTGTCATTGCAAATTCGGCATTAATCTCCCACTTGGGTGGATACAACCATTGTCCTGATGGTTAAAACTAGACTTTCTGATGAAGGCAATGCATGCTACTCCTTACTTGTTCCAGGGACTTAGAGACCAGAGGAACTGTTTCAGAGGTAGAGCTTTCACAAGATGAAAGGCTGGGTCTAGACTCTAGATTCTGTGCCACAATCCAGTCAAAATTGCTCCGCTTTCCGCTGGCAGAACTTTTGTGCTTGGAGTCATCCCAGATAAAACATGGTTGTCCAGTTAGAGAGGGACTCACAGTAACATACATGTTAGCTCAAGACCTTCTTGGTATAGGTTTCCTATGTCAAGGAGTCAATTTCTCCTCCAATAGGCACTGGGTATTTGTGGGAGTTATCTTTCTGGGAACTCCTCCTTTTAGGTCATAAGCAAGTGTGTCTAGTTCTCTCAGGAACTGAGAGGGAATCTCCTTCATACTACCTTCTCATAGGACTTCGTTGTCAGCAATTTTGGAGTTGGGTCCATTGTGATCTGTCTTGATCAAATGCTTTTTGAGCCCTATTATGTGCAAGGTATGGCATACTGTGGTGACAGTTGTAGAAGTAAAGAGTTAGAAAGGCATAATTTATTTCTTAAAGAAGCCCACAGCCAGAAATAAAGAAAAATGTAAACAACTATATTACAATAGGAGGGCTGCTGTAATAAAAGCATATTTTGAGGGTTATAATGAAAGTTATAATAAAGTAGAGGGCAGGTTTGACAGAAAAGGTGACAACTGAGTGCTAGGTTTTATATAAATAGGAGCTTTGAAGAAAGGAGATATGTGAGGATGAATTCTGGATTAGGTATAAAGGCAGGAGCCAAGTACCTGGGCCAGGTGACCTCAGCATACATTGGTCAATGTCAGGAACCTGAGCCCAGGTTTACACTTTGTAGGCCATTAGTCTCATAAGTAACGATGCCATGTAAACTTTCCACATTAATTATCCACTACGTGAATGAGTTATAGTTTTATATGCACCATTTTAATGAAAGTTGTGATAATTGCTAATTGGGATAAGTATCAATAGCCATATTTTATTTCTACAAAATAAGACTTGGAAAAATATAACAGATTAAAATTCCAGGTAATAGTATAATGTTACCATTAACAGAGGTTGTAAACAATAGTCTTCATTAACTCTTTGATTTAATATATAAGAGCCCTAAATAGGTCAAGTAACTTTTAAGAAACAGGAATCATGTAAAATGCTCAGGGTTAAACTGTGAACATAGTGTGTAGAATCCAGGTCACCTTATCGTAAGGTTTGAGAGATTTTCACTAAACAACCTGCCTCTCTAGGCACAGGGCTAAACTGCTTCTATTCTAAGGCAGATACTCTTCAAGGACATATGACAGCAGGTGAACAAATTAAATGCTGCCAAGTGTCTTAGCATAGGTTCTGATTTGGAGGAAAGAAGAGGGCAGAGCACAGGGGAGGAGGAAGAGCATAGGAAACCAGCTCAGGCTGTACCTTTACAGAGCAATGCCTGTTGATATCCCAGCTTTCAAAATCAGCTTTTCTCATCTCCCACTCTGGCCAATAGAGTAGCCAGACAGTAAACTACTTAATTTAAATTATGTTCTCATCTCACTGAGTATGGGACACAATTCTCTTGTATTTTCTGATAAGACTGATAATGAAGCGATCAGTCTATAGGATTCCCGAGTGGCAGTGAACGTGCATTTGCATAATGATATTATAGCGTCTGTCGAACCCGCTAGCGGTGATCCATCCATATGCGAGAAATATAGGTCAGCAAAGATGCAGCAGCAATGAGAGAGGCAGGGCTATTCACTTATTAGAGTAAGAAAGGTCTTCTCTATCCTTTAGCTCAGCACGACAGAAATAAATGTAATGGAATGGATCAGGGGATTCTATTGGCTTTTGAACAATCAAAGAAGATGCATCAATTCTGTCTCCTGGTTTAAATTCAGTTCAAAGTCTACTTAACCCTTTCATTACCATTGGCAGACTATCCCTCCTACACTTCTTTAACCCAGAAAAGATAGTGTGTTCTATCTTTCTCATAATATTATGAGAAATCAGGAGTCCTAGTGGCCCCATTCAGTTGTGTGTGTGTGGGGGGGGGCAGTTAAGGAAATTAGCCACTGTGCTTTCCTTTGTGTTCCCTGATCCCTAAAATCTATGAAGTTTCCAGCCCCATACATGTTATTCATTTTGGGGCTTTTGTTGTTGTTGTTGTTATTTATTGTCTTTACTTTGATTTTGGCACCTCATTTATTTATTTTCCGTTGCTCTTCTTTCCATTGTGTCTCTAGATCTTGTATGTAAGATAAAGCACACTTTCTCACAAGAATTGTACATTTGCTGGTGGCAAATACCTCACTTTGTTTTTCCCCTGGAAAGCATTTACCATGGCACCTACTAAGGCTGGACACACACACACACACACACGCACGTGGGCACCCAGAGGCCTTCTAAGAGTCCATTGAATGGATTTGGAGTTCTAGTATCACCACAGAGTTAATTTCAAGGAAGCAAAGGAACCTTAAGAAATCAGGTCATCTTAAAACAAGGGAATAGTACAACTACAACATTTGGGGGAAGTGGCAAGATACTTTATCCTTAAATTTCTAATATGATATGCACATTATCTCAACTAAA
Source organism: Prionailurus viverrinus (assembly GCF_022837055.1). Classification (NCBI taxonomy): domain Eukaryota; kingdom Metazoa; phylum Chordata; class Mammalia; order Carnivora; family Felidae; genus Prionailurus; species Prionailurus viverrinus. The sequence continues at coordinate 66,184,277 of NC_062572.1, read as the reverse complement.
AACGAACTCTTCTAACAATTATTTTAACTTGCCTTACCATACCATATTGTTTTTTTTTTTTCAGTTAAAAATATGTGCTTCATCACTATGCCAAGAAACTGTGATTATCCTCTAATGGCTTCAATGGTTGTTAACAAATGGAAATTGATTTTATATTTCAGTGTGTATATAGATGGTGAGAGAAAGGATTCTTTATATAAGAAAAGATCTAGTTACTGGCACATTCCCTATGTGACTATTGTCTTAAATTGATATGTTCAATTACTCTGAATTAAAATACACATGAAATGTACACATGCAGAATGCAGGCACATTCACTCATATACATACTCATAGATCTCTCACACCAATTAGGGTGGGGTTACCTTGATTGTGAGGGCATTTTGGGAAAAGTGGAAGGGAAAACTTCTCATTGTCTGACAGTAATTCAGTGTGATGACTTTGTGGCCAGATGATTTTCAGAATGTTGATTAGCACAGGGTTGGATTTCAAAGGTAAAATGCTACCCGCACCCCCCCCCCCCCGCCCATACAAAGGCGCATGTGTACACACACACACACACACACACACACACACACACAAAACCAAGCAACCCAGTTCATAGCTCAAATTAGCAGCTCTGCTCAGCTTTAGTTAGCTCAACTTGTGGCAAGGGAAGTAACTTGAGGTTTGACCAGTTCCCAGGAACTCTGGAAGCTGGATTACCCCAAATGAAAGAGTTGGACTAGAATGGAATACAAAAGTTTATTTTTCTTCTGGTTTAGACCTCAGTCTTTGTTCTTGATCTCTGATCTCTGGGCTGCCTTCCATCATCTCCAGGCTCTGCAGCTCTTGCCAGTCTGGATTTTGGCCACAGACTGGAGTCAAAAAAAAAAATGCCTGAACCAAAAAACATCCAAAGCCAAAATTAAATAAATCACTGCCACCAAAGGAGAAAGAAATTCTATTTCCCTTTTCTTAACTGTGACAAAAAATTTTATGTTGCTTGCCCATCACATTGAACTATGAGATCATGCCTTGGAGTTAGGCATTTTGGCATGTCCTGCAGCCATTGTTTCCGTGGTAGTGATCAAAGAATTCCTGCTGCCCTTAATTCACCTCGCTGACCTAGGTCTGGGGTCACTATCTGCTGATACAGAACACTTTATGAGGCATTTAGACAATGTAATTTTAAACATGATGTTTTTGTTTGGAATAAGAAACATGCCACACCTTTCTCAAATCCCACAATCTTCAAGAACAATATATGTCAGATTATTATGCACACAACAACTATGCAAAACTGTAATGACTATACCCTTAGTCTGACTGCCTTGTTTTAGATAGCAAATGGGGAAAAATGGGATTTGAATGCTAGTGAAACCATCTGCTTATTGATTGCCTAAAAGACTTAAGCACTTGCCCCAGAATCTTGGATAGAAATGAAACTTGGAACCTCTTTGTTGTTATCTATTGTGTGTCAGAATTTTTGTAGCAACTGAAATGTCACCATTTTTGTTGAAACAGTATTCTTCTGGCATCACTTGGTCTCTTTATTTTCACTGATGATTTTCATTTCTCATTTTGTATCCAACTACTCTTGACAAAGTTTCTTAATCCATCAGATAAGAACTTTGTGGGAAATTATTTGGTTTACAGGACTTTCTCTTATATAATATGTTTAGTTTATTTAGTAGTAGTGGAATGTGGGAGAAGAGGATGGAAGCTTGGCTTGTTTTCACTAATCACTCTCTTGGTATTTTTGCAAGATTGATGGCTTTCGTTCTTCAAAGACATTGCTGGCCCACTTTCCACAAAGGCAGTTGAAGTCTGACTCAAGGCTTAAAGAAATCTCAGTGACCTCATGACTCATTCTACCTCCTTCTTGATCTTTTTGCTATTATGTTTATGTGGGTATCACACACTAACATGGGACAGGAATTTTGTGACTGTTGTAAATTTAACCCATGCTTAACTCCATAATTTATTCCCTCAAGGTGAAATATTGCCCCTCTTTGGATATTTTCATTCTCCATTTTGACTTTAATTTGGTATTAGATTAAAAAGTTTAAAACATTTTTCAAAGTAAACTTCTGGACCAGAAAATATACATTTTATTATGATACTAAAACATATTCTTGATTTATATTTTGTTGTTGCCACTGCTATTTTTGAGAGTGGGTGAAGAGGTGGGAGGAACCTGTTAAATTTAAACTATTATGGGTTTGAGTATAACTTATTATGACATTTATGATAGCATTCAATTAGGTAGTTTGTTTACAGTTAACCAATTTCCAAGCCAATTTGCATACATGGACACTATTGTAGTTTTGGTGGTAGTTCTGTCATGTGTCTTTTTTATGAAAACAACCTACAACCTGAGGAGTATGATGGGTAAGTTCTTATAAGAACCATTTTCAAAAAGCAAACTATTCATATGTGACACATATAATAGATGGATGATAAAGACAAAATAGAAAATCCGGGTCTAATATTTAGATATGAATAATGTCTACTGCATAGGACAAGAAATAAAATCAAGGTTATCATATATTTACATAATGAGAGAGAAAACAACTTTCTACATACTTTTATGATGAAATTCAATGTAAATTGTAATAACTGTTTAATGTAAAATAGGTATACTGTTGTGTTCACCAAAAATGATATGCCCACGTTCTAACCCCAGGTACCTGTAAATGTGCCCTTTTTTTGAAATGGGGTTTTTACATATCTAACTAAATTAAGGATCTCAAGATAACACCATCTGGATTTAGGGGCGGGGATGCATGCAACTTTCCTTATAAGAAAAAGAGCACAGAGATTCAGACCCAGAGAAGCTGGACGCAGATTGGTATGATGCAGCCATAAGCCAAGGAATGCCAAAAGCTACCAGAAGCTAGAGGCAAGGAAGGATTCTTCTCAATATTTATAGCAGCACTATCAATAATAGCCAAATTATGGAAAGAGCCCAAATGTCCATAAACTGATGAATGGATTAAGAAGATGTGGTGTGTATGTATAATGTATATGTAGATATATATATATATCTACATCTACATACATACATTTACATACAGTGGAATACTACTTGGAAATGAAAAAGAATGAAATCTTGCCATTTGCAACAACGTGGCTAGAACTGGAGTGTATTATGTTAAGTGAAATAAGTCAGAGGAAGACAAATATATTATTTAACTCATATGTGGAACTTAAGAAACACAACAGATGGACATAGGGGGAGGGAAAGAGAAATATGATGAAAACAGAGAAGGAGGCAAACTATAAGACTCTTAAATACAGAGAACAAACTGAGGGCTGATGGGGGATGGGATAAATGAGTGATGGGCATTAAGGAGGGTACTTGTTGGGATGAACACTGGGTGCTCTATGTAAGAGATGAATGAATCACTGGCTTCTACTCCTGAAGCTAAGACTATATGTTAACTAACTTGGGAATAAAAAAAGAAGGAAAGAAAAAGAAAAGAAAAAGAAAAGAAATTTTGGAGAGAGTGTGTCCCAGCAAACACCTTGCTTCTGGTGTTCCTAATTGTAAGAATATAAGTTTCTATTATTTTCAGCCACCCCATTTGCAATATTTTTTTATAGCAGCCCCTAAAGCTGATACATACTACTGAGTATGGCAGGATAACAATTAAGAGTTGGATTTTAAAATTACTGTTCCCTATCATGAAAATCATTCACAAATGTTTATCTGTAAAAAAAAAAATTAACAGTACTTGCCAAAACAGGCAGCAAGCCAGACTGAACCCACAGGCCTTAATATGCCTGTTATAAAAGATCACTTGTCTAATTCATGATTTGTTTATGTTCTTTGTCCAAATCTAAATCTGTGTCCATACCTAAATATAAACTCACCTTTAAATATTTTTTTATAGTTTATTCATTTTTGAGAGACAGAGACAGAGCATGAGTGGGGGAGGGGAGAAGAGAGAGAGAGAGAGAGAGAGAGAGAGAGAGAGACAGAATCAGAAGTAGGCTCCAGGCTATGAGCTGCCAGCACAGAGCCTGACATAGGGCTCTAACTCACAAACCACGAGATCATGACCTGAGCCAAAGCCGGACGTCCACCCAACTGAGCCACCCAGGTACCCCTATAATCTCACCTTTAAATGCTATTTTTCAACAAATTTTTTTTTTCTCTTATGAGGGTAAAACAATATTTGTTAAAATTGTTGGAAAACACAAATCTGTGACACTTGGGGAACAGCTTAGGAATAGGTAGCTTTGGGAAGGAGGAACCTGGATGGCCAGGGAGAAAATGAAATTCCTGGGAATTGGAATGTGACAGGGAAGGTAGTGAGAATAAACTGTTGCCTGAAGGTAGACTGGTCCACACCCCAGACACCTGTGGCCCAGAGTTTTGGTATGTTGACCAACCTTCAACTTTATCTTCATATAGTTTTCCTATCTTCTTCTAAAATTTGGAAGTCCCTGTTGACTGTCTGGGTAATCTTTTTTATCAAGAAACACCTGAGCTGAAATATCTGCAGAAAAGTCTGTCTTTCCAGTGCGTGCAGGGACCCCCAATCATTTGTGGCAACTCACCTGGTACCATTTCATTGTCGCTGAGATTATCCTGTCCTGAAACCTAACAAACTTCCTTTAATCCTCAAATAATTCTAATAAATGATCTGTTGATTGCTTTCTGAATACCACAAAGGGCCAGTTTTTAGGTGGTTTGTAAAATCCACTGTTTTAGATATTCTTTAATTGAACATTCCACAGTCCTCCCCCACCCCTCTTTTTAGGTATCTACTTGCTTCAGCTATTTATCAATCATCCCCAACAAGGTGAAGTGGTCAGGGCAATTACAGAATCCAAGACAGGTCACAATGGCCATATATTTGGAACGGGGGAGACAGTTTCTGGGAAGCAGAAATGTAAAGAACACAGGAGTTATTCTAGGAAGCCATTATTTAATCTTAGAGTTGGATGCCAGAGAACTCAGAAGTCTAGAAAAATAAAATATTAGAGGCAGAGTGTCAGGGAGATTAATTTTTCAGCTAAGAGCAAATGCAGAAGATTAGACAGACTTGCTAGAATATAGCTTTGATCATGGGATAGGGGCAACAGTTAAATTTGAATCCTTAGTTTAAGGCTCCTGGATTTTCTCTTTTAGGGACTAAAAGAGGGTGAAGAAAATGTTAGAGGAGACCAGATGACAGGCGAATAAACAAGTGTGCACCTACTGGCAGTGAAGTGCAGGAAGGGGTGGATTAGCGGCCCTCTATCAGTGAGGGCTGAAGGTTCCACACCTCCTGGCTAAGGAATCTCTATGTGTCTCATGTTTTTAGTTTATTTTCTCATTCATGGAATCTCCTCTCTATATAAGTCCATTATCTAGGTAGACCTACCTAGGATACACACCAAAAGGTAAAATAAAGGCGAGAGACTATTCCAATGGAAATTCAGAATAATAATTGCAAGGATCAAATGTGAAGATACAACTTGCACCTGGTCTTCATGTCTTTAGGTTTGCTGTATCAAATATGTGAACAAAGGGCATGCTGCATCCTTATTCACTGATGCCTTAATATCAACCTTGCCTCTATTTTATCCTCTTTTTTTTCTGTAAGAAAATTAATTAATAAAGGAAAATATCTTCCCCTCAGAGATGGGTCTAAGGAAAAATGGTTGAACAACATCAGGAAGAAACCATGGTCATTTTGGGAAACATCAGTTATAAGTTATAGCCTCTAGTGTTTCTCTGTCATTTATTAAATTATTTCAAGTTTAGTTTTGGATTAAAATAAAAAATTTAATTTAGGTAACTTATTCGTTTTTTTAAGAGTCAAATTCAGGAAAAGGCAGACTAACTTTTCTAAGCCACTAGAAGCCCAGAAAATTATAAGCAAAACTGCAACTTGAGATACTACATTAAAATAATTTTAAATTATTTTTTCAAAATATTGCACTTTTATGGAGCAATTAAATATTCTTAACTTATTACACATGCAATTAATCCTAGAGAACTATTTGATAACTGATTAAATGATTTTAAATGTGAACATGTATAGGATCTAAGATCTTTATTTTCAGATGAGGCAGCTGAGGCCAAAAACTTTAAATGACTTCCCAGATGCAGTTTTGGCCCATTGCATAAGCAGAACTGGAACTCAGGGATTTTTTATTTCCAGGCCTGTGCTTTATTCTGCAGCTAGTGGTGGTAGAGTTGGGATTTAGACACAGATATTGAGGTTCCAGATCCCATGCCTTTATCTACCACCTCTCCTGTCCCTTTGAATCCAGCCCACCTCTCTCCAGTCCCAAGTTTCTTTTACTTCACTGCAGACTACTTCCTTTTCAATTGTGGAGTAGACTTTCAGCTTGTCTTTATAAAAAAATCATCACATAAAGCACAAATGTGAATTCTCTGTAGATACATAAATTGAATCTGCCATCAAAATTAGAGACAGCTACTTGGAAGGTTTAGGATATGGGACAAAAATCCCAGATTTGCAATGCTCTTTTATTTGAAATTAAATTTTGGGATGGTCTAATGAGCTCTTATATCAGTGCATGGAGGGGTTTCAAAAGTGCATGACATGTGTCATTACAACAAATGACTCTGGCTCAGACACTGAACAAGTTCACTGGCTTCAATAAATCCTAACGTTTCTCATCTCTCACTTGTGTTGGCCACACATCACCGCAATATTCACGTGGAGGTGATTGACATTGCAGAATAAGATTTATTTTTAAGTTGAATAGTTTTTTTTTCTTTCACAAAGAATACAGATTAATTTTTCATTAAGTACATATGGAGATATCTTGCAATGATACTTTAGAAAGCCCCATAGACATAGCATAATTTGCTTCCACTCCATCATCAAATGAAAATGAAATGCTAGTGTGGGGACCAAGGAAGATAGACCAAGACGGTTGAATTATTCACTTTTGAAGGCTTCCAGTTCAAATGTTTTGCAAGCTCATTTGCAGCTGGGTTGCAGCAGGCTCCATCCATGTCTATCTAATGAAACTCACGCTGAAAATCTCAGTTGGAAGTTCAGGGAATCAGGACCATTCATCAAACCTCGTCATAATTATTTAATAAGCAACATTAAACGTTCAGTCAAGTCTTTAACTCATCAGTTCAGTTATCACAGTTTAGTGCATGCAAACATCATTTACAAGGTTTCCTGCTGAACGATAGAGGATACAAATAAACCCCATAAATTAAACCAACGCTCAAAATAACCTTCTCTTGCCTGTCTGCCCTGCCTTACCTTTTCCATACTTGAAATGGCTTCTGAAATGGGCTCCCTCACAGGAAATGTAGGTAGGTGGGGAGTTTATTTAGCTGGTGTAGTTTCTGTGTGTTTGCACAAGTGTGTGTGCATGCATGCACACACACATGCACACTGTTGGACCAGTGAAGGCTCACATTTTTCCAAGCCTGCAGGTGGCTTGCTTCTTTCAGTGTGTCCAGCTGTTACTTGTATGCCCATTGTGAGGAGAAAAGTAAGCATTTTTGTGAATACCTGGCTATTCTTTATCCCATGATAATTAGGACACAGAGAATCATCTGCAGAGGCAGGACATGGGTGTGAAGAAAACAAGGAAATTGAAGAGTTGATGGGGAAGGAAAAGTGATAAGTGGTCTTTAAAGTAGAAATTCACAATTGAGCTCTCAGAACGCTTGATGTGCTGTTACATCTTGTGAGGTGTGTCACAGGTAACTTGCTTAAAATATGTTAGAGTAGATTCAAGATTATTCTTACTATAACATCATTCACTCATATGAATTCCGTCTTGCTTTTTTGGGAAGGAGAATGGTTTTGATCACATTACTGGAGGAATTTTCATGAAACTCTGTTTATCTACACTTTAGCCCTTGGTATGTTGAGTGTGTGTATGTGTGCACACACAGATAATTGTTGCCTTAGGAGACTTACAAAGAGGACATTAGGTGCTGTAAACTTTGCTTGTGTTTCTCATTCTTGTGGTTCCGATGAAGTGGCTGCAGCATTTCTTGGTCCTGGGTCAGCCAAGCTTCTACAGCTTTCTTGGGCAATGGAACAAACAGTAGTAGCTGAGGAGCCATGAGATCTAGTTTATTCCTCCACTTTTGTTATTTACTAGCTGTGTACCCATCTGCAAGCCTTGTTTTCTTAATTACATGGGGAGGCCAAATTTCTGATAAAATTTTATTAAATGAGTTATTAAATCAGAAATTGTCTTAAAACATAAATGCTCTTCAAATCTTAGTTTTTAGTGTAAAGTTTCTAGTGTGTGTGTGTGTGTGTGTGTGTGTGTGTGTGTGTATAGTGGTAAGAAGTAGAGCTTTATATATATTAAATATGTATACACTATATATATGTGCTTATACATATATATGTATATATATATAGTTGGCCCTTGAACAACATGAGTTTTAACTGCATGGGTCCACTTATATGCAGATTTATTTTGATAAATACAATACTGTAAATGCATTTTATCTTCCTTATATTTTTCTTAATAATATTTTCTTTTCTCTAGCTTACTTTGTTGTAAGAATTCAGGATATGATACATATACAAAATATGTGTTGAGTGTATATGTTATCAGTAAGTTTAAAGTCAACAGTAGGCTATTAGTAGTTAAGCTCCTGGGGAGCCAAAATCATATGCAGATTTTTGACTGTGTGGGGGATCAGCACCCCTTACCCCTGCATCAGCTGTGTGTGTATATATATATATGTGTGTGTGTGTGTGTGTGTGTGTGTGTGTGTGTACGTGTGTGTGTGTGTGTGTGTGTGTGTGTGTGTAGAGAGAGAGAGAGATAAGAGAGAGAGATTAGATATCTTTATATACAGATATACATAAAGAATAGAATATCCTGTGTGTGTGTGTGTTCATCTGTGTGTGTGCGTGTGTATGTGTGTGTGTGTGTGTGTAGAGAGAGATAAGAGAGAGAGTAGATATTTTTATCTATATACAGATATACATAAAGAATAGAATATCCTGTGTATGTGTGTGTGTGTGTGTGTGTGTGTGTGTGTGTGTGTGTACCTTCATACCTGAGGTAGAAATTACAAACTTTAAGATTATATACTATAATAAATTCTAATAAGAAGGAATGATCAATACTTTAAACTATACCTGTTAATGATTACTGACTTTTGGAGAGGTGTTCCACCCAAAAGATGCCACTGCATATTCATGATCTCTCCATGGATAATCACAGTGCACTGAAATAAATATTGATATCTTGCATGTAATAGTGAGATCGGTGGATATGTTGTATTAAAATATGCTTTGGAATTGCTATTCAAATCATTTTAAGGCCTTATCAGGCATGCCTTATTTTCCTTTGCTTTCTGTGCCCTGATATCACCGGGTCCCACTGTATTTAACTATTCCTCAGAACAAGGTCTTTCCACTCATAGGGACTTAAAATAGGTTGTTTCCTTCACCTGTTGCTTTCCTTCTTGTACTCTCTTTCCAATCTCTTCCAATACACACACATCTGATCACCTTGCAGTTATGTTTCAGATCTCATACCCATTAACCTCCTTGGACAACTCAAATCTACTACCCCCTCCAGTTTTCTGTTATTACAACACTATCATTTTTCTGTCTTGCACTTACCACAATTGTAAACAGATTAATTTTGATACAACCATTGACTGCCTGCCCTGTTGTCTACTAAATCTGCCATAAGACCATAGAGTACGTTTGCTTTTATTCATTACTATATTCCCAGAGCCTCATTTGGTGCTTAGTACATTATAGGAGATCAGTGAGTGTGGAAAAGATGACTTGCTCTCACTCTCTTCTGGTTCAACTAGGTTATCTAGAGTTTCAAAATGATGTAATGCTTAAGGTGATATTTGCCATCCAGCTCATTTAGTGCACATGCATCTATTATGTCCCTGTTCTAGATCAGACTACAGGATATAGTCATTCAGAGAGAGAGAGATGATTGTGTTGACATTGAGATCAGTAAGATTTAAATCAACAGAAAAGTCAGAGGACATTCTAGAATAAGAGGAAGAACACATCAGAAAGCAGAAGATGAGAAAATATAGTCAAGTGATAATGCTTTAATCACTTTGACATAACAGTTCAAGGAAAGTGATATAAGATGTATGTAACAACATATGTATGAAATGTATGTAAGAATCATATTGTGGGTAATATTCTAGACAAATCTGCCTAACTTTGCAAGCAGATAACACTGTTGAAACTTTGCTTTTAGCCTACTCCAGATATTTGGAGTTCTTCATAACTGTATTTGTGAAATCTTTATCCACAGTCTCACACAGCTGATATGCAATATCTTATTTAGCCTTCACATCAGGCCTTTGGGTCTTACAAATGAGAAATATGAAATTTAAAGAAGTGAACTAGCTTCACCAAGGTCCCTGTATTAAAGGATAGAGCTAGAAGTTGAGTGCATACAGTCTTCCACCAGAACCCATGCCCTTAGTTTGAATATGGAACTAGTAGAAATCATTTCCACAGGAGGACCTGAAGTCTTATCACTTCACCTTACACTTCAGAGCAGATTATGGCCTCTGTACACTACCTGGACCTGGTCACAGACACATGACAGAATTCTGCTTCACCTCCAGAGGAAATGTAAATTCAGTTTAATAAATTTACATCCAAAAAGAACATAGTTAATACAAAGTGAATTTTTTTTTGGTTTTGCCAGCAAGGAGTAAAGGGACAGCAGACATCACTGGCTTCCAAGTTTGTCTTAGCTCTGTGGTCATTATTAATTATGTATGAGATGTTGGGTAAATCACTGCTCTTTGCCCTGCAGTTTCTTTACCCATAAAAATATCAAGTTGAACTAGAGTATTTCTAAGATCCTGTATCACACTCCTTATGTGTGATACACTCCTTACCACAAATCTTCTTGGTCCTAATTCTGATGCTAGCCTCTGTTGCAGGGGCATGAGGCTTTGCTCAGCATCATGCAGGTGTAGTTCCTTCGGGCCTGTGCTAAGTGTCTCTTCCTTCCTGCCCTGGGACTTCTCCTACATTAGAATATGTTTACAGAGCTCTGCCTGGCACTTAGAATACACAACCTGGAAGTCCCCTTTTGTCCTCTAGAAGGTAGATTCTGAATGCAATTTATGAGGCTCCCTCAAACCTCCTATACGTTTGAGAGTGAGTGAGTATCCCTGTGATGGCCAACTCAACACATCCTTTATTGACTTTCCTCCATTTGATGTTCATTTTTATCTGCTGTATTCCCTACACACTATCCCCAGGCAAGCCATTATCTTGGCTCTGGTTTGGAGATCACACAGGCTAAGAGAGGCCCCTTCCACAATCAGGCTTGTTGAATTCCTGGGAGCCTTTCCAGATTTTCCATCAAACTTTTCGAAAGTTGCTAAAATGATTATTGGGTACTTTTCAAGTAAGATTTACCTTTTTGGAAAATCAGGCAGAATCCAAAATAGTTAAAGGATTTTTCTAATAATCATCAACAACTACAATGTCACTTTGTAAAATCAGTTGGGAACAGATTCTAAACTGAATTACCCTATTTCCAACAGTTTGCAACCTTTAGCATAATTTTTCAAAATATTTGATAAATTATACATACATTTATATTATTTTTCTTAAAGATTATTTCCCAGTAAAAAAGGATTATTTCCCAGCAAATGTACATAGTATTGATTTCAGAAGGAAATATTCAAAATCTGGTGACAGGTTTGGTGAGGTGGTGATGAAGTTAATTTGCAGAACATATGGAGGGAAATGGAATGGGGGTGGCTACGGAGAAGGTGGGAAGAAGATAGAAAAGATGTGGTGCTGTTCAGTGTTCTGAAATCTTTCAAGACAATTTTTTTTTCTTTTTCTTTTTTGGAGACTTCATTAACTTCATTAAATCATTACTATCTCCAAATGCCAGATAAAACCATCTTTATGAATGAGTCCTCAAATATATTCCACAGCAAAGCCAGGGAGTGGAAAGAGCATTTGCATTGCATGGCATTAAGTTCATGAACTTGTGGTTACTCACCCATAAAATGAAGGTGTTGGATGACTAAAGAGTTCTTATGACTCTCCAGTCGAAGAACCAGATAGTAGAAAATAAGATCTGTGAGATCAGACACCAATTCTCTCTTTGCTGCTGGTGTTTTCAGATAACACAGAATTTTCTCGGTACTTGCATAGCTTTTGGTTACTAGATCAGACCTGATTATCCATTCTTGCAGTTTGTGAAGTTGTCATGAAGATCACATGAAACACCTATGGAACAATGCCTGACACATGGGAAAACATTTGTAAATTTTAGCTTTAAATTTGTAAATATCCTTTGTAAGACAAAATATAAGTGGTTACTGTCTAGGCCATTCTTTCATAATGAAGATGGGCAGTAAAAATTATTGGCTCAATAAACAAAGATGCTTCTGCAAGTTACTTGAAAAATACAGAATGTTTTAGGTGACAATAAACTCAACAAGATTTTAGAGTGTGATATAGAGGGCAAAATGATCACTTCGCTGCAAATTTTTCCCTCCCTGGCTAGTATTGGCATGGTATTAAATAAAATTCATCAAGGACCCACGATGTAGCCAGGCATTATTACAGATATGTAATTCTCACAACAACCTTAAGAGATCACTCTTATTGTTATCCTGTTCTTAGAGACAGTGATTTGAGACACAGAGAGGTTAAGTAATCTGCCCAAAGCAACACAACTAGCAAATGTGGAAGTTTGGATTTAAACTTTGGCAGTCTGATTGCAGGATAAGTATATTCAACCAATATCCTATACTAACTCTAAAGTTGGCCAAATGGAATTTATAAGCACACTCTAGGGAAAGCAACACATTATTACTCGGTAATTGGTCAAACTTCAAGTCCTCTTTCCAGCCCATCTTCTATTATTCTCTAGCACTACTTAGTACTCCAAGAAATTAAACCTCCTTTATCAACTTTGCCTGTATCATTCTCAATATATGTCTTCCCAAGACATTGCCTCAAGTACCCCTTGGACTTGCTCTGTCTCATCGAATTTCACCTATTGTCTAATACCTGTCATGAGGTCCAAATCTTTCAAAAAACCCCTTCAAACTGTTGTGCCAAAACCGGTCTCCCTCCCCACTGAACTGCTACATTTTGGTTTGCACTGATCATCTTCTTTTTTCTTCTTTAAGCATTCTATAGGTGTTGCTTTCTAACTAGGTAAATATCAATCACTGTAACCTCTATAAACAAAAAACTCTTTGCCGCAGCTTGCTCCTTCCTTCCTTCCTTCCTTCCTTCCTTCCTTCCTTCCTTTCCTTCCTTCCTTCCTTCCTTCCTTCCTTCCTTCCTTTCTTCTTTCTTTTCTTTTCTTTTTTTTTCTTTTCTTTTCTTTCTTTCCAGAGTAAAGAGTTCTTAGACCAAAAAGTGAAAAAAACACTGTGGATTATCCCTAGGTTCATAATATGTTCATTTCTTGCTATGACCTCATAAGTCATTGTTATGGAACTCCAAGCACCAATATAAGTCCCTCACTGGACTTAGGTTTGTGGTCCTTCTAGCTAAGATTCTGTTTTTTGGTTATCCAAAAGACTTTGACCAAAGTTAGCTTGTTTCCTCTTTGGCTTTTTGCCTATTTGTCATTTTTTACCTCTAGACTTTTTTTCCCTCAGTCAGTATATTTATTCAGATATTGTACATCCTATTATAATATTGGTATTTGTGGAGGGTGCATGGAGGATGATTTGGTCTATCTAGAAGTTAACACTCATAGGCATCATTTGAAGATGTAAAGAATATCACTGAATCAGTATATTTATGTATCAAGGTACACAATTACAAAACATACTGAGGTTAAACAGTTGAAGGAACAGTATACTTTAAAGAGTGTTCTGGTTTCTATTTCTGCACAGCAAAGCATTCTCAAAACTCAGTAGCTTAAAACAACAGCTCTCATGATTTTATGGGTTGACTGGACTCAGCTATGAGGCTATTGTTTAGGATCTTCTATGCAGTTGTCATCAAAAGGTGGCTGGGTCTCAAGTTATCTGAAAGTTTGACTCAGCTGAGCATCTAAAATGGCTCATTCATAAGACATTTGGCTGATGCTAGCTGTCATCCTGTATCTTAACTGGACTCTCAACTGGGTAGTTTACATGTGGTCTCTTTTAGCAACTTGGCCCTCAGTATAATAACTAGGATTCTAAAAGGAGAGTCAGAAAGTGAGTGTTCTAAGATATTCATATGTCTTCTGACCTACCACTGGAATTCTCAAAACATCACTTCTTCTGCATTCTATTGGTGAAGGCAAGTCACTAAAGGCTGTATAGATTTAAACAGAGATTCAGCTTCTTTCTATATAAGGAGGAATATGAATTTACAGAGAGGAAAGGAATTGATTGTGGGCATCTTAGACTGTCACAGAGAATTTTAAAAACCATTCATTACTAAAAACGTATTATTTATTAAAATGTATTTCTTTGGGTGCCTGGGTGTCTCAGTCAATTAAGCATCTGACTCTTGATTCTGGCTCAGGTCATGATCTCACAGTTCTTGAGACGTGGGCTGAAAGCGTGGAGCCCACTTGGGATTTTCCCTCTCCCTCTCTTCCCTCAGCCTCTCTCTCAAAATAAACCCTTAAAATAGGGGTATTTCTTGATCACTTATTATGCTCCAGGAATTTTAATAGCAGTATTTCAGCAAACGAAATAAGGTTTTTACTTCAATAGATTTGATGGTTAATTTTATGTGTCAATTTGACCTATCACAGGGTGTTCAGATTAAACATTTCTAGCTGTGTTTGTTTCTGGATGAGATTAGCATTTTTGTATCAGTGGATTCAGTAAAGCAGATTGTCCCTATCAATGTGGGTGGGAATCATCCAATCTGTTGTAGACCTGAGTAGAACAAAAAGCAGAGAAAAAAAGAATTTATTTTTCTTCTTGCCTAATTACTGAAGCTGGGATATTGATCTTATCCTGCCTTTGGAGTTCCTGGTTCTCAGGCTTTCAGACCAAGACTGGAATCTATCTATACCATGAGCTTCCCTGGTTCTCAGGCCTTCAGACAAACTGAATTACACCATAGGCTTTCCTGGATCTCCAGCTTGCAAAAAGCGGATCAGAGGACCTCTCAGCCTCCATAAGTGCATTAGCCAGTTCCTTATAATTATCTATCTATCTTTTATCTATCATCTATCTCCATCTCTATCTCGTGTGTGTGTGTGTGTGTGTGTGTGTGTGTGCGATGAGTGCTATGAACAAAATAGGATATAGGGTAAAGGTAGAGTAATGGGGGTACTAATTTAGGGGAAGTCATCAAGAGGACCTCTCTTGAGAGGTAAAACTAGATGATGAAGACTTGATTGAAGTGAGGGAGTAAGGTGTGCTATTACCTGGGAAAGTGTTCTCTAGGCAGAGAGGTGGCAGTGTGCTTCATAGAATAATAGGATGGCAAGTATGTCAAGAGTGGAGTGAGAGTAAGAGGTTGGAAATGAGTTTAGAGTTTGTCAGGAGCCAGATAACTTACTACCTTGTAATCTATGGAGGAAATATATTCTAATTTTTATTTCATTCTAATTGTGATGAGAAACCATTGGAAAATTGGAGAACTATGATGTGATTTATGCTTTACAATGTAAGTGTTACACAACTAGAGACTTGGCAAGGGAGCTGGGGGAGAAATCAGGAAAAAGAGTGGGAATAAATAGACCAGTTAGAGGGTCTATAGTGGTCCATGGAAGAGTTGATGGTGGTTTGTACAAGGATACCAGTAATACAAAACTTAAAATATTATTCAATAACATTTTGAAGTTTGAGCCAACAGGATTTGTTGATAGAACATAAACCACAGTTGACTCCAATGTTTCACTCCGAGTGAAAGAATTAATGATAAGCTTTTACAAGACTGAGAATTACTAAAGGAAAAACCGGTGTGAAGGATTGGAAATCAGTTGATTTTTTTCTTTGTTTACCTACAGTGAAATGCAGCAATCTTAAGTGTACATTTATTAGAACTGATAATTGTATACATCTATGTAATCCAAATTCCTATCAAAACATTGACCATGACCATTGCCCTAGAAAATTTCTTTATACTTCTTCCCAGCCCAGCCCATCCCACCTCCAGAAACAACCAATCTTATAATTTTTTTCCCTACTCTAAGCTCTTTTTACCTGTTTCAGAACTTCATATTACTGGACTCATATGATTCCATTGACTTAGGAGAAAGTGAGTTGGTTTTGAAATGACATGTTTATTATCTTTATTAAATATCCATGTGAAGATGCCACATAGTCAGGATCAACTAAAGATGGCCAATAAGTTACTCTGTTGACAAAGGTGGCAGATAAAGCATATGGGGGAAACGCAGAGCAGGAGTCTAACTGGAGGTGAGTTTTGAGCATAGTTTTCAGAAAGGTGGTGCTTTTCAATTAGATTTTTGGGAAATGACACTAGGGTGGCAAGACAGTTTAATTTTGGGGGGAGCAAAATGTTGGGTAAGTCATGGTGGTGGGTATTGAAAAAAAGGGCTGAGGAGACTGAATTAAAGCTATTAGACAATGTCAGTAGAAACACAAAATGCCGTTTAGGGAATTTGTTCTTGCAGGTTTTGACTCCAGCATTGATTTGATGATTTCAGGCTAATGGTGGAGAGCCAAATTCAATATGTGGGATTTTGTCCTTTCAACACAACCTTGTAAAACCATGGTAAGAGGCTGAAGTTTGACAGCTTCCTTGTAATGTGAAAGAAATCACAATTTTTAATCACTTACTTTGGGTGAGACAGTGAATAACGGCCTAAGAAGAATAGATGATTGTTATTTGTTGCAGTTTGTGGGTGGTCTATTTGGCCCACTCAAACCGACCTCAACTCTAACAGTAAGCCAGAAGAAGGATTCCTCCCACCCTGCCATTTAGAGGAAATTGGAAGGTGGGTGCTAATCCTGAACCTGACACCTCACTGAGTCACTACTGTGTCCTTTACTCTTAAAATATAAAACACGAAAGAAGTCTATTTAAGAATAAATGTATTACTTATTAGACAGATGCCTTTGGGGAGTGGTTTGATAGGGACTTAAAAACTCTACAGGCCCAAAATATCTCCTCCTCCTTGAAATCTGTTGGTTTTACTTTGGAACATGAAGGTTTTGGGTTTCCCAGACTATCTGCTGCCCCAGTAAGTACCCTTGGGAAGGAGAAGGTATTAAATTCTCATCAGCTGGGAGATCTATTTTATCTATCTGAGGGCAAAGTCCTGTGGGAACAGGACACAGAAGGGAGGTGGGATGCTCAGAGGGGGAAAGAGTCCTAATGAAGGCTGTTTGCATAGGGAATCCCCAGAGAGATACTACAGATACCCCCACTTTTTAAAAGTTTGTATTATGCCACTCCATTTTTGTGAAAGACCTCCATTAGTGCCTGTTTTTGCTAATTGGAAGAAAATTTTTGCTTTTTTGAAAAAGAGGAACAGCAAAAATAGTGTTGAGCATTTGTATTACAGCAAGCCAGTATATAGAGACAGCATACACCCTGAGCAGCAAAGGTGGCCTGTCAAATTTTTCCATGGTAAGTATATTCAGCATCTCAGCATCAACTGCCAAAGCTTTGAACTGTGTGAGTATCTGTGATTTATCTCAATTTATTTTGTGTATCCATTAGCAAGATGTGTCCTAACATATTAGAGAAGTCTAAGAGAGGGTATTTTTGGTCCTGAGAATGCTCAGAATTTTTTCCATATAAATTGATGGCAATTGCCTTTTCACTTTACACCATTTCAGCCTATGAAAGTTTTCATAAGAACGCTCTACTTTCAGATAGTAGGGGAAACCTGTATTGACTTCAGCAATTCACCAAGTTTTGCATCTGTCCATATCACACTGCTGGGGTCCCCTTCCAAGGCCATTGTTCACTTTGTCTCCTCCTCCTCTTTAATGTGCTACAGACTGTACCTCTTAGCCATTATCTGAAGCACTTATGCATACTCATCCATCAGGAAGCGTCCCTTTCTCTCTTTTGCCCTCTCTCTGTCCTTTTGGCTCGCCTTCTTTCTGCTCCATTTAGAAATGTTGACAAGGCATTGTTCGCTGCTGACTAGTTTGGTTTTTAAGTTTAGTTATTAAGCTGCTCTTTTGTTGTTATTGTTGTTTTCCACAGCACTGGATCTTAATAGCTGCTGAACTGCAAATAATGAAAAAAGCAAACAACTAGAAAACGAAATTGTTGAGAAGTAATATTTCCCAAATAATGACACCTGAGCTGGCAGAGCAGGAGGCATTTCAGTAGCATGGACTGCAGAGGAGACAACTGTTAAAATCTTTGAGGCTGGAATTCCATTAGTGGCGATGGGGATATTAGGGAGTTTATGTGTCTGCTATTTTTAGTGAAGAAAACTAACGGATTGTAATAGCACTGGCTTACTACATGTTTGAGGCATTCATTGGGCTTAGTAGAAAGAAGTGTTTAAGTGAAGAATGGAATTGGAAAAGGAGGGTAAAATGTGTGATATGCATTGTGGGGGTAGTTGAGATCAGTGGAGGAAAGTGATGTTGAGAATACTTAGGAAGAATGTGGGAACATCTCACCTCATAGCCATTTCCCCACTGGACTATGGTTAAAGACAAACAGGCAGATATGAAGAATGAAAGTGTCCTTAATTAAACTAAGACTCACAATTCTATCCAGTCTCCTCCTTCAAAATTTTGTTTTCATGATCATGGATAAAAAACAGTTTTGTGATTTTTTGAGTCATATTTCATATCAAGGAGGAAAGTCCATAATTCAAATTTTTGACCAGGGTAGAGTAAGGCTAGCAAGAGGAGGCAGTATACAAACATGGTTACTGTGCTAATTGTTCCTTTTCATCTGTTGAGCATGACCAGCTTTCTTTCACCTGGCATGGGATGGGTAATAGCTTGCCTAACTGTACTAGGTAGTCTTTTTCAGATTTAGGATTGTTCAAAATCTGGAATTGGGTGAGATCAGCCATGTTCTCCAGGCTAAGGACAATTAGGAAGCATCCCTTCAGTATTTAGAGTTGTTGTAAGACAAGTCCATGTTCACCCTGGTAGCCTCAGCTAAAAATAGATCTGATCCACCAGTTTAACTCTGGAGAAAGAAAAGACATTTGAAGGCTCTGGAACTGGGTGGCTTTGCCTTAATGCCGCTTCCAGGGGTCCACAGGATCCAGAGTTAGAGACCTACAAAACTATATTAATCCTTATGTCTATGAGACTCGGGGCTGCTATAGGATTTATTTGCACAGGAACATATCCCAGCCTGACTAATTAAATGTAGTATTACCTAAGAACATCTGGCTGAAATGAAGAACCAAGGGACAGCAGGAGATGCAGATTATGGGAGATAGATTTTGATGGGGCGTAACAGTGGAAAGCAGAAATATGAGCCAGTTATTGAGCACTTTTATGTGCCAGACACCATGCTAGGTGCTTTATGTACATTTTCTCATTACATTCTTATAATCATTATATGATATAGGCATTATGGCTCCCATTTTCATGTTAAGTAAACTGGCATTCAGAGACGCTGAACAACTTGTCTACTTAGAACACAGTTGCTAAATAGTCATACCAGGACTCAAACCTATGTCTGTCTGAACTGAAATGCCATATTATTAACCACAGAATTTAATTTTCCATCAAACACAAGAGTAACCTCAAATTTTGTTTTAGTTATTCACCCCAGACCAACACTTTGGGAAGTATTTTGCACTATAAAATTGCAAGCTGCCTTGCATGAGTTAATGCTGAACATTTATGCAATTTTAGCCAGTTATATTCCAATTCATCTACTGTAATCTTTCCTGGAGGAAAGAGGGAGGGGTAGTTGGTGAGGGGGGGGATCCCTCATTTACCATTAATTTGTGTAGAAAAATTCCATTTGAAATGCCTAACAAATTGAATTAAATTGAGAAAGGTCATAAGAGTTTATCAGTTGAAGTCATCAAGACAGCAGTAAAGAAAGTAGTTAGGAGGCTGATTTTATATTAGCTGGCAAGCCAGCCAGGTCACTCTATTAAAATTCCAAGAAAGCCTGCATCACTGTGCTGCTCAATGTGACAATTAAATGTAATATGTAATTTCTTCCACTACCCATTACACTGATGGCCAAGGTAGCCACTCAAAATGAAAACTACAGGAACAATTAATGCAGCACAGGGTGGCATGTGTGTGGTGGGGCCATGTGGTTTGTTTCATTACAACATATTAGTCCCTGCTATTTTCCTCTCCTTGGTGGCCATTCTTAACTTTGAGCTGTAATCTGAGTCCTAATACATTTATCCAACTTTGTTTATCACTGATGCGTAACTAGCAGTTATGCCTGGCTCCCCTATTTCCTAATGTTGATATGCCATCCAGTCATTCACATCTCAAGAGCATAGTGCATAGGGTTATTTTATTTGGCAGTTTAAAGCTACATATGTATATTTTTTTTATCCTGAACAAGCACATGAGCATGCCCATTGAAAGCTCTTCATGTGAATGGTTCTCTGCCTTGACTTGGAGTCAAGGAGTCTTGCATCTATTTTCAGCTGTATGGTCCATTGGCTTGGCATGTGGGAGCAGTCACATTAACTCCCACCCAGGACTGAGTTTGCTGTTTCTAAGAAGAGATATTTCTCTGACTAATCCCAAAAGGCTTTTCTAAATGAGCAACTGATGATTCTTGAGTCCAATATGTGAAGATATAATGAAAGAATGCCATTTAGTTTCAGGTAATATCATTAGTATAGAAGCAAAACTGGCACTTTTCTAAATGATGAAACAACCAAAAATTCAAACTTCTAAATTGGACACAATAATGGGGGGGGGGTATTGTATTGTTTTAAAGGAAACAAAATTATATTTATGAACTTACTTTTTGCTAACAGCAAGCAGGAGGAAGTTATTTCCTACACATTTATGGGTTAAAAGTTATTATCCAAGGTACACAAAAGAGCCATTAAAATCAATATGAACATTACCCACTCAACTGAGAAAGACATGTAAGTATAGGTATTGGGTGAAAAAGATAAAAATCAATAATATCTTATCAAATTTTCAGTTTAATAATGATTTTAAATGTGAAATACATCATACTTTTTAAAGGGTATATCTTATTATTATTATTATTATTATTATTATTATTATTCAGTAGTCCCACCCCAGCTTAAAGAAGAAACCAGTGTATTTGAAATCCTCAGCATATACTTTCCCTTAAATTTCCTATTTCTTGTGAGAAATAACTACTATTTTCAATTTTATATGAATTATTTTCTTGAATTGCTAATTATTTTGCTACATGTGTGTATATGACTTAATATATAGGTTGCCTATGTTTAAATGTCATGGTAATAGAAACATGTATTCTTTAGTCACTTCTTTCTTTCACCCAAACAATGTTTTTACTCCATATTGTATGTAAAGATCTATTTATTTCTATTTCTACATAGTACTCCAGCATTAAAAACATACCTAATTTTATTTATTCATTCTGCTGTTGGTAGACATTTAGTTTGATTTCAAGTTTTGCTATTACAAATAATGCTCCTAGAAGCATCCTCATAGAATTATCCTGGCATATGTGAAGAAGAATTTTTCTTTTTTTTTTTTTTTTTTTCACTGGGCCTGAATAAATTTTTGTTGTTTCTCTACAGTGATACAGTTCCTAAAATATTTTATTTTTTTTATTTTTTTATTTTTTTTTGGAAGAGTATATAAATTTATTTATTTATTTATTTATTTATTTATTTATTTATTTATTTTTTATGAAATTTATTGACAAATTGGTTTCCATACAACACCCAGTGCTCATCCCAAAAGGTGCCCTCCTCAATACCCATCACCCACCCTCTCCTCCCTCCCACCCCCCATCAACCCTCAGTTTGTTCTCAGTTTTTAACAGTCTCTTATGCTTTGGCTCTCTCCCATTCTAACCTCTTTTTTTTTTTTTCCCTTCCCCTCCCCCATGGGTTCCTGTTAAGTTTCTCAGGATCCACATAAGAGTGAAACCATATGGTATCTGTCTTTCTCTGTATGGCTTATTTCACTTAGCATCACACTCTCCAGTTCCATCCACGTTGCTACAAAAGGCCATATTTCATTTTTTCTCATTGCCACGTAATATTCCATTGTGTATATAAACCACAATTTCTTTATCCATTCATCAGTTGATGGACATTTAGGCTCTTTCCATAATTTGGCTATTGTTGAGAGTGCTGCTATGAACATTGGGGTACAAGTGGCCCTATGCATCAGTACTCCTGTATCCCTTGGATAAATTCCTAGCAGTGCTATTGCTGGGTCATAGGGTAGGTCTATTTTTAATTTTCTGAGGAACCTCCACACTGCTTTCCAGAGCGGCTGCACCAATTTGCATTCCCACCAACAGTGCAAGAGGGTTCCCGTTTCTCCACATCCTCGCCAGCATCTATAGTCTCCTGATTTGTTCATTTTGGCCACTCTGACTGGCGTGAGGTGATACCTGAGTGTGGTTTTGATTTGTATTTCCCTGATAAGGAGCGACGCTGAACATCTTTTCATGTGCCTGTTGGCCATCTGGATGTCTTCTTTAGAGAAGTGTCTATTCATGTTTTCTGCCCATTTCTTCACTGGGTTATTTGTTTTTCGGGTGTGGAGTTTGGTGAGCTCTTTATAGATTTTGGATACTAGCCCTTTGTCCGATATGTCATTTGCGAATATCTTTTCCCATTCCGTTGGTTGCCTTTTAGTTTTGTTGGTTGTTTCCTTTGCTGTGCAGAAGCTTTTTATCTTCATGAGGTCCCAGTAATTCACTTTTGCTTTTAATTCCCTTGCCTTTGGGGATGTGTCGAGTAAGAGATTGCTACGGCTGAGGTCAGAGAGGTCTTTTCCTGCTTTCTCCTCTAAGGTTTTGATGGTTTCCTGTCTCACATTTAGGTCCTTTATCCATTTTGAATTTATTTTTGTGAATGGTGTGAGAAAGTGGTCTAGTTTCAACCTTCTGCATGTTGCTGTCCAGTTCTCCCAGCACCATTTGTTAAAGAGGCTGTCTTTTTTCCATTGGATGTTCTTTCCTGCTTTGTCAAAGATGAGTTGGCCATACGTTTGTGGGTCTAGTTCTGGGGTTTCTATTCTATTCCATTGGTCTATGTGTCTGTTTTGGTGCCAATACCATGCTGTCTTGATGATGACAGCTTTGTAGTAGAGGCTAAAGTCTGGGATTGTGATGCCTCCTGCTTTGGTCTTCTTCTTCAAAATTCCTTTGGCTATTCGGGGCATTTTGTGGTTCCATATGAATTTTAGGATTGCTTGTTCTAGTTTCGAGAAGAATGCTGCTGCAATTTTGATTGGGATTGCATTGAATGTGTAGATAGCTTTGGGTAGTATTGACATTTTGACAATATTTATTTTTCCAATCCATGAGCAGGGAATGTCTTTCCATTTCTTTAAATCTTCTTCAATTTCCTTCATAAGCTTTCTATAGTTTTCAGCATACAGATCCTTTACATCTTTGGTTAGATTTATTCCTAGGTATTTCATGCTTCTTGGTGCAATTGTGAATGGGATCAGTTTCTTTATTTGTCTTTCTGTTGCTTCATTGTTAGTGTATAAGAATGCAACTGATTTCTGTACATTGATTTTGTATCCTGCAACTTTGCTGAATTCCTGTATCAGTTCTAGCAGACTTTTGGTGGAGTCTATCGGATTTTCCATGTATAATATCATGTCATCTGCAAAAAGCGAAAGCTTGACTTCATCTTTGCCAATTTTGATGCCTTTGATTTCCTTTTGTTGTCTGATTGCTGATGCTAGAACTTCCAGCACTATGTTAAACAACAGCGGTGAGAGTGGGCATCCCTGTCGTGTTCCTGATCTCAGGGAAAAAGCTCTCAGTTTTTCCCCGTTGAGGATGATGTTAGCTGTGGGCTTTTCATAAATGGCTTTTATGATCCTTAAGTATGTTCCTTCTATCCCAACTTTCTCAAGGGTTTTTATTAAGAAAGGGTGCTGGATTTTGTCGAAGGCCTTTTCTGCATCGATTGACAGGATCATATGGTTCTTCTCTTTTTTTTTGTTAATGTGATGTATCACGTTGATTGATTTGCGAATGTTGAACCAGCCCTGCATCCCAGGAATGAATCCCACTTGATCATGGTGAATAATTCTTTTTATATGCTGTTGAATTCGATTTGCTAGTATCTTATTGCAAATTTTTGCATCCATATTCATCAGGGATATTGGCCTGTAGTTCTCTTTTTTAACTGGGTCTCTGTCTGGTTTAGGAATCAAAGTAATACTGGCTTCATAGAATGAGTCTGGAAGTTTTCCTTCCCTTTCTATTTCTTGGAATAGCTTGAGAAGGATAGGTATGATCTCTGCTTTAAACGTCTGGTAGAACTCCCCTGGGAAGCCATCTGGTCCTGGACTCTTATTTGTTGAGAGATTTTTGATAACCGATTCAATTTCTTCGCTGGTTATGGGTCTGTTCAAGCTTTCTATTTCCTCCTGATTGAGTTTTGGAAGAGTGTGGGTGTTCAGGAATTTGTCCATTTCTTCCAGGTTGTCCAATTTGTTGGCATATAATTTTTCATAGTATTCCCTGATAATTGTTTGTATCTCTGAGGGATTGGTTGTAATCATTCCATTTTCATTCATGATTTTATCTATTTGGGTCATCTCCCTTTTCTTTTTGAGAAGCCTGGCTAGAGGTTTGTCAATTTTGTTTATTTTTTCAAAAAAACAACTCTTGGTTTCGTTGATCTGCTCTACAGTTTTTTTAGATTCTATATTATTTATTTCTGCTCTGATCTTTATTATTTCTCTTCTTCTGCTGGGCTTAGGCTGCCTTTGCTGTTCTGCTTCTAGTTCCTTTAGGTGTGCTGTTAGATTTTGTATTTGGGATTTTTCTTGTTTCTTGAGATAGGCCTGGATTGCAATGTATTTTCCTCTCAGGACTGCCTTTGCTGCGTCCCAAAGCGTTTGGATTGTTGTATTTTCATTTTCGTTTGTTTCCATATATTTTTTAATTTCTTCTCTAATTGTCTGGTTGACCCACTCATTCGTTAGTAGGGTGTTCTTTAACCTCTATGCTTTTGGAGGTTTTCCAGACTTTTTTCTGTGGTTGATTTCAAGCTTCATAGCATTGTGGTCTGAAAGTAAGCATGGTATAATTTCAATTCTTGTAAACTTATGAAGGGCTGTTTTGTGACCCAGTATATGGGTTCTATCTTGGAGATTCTATCTTGGAGATTGTTCCATGTGCACTCGAGAAGAAAGTATATTCTGTTGCTTTGGGATGCAGAGTTCTAAATATATCTGTCAAGTCCATCTGATCCAATGTCTCATTCAGGGCCCTTGTTTCTTTATTGACCGTGTGTCTAGATGATCTATCCATTTCTGTAAGTGGTGTATTAAAGTCCCCTGCAATTACCACATTCTTATCAATAAGGTTGCTTATGTTTATGAGTAATTGTTTTATATATTTGGGGGCTCCGGTATTCGGTGCATAGACATTTATAATTGTTAGCTCTTCCTGATGGATAGACCCTGTAACTATTATATAATGTCCTTCTTCATCTCTTGTTACAGCCTTTAATTTAAAGTCTAGTTTGTCTGATAGAAGTATGGCTACTCCAGCTTTCTTTTGGCTTCCAGTCGCATGATAAATAGTTCTCCATCCCCTCACTCTCAATCTAAAGGTGTCCTCAGGTCTAAAATGAGTCTCTTGTAGACAGCAAATAGATGGGTCTTGTTTTTTTATCCATTCTGATACCCTATGTCTTTTGGTTGGCGCATTTAATCCATTTACATTCAGTGTTATTATAGAAAGATACGGGTTTAGAGTCATTGTGATGTCTGTATGTGTTATGCTTGTAGTGATGTCTCTGGGACTTTGTCTCACAGGGTCCCCCTTAGGATCTCTTGTAGGGCTGGTTTAGTGGTGACAAATTCCTTCAGTTTTTGTTTGTTTGGGAAGACCTTTATCTCTCCTTCTATTCTAAATGACAGACTTGCTGGATAGAGGATTCTTGGCTGCATATTTTTTCTGTCTAGCACCCTGAAAATCTCGTGCCAATTCTTTCTGGCCTGCCAAGTTTCAAAAGAGAGATCAGTCACGAGTCTTATAGGTCTCCCTTTATATGTGAGGGCACGTTTACCCCTCGCTGCTTTCAGAATTTTCTCTTTATCCTTGTATTTTGCCAGTTTCACTATGATATGTCGTGCAGAAGATCGATTCAAGTTACGTCTGAAGGGAGTTCTCTGTGCCTCTTGGATTTCAATGCCTTTTTCCTTCCCCAGTTCAGGGAAGTTCTCAGCTATTATTTCTTCAAGTACCCCTTCAGCCCCTTTCCCTCTCTCTTCCTCCTCTGGGATACCAATTATGTGTATATTATTTCTTTTTAGTGTATCACTTAGTTCTCTAATTTTCCCCTCATACTCCTGGATTTTTTTATCTCTCTTTTTCTCAGCTTCCTCTTTTTCCATAACTTTATCTTCTAGTTCACCTATTCTCTCCTCTGCCTCTTCAAGCCGAGCCGTGGTGGTTTCCATTTTGTTATGCATTTCGTTTAAAGCGTTTTTCAGCTCCTCGTGACTGTTCCTTAGTCCCTTGATCTCTGTAGCAAGAGATTCTCTGCTGTCCTGTATACTGTTTTCAAGCCCAGCGATTAATTTTATGACTATTATTCTAAATTCACTTTCTGTTATGTTATTAAGTCCTTTTTGATCAGCTCATTAGCTGTTGTTATTTCCTGGAGATTCTTCTGAGGGGAATTCTTCCGCTTGGTCATTTTGGATAGTCCCTGGCGTGGTGAGGACCTGCAGGGCACTTCCCCTGTGCTGTGGTGTATAACTGGAGTTGGTGGGCGGGGCCGCAGTCGGACCTGATGTCTGCCCCCAGCCCACCGCTGGGGCCACAGTCAGACTGGTGTGTGCCTTCTCTTCCCCTCTCCTAGGGGTGGGATTCACTGTGGGGTGGCGTGGCCCGTCTGGGCTACTTGCACCCTGCCAGGCTTGTGATGCTGGGGATCTGGCGTATTAGCTGGGGTGGGTAGGCAAGGTGTTCGGGGGCAGGAGGGGCAGGCTTAGATCGCTTCTCCTTAGGTGATCCACTTCAGGAGGGGCCCTGTGGCAGCGGGAGGGAGTCAGATCCGCTGCCGGAGGTTTGGCTCCGCCGAAGCGCAGAGTTGGGTGTTTGCGCGGAGCGAGGAAGTTCCCTGGCAGGAACAGGTTCCCTTTGGGATTTCGGCTGGGGGATGGGCGGGGAGATGGCTCTGGCGAGCGCCTTTGTTCCCCACCAAACTGAGCTCTGTCATCAGGGGGCTCAGCAGCTCTCCCTCCCTTTGTCTTCCAGCCTTCTCGCTTTCCGAGCAGAGCTGTTAACTTATGACCTCCCAGACGCTAAGTCGCGCTTGTTGTGGGAACACAGTCCGTCAGGCCCCTCCGCTTTTGCAAGCCAGACTCGGGGGCTCTGCGTGGCCGGCGAGCCGCCCCTCCGCCCTGGCTCCCTCCCGCCAGTCCGTGGAGCGCGCACCGCCTCGCCGCCCTTCCTACCCTCTTCCGTGGGCCTCTCGTCTGCGTTTGGCTCTGGCGACTCCGTTCTGCTAATCCTCTGGCGGTTTTCTGGGTTATTTAGGCAGGTGTAGATGGAATCTAAGTGATCAGCAGGACGTGCGGTGAGCCCAGCATCCTCCTAAGCCGCCATCTTGCCGCAACCGAAGAATTTTTCTTAGTTAAATATATCTAGAAGTAGATTTATTGGGTCATAAGTAGGATAAGTTAGTGTATTGTTCAACCTGAAACATTTTGAAAAATTAAAGGGAGTAGTATTAAAGATTACTCTAAGGGGCGCCTGGGTGGCGCAGTCGGTTAAGTGTCCCACTTCAGCCAGGTCACGATCTCGCGGTCCGTGAGTTCGAGCCCCACGTCAGGCTCTGGGCTGATGGCTCGGAGCCTGGAGCCTGTTTCCGATTCTGTGTCTCCCTCTCTCTCTGCCCCTCCCCCGTTCATGCTCTGTCTCTCTCTGTCCCAAAAATAAATAAAAAACTTTGAAAAAAAATTAAAAAAAAAGATTACTCTAAGAGAATAAGGGTAAACTGGATACTCCCATATGTATGGCTTCCCACGTCACAGTAGGTTCAAATTTGGTGGCTAATTTCAAATGGTTTTCCTAAGTTTTACCAATTTAAACTCCCATCAGTCATGTCTAAGAGTTCTTTTGCTCTCCATTTTTATCAAGGACGTTAAACAGGCTATTTCTCTGCTATTTATTAAGATTGAATTTTTGTTTTTGTTTTTACATGCACTAGTCACTTATTTTTCCTCTTAAATATTTATATAATAGTTATTTATATTTTTTGCCCACTTTTCTATTAGAACGTTTGCCTTTTTCTTATTTTATAGGAGTCCCATTAATCATAAAGTTTTCCTATATGCGTGGCTGTATTTCTGAAATATTTATTCTTTTTATGTTTATCCTTTTGACAATACCACAATATCATAATTATAAAATTATGATAAATTTGACGTTCTGTAGTTTTCCTGTGACATAAATATATTTCCATTTTTCTTGCCAGATATTCACTGAGTCTTCTAAATATTAAGTGCTTTTAAATAGTTATGAAAAGTTCTCAGCTAGTATTCTATAATCATTACTTCTTCATTTCTGTCCTTATCTGGAAATCCAGTCAGATGCATGTTGGACCCCATAATTTCATTCATCCTCTCTTAATGTCTGTTTTATGTTTTTCTTTTCTCTAGTTGGGTGATTTCTTCAGATCTCTTTCAATTTATCAATTCTCTCTTCATCTATGTGTAAACTGCTATATTAACCTTCCACTGAATTTTGGATTTCAATTATCATGTTTTAAATTTCTGCAAAATTCATTTGGTTCTTTACCAATATGGCTTGTTAATTTTACACTCTCTTTTTTATTTTTTTTACGAAGTGCCCTCTATTTAATTTTTAAACATATTTATATTATTAATATTATAGTTTAGGTATCTTCAATGTTTGCAAATCTTGGTAAAATGCTCTTGTTACTTCTGACCCTTAAGCATAGTGGAATGATTTCCCATGTACTTAGTGAATTATGATTGTGATGTTCATTCTTAAACTCATGTGAAAGGAACATTTTCCTCCCTTTATTTTTTTTCCTGCTCCTTACTAAAGCAAAATAGGCAGTTTTTTGTTTTTTGGTTTTTGTGGGTTTTTTTTTGGGGGGGGGAAGCATTTTGTTTTCCTAACTCACCAGTGAATGTATCACTCTTCAGGTGTCCTCGCTTTATTCAGAGATTTATGATTCAAATTCCGCTGAGCTGCAGGCTTTTTCTCTTACTCCTGGTTTTACATCGTTTAATAAAACTCCTGAAAATTCTGGCTTCAATTTGCTCAGCCCAGTAAATCATTCTCTGATCTGCTTGAAATATACAGAATGCTGTACTTAATAATTGAGAATACATGTCAATTATTTTAATTGAAAACATGACAATATAAATAGGCCACAAAGCAAATCTCAACAAAAGATAATGGGTTAAAATCACAAAGAATATGTTATTTGATGACAGTGGATTTAAGCTACAGGGGGAAAAACACTTTATAAAATTCTCAACAGCTTCTATTCCAAGCAACACACTTATAAATAACCTACACTTATAAATAACAATGCAATTAATAAATCATGTTTGAAAGTAGAAAATACTTTTAAATATGACCTACATGATCCTATGGGTTATCACTAATGCTGTGACTGGAGGGAAATTCATAGCCTTACATGTATTTGTTAAGAAAAAAAAGCTTTCTGCCTGTGGACCCTGCCGAGTAAGCATTGCAAATATCTCCCCTTCCACCGCCATCATGTCTAAGTCAGAGTCTTCCAAAGAGCCTGAACAGCTGCAAGAGGTTTTCATCAGTGGTTTGATGAGAGTCTGAGGAGCCATTTTGAACATTGGAGAATGCTTACAGACTTTGTGGTAATGAGAGATCCAAACACCAAGCAATCCAGAGGCTTTGGGTTTGTCATGTATGCCAGTGTGGAAGAGGTGGATGCAGCCATGAATGCAAGGCCACACAAGGTGGATTAAGAGTTGTAGGACCAAAGAGGGCTGTCTCAAGAGAAGATTCTCAAAGACTTGGTGCCTACTTAACTGTGAAAAAGATTTTTGTTGGTGGCATTAAAGAAGATACATGAAGAACATCTAAGAGATTGTTTTGAACAGTATATGAAAATTGAACTGATTGAAATCATGACTGACTGAAGCAGTGGCAAAAAGAGAGGCTTTGCTTTTGTAACATTTGATGACCATGACTTTGCAGACAAGATTGTTGTTCAAAAATACCATACTGTGAATGGCCACAACTGTGAATTAAGGAAAGCTCTATTTAAGCAGGAGATGGCTAGTGCTTCATCCAGCAAAAGAAGTTGAAGTGGTTCTAAAAACTTTGATGGTGGTTGTGGAAGTGGTTTTGGTAGGAATGAAAGCTTTGGTTCTGGAGGAAACTTCAGTGGGTGAGGTGGCTTTGGTGGCAGTCAAGATGGTGGTGGATATGGTGACAGTGGGGCTGGCTATAACGGATTTGGTGATGATGGAAGCAACTTTGGAGGTGGAAACCTATAATGATTTTGGCAATTACAACAATGAGTCTTCAAATTTTGGACCCATAAAACGAGGAAATTTTGGAGACAGAAACTGTGGCCCCTGTGGTGGTGGAGACCAGTACTTTGACAAACCACGAAACCAAGGTGGCTATGGTGGTTCCAGCAGCAGCAGCAGTAGCTGTGTCAGTGGCAGAAGGTTTTGATTACTGCCAGGAAACAAAGCTTAGCAGGAGAGGAGACCCAGAGAAATGACAGGGAAGCTACAGGTTACAACAGATTTGTGAACTCAGACAAGCACAGTGGTGGCAGAGCCTAGATGCTACAAAGAAGACATGTTTTAAACAATACTCATGTGTATGGGCAAAAACTTGAGGACTGTATTTGTGATTAATTGTATAACAGGTTAGTTTCTGTTCTGTGGAAATTGTAAAGCATTCCACAAACGGTTTTAATGTAGATGTTTTTTTGTACCCATGCTGTTGATTGCTAAATGTAATAGTCTGATCATGATGCTGAATAAATGTGTCTTCAAAAAAAAAAGAATAAATAAAAGTTAATGAGCTAAGAATTCATATGAAGAACAATTAAATCTAAATGAAGAATGAGAGAAATGATAAAAATTCATGAAGAAATTAATATAGAAAATATATTAGAGATTTTTTTAAAACTGAAAAATTGGTTCATTTAAAAGGTTAAATTGATAAATTTGGGGGAGACTAATAAGAAAGAGGGAGTACAAACAATATTAATGTAAATGTTAAAAATATTTAAATCCTACATATTTTAGGATTTTGATATAAAAATACTATAAACAACTTTGTGGCAATGAATCCAAAATTTAAATGAGATAAAAATATTTCTAAAGAGGAAAAGAATAAAAGAATAAATATTACATAAGAATAAAATCGAAACAGAATTTTAAAGAAAATTTAGCATAAAGAAATCTCTAATATAAGAGTGGATTATTGGATTATAAGAAATAAATAATTCCGATGTTACATAAAAATTTTCATATAAAACAAGGAAATGTCTCTCTTTCTCTTTCTCTCTCCTTCTTTCATTCTTTTCATAAGACCAGGATGTTCTACCAAAAGAAATTTAAAATAACAGTATCCTCATGAATATAGATTTAAAATCCTAAATAAAACATTAATGATAAAGTTGAATTTATATACAAAAATGCATCACAAACAGGTTGTGTTTAATTCTAGAAATTCAAAGTTTGTTCAATGTAAGAAAAAACAATCAGCATACTATACCTTTATAGATTAAAATGTGTGTGTAGGGGCGTAATCACATGATCATCTAAACAGGTGCAACAAAGATATTTGAAAAAATTCAGCAATCATGCCAGAGATGAAATCTGGAATCAGATTGGAATCACTAGACTGGGAATTTAAAACAACTGTGGTTAATATGCTAAGGGCTCTAATACATAGACCATATACAAGAACAGATGGACAATATAAGCAGAGAGATGGAAATTCCAAGAAAGAATTTTAAAAATGTTAGAAATAAAAACACTACAGCATAAATAAGAATGACTTTGATGGGCTCATTAACAGACTGGAAATGGTTGAGGAAATAATCTCTGAACTTGAGAATATGTCAATAGAAACTTCCCAAACAGATAAACAAAGAGGAAAAAATACGGGGAAGGAAGGACGGAGAAGGAGGATATCTAAGAACTGTGAACCAAATACAAAATAAATAACATGTGTAATGGAAAACCAGGAGAAGAAAGAATGTGAGGAAGAGTAGAAGTATTTGAAGCAATAATGACTGAGGATTTCTCCAAATTAATGTTAGACACCAAACACAGATCCAGGAAGTTCAGAGAATACCAAACAGGATAAATTAAAAAAAAAAAAAAACAAACAAATGACACACATAATTTTCAAACTACAGAAAATCAAAGATAATACAGAACCAGAGAAAAATTTCCTAAATCATTCCATGAAGCCGGTATTATCTTAATAACAAAACCAGACAATGACATTACAAGAAAATTACAGACCAGTCAATATCTCTCATGAACATAGATACAAAAAATCCTCAAGAATGTATTAGCAAATCAATCTAACAGTGTATAAAGATAATTATACACTTGACCAAGTAGGATCTATTCCAGGTACACAAGGCAGGTTCAATGTAAACTATCATATCAACAGGCTAAAGAAAAATCACATAATCATATCAATGGATGCAGACAAAACAGTTGACAATATAAACATCTATTCATAGTAAAAACTTTCAGCAAACTAGGAATAGAGGGAACTTCCTCAATTTGACAAGGAACCTCTACAAAAAGCTGTAGCTAATATCATACTCAATGGTGACAAACTGTAACTTTCCCCACTAGAATCAGGAATAGGGCAAAGATGTTCCCTCTCACCACTGTTTTTCAACATGATACTGGAAGTCCTACCTAATGCTTTAATAAGACAATAAAGGGAAATAAAAGTTATACTGAGTTGGAAGGAAGGAATAAAAGCTGTCTTTGTAGAGTACATGATTGTCTATTTGGAAAACCTGAAAGAATCAACCAAAAACTCTTGTAACTTATTAGTAATTATAGCAAGGTTGCAGCATACCAGGTTAATACAGGAAAGTAAGTCACTTTCCTATATACCAAAAATAAAGAAATGGAATTTGAAATTAAAACATAGTACCATTTACATTAGTACTCAAAAAGTTAAATTGTTAGGTATAAATCTAACAAAATATGTGCAAGATATATATGAGAAAAACTATAAAACTCTGGTGAAAGAAATGGAAGAATAAATAAATGGAGAAATATACCATGTTCATGGATAGAAAGACTCAATATTGTTAAGATGTTAGTTGGCCCCAACTTGATTGGTAGATTCAGTGAAATTCCAATAAAAATCTGAGTGTGCTATTTTGTGGTTATCGATAAACTGATTTTAAAGTTCACAGAGGCAAAAGACCCAGAATAACCAATGTAGTAGTTAAGGAGAATGAAGTCAGAGGACTGATACTTTTCAACTCTAAGACTTATGATAAAACTACAATAATCAAGACAGTATGCTGTTGGTAAAAAGATTAGACAAACAGATCAATGGAAGAGAGTAGAAAGCTCAGAAATAGGCTATGTAACTATAGTTAACTTATCATTGAAAAAAGTAAAAATGAGGATAGTCTTTTCAGCAAATGGTGCTAGAGCACCTTAATATTAATGTCCACATGCAAAAAAAGTGCATATAGATACATAGAAACAGACCTTACATCCTTCATACATATACACCCATACATACACCTCAAAGTGGACTATAAACCTAGATGATAAGCCATGAAAATTCAGAGGAACTTTAAATGCATATTACAAAGTGAAAGAAGCCAATCTCTAAGGGCTACAAACTGTGTAATCCTAACTATATAACACTCCGGAAAAGGCAACACTGTTAACTATAGTAAAAAGATCAGTTGTTGACAGAGGTCTGGGAGAAGGCAATGGGTGGATAGGCAGAACAGAGAGGATTTTTAGGACAGCGAAACTACTGTGTATTATACTATAATAGTGGACACATGTCATTATATATCTGTCACAATACCAAGATTAAACCCTAATGTAAACTATAAATTTTGGATAACAATGATATACCAATGTAGGTACATTCATTGTAACAAACATACCACTCTCATGTAGGATTTTGATAGGGAGGCTAGGCATACGTGGAGGCAGGAAATGTATGGGAAATTTCTGTACCTTTTCCTTAATTTTGCTATGAATCCTAAGTTGCTTTAAAAATAAAAGCTGTTAAAATTATATAAAAGAACAAGAAGAGTTAAGACAATGTTGAAGAAAAAATACCACCTATTAAAACTTATTATAAACCTTTAATATTTAACACTGGAGTTACTGTAAGGATAGTAATTAATGGAGTTAGACAGAATAAAGAGCCAGAAACAGCCCATAAAAAATAGGCTTAAAAATAGCTCCTTGGCACAAAAACAGATACTCAGATCAATGGAACAGATAAAGAACCCAGAAATGGACCCACAAATTTATGGCCAATTAATCTTTGACAAAGCAGGAAAGAATATCCAATGGAATAAAGACAGTCTCTTCAGCAAGTGGTGCTGGCAAAATTGGACAGCAACATGCAAAAAAATGAACCTGGGCCACTTTCTTACACCATACACAAAAATGAACTCAAAATGGATGAAAGACCTAAATGTAAGACAAGAAGCCATGAAAATCCTCGAGGAGAAAGCAGGCAAAAGCCTCTTTGACCTTGGCCGCAGCAACTTCTTACTCAACACATCTCTGGAGGCAAGGGAAACAAAAGCAAAAACGAACTATTGGGACCTCACCAAAATAAAAAGCTTCTGCACAGCAAAGGAAATAGTCAGCAAAACTAAAAGGCAACTGACGGAATGGGAGAAGATATTTGCAAATGACATATCAGATAAAGGGTTAGTATCCAAAATCTATAAAGAACTCATCAAACTCAACACCCAAAAACAAATAATCCAGTAAAAAAAAATGGGCAAAAGACATGAACAGACACTTCTCCAAAGAAGACGTCCAGATGGCCAACCAACACATGAAAAATGCTCAACATCACTCATCATCAGGGAAATGAATATCAAAACCACAGTGAGATATCACCTTACACCTGTCTGAATGGCTAACATTAACAACTCAGGCAACAACAAATGTTAGTGAGAATGAGAAAGAGGCTCTCTTTTGCACTGCTGGTGGGAATGCAAACTGGTGTAGCCACCAGTATGGAGGTTCCTCAAAAATTAAAAATAGAACTACCCTACGACTCAGCAATTGCACTGCTAGGTATTTATCCAAGGGATACAGGTATGCTGTTTTGAAGGGGCACATGCCCCCCAATGTTTATAGCAGCACTATCAACAATAGCCAAAGTATGGAAAGAGCCCAAATGTCCATTGATAGATGAATGGATAAAGAAGATGTGGCATATATACACAATGGAGTATTACTCAGCAATCAAAAAAGAATGAAATCTTGCCATTTGCAACTACATGGATGGAACTAGAGGGTATTATGCTAAGCGAAATTAGAGAAAGATAAATACCATATGACTTCACTCATATGAGGACTTTAAGATACAAAACAGATGAACACAAAGGAAAGGAAGCAAAAATAATATAAAAACAGGGAGGGAGACAAAACATAAGAGACTCTTAAATATGGAGAACAAACAGAGGGTTACTGGAGGGGCTTTGAGAGGGGGAATGGGCTAAATGAGTAAGGGGCATTAAGGAATCTACTCCTGAAATCCTTGTTGCACTATATGCTAACTAACTTGGATGTAAATTTAAAAAATAATAATTAAAAAAATAACGCCTACAACAAAAGAGATGAGAAGATATTCTTCCCCATAAATTGCATTGATTCAACTAGATATCCATAGCAAAAAAAAAAAAAAAAAGACTTGAAACTACTGCATGCTAACAAGATGTAAATCTAAGTGTTGGAAATCTCAAGGTAAAAATTAAACCAACCTTTTGTAATCTATGAGAATATCCTCATGAATTTGGGATAGGTAAGGATTTCTCAAACAAATCACAGCAGACTCTAATTAAAAGATTGCCAAAGTCAACTAGATTAAAATTGGGAATTTCTGATCATGGAAAGACAACTTTAAGAAAGTAAAAAAGATGGGACTCCTGACTGGCTCAGTCAGAGGAGTGTGCAACTCTTCATCTCAGGGTCATGAGTTTAGCCCCACATTCAGTATAGAGATTACTTAAATAAAAACGTTCTTAAAAAGTCACAAAAGAAAGAAAAGTTATTCAGCAACACATACACATATGCACAAAGTATATAAAGAACTTAAGGGAAATACAGACAATTCAGAAAAAAATGGGCAAGAGAATCAAATATTTCACAAGAGAGTGTTTCTAAATGGCCAATAAACCTGTAATTCAGTGCTTCAACTCAATAGTCAACAGAGAAATGCAAATTAAAGATGAGGCATCACTACACACCTACTAAAATGGCTGGTGGGAGTGTAAACTGGTATATTTACTTTGAAAATATACTGACGTTTTCTACTAAATCTGAACACATATACCCTATGACCCAATAATTCCTTCTCTGTGTATACCCAACAGAAACATGTGCAGCAATAGAAAAGTACAAGAATATTTATAGTAGCACAATGATTAGTAACCCCAAACTGGAAACATCCCTGATTTATAAACGGATAAATAAATCTGGTATATTACCATCGATTCCTAAACAGCAGTGAAAATGAACAGATATTATGCACAAAAAATGGTAAATCTCACATTTATAGAGAATTCTGAAAACAGGCAGACATAGTATATGTTATTAGAAGACAGGAGAGTTGTTCACTTGGGTGAGATGGGAGGCTTGTGATTCCAAAAGACCAGTAAGTGAAACCTAGAGGTCAATAATGTTCAGTTTCTTCATCTGGTGGTATTTTCACTTTGGGATAATTCATTGAGCCATTCACATATGAATTGAACACTTCTCTCTTTGCATGTTCTACTTCAACTAAAAGGTTTTTTGTTACTAACTCAGTCATTATTGACCAAGTAATCAATTATGAAATGCCTTATTGTATCATCATCATCATCATCATCATCATCAACAACATCATTAAAATATTGGTAACCTGGGAAGTATCAACGCTCAATTTAAAAAGTAAAGAATTATAAACCAGATTTCTGTCCTTATGTGGATGGTCAAGGGCAAAATCATAACTTGATTTTTTAAAATTTCCACATAATTCTTATCACTTTCAAATGCCTACTACTGTTGCATAGATTTACATGATATATCCCAGTGCTACTTCTCTGACATGTTCTCTTATTCTTCCCTTTCTTCACTCCTTTCCAGCAAAACTGGCCTCCCAGTTTCTCCATGTTCCTTCTTTTCCCTTCCATCTGGATGCAGTTCACTCAGATACTCAAATGCCTAGTTCTTTGACTTCCTTCAGATTTCTGCTGCAATATCACCTCTGCACAGCCTTTTAGGCTACCCTATCCAAAGTAACACTCTTTGTTTCTGGTCCCATAGCCTGGTTTATTTGTCATGGTAAAATGTATTACTACATGAAATTTTATTATATATTTATTTGTTATCGTTTATAATCCCCCTTAAGTATAAACTCCATGGGCACAGGAACTTTGTTCTATTCACTGCTACGTCATTAGCACCCAGAACAATTTCTGGTACACGGTTGGTGCTGGATTATTTAAATGGCTGAATAAATGAATGGTTCATTTGCAATAAAGGCCAATGAAACACCACATGGACAAATTATTTTGTTGATTGGTGGCAATTCATTTGAACTAACACAAGACTCTGGACAACTTGGTGTTAACCCACCTTTGGTATATTTGAGCAATCTTAAACCTCAAAACTCAGACTTGACCATCCTCCTCCTTTATCCTGCTGTGCATATGCTATTGAATTGCACAGTCCCTGGCGGGAAAACATTAAACAAACAGAACCCTGGGTTGCTATGCTGTTAAAGCCAGAAGTACATCATTCATTATGTGAATAAAATACATAGAGAATAAAATAGCCACAGAGTAATGGGAGTTTTATTCTCTCTCTATTCCATTTCACTCCCTCTCTATTTTACTTACGTTATGAAATGATGCTCCCGCCGCTGGCTGATAAATGTTGATTAATCTGATGGAGACTTGGATTTGTTAGCGGGCAAAAGCAATGTAAATAAATCGAGCAGGTGAACTGGAGTTCACAGTGTCATTTCTGAGATTAAAGAGCCTGTCTAGCCCTCCAAGCTCACTTATTACAATCAGGATGCGTGCTCTTCTTGTAAACAGACCGAGTAAGCCCCTTCAAGCAGCTCAACAGTCCTCCTTTTGTGTGGTCTACTGTCTGTCCCTTCAGCAAGCTTCATCTCTTGGGAATCTCCTGTACTGTCAATTTTTGTTTCTCCCCTTGGGGCTAGAATTTGGGGTAAAGCAGGCTAGGGAAAATAGATAGGTCAGTTTTTCTTTTTAATCCAGCCAGTCAATAATTGTATTTATAAAATGCAAGAACTTACAATATGCAAGGCCCTGAGCTAAATGCTTGCAAAATAACAATGAAGAGAACAATGAAAGCAGCAATAGTAATTAACACCTATATAGCAATTTGCTGTTTATAAAACACTTTACTTATTTTATAGGTTGATGCTTAAGGTAATCTTAAAAATAGGCATTGTTGTTATATCTAGGTCAGCCATGTCATCCTTTATTTGAAATGCATTTAGGCACTTACATAATGAATTAATCCCCCCATTTCAGATTCTGCAGGAGGTTCTACCTTCCTCAAAATTTGTTACAAGCCTGTGGGAAGCTTATGGTTTTCTTTTCATTTCTGGCTCCGGGTATTGAGTCTACTGAAAAATCATTCCCTCTACC
Source organism: Prionailurus viverrinus (assembly GCF_022837055.1). Taxonomy (NCBI): domain Eukaryota; kingdom Metazoa; phylum Chordata; class Mammalia; order Carnivora; family Felidae; genus Prionailurus; species Prionailurus viverrinus. The sequence continues at coordinate 66,145,379 of NC_062572.1, read as the reverse complement.
CCACCATAGCTTTGTTCCTGTGATTTTCTCTTCTGTTCCATATTGGCTTAGATATGGAGTTCAGACCCATTTATGCAATTGTCTAATAAGCCACACTCTTGAACAGAGCTCTAATGTGTATTCGTACAGACCTTAGAAGGCTTAGAAACTACTCTCCTTGAAGATTTCCCTTGTAGCTTCCAAGGCAGTAACGTTTTTTAGTTTTTGTTGCCTATTCTTTTGATGTATCATCTAAGAAATTGTGCTAAAACTAATGTTAAAGATCTTTTGCCTAGGTTTTCTTCTAGGACTTTTATGGTTTTGGGTCTTACCTTTAAGTCTTTGATCCATTTCAAGTTAATTTTCATGAGAGGTATAAGGGTCAAATTTCATTCCTTTGCATGTGGATATCCAGATTTCCCAACATTTATTGAATAAACTTTCTTCTCATTGCATATTCTTGGTATGCTTGAAAACATTAGTTGATGGTATATGCATAGGTTTATGTCTGGGCTCTCTATTCTACAATAAATAAATGGAACTAAATAAACCAAAGAGCTTTTGCACAGCAAAGAAAATAAATTGGAAAGGTAACCTACAAAAAGGGAGAAAATATTTGCAAACCATATATCTGATAATATAATCCAAAATATATAAAGAACTCATATAACTCAGTATCAAAACAAAACATAATCCCATAAAAATGGGTGAAGGACCTGAATAGATATTTTTCCAAAGAAGACATACAAATAGCCAAAAGTTATATAAAAAGGTTTTAAGTATTACTAATCATCAGGGAAATTAAAAAGCCACAATGAGTTATCACCTCATACCTCTCAGGATGGCTATTGTCAAAAATACAAGAGTAGCAAGTTTCAGCAAGAATGTGGATGTGGAGACTACTGAGAATATAAAATGGTATAGCCATTATGGAAAACAGTATGGAAATTCTTCAAAAAGTTAAAAATTGGGTTGCTTGGGTGACTCAGTTGGTTAAGTGTCTGACTCTTCATTTTGGACTAGGTCACAATCTGATGGTTTGTGAGATCAAGCCCTGAGTCAGGCTCTGTGCTGTCAGCGCAGAGATTTGAGATTCTCTCTCTTTCTCTCTCTCTCTCCCCCTCCCCCACTCACTCATTCTCTCTCCCCCCTCTGAAAATAAATAAACTCTTAAAAAATTAAAAATTGAACTACCATATGGTCCAGCAATCCTACTCCAAGTTATATACCTAAAGGAATTTAAATCAGTATCTACAAGAAATATCTGTACAGTCGTGTTTATTGCATCATTATTCACAATAGCCAAGATATGTATATAATGTAAATGTCCTTCAATTGATGAATAGATAAAGAAAATGTGAGATAGATAGATATAATGGTATATTGTTTAACCATAAAAAAAGGAAATCCTGCCATGTGTGACAAGAAGAATGAATCTTGAGGGCATTAATAGTAACAGAAATAAACTAGAAAGAGAAAGACAAAAACTGTATGATATCATTTATGTGGACTCTAAACAACACACACACACACACACACACACACACACACACACAAACCCACAAAAAAACGCCTAATTTCATAGAAACAGAGAAGACAATGGTCATTACCAGGGGCTAGGGGGAGAGAGAAATGGGGAGGTGTAGGTCAAAGGGCACACATTTTCAGTTATAAAATGAATAAGTTCTGAGGCTCTGATGTACAGCATGGTAACTAGAGTTAATAATACAGTATTATATACTAGAAAGTTTTTGAGAGCAAATGAAGCATGCTCACCACACACAGTTACCTATTTTAACTGAGGTGATAAGTGTGTTAATTATCTTGATTTTGGTAGTCATTCTATAATATACACATGTATCAAATCATCATGTTGTATAATTTAAATATATGCAATTATATTTGTCAACTATCCTTATGCTCACAAAGATACTGTTGGCTGCTTTACATTATTATGTAGATAGGTTTCAATCCTAACTGTTGCTCAGCCTTTGACTTCCAGAATTTGCCTCCTGTGAACCTGTACTAAAAATTACGGCTGTGATGCAATCACTATATATTGTAAACAATAATAGGATGTAGCAGAAGTTCTGAAACAAATTTTCCTGCTCCTTGGGCCAGATAATATTGCCAGGAAGTATGCTCCACTGCTGTCTTCATTTATAAACTTAGAATGGCAGCTGAAATATGTTAGTGAGGAGAGTGGTTCAGGTATTCAAACTCTCAAATAAATTTTGGCTCCACTGGCCCAGTGTGAACTAAGCTCCTAAGTACAGTTGTTAGGACTATGTTCTGCACATAAACTTCCAAGCCAAGGATGCAAATGTGAATAGGTATACAGCCTGAATTCTAATCACTGAGACATGAACCTTGATTTAAGACTGGGTCAGCAAAGAGCTTCAGATTCTATGTCTCCCTCTATCTCTGCCCCTCCCCTATTCAGTCTCTAGCTCTCCTTCAAAAATAAACATTAAACAAAGAAAAAAAGACTGGGTTAGCAAAGAGGAAAGTGCACCTTTTAGAAATTAAGTGAGGGGACAATATTTTTTTTTTTTGAACTAGGCACTATACCTAATAGCTGTAGTACTGAAGGTGGCCTTTGACAATAACTTAACCTGTGCCTCAGTTTTCACTGTGAGGACTAAACGAATTAATGTATATGAGATGCTTAAAACTGATTAATATTGAAGCACCATTTTTGGTTAGTTGATTCATCAGCTCTTTCTCAGCTGCCACTATGCGCCAGACATCTTACAGCTAGCAGTAGCCTGTTGAGTTTTCCCTAGTGCACTATAAGGGAAAGCCACTGGGTTCTTGAGCATGGTCTTTAAAATGGACAGCCTTGACTTCAATGGTCCTCCCATTTCCTTCCCCTTCTTCCTGCCTGGGATGGAAATGTGATGCTGGAGGTGCTGCATGTATCCTGTAGTCTAATGAACAAAAACCGTATGCTAGAGTTAGGAGCTGGGAAAACATAAGGTGCCATGTATTTAAAGGTATGATTAAGACACACATCCTTGGGGGCCCGATCCTGGAATTTTTATTCAGTAAAACAGATAATCTTATGCCTTACATGTTTCAGCCATGTTAGTGGGGTTTTCTGTTACTTGCAGCTGAATATATTCATGACAGGTATAGCTATAGCAATAATTATTATTACTATTATTATTTTCTGTTAGGAAAAGGGAAGCAACATTCTGTGTAAGCAACCCTCAGAGACTGAGGTAATTTGCTTCTGGCTACACCTACTTTACAGGTGAAGAAACTGAATAAATTAAATTGCCCATATTTCACAGCTTGTAACCAGGAAAGACAGAATTCATAGCTATACACCTGCCAGCTTTTCTACTATTGCATGTTGTTGCCAAGTTTCCATCATATGGTTGCACTTAAAAATATCATCTAATTGTCTTAAATTTAAACCATTTTGTTTTATGTTAGCTATGCTGTTGAGAGCCAGTTGAACCTTGAAGATATCATGTAATATATTAAGTATATATTCTAGTTATGTAGCATCTGCATATTCAATCCAGGATCATTCAAATGCTTTATGCCATAGTGTAAAATTATTATGACACATGATTAAATAATAACACAGTTAAGCTGAACTTCGTATTCAGAGATCTGCGTCACACCACCAGATAACAACTGATTATTCATCACTTGTTAACTGCTGTTATTAGAATAATAATAGCAAAGGTTTTCTTTCTGCACTTTCAAAGACCATGCACTTTTTAAAGTGCTTTATATATATTATTTAATTGAATCTTTACAGAAACCCATGAAGTGGACCCTATCATTATTTTCATTTTTCATTTGAGAAAACAGAGAGATGGAGGCAGTAGGTGTATTTCTCCAGGTAAGCAGTAGACTAGATTATAATGCAGGTAAGCTCTGAATAGTTCTCAATATTTATAGAGGGGGGGCATATTATGCTGGAAGAGAGCACATGATACTTCATCCATTTCTAATTGACTTCTTTCAGCCAAGAGGTCTGGTGAGACAATATTAATATACAGTCAGGTCTTGAGGCTGAGCAGGGGTTTCTTTTTGACATGTAGCGTATATAGTGTACCGAAGTTCTGGTATCAGATATTCAGAGGCCTTGGGGAAGGCATGTCCAAAACCTATCTTGGGGAAAAAAGAGCTCCACGCCAGCAGCATGGTAGCATCAGCAGCACACTGCAGGGAGCTTCTGGGATCTGGTTCACAAGCTTCTGCCATCACATGTGCACATCTCTAGTCTCTGCCTTCCTTCCCATTTCCATGGGTGTCCTTTCATGCTTCTAACAAGAGCATCAATCCCACATCTCTCTCTCTCTCTCTCTCTCTCTCTCTCTTTTAGCAGCTTTATTGAATAATAATTCATACTATATACAGTTCACCTTTTTAAAGTGTATAATTCAATGTTTTTTTATTATATTTACAAATATGTGCAACCATCAGGACAGTCAATTTTAGAGCATCCATTTTAGAACATCATTACAAAAATAAACTCTGTACCCTATAGCTATTATCTCCCCAGCCTCCTTGTTCAAAGCAATCACTAATCTACTTTCTTTATTTTCCTATTCTGGACATTTCAGATAAGTGAATTATATGGAATGTGGTCTTATTTTGGTATCAGTTTATTACTAGCTTTAGAATGGTTTGGGAAGTGTTCCTTCTATTTTTTGGAAGAATTGGTATTAATTCTTATTTACTTGTTACAATTCACCAGCAAAGATGTCTGGACCTGAGCATTTCTTAGTAGGTAGTTTTGTAATTACTAATTAAATCATTTTATTCTGTGTCATGATGGTTAATTTTATGTGTCAACTTTCCTGGACCATGGGATGCTCAGATATTTGGTCAAACATTATTACGATTGTTTCTGTGAGGGTGTTACTGAATGAAATTAACATTTAAGTTGGCAAACTGCGTAAAACAGATTGTCCTCTCCAATGTAGGTGGGCCTCATTTTATCATTTGAAGGCCTGAACAGAACAAAAAGGCCGACATTTCACTAAGTAAGAGAGAATTCTTCCTCCCTGACAGACTTTGAATTGAATGTTTTTTTTTTGTTTTTTGTTTTGTTTTGTTTTCTTGCCTTCAACCTACACTGGAACATCAAATCTTCCAAGGGCACTAGCCTGCAAGCATTTGGACTGAAACTATGTCAACTGCTCACTTGGACTGGAACTAAACCATTAGCTCTGCTGGGTCTCCAGCTTGCTCACTCACTCTTCAGATCTTGGGACTTTCTGGTGTCCATAATCATATGAGTCATTTCTTTTTTTTTTAAGCCAGTTCTTACTATAAATCTCTCTCTCCTCATAAAGATAGAACTTAATCAGAATATATATATATATATATATATATATACACATATATATACACACACACACATATATACACACACACATATACACACACACAATACAGGCATATACATGTATTTCTCAGTTAATACATGTATATTAACAGTTAAAACATGTATAGGATTCATGTTTTTGTTGTAGTTGTTGTTGGTGTTGTGTACCACTTTGAATGTGTTATCCCACTGCCTTCTAGTTTTTGTCTTGCTTTTGATGAGAAGTCAGCTGCTAATCTCACTGGAGTTCATTTATGAGTGATAAGTCATTTTTGTCTCACTACTTTCAAGATTTTCTCCTTGCCTTTGGCTTTCAGAGTATTTATGATGATAGGTCTGTTTATGTATGTCCTACTTGGTATTTATCCTACTTGGAGTTGATTGAGTTTACCAGATGAGGTTGGTGCTTACCTTACAAATTTGAGAACTTTTGACTATTATTTTATTCAGTGCTCATTCTGTCTTTTCTCCCCCTCTCCTTCTTGTACTCCCAATATGTGTATTTTGTTGTATTTCTTGGTGTTCAGCATTTCTCTGACACTGTTAGTTTTTCTTCACTCTTTTTCTTTCTGTTATTTGGATTAACTAGTCTATCTTCAAGTTTGCTCATTCTTTTTTATGTCAGTTCAAGCGTACTGTTAAGTACCTCTAGTTTTTTATACTTTTCAACTGTATAATTACCATTTAGTTCTTTTTATAGTTTCTGTCTCTTCATCGACATTCTTTATTTGGTATGACATTGTCTTCATACCTTCCTTTATTTTTTTTACCATAATTTTCTTTAGTTCCATGAATGTATGTCTAATGACTACTTTGAAGTGTTTTGTTTTTTTCCTGTTGAATCAAACATCTTATCACTCTCATAGTTTCTATTGTGTGCTTTTTCCAGTGTATGGGCTATTGTTTCCACTTTTTTTGTATATTTTGTAATTTTTGGTTGGGAAATGAGCATTTTAGATAATATAGCAGTTATGAGTACTGGATTTCTCCTCTGGGACTTGTTTATTTGTTTAATGACTTACTGGGAAATACCTTTTTTATCTTAGTTATTATTTGTCTCTCCTACTGGAATACACCCTATCTGAGGACAAGGATTTCTGTCTTATTTTTTCTTTATTGCTGCAGATGAAGTACCTAAAACAATGGTTGGCATGTTGTAGGCATCACATTGAGATTGGCTGAATGACTATTGAATACTATGGAAGCTATAACATGTCAAGTCTAGAAAATGGACCCAATTCTCATAACTGGGATGGATGGATGGATGGATGGATTTATTTATTTATTTATTTATTTATTTATTTTTCTTCATAACTGGGATTTAGAATGTTCCTATATATTGTCTATTTTATGGATGGATTTGGCCCATTTAGGCAGGTTATGCCTTCTCAGACAATTCATGACAATGTTCCTGTTCTCCTTTTCTTTCTCCTCCTCTTTGCTTCACCCCCTCTTACTCTACTTCATTTGTTTATTTTCTTTTCTGTGCATGCTATTTTTAAGAATTTTATCCAGAGAAAAATTTCTTCCTACTTCCTGTTGAGTCACATATTCAAAAATTTGGGGAGACTTTTCCTAAATGTTTTCTCCTTCAATCTTTTTTTTTTCTCGTTAAATCTTTTGAGAAAATTTCCACCCTTTGCAAAGAACCCTTTAGGGGAAAAAATCATTTAATATTATATTTTCATCTTTTTCATATTTTATCTATTTTTCTATGTTTATTTGGAGAAATAAATAAAAACTCTATCCAGGATTATATATCTTTAAAGATTCTTATCTAGATCTTCAATTCCCCAGGAATAACCTTGTTTGTTCTGACGGATGGTATGACTTTTAGGAGACATCAGAGATAGTAGATTAGGTATACTAATGAAACTTGAGACTTTTTGTCACATTTCATGTTCATTTTGTAGAAAAAATGTTGTTTTCAGTTAGCCAGGTGAGTAGAAATTTACCAGAGATTATGATACTGGATTTAATTTAGTTTATTCTAATCAGATTATTTTCCTTCTGAGAACTAACACAACAGGACCGGGAGAGAGTTTAAAGTTTTGATTGATGGAAAGAAAGAAGGGTAAATTTTGAATGAGCAGCCTCATTTGGCAGGAGGAGTTGGGGGATGGCTGGCTGCGTGGAATTCCTACAGTTTGGGCCTTGAGCCGGACTGATGATTGCACAGGCAAATGGACTCTTTGGTCACACAGGACATCAGTTGTGAGAAGAAAGCTGGGATGAAAGGGGAGAAGGACTAAAAAGAAACTGCACAGTTCCAGCAAGAGCCAACACTCGTCTGTACATTCTGTTACAAATAGGCTTTTCCACAAAACCCAAAGGGGCTATTGCATAGTCAGGGTTAAATCACTTAATTATAATCTTTTACTTGTCATGCAGTTTACACACTCATGCAGTGAATGGGTGCTTGTGCCTATGGCATCTTCACAAATGATGAAATAATAGGCAGTAAAATAATAAACTATAAGCTCCCTCTTTGTCACATTTGTTGCATTCTTTATCACATCTGTTGTATTTTTTTTAACAGTGTGATGATCAATTATTCATGACAGAATGATAGCGATTTCATAATAATCTCACTCAGAGATGAAATCACCTTGTCCATTGAGGTGCCCATAGACTCTGTATCAGTAGAGTAATAAGTCACTGTTAAGCACCCACCTGCTCTGGGCATTTCTCTTCATCTTATTTGTCCAGACTTTTAAAAATTACTGCAGAAGAATTCTTCAGTAGTCACTAAAGCAGATTATAGCACTAGTCACCATGCCATGCTTAATAAATAACCCACTGCTGTGTTCCAGAAAATAAATATAAAGTAATGGATATTTGGAAGAGAGAGAAACAAACTGAAAATACTTGGAATAATTTTTTGAAGTGGTAAATGTCATGTAATTGCCCTGTTCTCAATTGGTTGGTCAGGGATGAGGTGGGGGTAGGGGAGAGATCAGAATTCCATCTCTGAAGAAGCAGGGAATAGCTCAAATTCACAGTTGATGGATGTCTAATGTGCCAGTGGAAATAAAGCTGATTTAAGGGAAGACAATGAGGTCTGGTAGAGTTCAGGGTAATTCTTCAGGGATCAGGAGAATCATCCTCACTGCTAAATTAAATTGAGGTCAGAAACAACGCTGGTGATAAGGGTAAGGAGTAACACCTTATTCTGTGGGAATAAGCTTGAGGGATTTTAAATTTCTGGTTTGTCTTTATGTTTCCCTTATTCATTTGGTGTGAAATCTGTGATCTCCAAAACTGACTATGGTAATTATTTAAACCTTTTTTTCCCTGACATTTTAAAAATTAATCTTGAGTTTGAAAATGTGTTTGTCTTTAAACAAATCTTTTTGGAATCAACACCAAACCGTGGGGGCTAAATTTCTTCTTATTTTTTTCTTAATATGCTATGGTCTTATTTGTGGGATTTCTGGTACTTGAACTATTCAGTGCATTGGAGAAGAGCTGGCCTTTAAATGTAAAGTTGACAAAGCTGTTTTGGATACTGACTCCTTTTGTTTTCATATTCTTTCAACCTTGTTCCATACTATGTATTTTGGGAACCTAGAGCCAGTCTATTCCACAATCAAAACTTGTTCTCAGACACTTTTGTTTCTACTGAGTTCTGATAATACAATTACAGAGTTTCCAAATTATAAGGCATCATAAGGTCCATTATTTCATGATGGTCCAATAATAATAGTTTCATTTCTCTCCAGCAGACTTTGTGTTTAAATATCTAACTGATAAAGCTCCCAAAAGGGAATTTTATGTTCATGAAAGTGGGGGAGGATTATTTTTTACTTGGGGCCTCCTGGAACCTTTTCAACAATACTGTACAGGTGATCACCTGATGACAAGTAGGATTGATGAGGGATAATATCTCTTGGCCTCAAATGAAAAAAAAAAGTGACTGTCAGATTATCTGTTTCTGGATTTTGTTTTTAACTAATTGAAAGTCATCCTCCAGGAATTCTTTCCCGAGTTTCAGGAGAAATTTCCAGACTATTTCCTGTTCTGCAACATCTCATGAACTCAGTGAGGTACCTTAAAGAGTACATATTCCCAGGAATGCAAATAGATTTTATCTGGCATACCAATTTCAATCCATTTTCATTGATTGCTTTAAGTGATGTATTGGAATAGAGTTTCATGGTATAGCAGAAAAAGGGGTGAATAGAGAAAAAGAGAGAAAATTATGATTCTTTTATATTTTGGTCACAAGATGGTATTGATCTCAGTGTGAAAGTGTGAACAACTTTAAATTCAGTTTCTTATAACATCAAATGACTTGAAGGCTTAATGGCTTCTAGATTCATTACAGAAGTCTGTCACCACTTAATAAAATAAAGAGGTTTGAACACTATAGTAGGAAATAAAGAAGTCTTAAAGAACATATATTTTTTTAAATGTTCCTTTTATTTTTGAGAGAGGCAGAGCACGAGCGGGGGAGGGGCAGAGAGAGAAAGAGAGAGAATCCGAAGCAGGCTCCAGGCTCTGACCTGTGACTGGCACAGAGCCGGATGTGGGTCTCAAACCCACAAACGTGAGATAATGACCTGAGCTAAAGTCGGAAGCTTAACAGACTGAACCACCCAGGCGCCCCAAGGAACATGTATTAAGGTTTATAGTTGATCCACATCATCTACATCTAGTCCAAGGCAAATAACATCACAATAACAATAATATTCCTTGAAAAAATAGCATGAAGTGAAATGTTCTAAATTGATGATTTGGTACTGCCCCTTCAGAGTTCTAAGGAAGTAGAATAATTTGAAATACTATTTTAGCATTGAATAATATTGTCATTGAAGCTCACAGTCACTAATAATGGCAAATTATGAAAATGCTATCACTGTGGGTATATTAACATTATAAATATATAACTATATACATACATACATGTATATAATAACTGTATACCTCATATTAAAAACTCCTGGGCTGTTTAGATTCTGAGAATTAAAACCAAAGTTAGATTAGTGATCATAAATATTTAAAATTTAAATGAGAAAGGATTTTAATTATGTTGTGATAACTTTTTTTTTTAATTTTTTTTCAATGTTTATTTATTTTTGGGACAGAGAGAGACAGAGCATGAACGGGCGAGGGGCAGAGAGAGAGGGAGACGCAGAAACGGAAACAGGCTCTAGGCTCTGAGCCATCAGCCCAGAGCCCGATGCGGGGCTCGAACTCATGACTGCGAGATCGTGACCTGGCTGAAGTCGGACGCTTAACCGACTACGCCACCCAGGCGCCCCTGTTGTGATAACTTTAAATTTGAAGCTATGTGTATTTCTTTGCATAAAAATAATTTCCTACCATATTTAGTTATTTTAATACTTTTTTTTGAAATACAATTGAAGAGTATGATAAACTCTCTTTTATAGATTGACTTTTCAAACCATGTGGCCAAGATATCTGTGCTCATTTGGAGGTCATATTTGACTTACAAATCTAAATATACAAAATGATAATTAAAACATTCCATCAGAATTTATTAAAAAAACAATAAAATCTACCAAAATACCTGTCAATTAAAATATGTAATTAATTTTGTCTTTTAGATTTATAACAAAATTATTAAGTATCTAATTAAGTAGATTAGAATATCCCACTAAAGGAAGAATGAAGGGGGGTGAATTTGCAGAAAGAATAAGTTCAAGAAACTATAAAGAGAAATATTGTGAAACAAAGTATCAAGCTACTGAGGAAGATTGTGGCATCTATGTCTGTAGAGAAAGCTTTAAGAAAAAAAATTATAAACTTCAATCTGTAATTGATTTTTACCAGGTTAAGATTTTTTAATTTTGTAATTTTTTTTACCAGTTTAAGATTTTTAAATTTTTACCTGCTTAAGATTTTAATATCACAGAAGTTTAAAAAACACTATTCTGAACTATGTATTTAAGAATAACATTATGGGGGTGCCTGGGTAGCTCAGTCGTTTGAGCATCTGACTCTTGATTTTGGCTCAGATCATGATCCTAGGATTGTGGTATCGAGCTCCAGGTGGGGCTCCGTGCTGAGCATGGATCCTGCTTGGGATTCTCTCTGTTTCCCTCTGCCCCTCTTCCCTGCTTGCACTCTTTCTCTAAAATAAAAAAAAAAAGTTTTAAAAATGAGTAACATTATGATCATATATAGTAACCAAACTTACAATTTTTAGTATTTCATCAAAATTGAGTATCATAATCCTATTGAGTTTTGTAAACAGATTAATTTGCATATTTTTACAAATAAACATTTTAACCATGGGAGTGTCAGAACCAAAGTAGACCTTTCATGGCAGATGTGCCCCTCATGATAGATATGCCAGAGCAAAGTCCAATGTGCTACATTGGCCCAGCCACATTTTGATGTGTATAATCCCAGCCTGATGAAAGAAATATGACAATTCCGTATGGTTTAATTCATATTTCCCTGAACTTCACTAAATAGTTAACTCTTCTACAAAATGGATCAGACTCTATTTATAACATATCTGGAATCTATTAGGATGTTTATGTCAAAAGCAAAACAATATTTAAGAATCGTCTGTCAAGTTTGTGTGGGGAAAAAATAAAATGAAGGCATTGATATGATTCCTTTTGTGTCATCATCATGGGCTGGAAAACAGCTACTCATTTTCCTCAGCTCTCCCTTAATGCCTGCTGACTGAGCAGTGAGAACTAAGTGTGAAAAAGCCATAAACTGCAGAGGGAGGTTGTTTCCACACACCTCATTAGGCCTTTAACACATTTGACTTTGTCTTTCCCCAGCACAGTGAATATTATAATTGGAAGCATTTGGGTACTTCCTATTTTTCTTTGAAAGGTGTAATTGGGTAACTAAGGAGTTGTCACCTTCTGGACATTGCCAGCAGGGCCATCTGCCTTTGGAGCCTCAATTTACTGGTCATTTCTTTAAGAGGTTTTGACTCATGGAATGTTCCATCTTGAAAGGGCTCACTAGTCTTTTGTTTAATCTCTCTCTTACTTTGCAGATGAGGAAATCAAAGCTAGGAAGATTAAATGTCTTACATATGGACACACAATTACTGGATTTTATCTCAAGGTTTCTGGCTCTAGGTTTACTTATCTTTACCTAATACCTATCTTTAATATATCTATGATCCTTTTATTTTCTCCCAACTAGACACTTTCATGAGCCTAACAGTTAAATTGGTCAACTTAACATTTAGGTATATTGTATACCATTTAGGTATAAAATACAATACAAGAAAGAGAACCAGGCTGTTATAGAAAAGCTGCCAGCTGTGGCTTCAGGAAATTGCTCCTTGTCCTGCACCATAGTTCTGTAACTATTATGGGCGAGAGGAAATGGGGCAAAAGAATTGGAGAGTACAAGCAAATTTTAGTGTATACATCATCACCTTGAATGTTTCTCTTTTGTATGACTATGTTGGAGCAATGGAAAGAAACCTGTACTCAGACCAAGAAGTCTGATATACTCATCTTGCTGCGTGGCTGAATCAATATGTCTGTGAAACAAGACATTTAGCCTCACTGGTTCTTCATTATTATTATGTAGTATCTCATCAAATTTCAGTGTGTATTCATAGCTTAAACAACAACAGGCAAATAGGCAAGTACTATGAACTTCATGTGAATTTCCTGATTGACTTTTAATCTAAAAACTCTAATAGGAAGACTTTAGTAAAATTGAGGTATAGGCTTGTCTTTGAAGGTCTGCATCTCTAGTTTCTGATTCATGGTTCTGGTACCATTCCCTTACATCTTCTTCCTACGCATTGATCACTCTCATAATTTATCTCATTCCTGTACCTATGCCTACTCTCTTGCAAGTCTTCTCCCTCCTTCCTCATGACAGCTAATAGCGATTAGAAGCTCCTTATTGCAAAACTCCAGATGAAAGGAAGTGTTGACTTTCCTTACGATTGGTTAGGTTGGAATCAGAAGTAAGAGTAAAGGTTCAAAAAATGTTCATTGAGTTCTCTATCTTTCTCTACTCCTGTCCATAGTCAGTATAGAAAGAGTCTTGGCAGTAGATAGAGGTAGACTTTTCCCTGTTTATACCTGAGAAGTTTTTTCAGCCAGTGAGAGAACTATCTGACCTTAGGCTTGCTCTCATCTCCCTCCCTTCTTGGATTTGCATTTCCAGCATATCCAGAATTTCAGGAACACAGAGTTTCTACACTTGTAGGAACCCACCTACAAAATCACATTATTTTGAGTCAATTTTCTGCCAGGAGAGTTTTCAAGGGTAACTGGGAAACATTACTATTTCTTTAACAGTTTTTTTCAATAACCTCTAAGCTCTTTATAGCTTTCTTCCCACACTCTAATGCATTCTATATTCGTGTGCCATATCAGACTTTGTAAAGTGGAGCTTTATTTCATCACTTCATTTCATTGATATCTTCAATGATACCCTGTTGCCAATTACATTAAATTTGGAGTTCAAGGCTCTCCATAACCCTTCTATCCAGACTCATCTTCCACCACTGTCCTCTGTTTAAGTGCAAGTCACACCAAGACACTAATTTTATTGAGAAAATGACCCCATTTCTTCTTCTTGGACTTTGCTCATGTTTTTCTCTCAATGACTTTCATATATGAAATACATGAAATTCCTTCTCATCACTTTCATATATATCAAGAAGTTATTTTATCTCTATGAACCTCACCTTTTACTCATCTGTAAATAAGATTAATAATACATCCAAATTCATAATATTGTTAGTATGTACAACTCTAAGGAGTGCTTGACATCCAGTGAGTGCTTTATTAGTGTCATTACCATCATCAATATATTGCTCACATTTATGACTTTTTTTAAATTGCAGTATAATTAGCATACAATAACCTATTATTTTCAGTCATACATCATAGTGATTCAATATTTATATACATTATGGAATGCTCACCATGATAAATCTAGTTACCATCTGTCACCATACAAAATTATTACAATATTATTGACTATCTTTTTTACTCTGTACTTTTCATCTCAATGACCCATTTATTTTATAACTGGACGTTTTTATCTTTTAATTTCTTTCACCTATTTTGCCCCATCTTCCCACATCTCTCTTCTCTCCCCTTAATTCCTTTCACCTATTTTGCCTATATTCCTACAGCTCTCCCCTCAGATTACCACCAGTTTGTTTTTTTTACTTATGGGCCTGTTACTGACTTTTGTTGCTATTGTTCATTTGATTAGTATTTCAGGTTTCTGTACATAAGGAAAATCATATGATATTTGTCTTTGTCTGACTTATTTCACTTAGCATAATACCCTCTAGGTCCATCCATGTTGTCACAAATCTCAAGATTTAATTCTTTATGGCTGAGTAATATTCCATTGTGTATATGCACCGCATCTTATTTATTCATTCATCTGTTGACAGACACTTAGGTTGCTTCCATATCTTGGCTATTGTAAATAATGCTGAAATGAATGTAGAGGTTCATATATATCTTTGAATTGTTATTTAGGTAAGTGCCCAGAAGTAGAATTGAAAGATCATATTGTAGCTCTATTTTTAATTTTTTAATGAATCTCCATACTGTTTTTCATGGTGGCTGAACCAATTTACATTTTCATCAAAAGTGTATAAAGGTTCCCTTTTCTCCTTATCAATACTTGTTATTTATTTTTTTTGTCTTTTTGATAATGGCCAATGAAGTGACATCTTACTGTAGTTTTGATTTGCATTTTCCTGATGATTGTGATGGTGAGCATCTTTTAATATCAGAATTAACCATTATATGTCTTATTTGAAAAAATGTCTATTTAATAACCATTTTTATTTTTAATCACTTTTTAAAAAAATTCAGTTGTGCAAAATCATTATATAATTCCTTATCAGATGATGATTTAAAAATATCTTCTTCCATTCAGTAGTTTGCTTTTTCATTTATTCATGGTTTCCTTTGCCATGCAAAAGCTGTTTAATTTGATGTAATCCAATTTGTTTATTTTAACTTTTGTTGCCCTTGATTGAAGAAACTGGTACAAAAAAATATTCTTATGACTGATGTCAAAGACTTACCGCTTATGCTTTTTCTAGGACTTTTATGGTTTCACTTTTTACATTTCCAGTTTTTCCTCCATTTTTAATGCATTTTTGTATATGCTATAATACAGTGGTCCAGTTTTATTCTTTTGTATGTCACTGCTCAGTTTTTCCATCACCATGTATTAAAGAAACTCTTCCCCACATATGGTTTTGCCACCTTTTTGAAGATTAATTTGCCACACGTATGTGGGGTTATTTCTGAACTCCTATTATACTCCACTGATCTATGTATCTGTTTTTTTGTTTTTTGTTTTTTGTTTTTGCCAGTACCACACTGTTTTGGATTACTATGGTTTAATAGTATAGTTTGAAATCAGGGAATATGATACCTCTAGCTTTGTTCTTCTTTCTGAAGATTGCTATTGCTATTTAGGGTCTCTGGTTTCAAACAAAATTTAGGATTGTTTATTCTAGTTCTATGAAAAATGCCATTGGTATTTTGATGGTGATTGCATTGAATCTGTAGATTGCTTTTAGTAGTATGGATATGTTAACAATATTAATTCTTCAAATCCATGAGCATGGTTTATCTTTTTATTTATTTTTGTTGTCTTTAATTTCTTTCATTAATATCTTAGGGTTTTCAGGGTACAGGTCTTTCATATTTTCTGTTAAATTTATTCTTAGGTATATTATGATTGATGCAATTGTAAATGGTATTTTTTCTTAATTTCTCTTTGTGATAGCTAGCTATTATTGTATAGAAACACAACCAACAATGCTAATTTTTTCCCCAGAAACTTTAGTGAATTCATTTATTAGTTCTAATAGTTTTTTGGTGGAGTACTTAGGGTTTCCTATATATAGTACCAGGTCATCTGCAAATAGTGACAGTTCTACTTCTTCCTTTCCAATTTGGATGATTTGTATTTCTTTTTCCTGACTAATTTCTGTGGCTAGAATTTCTAATACTATGTTAAATGAAAGTGGTGAGAGTGGGCATCATTGTTTTGTTCCTGATCTTAAGGGAAAAGCTTTCATCTTTTCACTATTAAGTATGATGTTAACTGTGGCTTTGTCTTATGTGGTCTTTATTATGTTGAGGTACATTCTTTCTATACCCACCTTGTTTAGAGTTTTTATCACAAATGGATTGTGAATTTTTTTAATGTTTTTTTTCTGCATCTACTGTGATGATCATATGATTTTATCCTCTGTTTTGTTAATGTGGTATATATGTCACATTGATTGATTTGTAGATGTTGAATCATTCTTGCATCCCTGGAATAAATCTCATTTAATTGTGGTGTGCAATCCTTTTAATGTATTGTTGAGTTCATTTTGTTAATATTTTCTAGAGAATTTTTGCATTTATGTTCATCAAGGATATTGACTACTAAATTTCTCTCTCTGTGTGTGTGTGTGTGTGTGTGTGTGTGTGTGTTATCCTTGCCTGATTTTGGTATCAGGATAATGTTGGACTCATAAATTAATTTGGAAGCTTTCCCTCTACCTCAACATTTGGAAAAAGTTTGAGAAAGATAGGCATTAATTCTTTGAAAGTTTTGTAGAATTTACCAGTTAAGCTGTCTGGTCCTGGACTTTTGTTTGTTGGGAGCTTTTAAATTTCTGATTCGGGGCGCCTGGGTGGCGCAGTCGGTTAAGCGTCCGGCTTCAGCCAGGTCACGATCTTGCGGTCCGTGAGTTCGAGCCCCGCGTCAGGCTCTGGGCTGATGGCTCAGAGCCTGGAGCCTGTTTCCAATTCTGTGTCTCCCTCTCTCTCTGCCCCTCCCGCATTCATGCTCTGTCGTCTCTCTCTGTCCCAAAAATAAATAAACGTTAAAAAAAAATTAAAAAAAATAAATTTCTGATTCAATTTAATTACTAGTAATTGGTGTATTGGGATTTTCTATTTATTCCTGACTCAGTCTTGGAAGAAAGTGTGCAGGAATTTATCCATTTTTTTTCTACGTTGTCCAATTTGTTGGCATGTAATCATGATTATTTTTATTTCTGTGGTATTAGTTTTAACTTTCTTCTTTCATTTCTGATTTTTTTAGGTCCTTCCCCTTTTTTTCTTGGTAAGTCTGGTTAAAGATTTATTGATTTTGTTTATCTTTTGAAAGAATTATCTTTTAGTCTCATTGATCTTCTTTATTTTTTTTTTAGTCTCAATTTATTTTCACTCTAATCTTTATTACTTAATTTCTTCTACTAATTTTGTCCTTTGTTCTTCTTTTTCTAGTTCCTTTAGGTGTGAAGTTAGATGCTTATTTGAATTTTTTTCTGTTTTCTGAGGTAGGCTTGTATTGCTATGAACTTCCCTCTTAGAACTGCTTTTGCTGTGTCTCATAGATTTGGGAACATTGTTTTCCCATATTCATCTGTCTTAAGGTATTTATTGATTTCATCATTGACAAATTGTTTAGTAACATGTTGTTTAGTATCTGTGTGTTTGTGTGTGTGTATTCCCAATTCTCTTCTTATAATTGATCTAGTTTCATACCATTGTGTTTGGAAAGGATGCCTGATATAATTTCAATCTTCTTGATTTTATTGACATATATATATATATATATCATATCAGATGTATTTCTATATCTGTAGATATAGACCATTCTACTTTAAGGTGATAATTGCTTAAGTTCTAATGTATTCTAAAAGCACATCCCCCCATGTTTTGTTTTTGATGTTATATTTTATCTTTTCATTTTATGTATTCCTTAATGACTTATTTAGTTATAGTTATTATTTTTGCATTTTAACATTTATACTAAATTTTTAAGTTGTGATCTATACCTTTATATATTTACCTCCAGCATGTGACTTTTTTTCTTTAATGTATTTTCTTATTTCTAGTTACACTATTTTCTTTTCCACTTAAAGAAGGCCCTTCAACATTTCTTATAAGGTCAATTTAGTGGTTATGAGCTCCTGAGTTTTTGCTTATATGGGGAGCTCTTTATCTTGCCTTCATTTATGAATGATAACCTTTCCAGGCAGAGAATTATTACTTTATTAATATTTTTTCCATTTCAGCACTTTAAATATATTCTGCCACTCTGTAAAAATCAGCTGGTATTCTTATGGAGTTTCCCTTGTATGTGACTATTTGTTTTTCTCTTGCTGCCTTTGAGATTCTTCTTAACTTTTTTTTTAATGCAGACTCACAATAACCATATGATGTATTATTACTTTTTAATTTTAATTTTTACTTTTATTTTTAATTAGGTAGGCTCCACACCTGATATGGGGCTTGAACTCATGATCCTGAAATCAAGAGTCACATGCTTTACTGATTAAGCCAGGCAGGGACCTTTATCTTTAACTTTTGTCATTTTATTTACAATATGTCTTTGGGATTGTTTGGAATTTACTGTGCATCTGGACCTCAGTGTCTGTTTCTTTCTACAGGTTAGGCAAGTTTTCAGATATTATTTATTTAAATAAGTTATCTGCCACTCTCTCCCTTTCTTCTCCTTCTGAGACCCTTTTACTGCAAATGGTAGTGTGCTTGATGTTACCATATAGGTCCCTTAAAATATACTCATATTTTTAAAAGTATTTTTTCTTTTTGCTGTTCTGATTCCATGATTCCCACTATCCTGTCTTCCAGATAGCTGATCCATTCTTCGGTATCATATATTCTGTTGTTGATTACCTCTAGTATGTTTTCCATTTCAATTATTGTATTCTTCAGCTCTCATTGGTTATTTATTATATTTTTGAACTCTTGTTGAAATTCTGTGTTCCTTCATTCTTTTACCAAGTTCAGTGAGTATCTTATGTCCATTACTTCGAACTCAGTATCATGTTAATTACTTATCTTTGTTTCACTTAGTTTTGTTGTTGCTGCTGTTGTTTTGTTTTTTCCTGGGATTTTAGCTTGTTCTTTCATTTGGAATATATTCCTCTGTCTCCTCATTTTGTTTACATTTCTGTGTTTAATTGGGACAGCTACCTATACCACTCTTGAAGGAGTGGTCTTTTGTAGTAGTATCCCTTGTGTAGACTGTGTGTAATGGCTTTGGCAGCTGGCTGGAGCTGGGTTGGATGTGTCCTAAAGAATCTAGGGGCATGCCACATCAAGGCCACCTTGGTGGGTAGCTGGAGATGAAACAGATGCTGTTTAGACTCCTAGGAAATTCTATGCTAGAGCTTCCTTGATTGAGTGGCTGGAGTGGGTGCAGGCCTGGGGTGGTTCCAGATGTGCCTTGGCAGAATAGCTGGATTGGGCATGGGTGTGTGTGTGGGGGGGGGAATCTTGGGGTGTGCTACACCAGGACCATCTTAGGACAGCTGGCCTGTATCAAGAGTGGGTTGAGAATATTGCAGGGAGTTCCTCACCAGGGCCACCTTGGCATGATGGCTAGAGCTGGAGCGAGCACTAGAGTGTGCCACAACGGGACTGCCTTGGCAAAATGATTGGGTTGAACACAGGCTTGGGGTGTCCTGGGGCACACCACATCAGGATGCCTTGGTGGTAAGACTAGAGCTGATATAGGCCAGCAGCCCAGGAGATACTGGGTTGACCCTAGCAGGCAGGCTAGAGTACCTGATACCCTTATATCATTTGTGTAATCAACGTTGAAAATAATATAGAAAATGGTACTCACTGCTCCTCTGAACCTGGAGAGAGTTCCTACAGTTCCCCCACCCATTTGGTGGAAACTCTAGGATTAGCAAATAAATTTCCTTTATTTATACTCTAGTGCTTTTAAGCCACTTTTTTTCTCACTGTGTCCCATGATAGGTGAATCTGCATGTACCTCTCAATGATATCCCTTCCTACTATGGATTGCTAATGTCAGGGGTGGGCTTTCTATCATTTCTGTGTCTCCATCTCTCCTACCATTCTTTATGTGCTATCTGTATAATTTGTTAAGCCCTAATTTCTTCTTCAGGAAGGGTTTCTTAATATGGAGGTGTAGATTCAACGTGTCCATGGGAGGAGGTGAGTTCAGGGTCATGCTATACCACCATCTTGGACCTAGTGTCACCTTCATTTAAGTGATATTATCTCATAGAATATTCAGGCCTCCATGAATCTTTTCTTACATGTATTTCACAATCCTTATTCCCCTACACAATGCTTATCTTCTATACATATTTTAAAATAAAATGAATCTTGATTTTGTTTATTTTATGCCTTGTCTTGAATTATGCATGTATTGACTTCTTCAATTCAATGCAGTTGTCTTACTTCTAACCTGTTTGTCTGTCAGAATCCACAAAAGTTAGTCAATCACTGTTCTCCTGAGAAATCACAAAGCTATGTTCTGTGGTCTGTACACCTGCTGACAAGGTGTCCACTCAAGTTTCCTTGTTTCTGTATCTGACATGTTGCTCTTCTGAGCAGCCTGAAGAACTGTCTCTAGTTTAGTGGAATCATTCCTCCTTGAGTTGTCAATTCTCCAGGGTGTCTGTTCTTGCTTATCACAGCTTTGTTTATCATGCCTGCCCATAGAATTTACCTAATTTTAGAACTATGTCTGACATTATACATTTCTCAAACTTTTCCACACTATGTCAACCTCCACTGCACCCCTAGTTCCCAGAATTGAAACTCTTTTTGGCTCAATTCTTAACATAGTATAACCATAAAATAGCTATTTAATTGAAGCAATAATAATTATAGTAGCTTGTATTTATTGAGGACACATATCATTTAGGCAATGGCATGAGATACTTTATTTAATACTCACAACAACCATGTGTTTTAAATATAAAGAGCCCCCCTGTTCAAGGAAGTAGATTCTTTGACTCAGAGAAATTAAACACATGCCAAGGTCTTATAGCTAGTGATAGTTTAAGTCTCACTGTTTGTCTGCCTCCAAAATCTGTGCTCTCTATGGCTCTCCTCTCCTGCCTCTAAAAAAATGATACTTGGGAGAATTTTAAAATTATATTTCAAATATGTGAGTTCCAAATGTTTCTGACATAATGCACAATTACAGGGAAAACATGTTTTTATTGATGTTAAAAGAAACCCACGCTTACATTTGTGATGAATTCTAAAACTGTTAGCTTTTTGGTGTAGTCTATATTTGGGGTCTGAAGGACTTGTCAGTGTCTCTTTAATAATATGACTGTTTTTCTTCAGACTGAATCTCATTGTTTCTAATCACTGGTTTTACTTGTATGTGTATCTTCCAGTCTTCAATTTTCCTAAATGTCATGTAGATATAAATGTAAGACTCAATTGCTCAGCTCGAAGTTTTGTGTCTTGATGGACAGTTAGGCGGGGGAGGCAGAGAATGCCTTGTTGTTGGGTTTTGCCCTAATTTTGTGAGTATTTTGTGCAAATAAGAACTCAAGTATATTTTTGCTCTTGTTTGTTTCACATATAAATATCTTCAGGGAAACTGGAAGTGAAAAGAAAAACACTGAACCCCATGGTTTCAAAGCAGAGACAAATTATCTCAAGGTAAAAAGGCTGGCCAGGTTGCATATAATGACTGAATTAACAGCTTTCTTTTGTAGATTTATATCAATGTTGACTAGAGGAACTTTGTGTTTTTAATAAAAAAAATAGTAAAAAAAGCTGAAATTAGGAAAGTATATCGCATTTTCTAAAAACTCTCCATGAGGCATGGCGTTATGCCCAGATGATGTAGGTGCAATTGCACCTAGACAGGACAATTACAGAATCACTGTGGACCTCGTCCAGGCAAAATATGTTTTTCCCTGCTTTGTCACAGTGATGAAAGTCCAGTTTTAGAAACCAAACCTTTGGTTTAAAGAATTAGCCTCCTAGGTTCTTTACTACTGTGGAACAAATACTGCAGGAGGAGTAACACATGGAACCTTTTGGATTCATTATTATTTTAATGGAAATTAACTTCTCAGAGCTTCTCTTGATGACTAATTGAATGTTGGAGATGGGAAGAAAGGGTATTGGTATATTTGCTTATATATAGGGACAAGAGGTCAAACATCTTGGGCTCTTCCTGGGCTTAATTAAAAAGATAAGAACTTCTGGGGACATGCTAAGTTTGAAGTCATAGAAGAACTTACCAAGAAGAGAAAAGCATACATCTTTTAGTCTCCACTTCCAGAAAGGTAGCATTTTTTATTGTTATCATCTGTGCCCAAGGAGGACAGACTGGTTGAATGACCTCTTATCCAGGGCTTCAGCACTGGTCTAGGTTTTTCTAGTTCCTGCCTCCTGGAGGAAGAAAATGAAGGCACAATAGCTTGGAAAGTCCCAGAGCTTTTGGTAAGTAATATACTTGTTTCTCTCCCTCTCAGATGCTCTGGCCAGCTAAGGACCTAACTAATTGCTTGGAGGATATAGAGATATAGAGCAAAACAGTAGAGTCTTTATAATGAGTGTCATCACTTCCCTCTTCCATAATTATTGCATGGATGGTAATTAAAAGTGAATTAAATTTTCGGGGCATGATTTCAAAATTGCCCTCACGTTATTTTTTTTTCAGTGGATAAAGACTTACACAAAGTGCATACTTCCTAAATTTGGAGCTCAGTTTCCTTATTTATAAAATAATTTGTTGGCTAGATGATCTCAGCAGTTCTCCTTAAAGCAGCATCCATAATTTATATTCTAAATGAGTAGGTTCCTAAGTCTGATTACTCTGGTCCCAGGCAACCTTGAAGAACGAAGATTTATGAATACTCAAGGGAGCCAACATTTCAAGTAACTTCCTATAATGCACTCTTTCAACTTGCTTTTTGCATTTTTGAAAGAAAATTGAAGGCACCAATAAAAAGGAAAGTTAAAGTATGCATACAAGTTTCTAATTGTTTGAATTAATAGAAGAGATGCTCTGATTTTAGTAGCAACATGAGGCTAGGACCCAGAGGATCACAGCATGAAAAAAAAGAAACTGTTATGCATACTACCTGTGGAGCATTATTCACAACCTCACAGAGTTGCTTTAGAGCCTAACAAGCAAGTTCTGCATTCACAGACCACATTTCAATCTGGAAGATCATCTAGGCCAACAAATTATTTTATGAATCAGAAAACTAAACTCCAAATATAGAAGGCACTTTGCCCATAGTCGTGCCACAGAATCCACATATCTCAACTACCAGTTTTGAAGTGATGCTGTAAATTTAGAAATTGATTAAAAAATTCTTTCAGTGTTGGGGCGCTTGGGTGGCTCAGTCGGTTAAGCATCTGACTTCTGCTCAGGTCATGATCTCACAGCCTGTGAGTTCGAGCCTCACATCAGCTTCTGTGCTGACAGCTCAGAGCCTGGACCCTGCTTCAGATTCTGTGTCTCCCTCTCTCTCTGCCCCTCCCCTGCTCATGCTCTGTCTCTCTCTGTCTCAAAAATAAAAATAAAATAAAAACATAAAAAAAATCCTTTCAGTGTATGATAAAATTACCAGTTGGGATAGAATAGATTGACCGTGGTCTAGAGGAGTGAAATAGAGGAAGAGTTGGAAAATTTGACCTATGTGAATTTTAGGGACCAGCAGCCAAGACACTTCCCCCAAGAATTGCACCTCTCTGCACCCAACTGTACTAAACCATTGGCTGTGATGGGAATCTCTGAGTGAGTCATTTCATTATATTAAAACTAAGAAGAGAGTAAGGAGTCTTGATGGGCTTTTAAATCTGAAAGTCTTGGCTGTTACTCCAGCTCTGAAATACACTAAATCACCACAGGAAAGCCACTTTTCCTTCTTATACCCAATTTCCTCAATTGTGTATTAGAGATGATGTTCCCTTTCCTATCTACTGCACAGTATTGACATCAAGGTGAAATGCAGCAGTGGTTGTGACAGTATACTAAATGTGTTTTAAAATATAGGCAAATAATTGGGGTGCCTGGATGGCTTAGTGGGTTAAGCATCCGACTTCTGCTCAGGTCATGATCTTACTGCTTGTGAGTTTGAGCCCTGTGTCAGGCTCTGTGCTGACAGCTCAGAGCCTGGAGCCTGCTTCAGATTCTGTCTCAGTCTCTCTGCTCCTCCCCTGCTCATGCTCTCTCTCTCTTTCTCAAACATAAAATAAAACATAAAAATTTTTAATATAGGCAAATAAGAACAATTACCATTTTTACCATTATTCCTCTTCAAGTCCTACCCTAACCTGAATCAGATTGTCTCTTTTTGATCCAGTGTCTGCAAAGGACACTCAGAGGACCTGCATTCTCTCTTTACCTGCACTGCTACTTCCCCAGGGATGTCCAGTTGTCTCCAGTTATAAGGGGTCGTGGTTCTCCCTTAAGTTTTGCAAGAGGATATGTGTGCCCTTCGGGAAGTCTATATCAATTTTTAGACCACTCAGGGAATGCCTCAGCTGCAGACAGCCAACCTATCCAAGGTTTTCATTCCTTCTGATGGTGTCCAACATCCAATATCTGAACAGTGTATGAGCATAAAAGTCCTTAATCATTCATTGGTCACTTCATCTTTCATTGGCCACTTCATCCAAACAGGGGACCGTTATAGTGCCATTTGAGCTCCACAACTCTCCAGGGGGCCAGCCAAGGCTATCAGTGATCTTGCATTGTAGATTGTTTTTTTCCTTCTGCCCAATCCCACTTCTTTCCTCTCCCTTTCTTGAGTAATTGTAGTAAGGAAGTTTCCTAAAAGCATCCTACATGTAGCTCTCAGTACCATCTTCCCAGGGTATATAACTTAAGGTATCTGTGTTTCAGCACATACAATCATTGTCTTCTCTGAGGAGTTGTGAGGCTGGGACATGTGAGAAATGAACAGCTCTTTCATCCATTAGAATAAACCATAGCCAGGCCCAGCACCCCTACTCTACCTCTGGCTGATTCTTGTGTATGCATCATTGACTTTCCCTCCCTACCACAATCTCAGTTTCCCAATTTTAGATAATAAGATTAAATCCCATGATAAAAAAGTAATCACATTGCACCTGGCAGACCTCAAAAGATCATGTTTGGCCTGTGATTTTAGTGTTTATGACAAGGCATTAGGATGTAATTAACTTTTTAAGTTCATGCCAATGAATGCCATTCAGAATTAACAAATGAGCCAGAAGGAAAAAAAAAGTTTAAATCCTTGCTGACCCTCATTTAAGTATGGAAAAAATATTTCTTTGGATGATGAAAACTATTGACCCCATTTCCCATTTGGTGAACTCATTCCCTTATTTATAGAGCTGTCTATATGATGATTAAAAGGTCTTTGTTGTTTGGTCTCATTGTTTGTACTTAAATTTGTACCAAGAGAGTCTAATCCTGTAGCTCTTTAGTAACTGCTCAGACTTTGGATAACTTCTTTTCTATGTATGAGAGAAGGTACATTATGATGGACTTGCTTAATCAAAGGCCTGCCACATCGTTAGCATTTTGGGTTTTTTTACACTTTTATTATTTCTTGCCTATTAAGAGTCAGGTATCATGCATGATGCTGATGAGTAGATGGTAGTCATGATCAAATCATTCCCTGCCTTTGCTGAGCTTAGAGTCTAATGTAAGAGGCAGACAAATAAATAAGCAAATACAACCCAGTGGATTGAAACCTGGTAATGGAAAGATTGAAGTGTTCTTAAGATTGGAGAAAGAATATGAAATAGTGTTTTGCAGATCAAAGGTTTCATTTTATCCAAACTTCCTGAATTTGGATGTTCATTGAAATGGTCACTTTGTTTGTTTTTTTTTTCTCTTGGTGCCAGGAAAATACTGCTAGCATGACTCTTTCTCCCAGGTTGCTGGGAATCACATACACTGGGAAGCCAACTCCCATAGCATCTGGTGATCTAGAGCAGGTCCAAGTCAGGTTATGTTCATACAGCAAAGGGAGGTGAACTTTCCAATGCTACAAGGAGATGAGGGCCCTACTGCTCAGGTCCCTATATTTGGCTCTCGGGACACACAATGCTTAACTAGTTACCTTCATTTTGAGCAATTTTAATTTTTGTTGGGCATCTTCAAATACTCAAGTCCTGTGCCTATACTCTGAGGGATTCAAAAGAAAAGAAGTTATGAGCTGCACTAATAAAACCTTATAGTTTTGTTCAGGGAGGGGTATGATACACTAAAAAAATCTGTCACCAAAATATATTTTAAAGGATGCATTTATACAATGAACAATATTACAAAAGTAATATTACTTACATAATGATACTGATACTTTGCAGTAGCTTGATATAATGAAAACTGCTAGCACAGTGCCACCTACTGTCACTCTACCTGGAAGTCTCCCTCTCTCATTCTTTGCTGCAGTAACTTCTATTCATTTTCAGTTCAGGTGTCACCTACTCCAGGGAGCCTTCCCTGACTTCAGTTGCCCTTTTTTCACTCCTTTCCCTACCTCCTGCATAAATGCTCTTGCTCTGTCCTACATAGCTCTATAATTACACATGTAAATTTTAAGGATACTTACCTACATCTATTCTAGTCTTTCTTATTAAGCTGTGAATTCTATGATTGTTCTTTTCTTATGTGTGAATAAGCTTTATTGAATTCTCATGTTTTCAGAATCTTGAAAAAATGCAGCCTTTGACTTGTCTTTAAATAGGTATATCATTCTCTCAGTCACCTTCTCTTAAAGGAGGTGGGAAGTTCCTACTGGGATTGCCAAAGTTAGTGGCATGTATAGACAAATAAGAAGCAGCAATAAAAAAGGCATTAGAGGCAGGCTCTAGCACATTCTTAGCATGAAATGAACCTTGGAAAATTAAATAAGTTATGGAGATGTGAGGGGTTCTTTTTATATTAAAAATATTTTTATTATATATAGCCTAAAACATTGATGTTTAAACACTGACCTAGGTTGAAAACCATGAACACTTTATACTTTCATGGTGGGGGGGGGGGGTGGGGTCAGAGTTTTATATAGATAACCTCTAAGATCTTTCCATGGTACAGTGAACCCTCTACCAGAATTACTTGCTCATATAACTTCTAGGTAAGATGCTAAGTATATGTCCATAACTAGTTCCATTTCAAACTGATTCCAAAAATTGTAAAAAAAAAATCCAAAAAACTTTAAAATGTCAAAATATCAATGACTGTTAAGTAACTTTGAATACTAATTAGTAAATGAATGCCATAAATGTTAACGGGACTCTGAACATTAGACATATCATCTTTTTAAGGATCAATGTGAATCTAGTGTTGAGTATTCCATCTTATATTTCTAGCTTCATATGAAGTTCCTTTAAAAAGTACTCCCCAGTGGAATACTTTTGGGAACTCTGCCTATAATTTTCCCCTCTTGGAATTTCATCATGCATTTTACCTATTAAACATTCTGCCAAGCTCTGCAGTAAAATAACTGTTAAACTTTGTTTAACCTCACTTTTTCCAAACTAATTTGATCTCAGAAATCTTTTATGTATGTATTACCAATTATATTCCATGAAAGTAGAATTCTATGGAGCACAGTGTGAAAAAGGCTAGCCTGGGATCTTCGGGTGCTGTATAGTACAATGCTACCCCATGGCTGGAGGTCACTATTTGTCCTCACTCCAGAAAACTTCTACCTAAAGACTTTTGTACAGAACACCACAGGGACTGGCACAGTGTCCATCTTCAGCTTTGGATTTCAGCTTTGAAAGAAATTTTCCTGAGCTGCTTTTTGTGGGATAATGATTGCAAGATAACAATCTGTAGATCAGATTTGGGGAGCAATTACAAGAAATCAAAGTAACAACCCTTGCCTTAAAGAAATAACTAGCTGTAGAGGCAACAAGAAGAAAACAAAATTGAGTGATAACATCAACTGATAAAGATGACAGCTACTATTTGAATTTAGAAGCAACCACTAAAGATGAGAGGGATAAGTATAACATTCTAGAACATGAAGTTTGAACTGTATATTAGGACATTTAGCTTGAGAGTTAGATGAGCTAGAGGAGACCAAAGAAGTTAATCCAGGCTCCAACATTGTCACAAAGTATGATTCCAACTAGGTTTGGATTTACTTTCATATGGGTTACCATTTAGCCAACAAATAAGTAATATGAAGGAAATACATGACTAAGATTATAAATCACTGTTTATGGCTCTTCTTTGTTTCTCAGAGAGATGCTCTGAACTGCTAAGCTCAACAGTCTCAGCATCCCTCAGGAGTGAGTTCTCCCAGGCTAGAGTTGCTGAGAGCTCCACGCTCTGCATTTTCTTTTATTAGAAATGGAGAAGCCACTTCAGTGTGCAAGAGTCTCTTACTATGTAAAGATTCTCCAGCACACCAATTAAGAGATTCTGTGTTCTACTTTTTTACTATATCATTGAAGTAACAGCAGGTTGGGCCATAAGCTATCACAGAGTTGGTGGACAGTATAGAAACAATAAAATAAGAGTGGGTAAAACAAAAAAACAACAAAGAGAACATTTATGAGGCCAAGTTTTCTTTATTCCTTGGTACTTTTATTAAGAACCATGTGCATCTACACGTTTGTTTGGTCCTTTATCTAAAATTGATGTGAACATTACCTCTGTGGAATTGAAGGGAGAAATGGGAGGAGGCAATTTGAGCTGTCCCAAAGCCTAAGACATAATGATTACATCCTTCTTTCAGTTTCCCAGGTTCTCCTGCCAGCAGAAGCCTGTTGGAGAAAATAAAGCATTCCCATTAAATCTTTTTAATTTAAGAAGGGATTTGGTATATTATCAAAGCCTTCATCAGTGGCTTTTTAAAAAATGGTAGATGAGGTTATCCTTTTGCATGTTTTATAAAGTATAGTTATCTTGTTTGCATTAAATATGAATTGTGCATGTTCTTTTATTTCACACCAACAACTTGATGGTGGCAGTAATTTTGCCATGTCTCCCCAAGGTCCCTCACTCTGTCCCTCCCAAACAGTACATAGCTCCCTCTGGGTTCCAGGTAAAATTGAGCAGCTCTACAATCTACATGATGTGTTTTCCCAAGCCTCATTTTTAAGGAGGCTTTATCAGGTGTAATTAGACAGCTGCCATCTCTCGTGACTTGCAGTGTATATTTAAGGAGAGAAACATGAGTCGTCCTCTGTGAAATGAAAAACAATGTCATCAAAGCTGTCTCTCCAATGCTCTGCTGGCTCTTTACTCCCAGCCTGGAAATGCATTCAAGTTCCTCCCAGGGCTCTGTGGAAAGTTTCCTGGTAAAGATGCACAGATTGTGTTAGCTTTGACAACAGTGTTATCATAGGAAAATTCCTAAAATAGAGTAAAAATTTCATATAGGAGTAATTTGGGCACAAAAAGAGCAGACCAGTTTGCTCTGGAGTATGAGAGGAGCTGGACCCCAGAAAGACCATGCTAAGTAGATTTCCACTCTACGTGCAGTTCTGACCTTGACCACTCACCCAGTACAGTACTTTCAGGATCCTTAAGGAATATGGATGAGTATGCAGGCAGGGGAAGAAATGGTAGGAGAGGGAAAGATGTTCAGTGGATTGAACATTCTCACACAGCAAGCCTCCATGAAAGGTGTTGCCTTGCGCCACTCATGGTTCAGTGGGTCATTATCCTTTTTTTTCTTTCCTTTTCTTCCATGGCTGTCCTTGATATTAACAGTTTCCATATTCCTCTGGATAACAATATTAAGTGGTGGGTAGGCAAGTTTGAAACTTGCCTGTTCTCTTGCTCATTCTGCTACTAGTATCTGATGTGGACGGTTCCCTTCCACAACTTTGTTTTATTATTATTATTATTATTATTATTATTATTTGCTATGATTATATGTCATTTCTCTTTGTGAACCAAATGTCAACAGACAAATACTGGCCCATTCAGTTAGGGTTTTTTTCTTTCAGCAATAGAGAAAAAAAAACACTCCAAAGAATCTCTAATCTTCCCTGAAGAATGACTTGGTGATGCCTGAATCCCTCTATTGTCCCCATGAAGCTGAACAAATCTCTAGCCAATATTTTAGAAATTAGCTGCAAATTAGCTTTCCTTCCCTAGGTCTTTCATCATTTCACTCAGCCTTGGCTTCCCTCCTCACCAATTTTCCTTAGATATACCATTCATCCATAGAGCCAGAAAGTGGCAAGAAAGAGGTTTGTGACTATATTCCAGACCAGGCTTTGATGCTACCTAAAATCCAGATATTCTAGTGGTGAAATGTGCACATGAAGGGATGAGAGCCTAGGACATCTCTGGCTTAAGTTTGAAGAGTCAAAATTAAACAAATAGAAAATGAAGAACATGTTAAAATGTATGTGGCAATTTTGGTTGCTTATAATATGCCAGTCACTATGACAAATTCTCTACATCAACATTTTTTTCCAGCTTTATTGAGAAATAACTGACATATAACATGTATAATCTTAAATTATACAGCATGATGATTTGATGTATGTATATATTATGAAATAATTGTCACAATAGGTTAGTTAATATGTCTGCCACCTGAAATAAACTTTTTTGAGTGTGGTTAGAAAATTTAAGATTTATTCTTATAGCAAATTTAAAGTACATAATACAGTATTATTAACTATAGTTACCATGCTGTACATTAGATCTGCAGAACTTATAAGTAAGTTTTATAACTGGGACTTTGTCCCCATAGACACACACCTCCTCGTTTCCTTGCTGTCCAGTCCCTGGCAACCATCAATCTACTGCTTCCATGAGTTCTGCTTTTTTAGATTCCACATACAGGTGAGATGATACAGTGTTTATCTTTCTCTGTCTGACTCATTTTACTTAGTATGTACTCTGGGTCCACCCATGGTGCTTTAAACGACAAGATTTCCTTTTTTATGGTTGCAAAATATTCATATATACCACTTTTTTGTTTGTAGCATTTTAAATTAAAATATAATTGACATACAATGTTATATTAGTTTCAGGCATACAATATAGTTATTTGACACTATGCATTACTCTCTGTTCATCATGATAAGTATAGTTATTATTTGCCATCATACAACACTATTACCATATTATTGACTATATTTCCTATGCTATCCTTTTCATCCCTGTGACTTATTTATTTTATAACTGGAAATTTGTGTTAATCACCTTCACCTATTTTACCCATTCCCCCAATTCTCCACCCTTTGGAAACCACCAGTTGGTTTTCTGTATTAATGATTCTATTTGTTTCTGTGTTTGTGTTTGTTTTGTTTTATAGATTGTACATACAAGTGAAATCATAAAGTATTTTGTCTTTCTATGACTTAATTCACTTAGCATAATAATCTCTAGATCCATCAATGTTGTCACAAATGGAAAGATATCTTTCTGTGTTAATAGCTGAATAATATTCCATTGTACATGCACCACACTGAATCTTCTTTATCCATTCATTTATCAATGGACATTATGTTGCTTCCAAAATTTGGCTATTTTAATAATGATGTAGTAAACATAGCAGTGCAGATATCTTCAAATTTACATCAACACTTCATATCACTGTAAGTGATCATTGTAAGAGGACACGTCAGTATGAAGACGTGCCTATATTTCACTGTTTGTACTAGTTATTTGCTCTCCAAGACATTAGAAATATTAAGCAATTATTTGTCAAACTGTTTTGAGCCCACCTACTTGTAGTAAGGAATCAGTTTTATTTAAGTAGCAATAATATGTACATTGTTGGATTTTTGTGAGGATAAAATGAAATAATATGTGAAAATGACATGGGAGTAGTAGTCTACAGGGCATGTTCAGTAGTTGTTAAATTTCCTTTGGTTCTATTACTAATTAGAGTGTGATATTAGTATATAATGCACAGGTTAAAGATTGAAGGGTGGTAACAATTTCTAATGTTCATTTGGAAAATATTTACTGAGCATATTTAAGTATTCTTGTATGTGTAATATTGAAATGAGTTACATATCCACAAGGAATTTTTGGATTAGTGGATTAAGTAAGGCATGGAAAAGAATAATATATTTACTGACATAAAATTTAAGACAGGCAAACAGAGTGGGACAGAGGGGCCATCATTTTTCAAAAGCAGATCTAATTTTTCTAATAAAACTTTCTCCAAAGTTTTGACATAGATAACTTCACTGTTTTGTAAGGAAGGGAGTTTTCTGGTCCTTTAGTGGATACAAGTTAATATCTTTGGAGGAAACTTTTTTTTCCTCACCTCATTGGCTGACCTGCTTGTGTCTGGAGATATTCCCATGTCACTCACACAACATTCATCTGGGTTGCAGGGTAACCTTGCACACTTTTCCCTAGTCTAGAACTAATGGCATGTTCCTTGTCTCTCAGTTCCCCATCAGCACCACAGGGAGGATAGGTAAAACTTGTAAACAGTATCTTATCCCTCCTCCTAAGCCTGGACATACTGTTCTATCCTCTTGAATTACGCTGGGGCTGCTCCATGTGGG
Source organism: Prionailurus viverrinus (assembly GCF_022837055.1). Taxonomy (NCBI): domain Eukaryota; kingdom Metazoa; phylum Chordata; class Mammalia; order Carnivora; family Felidae; genus Prionailurus; species Prionailurus viverrinus. The sequence goes on along the minus strand of NC_062572.1, from coordinate 66,112,832 downwards.
TGTAGGGAGGCCTACTGTGGAGATTTCCTCCCAAAGTACCAGAGAGGGAGCAAAGCAAGGATTCTTTTCCTCCTGGAATCTTTACCATCTATTTAATGTTATATTTCCTTTTCTTGGACTTAGAATTCTTTTGGTGGAGAGATTAGGCCTTAAAGTTGATCAACACTTTTTCTTTTTCTCTTCAACAGTAACAGACTGGAAGGAGTGGGTTTTCTTTTCCCTGTGTGTGATTCTTCCTACTCTAGTGGAAGTCTTATGCAGTAGCTTCCATTATGGAAGGAGTATTTTCTCCATACTGCCAAAGCGACTTAATGATCTGCCATTTCCAGGCATAATTCTTTAACTAGGACTCACAGGATAACTTGAAGCAAATGATTCTGGGTAACATAAATATTACCACACTACACTGTAATTTACATAAACAGAAGTAATATAATTGATAATGTAATAAGTGTCACATAAGTGACATAAAGAAGTAGGAGATTTTAGAGGAGGGGAAGATAGTTTCTGACATGAGAAATCTCAGAATTTTAGGTGGCTTTTTTTTATGAAAGAGGTTTGATCTTGATAGGAAAAACAATGTATTAAGTGAGGACATTGGAGATAGTTTCATTAGTAAAAATGGCTAGAGCCTTAGTACAGAGGCATTGTATAACTATTTTTAAAAACATTTCCTCATGCTCAAAATGTGATGGGTATATAACAATTTTTTCTAAACATATAAAATGTAGAAAATATGGAAAAAATAAAGAGGTGAAATTAAAAATGGGGTAAATATGTCCTTGCCTTAGAAACGAAAGAGAAATATGAAATGGTTATAAAGGTTACAGCTATGAACCTGGTGGGATCTGTTCACAGAGGCAAGCAGAGGGAACCAAGAGTTCTTCATTTGTGACAAATGAAACTGAAATGTTCTACACAAGACAGAGCAGTTGGTGTAGAATTATATTTGCTTAATAAGAAGGTTAAGTATTTTAATTTTTTTTAGTTTTTTTTAGGTCTAGTGTAGTTAACATACAGTTTCATATTAGTTTCAGGTGTACAATATAGTGATTCAACAGTTCCATATATTACTGACTGCTCATCAGGATAAGAGTACTTTTTTTTTAAATTTTTTAAATGTTTGTTTATTTTTGAGAGACAGACAGAATGTGAGTGGGGGAGGGGCAGAGAGAGAAGGAAACAGAATTCAAAGCAAGTTCCAAGCTCTGAGCTATCAACACAGAACCCAATGCGGGGCTTCAACTCATGAACCGTGAGATCATGACCTGAGCTGAAGTCGGACTCTTAACCAACTGAGCCACCCAGGTCCTCCAGGATAAGAGAACTCTTAAACCTCATCATCTATTTCACCTGTTATCTCCCCTCTGGTAACCCTGTATTTATTCTCTATAGTTAGGAGTCTATGTTTTGGGGTTATTTCCTCTTCCTTTGTTCATTTGTTTTGTTAAATTCTACATATGAGTGCAATCATATGGTATTGTCCTTCTCTTACTGGCATATTTTGCTTAGCATAATAATCTCTAGATCCATCCATATTGTTGCAAATGGCAAGATTTCATTCTTTTTTATGGCTGAGTAACATTCCACTGTGTGTGTATCTATACACACACATGAAGTATACATACATACACAAGCATATATGTATATATACGTGCATACCACAACTTCTTTATCCATTCAACTATTTATCGACGCATGGGCTACTTCTAAAGTTTGGCTATTGTAAATAATTGTGCAATAAACATGAGTGCTTATATCCCTTTGAATTGGTGTGTTCATAAGTGGTGTGATTCTTGGATCATAAGGTAGTTCTATTTTTAAGTTTTTGAGGAACCTCCACAGTGTTTTCCACAGTGGCTGCACTAGTTTGCATTTTCACTGATAGTACATGAGGGTTCTTTTTCCTCCACATTCTTCCCAAAAGTTGTTTGAGTTTTCTATTTTAGCAATTCTGACAGGTGTGAGATGACATCTCATTGTGGTTTTGATTTCCCTGGTGATGTTGAACATCTCTTCATATGTCTATTGGCCATCTGTAGGTCTCCTTTAGAAAAATGTCTGTTCATGTCTTTTGCCATTTTTAGTTGGATTATTTGGTTTTTTGAGTTTTTAGTTGTATAAATTATTTATATCTTTTGGATACTAATCATTCATTAGATGTGTCATTTGCAAATATCTTATTCCATTTAGTAGGTTGTCTTTTTGTTTGTTTGTTTCCTTTGCTGTGCAGAAGCATTTTGTTTTGATGTAGCCCCGATAGTTTATTTTTGCTTTTGTTTCCCTTGCCTCAGGAGACATATCTATAAAGATGTTCCTATGACCAATGTTAAAGAAATTACTGCCTTTGCTCTCTTCAAGGCAGAGATGTTCCTTATTGTGGTTTCAGGTATCACATTTAGGTCCCTCATCTATTTTGAGTTTATTTTTGTGTCTGATGTAGAAAGTCATTCAGTTTCATTCTTTTGCATGTAGCTGACCAGTTTTTCCAACACCATTTGTTGAAGACACTTCTTTTTTCGTATTGCATATTTTTGCGTCCTTTTGCAAATTAGTTGACCATATAGTTGTGCATTTATTTCTGGGTTTTCTATTCTGTTCCATTGTTCAGTGTGTCTATTTTCATGCCAGTACCATACTGTTTTGATTGCTACTGCTTTGTAATTAATTTGTCTGGAAGTCTGGAATTGTGATACCTCCAATTGTGTTTTTCTTTTTCAAGATTGCTTTGGCTACTTGGGGTCTTTTGTGATTGCATACAAATTATAGAATTATTTGTTCTAGTTCTGTGAAAAAATGCTATTGGGATTTTTATAGGGATTGCATTAAATCTGTAGATTGCTTTGAGCAGTATAGACATTTTAATAATATTTGTTATTCCAGTGCATGAGCATGGAATATGTTCCCTTTTTTTTCTGTTGTGTTCAATTTTTTTCATCACTATTTTACAGTTTTCAGAGTACAGGTCTTTCATCTCTTTTGTTAAATTTATTTCTAAGTATTTTATTATTTTTGGTACAATTGCAAATGGGATTTTTCTTCTTAATTTCTATTTCTGCTTCTTCATTATTAGTGTGTAGAAATGCAATGGATTTCTGTACATTGATTTTCTAAAAATATTTATTTATTTATTTTTGAGAAAGAGACAGAAAGAGCACAAGCAGGGGAGGGGCAGAGAGAAGAGACACGAATACTAAGCAGACTCTGAGCTGTCAACCCAGTGTGGGGCTCAAACTGTGAGATCATGACCTGAGCTGAAATCACGAGTTGGATGCTTAACCTGCTGAACCACCCAGGCACCCCTGTACCCTGTACATTGATTTTGTATCCTACAACCTTACAAAATTCATTCAGTTCTAGGAGTTTTTTGGTGGAGTCTTTATCGAGTTTTATATAGAAAGTATCATGTCATCTACAAACAGTAAAAGTTTTACTTCTTTCTTACCAATTTGGATATATTTGTCTCTTTTTGTTGTCTGATTGCTGTGGGTAGGACTTCCAGTAGTATGTTGAATAAAAGTGGTGAGAGTGGCCATCTTTGTTTTGTTCTTACCTTAGAGGAAAAGCTCTCAGTTTTTTCCCATTGAATATGATGTTAGCTGTGGGCTTTTTACATAAGGATTTTATTATACTGCTGAATGTTCTCTCTTAACCTACCTTGCTGAGGGTTTTTATCATGAATGGATTTTATACTTCATTGAATGTTTTTTCTACATCTATTAAAATAATCATGTAGTTTTTATCCTTTCTCTTATTGATGTGATGTATCATATATTGATTTGCAAATATTGAATGACACTTATAACCTAGGAATAAATCCCACTTGATTTTGGTGAATCATTTTTTAAATGTATTGCTGGATTCTGTTTTCTAATATTTTGTTGAGGATTTTGCATCTATGTTAATCAGAGATATTGGCCTGTAGTTCATTCTCTCTCTCTCTCCCTCCCTCCTTCCCTCCCCCCACCCCCCACCTCTCTCTCTCTCTCACTGTCTTTATCTGGTTTTAATATCAGGGTAATGCTGCCCTCTTAGAATGGATTTGGGAGTTTCCCTTCTATTGTTTGGAGTAGTTTGAGAACAATAGGTATTAACTCTTTAAATGTTTGGTAGATTTCACCTGTGAAGCTGTCTGGTCCTGGACTTTTGTTTGTTGGGGTTTTTTGAATTACTGATTCAATTTCATTACTTGTAATAAGTCTATTAATACTCTTTATTTCTTCCTACTTCAGTTTCAGTAAGTTATACATTTCTAGGAATCTATCCATTTCTTCTAGGTTTTGTAATGTTTGGCATATATTTTTTCATAATATTCTCTTATGGTCATTTGTACTTCTGTGGTATCAATTGTTACTTCTCACCTTTAATTTGTGATTTTGTTGAATTGAGTCCTCTTTATCTCTGTCTGTCTCTTTTTCCATGAGTCTGCCTACAGGCTTATCAATTTTGTTGATTTTTTTAAAGAACCACCTCCTGGTTGCATTGATCTGTTCTATTGTTTGCTTTTTTTGTTTGTTTTGATATCGTTTATTTCTGTTCTTATCTTTATTATTTCCTTCCTCTGCCGATTTTGTGTTTTGCTTGCTGTTCTTTTTACAGCTCTTTTAGGTGTAATGTTAGGTTGTTTATTTGAAATTTATTGCTTCTTCAGGTAGACCTGTATTGCTATAAACCTCCCTGTTAGGACAGCTTTTGCTGCATCCCAAAGATTTTGAATCATTACGTTTTTATTTTCATTTATCTCCATTTAATTGTTTTAAAGAGAGAGAGTCAGTGCAAGCAGGTGAGAGGGGCAGAGAGAGAGAGAGAGAGGGAGAGAGAGAGAGAGAATCTTAAACAGGCTCCGTGCTCAGTATGGAGCCAAACATGGAGCTTGATTCCACAACCTTGGGATCATCACCTGAGCCAAAATCAAGGATCACTGAACCAAATGAGCCAACCAGGTGTTCCTTTCCATTTAATTTGTGATTTCCATTTTGATTTATTGTGTCCTAATATAATTATTTTGTGTGTGTGTTGAAAACATTTAAGATCTAGACTATTAGCAACTTTGATGTATATAATTCGGTATTGTTGGTTATAATCTCTCTGCATTAGATATCAGGACTTACTTATCTTTTATTTGCAACTTTGTACCCTTTAAAAACATCCCCCAAACCTGGGACACTTGGTTGGCTCAGTCGGTTGAGCATCGGACTTCGGCTAAGGTCATGATCTCACGTTCTGTGAGTTGGAGCCCCGAGTCGGGTTCTGTGCTGACAGCTCAAAGCCTGAAGGCTGCTTCGGATTCTGTGTCTCCCTCTCTCTTCTCTTCCCCCACTCGTGCGCTGTCTCTCTCTCTCAAAAATAAATAAACATTACAAAAACATCCCCCAGCTCCAATTTCCTCACATGACTTGACAGGTAACTTTCATTCCATTCTCTGTTTCTGTGAGTTTGGCTTTTTAAGATTAGAATGGCTATCATGAAGAAGACAGGAGATAACATGTTTTGGCAGAGATTTGGAGAAACGAGAAACCTTGTGCACTGTGAATCAACTGTAAATTAGTTTATCCAGTATGGAAAACAGTATGGAAGTTTCTCAAAAGATGAAATAAACTGTTAAAGAACTATTGTTCGGAGCACTTTCAGGAGACTGTCCTTGGGAAACAGAAAAACATAAGCACATCCTCATGACCAAGATCATTAGCCTCCTGCAGACTCTGTTCCTGAATCTGCATGATCTCCCATGTGAACACAGAACAATACATTATTATTATTATTATTATTTTTTGAGGTGGTTGACATATTTATTGCTTTGAAGATGGAGGGCAGGTGATCAGGAGCTCTTGGTGGGGCAGGATGCTTCCTCTTTATCATAACAAACTTCTGGCAGCACAGGATGGTGTTGGCTCCATGAATGGCAGCCATGTGCACATCTGGGCAGAACTTGTCCTTGCAGATTATGTGCTGATGCTGCTAGGGTGGCCCAGTCTTGTTAATGGTGGTCTCCACCTAGGAGTTAGTGGGTTTTCACTGGCCAGATACCCACTTCCTGACCATTACACATTTTCTGGGGCCACCAATTCGATGCCCACAGTCTTGCAGTGAATCAGCCCATTGTTACAGAAGGAGTTGGGAACCTTCAGGTTATTGGGTTTGGTGTTGTATGTCTGCTTTTTCTTTTTCAGGAAGCTGCAGCAATTCCTCACACCACCCATTGCAGGCAGGTGGACATGGCAGCAGCTCCTTTCACTATTGTGGCCAGAGTGGGATAAAGAGCTACACTGATCATAGTTATCATAGCTGTTTTAATATCCGTTTCTGTTAACTCTACCATCTGTGTCATTTCTGAGTCTGTTTCTATTGACTTTTTTTTTCTCATTATAGAGATGTTTTCTGCTGTTTCACATGTTTACTAATCTTTATTTGAATTCCAAATGTGGTTATTAGATTGTTGAATGCTTGATCATGCAGATTTCTGTAGCTCTTTCTTTATGTGTCTCCTTCTTCTTAAGACCTCATCTCGACAATTTCTATACTCTTAAGCACTTAATATGATCAGGGTTTTTTTTTTTGCCTTTATTTTAACCATCCTAGTATGAGTATTAGGCACTCATTATTGTTTCTATTTCTATTTCCTTTATTATTATTGATATTGATATAACTATTTTGCCCATTTTTATTTATCTTTAATTTTTTTAATGTTTATTTTTGAAAGGCAGAGACAGAGTGTAAGTAGAGGGAGGGCAGAGACAGAGGAAGACACAGAATCCCAAGCAGGGTCCAGGCTCTGAGTTGTCAGTACAGAGCCCAACACAGGGTTCGAACCCACGAACCGTGAGATCATGACCTGAGCTGAAGTCGGACGTTTAACTAACTGAGCCATCCAGGTGCCCCTATTTTGCCTATTTTTAAAGTAGGCTAATTGTCTTGTCTTTTGAAAGAATTTCTTTACCAAAGTAGTTTAGTAATTCTAGATTCTTTGTATTTCCATATAAATTTTAGAATCTCATTGCCAATTGCTTAAAAAAAAGCCTGCTGAAGTTTTGACTGCAATTATATAAAAACTATGGGACAGTTAGGGGAAACTATTATCATAACATTATAACAATATTGAGTTCTCATCAATTAACATGAACACATGATTTGAACCAACATTTCAAGATAAATGAATGTCTAGTAAATATATAGAGAGATGCATAATATTATTCACCAAGGAAATGGAAAATAAAATCATGGTGAATTTTACTACACATACATTAGAATGGCTAAAAGTGAAAAGACTGAAAATACAAAATGTAGATAATGTTATGGAACAACATTGTGGAATATGCATTGCTTATGGAAATGTAAAATTAAACAGCTACTCTGGAAAAGCTATAGGAAGTTCCTTTTGGAGCTAGAAATACACTTAATAAATGATAAATTGCACTCTTTTTTTTAAGTTTATTTTTTGAGAGAGAGAGTGAATGGGGAGGGGAAGAGTGGGGGGACAGAGGATGTAAAACAGGCTCTGTGCTGACAGCAGGGAGCTCAAACTCATGAACTATGAGGTCATGACATGAGCTGAAGTTGGACACTCAACTGATTGAGCCACCCAGGCACGCTGAGAGATTGTATTCTTGAGTATTCCACATTTAAAAGAATTTTTATAACATTTCTTATACCTCAAAGCTGAACACTTTTTATACTCCAAAACTTATTGAAACAGAGAACAAAATGGTAGTTTATCAGGGGCTGAGGAAAATGAGAAGATGGTCAAAGATTAGAAACCTCCAGTTATAAGATTAATAAGTTTTGGAGGTCTAATAGACAGCATAGTGATTATAGTTAATAATTGTGTGGTATATACAACATTGCTAAGAAAGTAGGTCTTAAATGTTTTCACTGCAAAAATGAAATGGTAGCTATGTAACATGATGGAAGTGTTAGCTAACCCCCTATTGATAAACATTTTGCAGAATATAACTGTATCAGGTCAACATATTATACGCTTTAAACTTACACATTCTTATATGTCAACCATATCTCAATAAAGCTGAAAAAAATTCAGATGAAGATTTGTAGTAGGTGAATGGGCTTTGAAAATTGTAAAGAACTTCCCGAAATCCAAACTTCTTCAAGTAGTTTGATTTTAAGGGTTGAGATACCTTCAGATTTCTTGGTAGTCTTCATATACCTAATAACATTTCCTTATTACATGGTAACTATTAAAATATTCAATGAATACTTATTCATTGAATAAATGGATGCCATAACAACAACAGAGAATTTTCACAGTATTTCTTACACCTTAAACATGGACACAATCTTAATGCTTATCAATGGGAATTTATAAGTATGCCATGGTCATATAATAGACTACTACCTGATTAAAATGAATAAACTATTAATACATGAATGAATATGGATAAATATCGCATAAAAAGTATTCCAAATAGGAGAAGCCAGGCCAAAAAATGAAAATAATGATTTAATTTATATGAAGTTTTTGAGAAGATAAAAAGAGTCACTAAAATAGAAATCAGGTAATTAGTGGTTTGTGGTGGGGGTTGGAGAATTAACTACAAAGACACACAGAGAACTTGAAGTGATGGCAATGGTCTCTGCTCGCTTTAATGGAAGTCACATAAACACATACATTTGCCTAAACTTAGTGAACTGTACTTAAAATGGCATATTGTGGAATATAAAATATAATTTAATAAAGTAGATTAGAAAGCCTAATAGTTGAATTTAATAGCAGATTAAATATAAAGACTGACCAGAAAAAGTCAGAAGAAGTTATTAATTTTTTAATGTTTATTTATTTTTAAGAGAGACAGAAACCAAGTATGAGTTGGGGAGGGGCAGAGAGAGAGAGAGAGAGAGAGAGAGAGAAGACAGAATCTGAAGTAGGCTCCAGGCTCTGAGCTGTCAGCACAGAACCCAACGCGGGGGGTTGGGGGGTGTTGAACTCACAGACCCCGAGATCATGACTCAATCTGAAGTCAGATACTTACCTCACTGAGCCACCCAGGCTCCCCCAGAAGAAATTATTTTTAACGTTTTACAGAGAAGTCAAAGTGAAAAATATATAAAAGAGGTTAAGAGACATAAACTGAGGGGCACCTGGGTGGCTCAGTTGGTTAAGCTCTTGATTTTGCTCAGGTCATGATCTCAGAGTCATGAGATCCAAGGTTCTTACATATTCTGAGAGGAGGATAAAGACAGTGATTAAGTTTTTGTTAAGGGTTTATATTATAACTTTCTAACTAAGGGAGTAATAGAACTATGAAAAAAATAATCCAAAAGAAAGTAGTAAATGAAGGGAAAAAAAACCAAATAGGACAAACAGGACATGTAGAAATAACAAAATCCCCAACACACAAATAGATGAAATCCAAATACATTATAAGTTATATTAATTATAAATATATTAAAAGCTCCATTTGAAAACAAAAATCCTAACTTTTGCTGGTTTTGAGCAATCTTTAAAGATACAAACTCAGAATATTCAAATGTTGGAAAATGGAGAAAGGAGTAACCTTTCTTGCATCAAAAAATTGTTATAGATTTTTATATAAAAAAACTACAAAAACACAAGTAGCTGAAGGTATTTCAATATAAAATGAAAGAATCTACATGTATATATTTTTAATACAGCTCATAAATAAGGAGCCGCTAATGGGACCATTAAAAGTTGTCACTAAGAGGGGCACCTAGGTGGCTCAGCCGGTTGAGTGGCTGACTTCAGCTCAGGTCATGATCTTACGGTCGGTGAGTTCGAGCCCCGCGTCGGGCTCTGTGCTGACAGCTCAGAGCCTGAAGCCTGTTTCCGATTCTGTGTCTCCCTCTCTCTGACCCTCCCCCATTCATGCTCTGTCTCCCTCTGTCTCAAAAATAATTAAATGTTAAAAAAAAAATTAACAAAAAAAGTTGTCACTAAGAGCATAGGGTTGCAATTTGTAGTCTCTAAAACAGTAAGGAAAAAAACAATAAAGAAAAATTTTAATTCAAAACAAAGTAAGGAAGGAAAACAAAAGGGGAAAGAAAAAAAGATAAAATTAATAAAAAAATAAGATAGCAGAAATACACTCAATCTAAGCAATGACATAAATGCAGTGAAATTACATTAACTTATGAAATATTACAGGTTACTAGATTCTCTAAAAATAATAAAAATAAAATAGCTCAGCACTGCTTATGAAAATATACTGACAAATGAAACATAGAAATTAAAGTATGTGTATCAGGTAAATATTAACCAAAATAGTAAAACATTGAAACCCCAAACTGGTTATTTTATAATAATCTCCCAATTAAACACAAATGGAAGAACATTAAATAAAAATTAGCAATTTAAATTTAGAAGTGTATGAGAAATTGAATAACCAGGCATCCCCAAACATGTAGATACCTCCATCCTCTTAAAAAAATGCACAAAAATACAAAACATCATTATCATGTGAGGATACACAAGTTCCTTGAACTCCATTGTAACGAAATATATTTGTCAAGTGTTCAGATCCTATCCAGGTCTACTTGTGCACCACCCTTGGGTTGGGAAAGCAATAATGGCTTGTTTTATTTCAGTTACTACTAATTTAATAAGTGTTTTGGAGTCTAAAAATTTTACCATTATTTCTAACATAGCCTTCATGAGAATATATGATAGGCTTTCCAAACCAGTACCAAAATGTAAGGCTTGAATTTATTTTTTATTCTGTCACATAACCATTTGTGAAACAGTCCTGCAGAGTGGCCAACAGCTTAGCCTGGGAAACACATTAATGTATACTTCAGATTTGGATTTAATTATTTACATTTTGATCCTAGTCAAGTGATTAAACCTTTTTACAAAATTTATGTGTATAAAAAATGGGAAGGAAATATCTTCAATATATTATAGATAATTTGTAATTTTGTATGGAAAACACTTTGTAAATATGCACACACTTACATACTGTAAATGTGTTTTTCATATTTTTTTGTCCAGTGTTTGTATATAAGTATACCTTTTAAGAAAACAAGAGGAATGGTAGGGAAATCTTTGATATTGCAATCCTCCATTCATCCTCTGTCTCAATACTTAAGTATATATCAATAACAAATAAGACTTTTAAAATTTTCTATATTTTTTATTGAACTAGAGTTGACATACAATATTAATTTCAGGTGCATAACATAGTGATTTGACATTCATGTACATTACAACGTGATAACCACGACAATCTAGCTACCATCTGTCACCATACAGAGTTGTTACAGTATTCCCTATGCTGTATATTAATTACATCGTCATATCTTTTAGTTTATAACTGGAAGTTTGTATCTTTTCATCCTCTTCTCTTTGGCCATCTTCTCTTAGCCTCCTCCTCTTGGCTATTTTTTCTTTGGATAAATATCCAGAAATGGAATTGCTGGATTCTATGGTATTTCTACTTTTAAATTGTTGAGAAACCTCCATACTGTTTTCCCTAGAGGCTATGCCATTTCCATTTCCAACAACAGTGCGCATAAGGTTCCCTGTTCTTTGAATCCTCACCAACACTTATTGTTTCTTGTGTTCTTGATAATACCCATTCTGACAAGTGTGAGGTGGCATCTCATTGTGGTTTGGATTTGTACTTCCCTGATGATTAGTGATATTGAGCATCTTTTAATGTGTCTGTTCATCATCTGTCTTCTTTGGAGAAATGTCCATTCATGTTTTCTGTCCATTTTTTGTTTGTTTTTTTTATATTGAGTTGTGTGAGCTCTTTATATACTTTACTTATTAACCTCTTATTGGTTGTATCATTTGCAAATATCTACTCCCATTCAATGGATTGCCTTTTTTGTTTTGTTAATGGTTTCCTTCATTCTTAAAAAGCTTTATAGTTTGATGTAGTCTCATTTGTTTATTTTTGCTTTTACTCCCTTTGCCTGAGGAGATAGTTCTGAAAAAATTAAGATCAATGTTAAAGAGCTTAATACCATTTTTTTTTTGTCTTTGGGATTTTTATTATGTCCAGTATTACCTTTATTTCTTTAATCCATTTTGAGCTTATTTCATATTTGGTGGAAGAAAGTGGTCCAGTTTCATTCTTCTGCATGTAGCTATCCAATTTTCCCAGTATTATTTATGAAAAGATGGCCTTTTCCCCATTATATATTCTTGTCTTTTCTGTTGAAGTATAATTTACTGTATACATGTGGGTTTATTTATGGACTTTCTATTCTGTTCTATTGATCCATATGTGTGTATGTATTAGTGCCAGTACCATATTGTTTTCATTACTAGAGCTTTGTAGTATAGTTTGAAGTCAGGGAATGTGATACCTCTTCTTTCTCAAGATTGTTTTGGGTATTTGGGAATTTTCGTGGTTCCATACAATTTTTAGAATTATCTTTTAGTTCCATAAAAATTGCCATTGATATTTTGATAGAGATTGCATTGAATTTATAGCTTACTTTGGTAGTATGGACATCTTAACAATATTTATTATTCCAATTCATGACTACAGTATGTATTTCCTTTATTTCTGTCTTCAATTTTTTCATCAATGTCTTATGGTTTATAGAGTACGGGTCTTTCAGCTCCTTGGCTAAATTTACTTCTAAATATTTTAGTCTTCTTACTGTAATTGCAAGTGGCATTTTTAAAATTCTCTTTCAGATTATTCATTTGTGTATAGAAATGCAAAGATTTATGCATATTTTATATCCTGAAGCTTTAGTGAATTCATTTATTAGTCTAGTAAGTTTTATTTGATGGAGTCTTTAGGATTTTTTGTATGTAGTATGTCATCTACAAATAGTGACAATTTTACTTATTTCCCAATTTGGATGCTGTTTATTTCTTTTATGATTCGCTTTCTAGGACTTCTAAGACTATATTAAATAAAATTGATGAGATCTTGTCTTATTCCTGATCTTAAAGGAAACGCTCTTAGCTTTTCACCATTCATATGGTGTCAGCTTTTTATGATATTTTTAATCATAAATGGATGTTGAATTTTGTCAAATGTTTTTTTCTATCTACTTTAGATGATCATACGATTTTTATTATATTTTTTGTTAATATAATGTATCAACACTAATTGATTTATAGATTTTGAACCATCCTTGCATCCTTGGAATAAATCCCACTGCATTACAGTGTATGATTCCTTTAACATACTATTGAATTTAGTTTGCCAATATTTTTTTCAGGATATTTGCATTTATGTTCAACAGGAATACTGGACTGATATTTTATTACCTTTTTTATTTGTGGTGTCCTTATTTGGTTTTGGTATTAGGGTAATGCTGAGCCTTGCAAAACAAGTTTTCCAGAATTCCTTCCTATTCAATTTTTTAAAAAATAATTTGAGAAGTATGGGTACTAACTCTTCTTTAAATGCTTGCTGGTTTACCCTAAAAAACCATCTGGTCCTGGAGGGGAAATTTTTAAATTACTGATTCAATTTCATTACTAGTAATTAGTCTATTCAGAATTCTATTTCTTCCTGATCTCTCTTAGAAGGTGTGTGTTTCCAAGAATTTATCCATTTTTCTAGGTTGTCCTATTTGTTGTCATATATATTTTTTTTATTGCTCTTATGATCCTTTGTATTTCTGTGGAATCATTTGTAACTTCTTCTATTTCACTTCTGATTTTACATATTTGGGCCTTTTTTTTTCCCCCTTGATGCATCTGGATAAAGGTTTGTCAATTTTGTTTAACTTTTCAAAACACTACATCTTAGTTTCATTGATATTTTATGTTTTGTTTTTTTTTTTGGTCTCATTTCACTGATTTTCATTCTTATCTTCATTATTTCCTTCTTTCTACTAACTTTGGGCTTTGCTTGTTCTTATTTTCCCAGTTCCTATATATTAAAGGTTAGATTGTTTATTTGAAATTTTTCTTGTTTCCTGATGTAGGCCTATACTGCTGCAAACTTTCCTCCTAGAACTGCTTTTGCTGCATCCCATAGATTTGGAACATTGTGTTTGCATTTTCAATTTCCTCAAAGTATTATTTTATTTCTTCTTTGATTTCTTAGTTGACTCACTAGTTGTTTGTTAGCATATTGTTTAGCCTCCATCAGTTTATGGGTTTTTTTCTAGTTTTCTTCTTGTAATTGAATTTCTACTTTCATACCATTGTAGTCAGAAAAAAAAATACTTGATATGAATTTAGTTTTTTTGAATTATCCAGACTTGTTTTGTGGACTAACATGCACTCTATCCTAAAGAAGGTTATATGAGCACTTGAAAAGAATGTGTATTCTGCTTTTTCAGAAAGAATGATCTGTATATAAGTCCATTTTGTCTAATGTGTCTTTTATTGCCAATGTTTCCTTATTGATTTTCAGCCTAGATGGTCTATCCATTGACGTAAGTGTGGTATCAAAGTCTTTGTTATTATATTACTGTTATTTTCTTTTTAAAAAAATTTTTTTTTAACGTTTATTTATTTTTGAGACAGAGAGAGACAGAGCATGAACAGGGGAGGAGCAGAGAGAGAGAGGGAGACACAGAATCCGAAACAGGCTCCAGGCTCTGAGCTGTCAGCCCAGAGCCCGATGTGGGGCTCGAACTCACGGACCGTGAGATCATGACCTGAGCCGAAGTCGGATGCTTAACCGACCGAGCCACCCAGGCGCCCCATATTACTGTTATTTTCTCTCTTCCTATTTATTAATATGTGTCATACATTTAGGTGCCTTTATGCTAGGTACATAGATAGTTACAAGTGTTATACTCTTTTTAGATTGATCCCTTTATCATTATGTAATGCCTTTATTTGTCTCCTGTTACAGTCTTTGTTTAAAGTATATTTTGTCTGATATAAGTATTGATAGCACAGCTTTTTATTTGTATTTGCATGGAATATCTTTTTCCATGCCTTCTCTTACATTTTGTGTGTCTTTAGATCTGAAATGAGTGTCATGTAGCCAGCATATACATTTTTTTCCATTCAGCTCTGTCCTTTGTTTGGAATATTTAGTGAATTTATATTTAAGGTAATTACACTTACTGCCATTTTGTTGATTGCTTTCTCGTTGTTTTTGTTGTTTTTGTCTGTTTCTTGTTAATCCTCTTGTTCTCTTGATTTATGATTTGGTGACTTTCAGATAATGTTTATATATAATATCTAATGCATATAGCTGTGTATTTTAAGTTGATAGATGTCTAAGATCAAGCCCATCCTAAAAAGCACTACATTTTTACTACCCTGACCAACATTCTACATTTTTAACATCATGTTTTACATCTTATTTTATGTATACTTTGACAAATTATTGTAAGTCTAGATGATTTTACTTCATTTTCCTTTTAAGCTTCATACTAGCTATGTAGGTGGTTGATCCACTACCTTTAATATGTATTTGCCTTACTAGTGCGATGTTCTTCTTTCATAATTTTTCTTATTTTAATCTTTTCTTTTCAATCTTAAAAAAAGTCCCTTTAACAATTCTTATAAGAACAATTTGGTGACTATAAACTCCTTTAGCTATTGCTTGCCTAGGAAACTCATTATTTCTCAATTCTGAGTGATAACTTTGCCAGGTGGAGTATTTTTAGTTAAGTGTATTTTTTTTTAGCATTTTGAATATATTGTCCCACTCCTTTTTGGCCTGTAAAGTTTTTGCTGGGAAATCAGCCTGTAGTCTTATGGGGGTTCTTGTTTATATAATTATCTCTTGCTACTTTATCTTGCTATTAATTATCTCTTGATACTTTAAAAAAATATTTCAAGTTTTTATTTAAATTTCATTAGTTAACATTTAGGGTAGTATTAGTTTCAGGAGTAGAATTTAGTGACTCATTACTTACATAAAACAAGTGCTCTCCTTAATAATACCCATCACCCAGTTAATCAATCTACCCTCCACCTCCCCCTTTCTCCCAGGAACCATAGTTTGTCTATATAGTTAAGAGTCTGTTTTATAGTTTGCATCTCTCTTTATTTTTTTTTCACTCCATATGTTCATCCTTTTAATTTCTTGAATTCCACATATGTATGAAATTATATGGTATTTGTCTTTCTCTGACTAACTTATTTCACTTAGAATAATACACTCTAGCTCAATCCATGTCATTGCAAATTCCAAGATTTCATTCTTTTTTTATGGCTGAGTAACATTCCATTGTATTTATGTACCACCTTTTCTTTATCCATTCGTCAGTGGACATTTGGGCACTTTCCATAATTGGGTATGATAATGCTGCTATAAACATCAGGGTTCATGTATTCCTTTGTTTCAGTATTTTTGTATCCTTTGGATAAATACCTAATAGTGCAATTGCTGTATTGTAGAGTAGTTCTATTTTTATTATTTTGAGGAACCTATATACTGTTTTACAGAGTGGCAGCACCAGTTTGCATTCCCTGGTGTTTGCATTCCTTATACAGTTTGCAACAGTATAAGAGGGTTCCCCTTTCCCCACATCCTTACTAACACCTATTGTTTCCTGTGTTGTTCATTTGAGCCATTCTGACAGGTGTGAAACTACTACTTCATTGTAGTTTTGATTTGTATTTCCCTGATGATGAGTGATGTTGACCATCTTTTTATGTGACTGTTAGCCATCTGTATGTTGTCTTTGGAAAAATGTCTATTCATGTCTCTGCCCATTTCTTAACTAGATTATTTGTTTTTTAGGTGTTGACTTTGATAAGTTCTTTATAGATTTTGGATACTAACTCTTTATCAGATATGTCATTTGCAAATATATTCTCCCATTGCAAAGGTTGATTTTAAGTTTTATTGACTTTTTCCTTTGCTGTGCAGAAGATTTTATCTGGGTGAAGTCCTAATAGTTCATTTTTCTTTTGTTTTCCTAGACTCCAGTGACATGTCTAGTAAGAATTTGCTATGGCCAATGTCAAAGAGATTGCTGTCTGTGTTCTCTTCTAGGATTTTCATGGTTTCCTGTCTCATATTTAGGTCTTTCATTCATTTTGAATTTTTTTGTGTGTATGGTGTAAGAAGTTACACAATTTCATTCTTCTGCACATTGCTGTCCAGATTTCCCAACACCATTTGTTGAATAGACTGTCCTTTTCCATTGGACATTCTTTCCTGCTCAAAGATGAGTTGATTATATAGTTGTGAGTCCATTTCTGGGTTTTCTATTCTGTTCCATTGATCTATGTGTCTGTTTTTGTGCTAGTCCCATACTGTCTTGATGACTACAGCTTTGTAATACAGCTTGAAGTCTGGAATTGTGATGCCTCCAGATTGCTTTTCTTTTACAAAATCGTTTTGCCTATTCAGAGTCTTTCGTGGTTCTATACAAATTTTAGGATTGTTCTAGCTCTGTGAAAAATGCTATTGGTATTTTGATAGAGATTGCATTAAATATGTAGATTTCTCTGGGTAGCATAGACATTTTAACAATACTTGTTCTTCCAATCCATGAGCATGAAATCTTTTTCCATTTATTTGTGTCTTCTTCAATTTCTTTCATAAGTGTTCTAGAGTTTTCAGCATACACATTTTTCACCTCTTTGGTTAGGTTTACTCCTAGGTATCTTAAGTTATTTGGTCCAATTGTAAATGGGATCAATTCCTTGATATCTCTTTCTGCTGCTTCATTATTGGCTTATAGAAATGCAACAGAGTTTTGTACATTGATTTTGTTTCCTGTGACTTTACTGAATTCATGTATCAGTTGTAGCAACTTTTTGGCAGAATCTTTCAGGTTTTCTCCATAGCGTATCATGTCATCTGTGAATAAAATTTGACTTCTTCCTTGTCAATTTGGATTCCTTTTTTTTTTTTTTTTTTTTTTTTTTTTTTTTTTTTTTTTTTGGTCTTCTGGTTGCTGAGGCTAGGAATTCCAGTACTATGTGAACAAGAGTGGTGAAAGTGGACATCGCTGTCATGTTGCTGACATTAGGGGGAAAGCTCTCAGATTTTTCCCATTAAGGATATTAGCTGTGGGTCTTTCCTATATGGCCTTTATGATGTTGAAATATGTTCCTTCTATCCCTACTTTCTTGAGGGTTTTTATCAAGAAAGCCTGCTGAATTCGGTAATGCTTTTTTCTGAACCTATTGAGAGGATCATGTGGTTCTTATCCTTTCTTCTATTAATTTGGTGTATCATGTTGTTTGATTTGTGAATATTAAATTACCCTTGCAGCCTAAGAGTAAATCCCACTTAATCTTGGTGAATAATTCTTTTAATGTACTGTTGGATTTGATTTGCTAGTATTTTGTTGAGAATTTTTACATCCATGTTGATCAGGGATATTGGCTTGTAATTCTCTCTTATAGTGGGGTCTTTGTCTGGTTTTGGAATAAAGGTAATGCTGGCCTCAGAAATAATTTGGAAGTTTTCCTTCCATTTCTATTTTTTGGAATAGTTTGAGAAGAATGGATATTAATTCTTCTTTAAATATTTGGTAGAAATTGCCTTTGAAGCCATCTGGCCTTGGACTCCTGTTTGTTGGGAGATTTTTTATTACTGGTCCAATTTCTTTACTGGTTATGGTCTGTTTAAGTTTCCTATTTCTGTTTCAGTTTTGGTAGTTTCTATATTTCTAGGAATTTATCCATTTCTTCCAGATCACCTAATTTGTTGGTATAAAATTTTTCACAATATTTTCTTATAATTGTTTCTATTACTGTGGTGTTGGTTGTGATCTCTCCTCTCTCATTCATGATTTTATTTATTTGGGTTATTTCTATTTTCTTTCTGTTAAGTCTTGCTAAGGGTTTATCAATTTTGTTAATTCTTTGAAAAAAAAGCAGCTCATGATTACATTAATCTGTTCTACTGGTTTTTGTTTTTTTCTATATCATTTATATCTTCTCTATCTTTATTATTTACCTTCTTCTACTGGCTTTATACTTCATTTGTTATTCTTTTTCTAGCTCCTTTAGGTGTAAGGTTAGATTGTATATTTGAGATTTGTCTTGATTCTTTTTAAAAATTTTTTTTAACGTTTATTCATTTTTTGATAGAGACAGCATGAGTGGGGGAGGGGCAGAGAACAAGGGAGACACAGAATCTGAAGCAGGCTCAGGCTCTGAACTGACAGCACAACCCCG
The DNA here is from genome assembly GCF_022837055.1 of Prionailurus viverrinus. Lineage (NCBI taxonomy): Eukaryota > Metazoa > Chordata > Mammalia > Carnivora > Felidae > Prionailurus > Prionailurus viverrinus. The sequence continues at coordinate 66,093,835 of NC_062572.1, read as the reverse complement.
ATGCGGGGCTCGAACTCACGTACCGTGAGATCATGACCTGAGCTGAAGTCGGACGCCCAACCGATTGAGCCACCAGGCACCCTGTCTTGATTCTTGATACAGGCCTGTATTGCTATATACTTCCCTCTTATTACCACTTTTGCTGCATCACAAAGGTTTTGGACCATCCTGTTTTCATTATCATTTGTTTCCATGTATTTTTTTTCTTTTTTCTTTAATTTCCTGGTTAACCCATTCATTATTTAGTAGGATGTTCTTTAGCCTATAGATATTTGTGGTCTTTCCAATTTTTTTTTTTTGTGGTTGACTTCATTTCATAGCATTGTCTGAAAATATGCATGGTATTATCTCAATCTTTTTGTACCTGTTGAGGGCTGATTTGTGACCCAGTATGTGATCTGTTCTGGAGACTGTCCCATGTGAACTTGAAAGATAAAAAGGAAAGGAAACAAACTGCAAAGGAAACAATCAACAAAACTAAAAGGCAACCAACAGAATGGGAAAAGATATTTGCAAATGACATATCAGCAAAGGGCTAATATCCAAAATCTATAAAGAACTCACCAAACTCCACACCCAAAAAACAAATAATCCAGGGAAGAAATGGGCAGAAAACATGAATAGACACTTCTCTAAAGAAGACATCCAGATGGCCAACAGACACATGAAAAGATGTTCAACGTCACTCTTCATCAGGAAAATACAAATCAAAACCACACTCAGGTACCACCTCATGCCAGTCAGAGTGGCTAAAATGAACAAATCAGGAAAGTATAGATACTGTCAAGGATGTGGGGAAATGGGAACCCTCTTGCACTGTTGGTGGGAATGCAAACTGGTGCAGCTGCTCTGGAAAACAGTGTGGAGGTTCCTCAAAAAATTAAAAATAGGTCTACCCTATGACCCAGCAATAGCACTACTAGGAATTTTCCCAAGGGATACAGGAGTGCTGATGCATAGGGGCACTTGTACCCCAATGTTTAAGGCAGCACTTTCAACAATAGCCGAATTATGTTAAGAGCCTAAATGTCCACCAACTGATGAATGGATAAAGAAATTGTAGTTTATATACACAATGGAATACTACATGGCAATGAGAAAGAATGAAATATGGCCTTTTGTAGCAATGTACATGGAACTGGAGAGTGTTATGCTAAGTGAAATAAGTATACAGAGAAAGACAGATACCATATGTTTTCACTCTTACGTGGGTCCTGAGAAACTTAACAGAAGACCATGGGGGAGGTGAAGGAAAAAAAAGTTAGAGAGGGAGGGAGCCAAACATAAAAGACTTAAAAACTGAGAACAACCTGAGGATTGATGGGGGATGGAAGGGAGGGGAGAGTGGGTGATGGGTATTGAGGAGGGCACCTGTTGGGATGAGCACTGGGTGTTGTATGGAAACCAATTTGACAATAAATTTCATATTAAAAAAAGAAAAGAATGTGTATTCTGCTTCTGTAGGATGAAATGTTCTGAATATATCTGGTAAGTGCATCTGGTCCAGTGTGTCATTCAGAGCCATTGTTTCCTTGTGGATTTTCTGCTTAGATGATCTTTCTGTTAATGTGGTGTTAAAGTCCCCTTCTATTGTATTATTATCAAGGAGTTCCTTTATATTTGTTATTAATTTTTTGTATATTTGGGTTCCTCCAAATTGGGTGCATAAATATTTATGATTGTTAGATTCTCTTTTTGGATAGACCACTTTATGTTGATATAGTGCCCTTCTTCATCTCTGGCCTTTGGTTTAAAATGTAGTTTATCTGATAGAAGTATGGCTACTCTAGATTTCTTTTGACATTCATTAGCATGAGAAATATTTCTCCATCCCCCGCTTTCCATCTGTGTGTGTGTTTAGGTCTAAAATGAGTCTCTTATAGGCAACATACTGATGTGTCTTTTTTAAAAATCCAGTATGTCACCCTATGTCTTTTGGTTGGAGAATTTAGTCCATTTACTTTCTAAGTGATTATTGATAGATATGAATTTGGTGTCATTTTATTACTTGTTAAGTCATTGTTTCTGGATATTTCTCTGTTCCTTTCTAGTCTTTGATCCTTTCATTTTTTCTATCCCAAAGAGGTCCGTTTTATATTCCTCATGGGGCTGTCTTAGTGGTCATGAAGTCCTTTAGTTTTGTTTGGGAATTTCTTTATCTTTCCTTCTATTCTGAATGAAGCTTTTCTAGATAAAGAATTCTTGGCTTTCTATTTTTCCCATTCATCACGTTGAATATATCATGCCACTCTCCTCTGGCCTGCGAAGTTATTGTGGAGATATCTGCTGTCAACCTTATTTGTCTTCCCTTGTAAGTTAGGGACTTCTTTTTTCTTGCTGCTTTTAAGACTTTTTTTTATATTTTGCAAATTTAACTACAATATGTCTTGGTGTTGGCCTGCTTGTGTTGATTTTGATGGGAATTCTCTGTGTCTCCTGTACTTGGATGTCTGTTTCTTTCCACAGATTGGGAGATGTCTGTTTCTTTCCACAGATTGGGAAAGTCTTAAGCTATAATTTCTTCCAATAAACCTTCTGCCCCTTTTTCCCTCTCTTGCTCTTCTTGGACTCCTATGATATGAATGTTTTATGCTTTATGGCATTGCTGAGTTCTCCATTCAATGAGCCCACTTTGGTGATCCAATATTTTCCTTTGCCTCTTCTTTTCAGCTTCATTATTTTCATAATTTTATCTTCTGTATCACTTATTTATTCCTGTGATTCTTCCATCCTTGTAATTACATGCAGTCATTTTCATGTCTCAGTTATAGCATTGTTTATTTTGACCTGATTAGTTTTTAGGCCTTTCATCACTCAAGCCCAGATAGTATACTTTTGATTTGTTCTTTAAATTCTGGCTTGAGCACTGGATGTTGTATGGAAACAAATTTGACAATAAATTTCATATTAAAAGATAAACAAATAAAAAAATTTAAGTCAATGAAAATTGTAAATTAATTAATTAATTAATTAATTCTGGCTTGGGGCACCTGGGTGGCTCCTTTGGTTAAGCGTCCAACTTTGGCTCAATTCATGATCTCAGGGTTCCTGGGTTCAGGCCCCACATTGGTCTCTGTGCTGAAAACTCAGAACCTGGAGCCTGATTCAGATTCTATCTCCCCCTCTCTGTGCTTCTCACTCACTCACACTCTGTCCCCCTCTCTCTCTCAAAAATAAATAAACTTCAAAAAAATAAATTCTGGCTTACACATATTACTTATATTTGTTTCTATTAGATCCCTGGCTGTGACCTTTTCTTGTTCTTTCTTTTGAGATGAATTCTTCTGTCTTGGTATTTTGTCTAGGTCTCTGTCTTCTGTGTGTTAGGAAAATCTGTTATGTTTCCTGCTCCTAAAAGTAATGGCTTGGTGAAGAAGCAGGCATATACTGTCCAGGGCCTTCAGTTTCAGGAAGGATCTCTGGTGTATGCTGTGTGCACTCTGCTGCTGTGTTTGACTGGTCTTTCCCTCGGGTCAGTCCTTTGCAGCGTTTCTCCTTGCCTGAAGTGGTGAGTTTTTGAACCTTGGCCAGAGTATGGTGAGCTTTAAGTAGGTGTTCTCTGGTCTGCTTGTTAAAAGAGACCTGAGAATGCTATTTACACTAGAACTGAAGTTTTGCAAAACTCTATGGTCAGTAGATGTGGTATGTGTGGGGGTTTGTGCTGGTCTTTTTTGAAGAGGGGCCCACTACTATGATTTTCAGTCACACTTGCCCTAGAAAAGCAGAGCACATGGGGTGGGGCTTGGTGTAGGCCATTTAGACCACAACTGTTGGTGCTGTGTTGCTCCCTGAAGCCAGATTATGCTGATGGGTCGAGAGAGAAATGGCACTAGCGTCTCCCCTCCCAGAGAGGGGAGTTCATGCCCACTGCTGTCCAGAAATCCCTCCCAGAAGAGCAAACAATAGTCCTTTGTTTGTCCCAGGTGTCCCTCAGAATCACTGCCTTCACACCTGTGTCTGGATTGTCTGACCTTCTGGCAGTGCAGTATACCTGTGTTCTATCCCTGACAGGCCAGATGAGCTTTAGAACTCTTTAAAGCTTAAGGGACCTGGTATCCCCAGAGCTGCACCAGTCCTCTGGGGGAGGGTCTTGCCATGCTGGGACTAATGCAGTTTTGTCCCATAATGGCAGTTGCACCAAAGCACACAGGTGTGGATTTGGACAAAAGTGTAGCAAAGAGCTGGCGTTCAGGTTAACTGCCCTCAGCAGATGTCTCTGCACCTATGTTGAGGGGTGCGGGATGGTAATGGCCCCCACCAGCTCTTTTGTCCCTGGAAAGGCAATGCTACCTCTCCTGGATGTGCTCTAAGAAGGAGGACTCTCCCAGTGCATCCCAGGGGATTCTCAGATTTGCCATACACTGCAGGGCTATCTGTTCTCCGTCTCCACAGGAGCTATGCAGTGCCCACTGGTCTCCACACTGGCAATGCTGAGGACCTCTAAAACTCTTTGAGCCCCACTTGTAAAAACTCACAAAAATGAGCTTCTCTCTTTTTTCCACTTAGTGTCTTTGGGGAAGTGTTTTCCTTGTGCAATCCCCAATCCCCCACGCGCTCCTCACTCCCCTGATGTCTCTTGCCTCCTTTTGTGATCAGGTCTTCCTCCCCTCCACAGCACCCATGATCCTTTCCTCCCCCAAATCATGTCTCCTCACTTCCTACCTTCCATGATGTGGCCTCTTCAATCCCTCAAGTTGTGCATTTTGTTCTGTCAGTCCTCAGATCGATTTCTTGGGTACTTAGAATGATTTATAATTTATCTAGTTGTGTTCAAGGAACAAAGCAAGCCCAGGGTCCTCCTCCTACTCTGCCATCTTTCCTCCTAACCTGTATCCCTCTCCTCCTTCAGCTTTTAAGATTATCTATCTTTAGCTGTTGACACTTTGACTATAATGTGTTTTAGTGTGGGTCTTTTTGGGGTCATCTTGTTGGGGACTCTCTGACCTTCCTAAACTTGGATGTTTGTTTCTTTCACCAAGTTAGGAAGGTTTTCAGCCACTATTTCTTCAAATACATATTCTGTTCCTTTCTTTCTTTCTTCTCCTTCTGCAAACCCAATTATGTTAATGCTAATATGTTTGAATTTGTCCAGAGTTCCCTTAAACTATCTTCATTCTTTAAAAAACTTTTTCTTTTTTGTTCCAACTGGGTAATTTCTATTAGCCTGTCTTCCAGATCACATATGGGTTCTGCATCATCTAGTCTGCTATTGATTACCTGTAGTCTATTTTAATGTTAGTTGTTGTTTTCTTCATGTTTAATTGGTTCTTTAAGTTCTGTTGAAGTTTTCATGGTTTATGCATTCTTCTTCCAAGTTTTATGAGCCTTTTTATCACAATTACTTTGAACTCTTTATCAGGTAGATTGTTTATCTCATTTATTTATTTTTCTGAGATATTGTCTTATTCTTTCATTTGTAACATACTCCTCTGTTTCCTCATGTTACCCAACTCTCTGTATTTGATGCTACATATTAGGAGCTGATGATCAGTAATCTCTTGGTCTTAAAGTAGTGGCTTTATGCAGAAAATGTCTGCGATGTCTTCAGCTCACTGGGCTTTTGTATAACCTGTAATCACTGGAAATCTGTTTTTTTTTCCCTTTCAGTAGGTAATGTAGCTATTTTTCTTCCTTTTCTAGGTTTTCTGTCTGTAGAACTAGGTCATGTCAACATTTCCCTAACCTGTATCAAACAGTTTCCAATGATTAGGAAAGTCAGGGCTTTAAAAACCTATCAGGGTGGGTTCCATTACTATGCTGATAGTAAGTATCAGAATAACAGCTTGGCTCTGTATGCCAGATATTTTCTTCCTGTAGCTGATGGGTACTACACTTGTGCTTTATTGAAATAAATAGTTTTCTACAATATTTTATTATATCTTGATTTTATTTGGCTTGTGGATACACATACTTATTTCAGTCAACCTGTAAACTATTTTATTTCAGTTAATAGATATCTACCTATATTTGTATTATTTTGTTTTGAGGCAGTAGTTATTGTTATATGCTTTTTAATGTACCAAGTAATTTTAAGACTTTAATTAAATACACTGATATTAAGAAAAACTTCTTTAAGTAAAATCTGTTTCCCTTAGGGAAATTTAGAGAGTCAAATTGTAATTCCTTTTGGTAGTCATATTTGTTATTTTTCCTGAGGTGGCAGCTTTGACAATATTTAGGGTCAGAGAACTAATTTGGGTTTTGTTACAGGCATTTTATTCCCAAGTAAATTATTGAAAGAAGATTTGAAAAAAAAATTATGAGTATAAAATAGCTGATAACATTATAATAAATAAGGACGTAGTCTGGTTGTCTTTGTGTTTCCTAACCTACACTTCTTGTTTCATACAGTGCTTTAGATTTTGTGTAGATGTAAACATCTAGGTGATTAGAGATGTCGCTTTTCTCAAAAATATTTGATGCAAATTTAAGATAGGTTTCATTTTGTGGATATGACTAGGAAGGGAAGAAATAGTAAACAAAGTACAGAAAATATTTCTGAACAGACTCATAAGTGCTCAGATGGGACAAATTATAAAATCTCTGTACCATGTACACATTCCAAATAATTACCTTTTTCTAGGCCCCTGGAAAAGGAAGAACTTGGTTTGGCTCCACTGCAAAGCCCTTTCCAGCTAGAACAGTCAATAAAATGTTTGACTGCAATGTACCCCTTTGTTATTTCAGGCAATGAATGAGGATCTTTGAGTCCGTGTCTTTTTATTAAGTAAGGTTTTTTTTTTAATAATATATGGTAAGAGGACATCCTTAGGAATAAAATGCATAAAATAATAAAAATCTTGAAAAATTGTTTTCAAGAAAAGCTGATGAAAGAAAAATACATTGTGTACTATGTTTGTAAATTTCCACAATGAAGACATCATGAGGACAGATTATTGGAAGTAATTGGCTTTAAGATCAAGGAAATTGTGCTTTCTGTTTTAAAGCAGTTTATTTTGGAAGGATAATTGGTTTGGTGCATTAAGGAATATGTTTTCAATTCATTGCTTAACAAAATAGATACATGTGAAAGAGACAATGATTATTTTCTCCTGTTCTTTAGGACATCACTGCTGCAAATGCTTTGAGATTTTACACTAAACATGGAAAAAAATTTTTAATTATTTAAAAATTCTTAGGTGTGCTATTTACAACTACCAATAGCCTATATTTATTTAAGCTTATATTTATATCAAAGTTTTCCAAAGTTTTTTTCTACTTATTACATTTAACCATATTTGCATAAGGTGGGCAGACAGGAATTAGTATCAATTTACTTAAGAGAAATAAGCCTCAGGGAGAATAAGTAGGTAGTGGGGCAATATTGAGAATTTTTCTTCTGAACTCCGGTGCATGGGTTTGTCTCCTCTTCACAAAGGCATGTATCCTGGATTTCTAGGATAGCATTTGCACTATTTTCTGGTGGTTAGAACATAGTGAAACTAACTTCAATTAAGTCAAGATATCATTCTCAAATCTAGACCAGGCTTTCCCATCAAGACTAGTTCATATTCTTTTCTGTCATTTTTTTCTTCAAAAACATTCTAATGAAATAAGAAAGTTTTGGAGTTAATGTAGCCCTTAAAATTGGTTAAACTTCTTACATATTATAAAGAATAAGCTGGAGAAGTATTCTTGCAGAAACGGTCTCTAAAATCAGACAAAATCAAACAGATCTTCTAGTTTCTAGTAGAGTATATGGAGTAACTGTAAAAGCACCTTACTTTGCCTTGTAGATTTTGTACCCATGAGAAAATTGCATGTCTGCTCCCTTTAAACTTTGAATAGAAGGAACCTCCAGTTTCCCACAAATTCCCCTTGATTGGTTAAGGACAGAACCATATATTCTCAATCTTTCCATCCATATATCAATATTTTATTTGGAGTATTTGGAGTATTACCCTGGATTATCCATGTGTCTTGCAACACTGCAAGTCCTTTGCCATGGGGACCAGGTCCAGTTTGTTGACTTGTATTGTCTGAACTTATCACTGGGCCTTAAATGCTTTGCTATGGTCTGAATGTTTGTGTCCCCCTGAAATTCACTTGTTCAAGTCTTGACACTCAATGTGATGGTGTCAGAAGGTGGACATTTGGAAGATGATTAACTCATGAGGATGAAGTCTTTTTTTTTAATATGAAATTTATTATCAAATTGGTTTCTATACAACACTCAGTGCTCATCACAACAGGTGCCCTCCTCAATACCCACCACCCATCCTCCCCTCCCTCCCACCCCCTATCAACCTCAGTTTGTTCTCAGTTTTTTGTTTTTTTTTTTCTATATGGCACTTGCTTTATTTATTTATTTTTTTTTTAATGAAATTTATTGACAAATTGGTTTCCATAAAACACCCAGTGCTCATCCCAAAAGGTGCCCTCCTCAATACCCATCACCCACCCTCTCCTCCCTCCCACCCCCCATCAACCCTCAGTTTGTTCTCAGTTTTTAACAGTCTCTTATGCTTTGGCTCTCTCCCATTCTAACCTCTTTTTTTTTTTCCCTTCCCTTCCCCCATGGGTTCCTGTTAAGTTTCTCAGGATCCACATAAGAGTGAAACCATATGGTATCCGTCTTTCTCTGTATGGCTTATTTCACTTAGCATCACACTCTCCAGTTCCATCCACATTGCTACAAAAGGCCATATTTCATTTTTTTCTCATTGCCACGTAATATTCCATTGTGTATATAAACCACAATTTCTTTATCCATTCATCAGTTGATGGACATTTAGGCTCTTTCCATAATTTGGCTATTGTTGAGAGTGCTGCTATGAACATTGGGGTACAAGTGGCCCTATGCATCAGTACTCCTGTATCCCTTGGATAAATTCCTAGCAGTGCTATTGCTGGGTCATAGGGTAGGTCTATTTTTAATTTTCTGAGGAACCTCCACACTGCTTTCCAGAGCAGCTGCACCAATTTGCATTCCCACCAACAGTGCAAGAGGGTTCCTGTTTCTCCACATCCTCTCCAGCATCTATAGTCTCCTGATTTGTTCATTTTGGCCACTCTGACTGGCGTGAGGTGATACCTGAGTGTGGTTTTGATTTGTATTTCCCTGATAAGGAGCGACGCTGAACATCTTTTCATGTGCCTGTTGGCCATCCGGATGTCTTCTTTAGAGAAGTGTCTATTCATGTTTTCTGCCCATTTCTTCACTGGGTTATTTGTTTTTCGGGTGTGGAGTTTGGTGAGCTCTTTATAGATTTTGGATACTAGCCCTTTGTCCGATATGTCATTTGCGAATATCTTTTCCCATTCCGTTGGTTGCCTTTTAGTTTTGTTGGTTGTTTCCTTTGCTGTGCAGAAGCTTTTTATCTTCATGAGGTCCCAGTAATTCACTTTTGCTTTTAAGTCCCTTGCCTTTGGGGATGTGTCGAGTAAGAGATTGCTACGGCTGAGGTCAGAGAGGTCTTTTCCTGCTTTCTCCTCTAAGGTTTTGATGGTTTCCTGTCTCACATTTAGGTCCTTTATCCATTTTGAATTTATTTTTGTGAATGGTGTGAGAAAGTGGTCTAGTTTCAACCTTCTGCATGTTGCTGTCCAGTTCTCCCAGCACCATTTGTTAAAGAGGCTGTCTTTTTTCCATTGGATGTTCTTTCCTGCTTTGTCAAAGATGAGTTGGCCATACGTTTGTGGGTCTAGTTCTGGGGTTTCTATTCTATTCCATTGGTCTATGTGTCTGTTTTTGTGCCATGTTCTCAGTTTTTAAGAGTCTCTTGCCTCCTCTCATACTTGCCTCTTTCCCTCTCTGTAAATTTTTTCCCTCTTCCCCTCCCCCATGGTCTTCTGTTAAGTTTCTCAGGATCCACATAGGAGTGAAAACATATGGTATCTGTCTTTCTCTGTATGAGTTACTTCACTTAGCATAACACTCTCCAGTTCCATCCACATTGTTACAAAAGGCCACATTTCATTCTTTCTCATTGCCATGTAGTAATCCACTGTGTATATAAACCACAATTTCTTTATCCATTCATCAGTTGATGGACATTTAGGCTCTTTCCATAATTTGGCTATTGTTGAAAGTGCTGCCTTAAACATTGGGGTACAAGTGCCCCTATGCATCAGCACTCCTGTATGCCTTCTTTATGCATGAGATTAGTGCTCTATAAAACAGACCTCACTGAGCTCCCTAGCCTCTTCCTCCATATGAAGCTACAACAAAAAAATTTGCAACTAGGAAGAGGGCCTTCATTTGCCCATGCTGGCACCTGGATCTCAGACTTCCAGCCTCCAGAGCTGTGAGAAAAGTATTTCTATTGTTTATAAGCCATCTAATCTGTAGTATTTTGTTAGAGCACACTGAAAGGACTAAGACACTTGTATTGAATGTATGATCTTAACTTAGGAGTCATTTGGCTATTATGTTTATTTCCTCAACATCCAGAGAGTTTGGTTTAGTTAAGGTCTGAATACAAGTTGAGTTTGAGCCCCGTGTCGGGCTCTGTGCTGACTGCTCAGAGCCTGGAGCCTGTTTCAGATTCTGTGTCTCCCTCTCTCTCTGCCCGTCCCCTGTTCATGCTCTGTCTCTCTCTGTCTCAAAAATAAACAAATGTTAAAAAAATAAATAAATAAACTTCTCATTCAGATTCTTCTAAGGAAAATGCCAACTAGAGAAGGTTGTCTGAGTTTTTCTAGATAGCTCCACAATAGTAAATTGTAAGACCACTGACATTTGTTGGACTCCACCCTCTCTGATTTATTGAAGTAGAGATAGATAACCAAAGACTAGTTGACTTTTCTAACTAACTCCCTTAATTATTTCCAGGTACTACAGAATGGCAAACAAACAAACAAAAAACCCCAAAAAACATTATCAATGAGTTTTACAGCCCTTAGTCTGCTATTAATGTGTATTATAGTCAGCTGTAATCATTCTAATGGTCTAAGATGTTGCAACTAATTTGCCCAAGGCCTGAGCACCAGAAGTGTGGAAATTGTCTGGGAGTTTTATTCTGCATCCAGCCATTACCATGAAGAAGGGTGTATTACTTCTCATTTCTTTACAAGTGTCAGTGCAAATCCAATCATCAAACAAAAGTTGGACCTAAAAGCTTTTAGATTATAGTGATTATTACAGATTTTACATGAGATAAAAATGTAATTGCTCCATTTCTTTCATTCTTCCTTCCACTGCATATTTTAGAACTTCCTGTTTGACTGTCAGGTCAGATCCAGCACACAAAGGCACTGGTCATAAGACATGGGAGCTGGAGTGCTCCTTTTCATAAGAAATGAAATGCCTGGATTTTCTCTTCTAAATAGATCACAAAATTTCCATTGTCATTTCCATTTTAAACTCTTATATCTATGTAAACTCATGCATTGCCTATAGAAGAATAATATTTCTAGTCATTTGGAGAGTTGTAGAGAATGAACTGAGGACAGCAATCCTTCACAGGCAACGTGGTGCATGTGTTTTTCACCTTGCTTCCTTTTCCCTCTCATATACTCATTCTCTCTTTTAGATTCTTTGATCTTTTTTTTTCTCACTTCCTTCTTTCCTACTTTACCTTTCTTTGTCCATCACTAATTCCTTCTCTTCCAACTCTCTATGGAGTTGTATATTTGTTCATCTTTTCATCATTTTCTTTCATACAGATTCTTTCCCCTGTTTCTGTGATGCTCATATTTTAAAATTAACCTTCTGCTTCATAGGACCTGTTTATAAACTACTTGGTTGAGTAGGAATATTGTCCCAGTTAGCAAAGATGTCTATTGAGAATTTTAGACTTTTATTCTTCCTTATGCTTGGAGAAGCAGAGCTATAGGGATTGTGCCTTCAGATTCTGGAATGTGGCATACCCACATTTTAAACACTTTTTTGCCTTTTGCCAAGTTTATGGCTTTGCACTAGGTTTTGAGCTCTTTTTTTTAGTCCTGGATTCATAAAGTAGGGAGAATATTAGTTTTTAACCTTTAGGATATTTGTGAAGTAATATGTACAAACTACTTTGTACAGGGTTTGGCACATAATGAACACTCAATAAATGTTGCTCTTATGTTTGTTATTCCTATGTAATGATATATGACAGAAATTAATTTCTTCTTAACATCTATTTTCTCCTGAGTTTACCTAAGCACATTTTTCCAGCTTACCTTGCAAATGTGTGGCCACATAACTGCATTTGTTTAACTAAGTGAAAATGGACATGTTTTGGGTAGTTTCTGAGACAGTCCTTAAATGGAGGAGGAATACTATTCTTTACTCCCTTTTCCATCTTCTTCCTAAAATGCATGTATGATAGATGAAGCCCAGCAGTCATTTACATCCAGTAAGACAAGGATATTCTCCTAGGGAGGTTGAGTTGAAACAAGCTGATAACTTTGTTGATTTCCATAGTCCTGAATTGCCCCATATTTGGTGAATGATACATTTTTTATTATGTTTAAGATACTTTAAAAATATTAGAATATTTTATTCTATGGAGTTTAATCTAATTCTGATGAATTTATCTTATTCTAATTCCTGCATCCACCGCAGTTGTCCTGCCTCCTAATCTAAGTCTCTGGCTTTATTCATTTTTATTGATCAATTTCTATGTCCCTATATCCTGCGATATTTATTTTGGCTCTTGCCAACAGGAAATCTTTTAGTGTCGGGATATTACTGTTTCTTTCTGTTGGCCATCTTTTTCTGACCCAGTTTACCCTGACTTCCAGGATTAATAATGTTCATCATTTTTACTTACATACTTGGTTTTGATCCATTGTCCTTTTGTGCCTATAAAGTATGTTACAAAGTAACACATGTACTTTTGACCCTTGGGTGTTTGTGGTTTATTTGAGATACTCCATTGATATTTCTTATATGCAACTTCTAGCATTTAGTTTCTCAATTTTTTTGCATTTAGTGTTGCCTCTCCCACATTTATATTTTCCTTTTTAAAATTCATCACTTCTTTCTATCTCCTTTCTTGCCCCTCTCTTGCTATTAAATTTTTTTTCCTGTCAGTGTGTCCTATGCTCTACCCCTTGTTACATACTCAAAATAAAACACTGAATATTTTCACTTACATCTATCATACAATATAACTTATATGTGAAAGTTTCACCTTCCTCAATACTTCTGGTGAATGCCCTTTAGAATTAGAAAATTTCCAGCTAATTATAGTAGTTTACATTTGCAAATATTATTAGAGTTAATAATCATGCTTCCCTAGAAATAATGAACACCTTCATGTATTTTAAGTAAATCATAAGTCTTGTGATTAAGTTACTGTCCTGAGTCATTTACTGTGAAGCAATTATTGTTATTAGCCTTCTAAATGGCAGTTTAGCCATTTCTTAAGTAGATATTTCTGTGATTAAGATGTGGGCATAAATCATCAGGTAGAGATCAATTCAGGGACATTTAAAGAAAATAATCACTAAAGCAATGCTCTTTTAATTCTTGGCAATTGTCTCTTTGGCCTAAATTTCACACTTTAATACTATGAACTCATCTACATTGAAAATAATTATCAATATTGAATAGAAATAAGAAAAGTGTAATATCATCCATGATAAGGATAGGCTCAAGTTTAGATGAGTAAGCAAAACAAATAAGTGAAGAAAGACTTCAGTATACCACTTGATTTGATGAAACAACTTAGTTCTCCGTGTTCTGTACAGGAAAAGAAAGCAAGCCATATTAAACAGAGCAATGGTGATTAGGAGGAACCTGACTTTAGCCCTCACAGTAAAGAAAATCTAATAAATACGAGAACAATCAAAGTTGACTTCTTCAAGAAGAATTTTAAAAGTGAACTATTCAGTGTGAATTGAGACTCCTTAATGATATGTTGTATTTATAGTGTATATTAGAGTTGAAATAGTCATTCCACAAATATTCTCAAAATAGTCCATGCAAAAACCTAGGGAAACATATAGCTTATAAACCTTTATCTCCACTATACAGACTTAGAGCCTGAGGCTCAGAGAGACAAATAATTTGACAGCTGATACCAGAGAATTGGCCCAAGGTTTTCAGACTGAACCATAGTGCTATACTACCCCTTCACTGAGCAGTCAACTGAACGAGTCAGTATGCCTGGGCTGTCATTTGAAGGGTTGATGGGAGTCAATTCATTCTGTATTGCTCTGGAAAGCAGGACAAGGATCATTGGGTGAAAATTACAGGGAGTTTGATTTTGCTGCAATTTGAGGAAGAACTTTCCAACAATTAAAGCTGTCTAAGCAAGGAACAATCTACCTTGTCAAATAAATGAGCAGCCTGCCGCTAAAGGCATTTAAGCTGAAAGCTGAAGACCACTTCTCAGGAATGTTGGAGGAAAGTTCACTGCATGGGTGGCATGAATGACATCTAAGACTTTATCCAACTTAGATTCTGTGGATGAGGCAGAATGACATTGGGGAGATGATCCATATCCTTAGATGTCATAGTCTTCAGGGTCGAATTTGAGCAACTCTGATGTGCTATGAAACCATGCAATTATAGTTCAAGCCTGGTATTTCTTGCAGAAGTTCCTTTTTAACAGATTTTCAGTTCAATTGGCACATCAGAGTGGTTAAACATGATGGCCTGGAGCTCTGCCTTCTAAAATGTTTAAGATTTCCTACCATTGATGTTCCTAAAATACTCACTTCTGGAACCATTAGATGTGGATATTTCCTGTACTGAAATAACACCTCAAATTGTGCTTTTTCATTTATTTTAAAGGCGTAAGAGTTCTCACTATATACATTTAAATAGCTGATATAGAGATGTGTGTGTTTGGGGAGTGGGAACTGGGCAATTGCTTTAATCTAAGGTAAAATCAAATTTAAGAATTCGAGCATAGAATTATACATTGCTAAAGGGTAATCCAGATCTCTATGTGCCCACACATCTATTTCTTACTTTTCTTTTCTACCACAGTGAAGCACAAAAATTCTCTTATTCATTTTGTGCATTTCCAAGAGAATAATTTTTCCCCCAAGGAGAATTTTACACCCTGAAATAAATTGTATTCCATATGTAAGAATCAAACTATAAAGCTTTTCATAGGAGACCCCATGGTGGTAGTTAAGCAACTTGTAGAGTCATCTAAAGCACCAGTAGATTTTATTCCGAACCTCAAAAAAGGGCAAGGTCATAAAATAGCCAGAGACTCAAGTCAACAAAAACAACTTTAGATCATTCCCAGGGACACATTCTTCATCTCATTTCTCCCTATTTGGGGAAAGAGTGAGTTACAGTTACGTCTGACTTTTGGCTGAGTACAAAGATATTATATAATAATGGCTAAATGACCTTAGTTTTCATATACTCTTTCTAATGCCTAAAGATGCATCTTTTTGAGTAGGTATGGAAGTCCTTATGTCATTAACTTAAGTAGCTCTAAGCTTCCACAAATTGTAAAAAGCAGGTCCAAACTTGTAATAATAAGACATTTTCTATTATTTTAAGTAGTAGGAACTTGACTTGGAACAGCTTTTTAAAAAGAGACCTAAACTATGAGACAGGATGCAGCTAGGCATCAGTTCAGGAGCTACGGACTTAACTGCTGCCAGTGTGTCTCATTCTCCAAGTCTCATCTTGTCATCTTCAACACTGCCAAACTGGGGCTCTTACCCTCTTGCCAGACAATAGCACTTTAAAAATGATAACTCGAAATACCAGCCATTTGTCATGTTTCCATATACTTTAAATAGGAATTTGTTATTATGGTTTTCATAGGAAAATATTAGCTTAAATAGAATATTCTCAGTTTAAGGTGTGTGTGTGCTGTATCATGTCTACTGTTTCCATTTGGCTCAAAAATAAATTATTTTACTTTTTATTTAGTTTATTTCCAGAAGTTTCTTCGGAGTATGAAATTTTAGGTTGATGTTTTATTCTCTTTTCTTTTAATGATTTGCAGTTTCCTGTATAGAGAAGGTGCTTGGCTTTCTTAATTTATTCCTGATAAATTATCTGATGCTATTGGAAATAGAACTATCTTTATTTTATTTTCCAATTGTATGCTGTTTGTATAAAAAATGACAATAAACATTTGTATATTGATCTTTTATGATGCAGCTAATAACTTATTACCTCTAGTGGATCTTTTGTACACTATTTAGGATTTTGTACATTGACAATCATGCAAATAGGGACAGTTTTACTTCTCAGTCTTTAAATCTTCTACTTTCTTGATTTATTACTCTGAGACTTTTAGTGAGAGTTTGGTTATTTTATCGCGTGGTTTTTCTGTATCTACTGAGATCATCAAATAAATTTTCTTTATTCTATAAATATTATGAAATACATTGATTTAAAAAATCTGTTGAAGCATAGTTGGCATACAATGTTATATTAATTTTAG
Source organism: Prionailurus viverrinus (assembly GCF_022837055.1). Classification (NCBI taxonomy): domain Eukaryota; kingdom Metazoa; phylum Chordata; class Mammalia; order Carnivora; family Felidae; genus Prionailurus; species Prionailurus viverrinus. Next base: position 66,077,540 of record NC_062572.1, on the reverse strand, counting down.
GTGTACAGCATGGTGATCAACAATTCTATACATTACTTAATGCTCACTATAATAAGTGTAGTTATCATCTGTCACCATGCAACATAATTACAATATTATTGACTATATTCTGTATGCTGTACTTTTCACATCTGTGACTTATAACTGGACGTTTGCACCTTTTAATCCCCTTCACCTGTTTTGCCCATCCCATTGGCAACCACCAATTTTTGTGTTTTTTTTAATGGGTCTGTTACTGTTTTTATTTCTTCATTTGTTTTAGTTCTAAATTCAACATAAATTATCAGTTATGTGTCTTTCTCTGATTTATTTCATTTAGCATAACATCCTTTATAGGTTCAGCCAGGGTGTCACGAATAGCAAGATCTTATTCTGGTTTATGGATGAGTAATATTCTAACATAAATGTTAGAATATATATATATATATATGTGTGTGTGTGTGTGTATAATATATATACATATATATTATATACATATATATACATATATTATATACATACACACACATATATGTATATACACACACAACATACACACAAACACCCCACATCTTTTTTATCGGCTCATCTATTGATGCACACAGGTTACTTCCATATCTTGGCTATTGCAAATTATTCTGCATTAAACATAGGAGTGCATATATCTTTTCAAATTATTGTTTTCATTTTTTTGGTTAAGTTCTCAGTAGTGGAGTTACTGGATCATATGGTATTTCTGTTTTTAATTTCTTAAGGAATCTCTATAACATTTTCAATAGTAACTGCACCATTTACATTTCCACCAACAACATAAAGTTCCCTTTTCTCCACATCCTAACCAATATTTGTTATTTCTGTGTTTTTGACAGTAACCATTCTGACTAGTATAGATGATACTTCATGGTTTTGATTTGCATTTTCCTGATGATTAGTGATGTTGAATATCTTGTTCATGTGCCTTTTGACCATCTGTATGTACTCTTTGGCAAAATGCCTATTCAGATCCTCTGCTCATTTTTTAAATGGTATTTTTAGTGTTGAGTTGTAGGAGTTCTTTATATATTTTGAATAACCCCTTAGTAGATATTTATTCAAAATATTGGAAAACATATTGGCCTATGTTTTATGTAATATATAAGATATATAATATATTGTAGTTATATATTGAATAATACAACATATCTAAAATATTTGGATAACAAATAGTTTCTTCCATTCATTGGGTTGCGTTTTTGTTTGTTGATCATTTCCTTTGCTGTGCAAGGGCTTTTTATTTTGATGTCATTGTAGTTTATTTTGGCTTTTGTTACCCTTGCCCAAGGTGACCTATCCATAAATGTGTTGCTAAGGCCAATGTCCAAGAAATTATTGCCTGTTTTCTTTCATAAGTTTTATGATTTTAGGTTTCACATTTAGGTCTTTAATCCATTTTGAGTTTATTTTTGTGTATGTTTTAAGAAAGTAGTCCAGTTTCATTCTTTTGCACATAGCTGTCCAGTTTTCCCAGCACCATTTATTGAAAAGACTGTCTTTTTCTTAGTGTATATTCTTGTCTCTCTTGTCAGAGATTAGTTGACCATATAAGTAGGCTTATTTCTGGTTCTCTGTCCTTCTTTTATTGATCTATTTTTGTGTCTGTACCATACTGTTTTGATTACTAGAGCTTTGCAGTATATCTTGAAATCTGGCATTGTGATATTTCCACCTTCATTCTTTCTTCTCAAGAACGTTTTGGCTATCTGGGGTCTTTTGTTATTCCATACAAGTTTTAGGATTATTTGTTCTAGTTCTTTGGAAAAATGTTATTGGTATCTTGATAGAGATTGCATCAAATCTATATATTGCTTTTGGTAGTATGGACATTTTAAAAATATCAATTCATCCAATCTATGATCATGGAATGTATTTCTCTTTGTGCCATCTTCAATTTCTTTCATTTAATGTCTTATAGTTTGCAGAGTATAGGTCTTTTACCACCTTGGTTAAATTTATTTCTAGGTAGTATTTTCCTTTTGGTGCTGCTTCCTATTGATTTTCTGTTCAGATGATCCATCCATTGTGGGGTAGTAAAGTCCCCTACTATTCTTGTCAATTTCTCTCTTTATCTGTTAATATTTGTTTTGTATATTTGTGTGTTCTTATGTCAGGTGTGTAAACACTTACAAATGTAATATTCTCTTCTTGAATTGATTCCTTTATCATTATTTAATGGCTGCTTTACAATCTTTGTTTTGAAGTCTATTTTGTCTGGTATAAATATTTGTGTGGAATATCTTTTTCCATCCCTTCACTTTCTATCTGCATTTGTCTTTAGATGGGATGTGAGTCTCCTGTAGGCAGTAGATGTAGGGGTCTTTTTATTTTTTTAATTGATTTAGCCACATGGTGTCTTTTGATTGGAGAAGTTAGTCTATTTATATTAAAATTAAGTATTGGTAGGTATGTATTTATTGTCTATTCCTTTCTTCTTTTCTCTCTTCCATTGTGGTTTGATGATTTTCCCTGGTGTTACATTTAGATATTTTTCTATTAAATGTATCTATGTAGGATTTTTAGTTTGTGATCACCATATGGTTCATTATAATAATCTATATTTTAAGTTGATAGTCATTTTTGTTTTTGATGTCATTTTACATATTTTAAAGATTTATTTATTTAGAGACAGCACAGCAGGTGAGGGGCAGAGAGAAGGAGAGACAGGATCCCAAGCAGTCTCCATGGCATCAGAGCAGAACTCAATGTAAAGCTCAAATTCAGGAGCCAAGATCAAAATTCAGCCAATAGGGGTGCCTTGGTGGCTCAGTTGGTTAAGTGTCTGGCTCTTGGTTTCCACTGAGGACATGATCTCGCAGTTGGTGCGTTTGAGCAATGCATGGGGCTCTGTGCTGACAGTGCTGAACCTGCTTGGGATTCTCTCTCCCCACCCCCACTCTCTTTCTCTAAATAAACAAAAAAACAGACTGAGCCACCCATACATCCCATCATTTTACATATTTTAATTTGAGTATCCCTTACCTATTATTGTGATAGTTGATTTTACTACTTCTGTCTTCTAACATTCATGGTAGCTTTATAAGTGGCTGATCCACTATCTTTACTATATATTTGTCTTTACCAGTAAGATTTTTTCCCTTTATATATTTTCTTATATCTGGTTATAGCCTTTTCCTTTTAGCCTAAAGAAGTCCCTTTAAAAGTTCTTGTAAGGTCAGGTGAGTAGTGATAAACCACCTTAGCCTTTGCTTATATGAGAAACTCTTTATCTCTCCTTCAGTTCTGAATGATGACCTTCTTGGGTAGAGTATTCCTGTTTGTTTTTTCCTCTTTCAGCACTTTAAATATATCCTGCCAGTCCCTTCTGGACTACAAAATTTCTGTTATAAAATCAGCTGATAGTCTTATGGGATTTTCTTTGTACCTGACTTATTAGTTTCCTCTTGCTGCCTTTATATTTAATTTTTGACATTTTACTTATACTGTCTTGGTATAGATCTCTTTGTGTTCACTTGTTTGGGACTCTTTGTAATTCCTGGACTTGGAGGTTTTTTTCCTTACCCAGGTTAAGTAAGTTTTAGTTATTATTTCTTCAAATAAGTTCTCTCCTTTCTCTCTTCTTTTTCTGGGCCCCTATCATGTGGATGTGAGTATGCTTGGTTTCTCAGAGGTTTCTTAAAATATCCATAATCTTTTACAATTATTTTCTTTTTGCTATTCTGTTTGGCTATTTTCTATTACCCTGTCCTCCAGATAAGTTATCTGTTCTACTGAGTCATCTAATCTGCATGTTAATGCCCTCGAATGTATTTTTTTTCATTTCACTTATTGTGTTCTTCAGCTCTGTGAGTTCTGGGTGTACTTTTTTGATACTTTCTCTTTGTTGAAGCTTTCACTGTATTCATCTATTTTCTCCCAAGTTTGGTGATCATCTTTATTACTATTACTTTGAACTCTATGCCAGATAGATTACTTGTTTTTGTTTAAGTACCCCCGCCTCCAGGGTTTTATCTTGTTCCTTTTTTTTTTTTTTTTTTAGAACATACTCCTCTGTTTCCTCATTTTGCTTGACTCTGTGTTTGTTTCTATGTATTTTCCATTAAAAAATATCTATTACTTTTAGGAAAAAACTGTTTAGGTCACATAATTATTGTTTAACCTTGCCTTAGGTATTAATTGTCTCTAGCACTGTCTTTTTGATGGCTTCAAACATGTGAGGTCAAGAAACACAATCTCCTTGGCAACTTAAGCCTGGTACTCAAGGTGTGCATGCTGGGTGTGGGGGGGCTGAGCAGGCCCTTAGTTCTTGTGGGATGGTGCAGCAAGGCTGGGTTGCTTGCTGGTGGTCCTGGGTTATTTTATGAGGCTGGTGAATGGAGGTACAAATGAAGCTTTTATTCATTTATTATGTTTTAAAACTTTCTAAGTTAAATTTATTGTTTTAAGAGAACCAAATCTGTAATATTAGTCTCTTAAAATTGAGAGAGTTGTTATACAACCTAGCATATCATCTCTCAGTTAATGTTACACATGTTCTTAAAAAGAATATGTAATCTGCATCTGTAAGTTGTATTCTATAAATATCAATTTTGTCAGAGGAGCTGCTTCTATTATTCAGATTGTCTTTAAAGGACTTTTGAGTGGGTCTAGATTTTATATAGATAACTCTAAGAGACATATTAAAGCTTCAGCTATGATTATGGATTTATCTATTCTCTTTTATATTTGTTTTGCTTTATGTATTTTAGAATTTCTGTTACTAGATACAGACCTATTTATAACCACTATGAATTTTTGGTTTGTTGATTTTTATTTATTTTTAACTTTATTTAATTCCTGTATAATTAACATACAGTGATTATACTAGTTTCAGGTGTACAATATCATGATTCAACAATTCTATACACTACTCAGTGCTCATCATGATAGGTGAAGAGCTTTGAAAGTATACTTATTTCACCCACCTCCTCTCTGGTAAACATCAGTGAGCTCTCTATATTTGAGTGATATCATTTGTCTTTCTTTGACTGACATTTTACTCAGCATTATACCCTGTAAATCCATTGGTTGACTGATTCTAACATTAAGAAATTCTTTTATTTTTTTAAGTTTATTTTTTTTGAGAGAGAGTGTGTGTGAGCAGGGAGAGAATTGGAGAGACGGAGAATCCCAACCAGGCTCTGCACTGTCAGCACAGAGCCTGATGTGGGGCTCAACCTCATGAAACATAAGATCATGACCTGAGCTGAGGTCAAGAGTCAGACACTTACCTGACTGAGCCACTCGGGCACCCCAAGAAATACTTTTCATCTTTGTTCATGCTGTTGCTCATATTTTAGGTTAGAAATATAGACATTCCACTTATGTTTTTATTTGCATAGTATATAATTTGCCTTTTTTTTTTAAATTTAGTTTTAAATACTCTCTACACCCAATGTGGGGGTCAAACTCACCGCAAGATCAAGAGTCACATGCTCTACTGACTGAGCCAGTCAGCTACCCTTTGTCTGTTTTAATTTTTTTTGGCATTTGTCCATATTATATTGCCTTCTGTGTACTATATCATACCTGTAACATTTATTCAAGTGTAACATGCATATAAAAATATAATTCTCCAAATTGAACAAATTTGTAAAAACTAGCTCCCTGATTAACAAAGAAAATATTACTAGTACCCTACAAATCCCCTTTGCGCTTGGTTCAACTTAATCTCTCTCTCAGTGTAACCAATATCCTGCTTTCTTATATCATAAATTAATTTTCCTATTTATTTTATTTTTCTATTATTGTATTTCATGTAAAATGAATCACACCATACATACGATTTGTCATGAGAGTCCTTTGTTAAACATTATGTTTGTGAGTTCATCTGTGTAGTTCTTTGCATTTGTACATATTTATTTATTCCAGGATATTATTATATTGTATATATATGCCAAAATAGACAGCTGAAGAGCATTTGGTAGTTTATGGTTTTTGTTATTGTTATAAATAGCACTGCTATGGACATTATTGTGCATATCTTTTGTTGAGCAAATGTTCATTGTTCTGTTGAACATATAACCAGAAGTTAAATTGTAGTGTCATAGAAAATGTGTATTTAGATGCTATCAATGAGGTTTCTAAAGTGGGTATACCAATTTACCCTTCCACTAGCAGTGCATGAGATTTCTGGTGTTCCTTATCTTCAACAATACTGAGAATTGCCTTTTTCATTTTAATTATCCTGTGCATGTGTCAGAGGTAGTTCATTGAGCTTTTGATCTGCATTTTCCTAAGACTAATGGAGTTCAGCAACTTTTTATTTATTGTTGGACATTTAAATGTCCTCTGTTATGAAGAATCTGTTTAAAAGCGTATTTCCCACTACTTTATTTGATTGTTGTTTTCTTTTTTCTTCCTGGGAAGTAGAATCTCTTTATGTACTCTAAATCCAAATCCTTTGTTGAATATACGTTTAAGTAAATCTTCTCCCACTCTGTAGCTTCCTCTTATAATCATGTATTTCAATAATAAAACTGTTAAATATTAATAGAGTACAATTAATCTTTATTTTCCATTAGTGAGAACATATTATGTGTTCTTTAAGGAAAACTTCTGAATCTAACAATAAAATTTTTTCCTATGTTTTCTTCTAAAAAAATTCTTGATTTAACTCTTATAATTCGAAATTGAACTAGAAGTAATGTTTGAAAATAGGTAGAGATCAGGATATATTTTTTACCTTATACTCAGTTAAACCAACACCATTTATTAGAAGACCAATACTGCCTTGTTGATGTTAATATAGTTTTATAATAGATCTTGATGTGTATTGGTATTTAATTCACCAAGTTTTGTTCTGTAAGATTGCTTCATCAAAAATTATTATTGTGCTCTGTATCAATTATTGGGCTCTGTGAATTTTTAATACACCTTGTTATGTCACTCCAAGTTTTCTTTCTCTTTCTCTATAGATTGTGCTAAACCTATAAATTGGCTGAGACTGACAACTTTATAGAATAATCTAATAAGTGAACATGGTATTCATCTAAGTATTTTTTTTATTTGCTCATTAATATGGTATAGTTTTCAGAATAGGAATGTTGATTTTTCTGTAATTATACATTTTATTATTTTTGTTTGTAATTTAGTTTTCTTTTTGTTGCTGATATAGATGGATACAATTCATTGAATTTATCAAAGACTAATTCCAATAGTATTTTGTAGATTCTCGAATATTTTACATATGCACTTACCTTGTCCAAATTGTTGACATTTTTTTCTTTGCAATCATTATGACTTTAATTTGTTGTTTTATCACTCTGTTAGAAAGTCTTAACATATTGAGAAGGGATGATTTGTATTCATATCTTATTTACAATCTCAAGAGGAAAGCTATCAATATTTTATCATTAAATAGGTCTACCATAAATTTTTGTATTCTTAATCAGTTAATTATATTCCCTCTTTTTAGTTTGGTCAAGTTTTTAAAATCATGAATATATATTTTAACTAAAGGTCTTCTTTATGAGTCTACAGAGATGATCATATAATTACTCTCTTTTTATATTAATGTCTGAATTACTTTAATTTTGAATTCTAAAGTACCCTTACAGTTGTTTTTATCTTTTTAATGTTTATTTATTTATTTTGAGAGAGAGAGGGAGAGAGAGAATCCCAAGAAGACTCTGAAGGCTTGAACTTACAAAATGCAAGATCGTGACCTAAGCTAAAATCAAGATTCAGATGCTTAACTGACTGAACCATGTAGGTACCCCTATACCCTTAAAATTCTTAAATGAAGCTTAATTGATGATGTATTATCTATTTACTTTACTTCTGAATTTGTTTTGTTTATGTTATCTTTAGGGTGTTTGAATCTATGATTATAAGAGTTCTGTAATTTGTCTTTTAGTGTTTGTCTAGTTTTGATATCCAGGTTATGCTTGTGTCATAAAAAGTTATGATGTAGTCCCCTATGCTCTGGAAGAAATTATGTAATATGAGTGTTGTTTTTTTCCTAAAATGTTTAGCATTTCTCATTAAAGTTATCTGAACCTAGGATATTTTTTGGAAATATTGAATAATGGTTTTAGTTTCTTTGATGGATATTGGGCTATTCAGAATTTGTATTTTTTTCTTCTATGATCATTAAGTGGCCATTTAATTGGGAAATTCATTGATTTTATCCAAACTATCAAATGTATTACTAAATGCTATTCATCATAACCTCTTAAGGTATGTAGACTCAGTTAATTTTTTTATTTTTATATAATCTGCAATTTTTTCTTGATCATTCCTAATAGCAGGTTTTCAATTTTATCAATCATTTCAAGGAACCAATATTTGACTCTTTATTTTCAGCATTATAATCTGATTTCTCTATTTCATTATCAATTTGCTTCCTTCCCATTTTCCTTCTAATTTTTTTTAATTTGCTACTACTTCACATTGATATTCAGCCTTTTTATTTTACAATATATGCATTTAAAACAGGGTTTCTCAACCCTGGAACTATTACTATTTTGGCACAAATAATTCTTTGTTGGAGGGAGTTGTCTTGTGCATTGTAGAATGTTTTATATCACCCATGTCCTCTACCGTTACATGCTAGTTCTACCCTCAATTTGTGGTAAATAAAAATCACTCCTACTTGAGAACCACTGAGTTAAGGCAATACATTTCCCTCTAAGCACATATGGTATGGTATGTTTCCCTCTGAACACAAGTCTTGATATATCTTCATGAATTTTTCAGTTAATGTTTTATAATTTCTAGCTTGATTTTGTCTTCATTCCATGTATTATTTAGACATGTATGCCATTCATTTTCATGTTGTTGGGAAATTTCTTTTTGTCATTTAATTTAATTTTATATCAGTCAGAAAACATAATTTAATTGATTTAAATCTTTTGAAATTTCTGAGGTTTTCTTCATGGTACAGCACGTAGGTGACTTTGGTAAATACTCCATGTGTGTGAAAAGAATGTAGCCTGTTTTTGTTATGTCCGGTGTTTTTACACACCAGTATGATCAAATTTAATGTGCTTTTTCCAATCTTGTATTTTAATGACTTTTGTTGATTTTGAAGTCTTCCTTATGATTGTGATTTTTGGTGTATGCAACTTTGAGTCTCTTTTAATGTGTTCCTATTGATTTGAAATTTTCATATCTTCCCACATTAATCTCTGGGATTAAGACATGTCCTTCTTTATTACTAACAACACTTCTTGCATTAAAGTTCATTTTCTCTGATATTGTAAATATTTAATGTCCCATTTTCTCAACATTTCCCCAACTTTTCTGGCAATGTATTTAAAGCTTAACTTTCATAAAATCTTTTAAAGATCAGTATTTAATTAAAATATTCAGTTTGATTTAGAACTACTGATCAACTTAACTCCTTTTTTTTTTTCCTTTCTCTGGGCTTTTGTTGTTGTTGGGATTATTCAGAATTTTTTTCCCTTGTAACCTATCCACTATACATTTTACTCTTATGTTGATTAACTCCAAAACTAAAACACATACTTTTAACTTTTTATGCCTAATACAGTATTTACTTTTACTGCCTTTTAAGTAATGCTAAAATATATAAAATTTATCTCAAATACTCACCTCATTTAACTTTATATTGTCATGAATTTTAGTTTCACATATATTTATTTAAATTTGGTTTTATGCAGTTAATATTTTTACCTATGTATTTAATGTTGTGTTTTCCATTTTGTACATTCATGTTTCTGCCTGGGATCCTTTCTGTTTGATAAACTTTTAGTGTTACCTTTATTTCTGGTTTACTAGTAAAATTTTTCATTTGTTTACCTTTATTATTTTTAATTGTATTTTTCCTAAATATAGAAGTATAAGTTAGTAGGTTTTATTCCCTCTTAGTCTTTTAAAGATGCGAATCAACTGTCTTGTACTTTCAATGATTCTTTTAATAAGGTAACTCTCTTTGCAGCTTAACAGTCTTATTACATTTTCATGAAAATGAATGTCTTTTGTTTTTCCTCTAGATGCTTTTGTGTTTCATCAGTATTACTAAGGAATGTGTGTATGTGTATACCCATGCTGATTTTCTTTATATTCTGTTTGGGGGGATTTCAACAGACTCAAAATTATATTTATTAGCATTGGAAAATTCTGTCATTTTCCATTTTGATTACTACTTCTGCATATTCTTGTTCACTTTTAGTATTGCAATTTCATGTATGATTTATCTTTTGAATGTGTTTAATAATTCTATTTTTTTATCCTCTTATGTTTTCCTGTCTGTTATTCAGTTTAGATGTTTTTAATTGACCTTTCAAATGTCTACTGTGTCGAATATGCCATGAGATCCATTTGTAGAGTTTTTATCTTATATATGGTATTCTTCATTTATAAAATATACATCTTATTCCTATAGATATCAATTACTGTTGAAAGTCTGTTTCTTTTAATCCATTTTCATTTTTGTCTTTATTTTGAACATATTAAAGTACTTTTATGCTAATAAACATTAAGGTTTGGTGTTGGTTTGCTAAGCTAGGCTATCTTGACTATTACACAGTTAATCATATCCTCACACACTTGATAAATTTGGTTAGGGGATGTTTTTGCATTTGTAATAAATTGCTTGACTCAAATTAATTCATAGATTTTTTTGTTTTTAATATTTAATAAATTTCATATTTTTATATTTTAAGTTTATATTAATAAACTTTATATCTTAGAATAGTTTTAGATTTGCAGAAAAGTTGCAAGAATATTGCAGAGAGTTTCCATATATTCTACAACCAGCCTAATCTTTAACATTTTTTAAAAAATGAAGATGAAATGATTCTGTAGAGGTCTATGAGAAAAGATATTTATGACAGCCACAGTTCTGAGAGATCTTTCTGGCATAGATTAGATCCTCAATAAATATTTATCATATTAACAAATGAAATGCAGATTGTGCTCAAATATTATAAGGCCTTTGATGCAGGTAAAGTAAGATGTTTGTAACAAATTCTGTAGGCAATGGGAAGCTATCCTTATAAGGATAAATCAATACCCTGAAGAAAAGCTATAATTTAAAAAAAATTAAAAGTGAGGTTATTCATATTTATCTTGGAAAACAACAACAAAAATAAGCTCAAAAACTTCTTTGTTTCATGAATCAATGTCATATAAGGACATATAAGGACATGATAACTGATATGATATATCAAATTTCCTCCCAACCAGTGTATGAAGTTACACGAAGGGTGTGATTTTCATAAAGGTAAGGAACTTATCCTATCATTACTCGTCCACATTTTAGGTACTGACCTGGTTAGTGGGTGGAAAAATACTTCGTGGGGCCTATTGATAGTGAGTTGATTAGGTCCTGTATCAGGTCTGGCTAACTATGGAAACAGGAAGCAGGAACCCTGCTTCTAAGAGCTGGATTATATTAGGCTCCCCTTTGCTGGGGAAAAAATGAGAATGGCTAACTGCCAGAACTATTTTCCTTCATGGTTCCCAAGAAAGATGTGCACAAAGAAGAAAAGCCCAGGCAAATCCTGTGCCATTTGTTACTACAAGGATTTCCCCCCAGTCAATGTAGGCTCCTGGTGAGAGGTGCTTGGCCATGTGGAACTCGCAAGATTTTTTCTAATGAGACTAAGGCACTTCCTTTCCCATGGGAGTTGGCCTGGTTTCTGATGGCAATGGCTCTCTACATCTTCCAAGAAATTAAGCATTAATGCCAGTACAAAGCAGGTCAGGCAGCCTCTATGGTTGCAGACCTATCTAATCAAACCACTCCATGAAAGAACAAAAAAAAAGGGAAATCCTAAAAGAGAAATTTTCCATCAAATATCCTCTCCCTAGTACCATGGCCCAAGTAATTCACCAGTTTGTCCTCTACCTACATAAAGTTCCAGTAAATTCCTCTCACTGCCCCTCCTCTTATTAATGAGATTCTAATCAGTGTTTTATGTAATACTGGCTCTTTTGCTTTTATGTTCAATCAGGCACAATTTCTCCAACATTTAATTAATCTAGCTCTTGCTCTTTATTTACATAACAGTCATGTTAGTCTGCTATTCGGTGTAATAGCTTCCTAAACCCATCATTTCAAAGTATCCTTACAACCTAGAATAGTACCTTACATATTGTATGTTCCTAATTAATATTTATTGCATGAATGGATATCCTTCTCCCCATCTTAATCAAGATTTTTCTCCTGTCTCTATAATATACTAAAAGCATAGCTTTGATCCCCCAAACTCAGAAACATTTTATTTCTCATCCTAGTTCTTCTCTTTTAATCATATTTTTAAAACTAAGTCTATTACATTTTCCCAAATATCCTAATTCTACTACATTGATAAGTCTTAAATTCTGCTCTTGTTTTTCCTTCTGAAGTTTACTATCTTCTATAACAATCTCTTCCTGTGAAAATTCTTCTCCTACATTTAAGACATTCATCTTTATTAAACAAATACAGGAAAATGTTTTATTGTTACTTGTATTCCTCTTAACATACAGCATAGTGCCTTACACATTTATTAGCCATGTAGTAAATAGTATATAGTAAATCTATCCATTCAATCAATGTTTATTTTAAACACTTCAATAGATATCTTTGTTCACACATAGAACAATTAAGACAAATCAAAGCATATTTTCAGTGATTTACAGGGCTGACAGAAAAGAGTGACATTGATAGGGAGTTATGTCACACATGAGTTTCCTGGAAGAGGTGGTTCTTGACATGATCCTTGAAGGTAATACTCTAAGTGATATACCAAATAATATATCACTACTCTGTCTCATAAATGAGTATGTTTGTACAGCATATGAAGATTCAAAATGGAGAAGATCCATAGGTATTTTTGAAAATATGAGAGGAAAATGGAGGAGAGAAGTCAGAACGGTAGCAAGGTTCAGGTAGGTAGAATTCCAGGTGACCACAGAGAGGGAGTCCTGGACAGGAATTTGAGACTGTGCCATCTCCATTAAATCACACCATCAAATGAGCTTTGCTCTTCTCACCTGTGCAAAAAATCCATTTACTACACAATCCTTATGTTTTTCAGCTCTAAGATTGTTGGGATTTCCTGATGCCAACACAAGCAAACAGGGAGCTTAAGAGAAAACCAACCAAGGTTTCATCTACAAGGGCCAATTAGAGACATATCATTTGAGTTGTAGAAAGCCTTTCACCCCTCCTGAAGTACCCTGAACATTTCCACACTCTTGAGACTCTTGATGTATACAGTATGGAAGTGAGTGAAGGTTTAAACCGTTATTTGCTGTTAACACATACTGCCTAAGAAATAAAACGATCCCTAAGTATGATTTCTGTGTATAAACTCCTTGTAGCTATTATTGAGCTGGCAATAGGCTCGCCAAACTTCTATTAAAATATCAATAGTATTTTTCAGAGCTTAAATTGAGCAGTGATTTTATTTCAGGCTGATCCTATAAACCACTTTTCTTCGAAGATTCTCTTGTTGTTGCTAAAAATGAAAGCCATTCAAACGAGCAGTGATTGAAACAGTGAGAAAGGAGGGGAAAAATCAATATCGCATTTTCCAGGGCACTATCTCTGCTTTTGAAAAGAGACCATTAATAACGTGCTTACAGGAGAGGCAGCAGTTGCTCAAAGTGCATTCAGGGGTGAGCTGAACGGATGGATTTCTGGGAAGCCTCTCAAGAGAGAGATTGCTGAGAAGTCAAAGCTCACTGGTGGAATCTGCAGCAAGCTGACTCAAGGCTCTCTCAGGACCTGGAGCTAAATGGACTGCTTTGCAGCCTTGAAGGCATTCTCCTCTATACCTTGTCTGAGCTCTGAGACAGAATGGCATGGGGGCAAAGAGAGAAGAATAACTATCAGTTCCTAGTGATTCATGGCTTGTTGTGTTTCCCAATCTGGTCCATTAAATCAAGATCAAACTTATCAGCAGAGAATCCAAATTTTAGCGATAGGGTAATGGCTTTGTCTACATTTAACTTCCAGTATTCAGCAGTGTTCTACCTCTGCTCCATGCAGTTTCCTAGGCACAGGCAAAAGAAAGTTCTAAGGCAGAAATTGTCTGTGGTAATGCTTAAAATCTGAGAGGTTTAGGAATAAAACATGTTTTGTAACTACCACTGATATCTCTCCTCAAGTGAATACATTCGAGAGCTATTTTTTAAATATTCTGGTTATTAAGGAACAGGAAGAATTCTAATATATAAAATAAGATGCCAAATAAGAATGCAAAAAAGAGGAATATTTTGAGAGAGGGAGATTAAAGTCAAGCTCAAAAAGGAGGAAAACCCATCATGGGAGAATAAGTAGTACAAATTCATGGTCATAGGAGGAATAACACAGACCTGAAGCTGAAGAGAATACAGCTGTTCTTTGTTCTAAATAATAGAATTTAAAGATGTCAAAGAAAACCAGAGTTATTTTTACTGAGCCAGGAGGAGGAGATGTGCAATAAATGTGGTCATTTCCTCCTCAGATTTAGAAATGCTTCTGACATGGGTAACTGAGAGATAAGTGCACTATCAAGCCCACTGATGGCTATATATGTAACTGTTTTGATTACAAGGAACCTGAAATACATCCTAGTTGTTAGTAGTAAATAGTAATTATTATGGGCAGGTAATTTTGTCAGCTCTTTATCTGGGCTTGAGAAGTGTCTATGAGTTCAAATCCCAGTTCAGCACTTCTTTAGCCAATTGGGTGACCATATATCAATTTTGTGACCAACTTAGGTCTTAGTTTTTCCAAATGCAGAATGGGTATAATAGTACCCATCTTGTCAAGTTGTTAAGAGGAATAAATGAGATAATATAGGATCATATGTACAGTCACCAAATAACATGTTTATAAATTCTGCTCCTAGGAGTATGTCCAAGATGTCAGCATAGAAGACCCTGAAATCTGCCATGGACACACTGCATCTACACCTATATAGAGAACAATTCCTTCTGAAGAACTGAGGGCTGAGTGGATAGCTTTAGCACAACAAATAAAAGAGGGACCACACAGAGAAGGGTAGGAAAGACAGACACAGAGCTGATGGGAACACCACCAAGGATGCGACAACTTGCCTATCGTGGGGCAAACCCAGAAAAAAAAGTAAGGGGTGAAAACTGTAAGCAAAGGAAATCCATCCACCAATCAGGTAGGAAGCTATTACAACTCTCTCTGAGGTCAAAGGCACAGAGAAAGGCCTTTTTATTAGTTTATTTCCCTCCTCCACTTTGATAATGTGGGTAGGAGCAGGATCCAAGTGCTATAGCTAGACTCCTAGGGCCCTCCAAGTGAACTCTAGGTCCGTATATCACACCTGCTCTAGCCAGCCTGCTGGGGCCACCATAGTATACCATGGGACCACTCATTCTGATTCCAGGTCCAGCAAGCCAGCCAAATCTTTCAGACACACACATTCTGAACAGAGGATTCTCCAAAGTCCACTTCTTAAAGGTTAGGAGAGGTAGATGTTCTGCCTAATTCATGGAAACACAGAAATTCAAACAAAATGAGGATACAAAGGAATATGCTCAAAATGAAAGAATAAGATAAAACCACAGGGAAAAAAAAAGAAAAAAAAACTAATGAAACAGAGATAATTTACCTAATATAAAGTTTAATGATTATATCTATACCATAAAACTTGCAAAATCTTAGAACACAGGCACTAATTTCTCTTACATCAAAATAGAAAACTTCTAAACAGCAAAGGAAACTATTAACAAAACAAAAATCCAACCTCCTAAGAGAGAAAACATATGCAAAAGATATATCCAGTAAGTGGTTAATACCCAAAATATATAAAGAGCTAATACAACCTAACACCAAAAAAAAAAAAAAATCCACCCAAAAAAGGGGCAGAAAAACTAAATAGACATTTTCTCAAGGACATACAGTTGGAACCCTCACGCACTGTTGGTGGGAATGTAAATTGGTACAGCCACTGTGGAAAACAGTAGGGAGTTTCCTCAAAAAATTAAAAACATAAATACCCTATGATGCAATAATTCCACTATTGAGTGTTTATCCAGGAAAAACAAAAACACTAACTCAAAAAGATATATGCACCTCTATGTTTATTGCAGTATTATTCACAATGAGAAATGAAAGCAACTTAGTTGTCCATCAAAAGATGGATAAGGAAAATGTGGTGTGTGTATATATATGTATACAATGGAATACAGACATAAACAATGGAATACTACACACCCATAAAAAGTGTAGCATCATGCCATTTGAGACAACATGCATGGACCTACAGGGTATTATACTAAGTAAAATAAGTCCGACTGGGAAAGACAAATACCATATGATTTTACTCATAAATGGAATCTTAAAAAATGAATAAACAAAAAGCAGAATCAGAACTATAAACACAGAGAACTCATAGTTGCCAGATGGGAAGAAGGAAAGAAGGGGGTGGGCAAATAAATGAAGGGGAGGAGAGTCAGGGATCCAGTTGTGAAGAAGTCATGACAATAAAAAACAGAGCGTAAAGAATACAAACAATGATACTGTAATAATTATGTAATGGGACAGGTGGTAGCTATATTTTTGGGGAGCATAGCATAATGTATAAACTTGTCAAATTACTAAGTTGTACACCTGAAACTAATGTAACATAGTGTGTCAATTATACTAAGACAAAAATGGTCATAAAGATGCTTATTGAACTTGGAAGAAAAATGGATAATACCTCTGAGAACTTCAGCAAAGAATTTAAAAATGTAAGAAAGAACTAGAGTTGAAAAATACAATAAATTAAATGAAAATACACTTGAGGGAATCAAGAATGATAAAAAGATGTAATATAGGACATCAAAAATATACAATATGTTGAGAGTAAAAATGTGCTTTTAGAATAGTCAAACTTAAGCAACTATCAGCTTAAAACATACTGCCACATATAAAGGTCAATATATATGATCCTAATGATAACCACACACAAAACTTCAGTACATAAAAAATAAAAAGACAAATATAACCTCAAAGAAAAACATCAAATCACAAGGGAAGAGTCCAAGAGAAGAATAAAGGACCAAAGAAGAGCTACAAAAGCAACTGGAAAACAAACAAAATGTCAGTAAGTACATACCTGTTAAAAATTACTTTAATTGTAAATGGACTAAATGTTCCCATCAAAAGACAGAGTTGCTAAGTGGATAAAAAACAAGACCCATTCATATGCTGTCTAAAAGATATTTCAGATTTAAAAAAAAAGACTGAAAGTGAAAAGATAGAAAAATATATTCCATGCAAATTGAAACAGAAAGGAAAAAATGCTTATATAAGAAAAAATAGACTATAAAACAGGGACTATAATAAAAGACAAATAAGGAAATGACATATTGAAAAAAAAGGAACAAAGAAGATGGTAAACATGTAAATATGCACCCAAAATAGAACCTAATTATATAGAACAAATATTAATAAAGGGAGAAATAGATGTTAAGACAATAATAGTAGGGGACTCACTATAATACTCCACTTAAATCAATGGGATAAATCATTCACACCCAAAACCACGAAGGACACTGTAACCTGAAATACACATTAGACCAGATAGACTTATTATACAGAACTTTTCATCCCCAAAGTGCAAAATACACATTTTTTGCAATGAAAATGGAACATTTGAAGAAACTACTATAAATATATGCCAACAAATTGGAAAATCAAGAAGAAATGGACAAATTTCTAGAAACGCACAATCTTCCAAGACTGAATTATATAAACAAAAAATGTGAATAAATTACAAGTAATGAAATTAAATCAGTAATTTAAAAATTCCCTCCAAAATAAAAGTTCAAATTGAAATCATATCAAGGATCTTTTTGACCACAATGGCAGGAAACTAGAATAAATTACAAAAAAAAAATCTGGAAATAACACAAATACATGCAAACTAAGCAACATGCTACTAAACAATGAAGGATCAACCAAAAAATCAAAGAAAAAATTTTAAATGCCTGCAAACAAATGGAAACACAATGTTCCAAAATCTACAGGAGGTAGCAAAAGCAGTTCTAAGAGAAAAATTTATAGCAATATTGTCCTACCTCAAAAAGCAAAAAAAATTGAGATAAACAACCTAACCTTCTACTTCAAAGAGGTAGGGGGAAAAAAAGAATAAAGCCTAAAGCTAGTAGGAGGAAGAAAATAATAAAAATTAGACGAATAAATGGAAAAGACGAAGGAAGGGAGAAAGGATGGAAATGTCAGTGAAACCAGGAGCTGGCTCTTTGAAAAGATTGATAGAATTGATAAACCTTTAGCCAGACTCAAGAGAAAAGAATGACCCAAATCAGAAGGGGGAGAAATAAAAACTGATGCCACAGAAATACAAAGGATTATAAGAGAATATTATGAAAACTTATATGCCAACAAATTGGAAAGCCTAGAATATGTGGATAAATTCATAGAAACATATAACCTACAACCCTGAAGCAGGAAGAAAAGGAAATTTGAAGAGAACAATTGCTAGCAATGAAGTTTAAGTAGTAATCAAAAAACTCCCAACAAAGTTCACAACCAGATGCCTTCAAAGGTGAATTCCACCACACATTTAAAGAAGAGATGGGGCGCCTGGGTGGCTCAGTTGGTTAAGCGGCCGACTTTGGCTCAGGTCATGATCTTGCGGTCAGTGAGTTCGAGCCCCGCGTCGGGCTCTGTGCTGACAGCTCAGAGCCTGGAGCCTGTTTCAGATTCTGTGTCTCCCTCTCTCTGACCCTCCCCCGTTCATGCTCTGTCTCTCTCTGTCTCAAAAATAAATAAACGTTAAAACAAATTAAAAAAAAAATAAAGAAGAGCTAATGCCTATTCTTCTCAAATTATTCCAAAAAATAAAAGAGAAAGGAAAGCTTTCAAATTCATTCTATAAGGCCAACGTTACCCTGATAACAAAACTAGAAAAAGACACTACACAAAAGAAAACTGCAGGCCAAAATCTATGATAAAAATATATGCAAAAATCTTTAATAAAATATTAACAAACAAAATGCAATAATAAATTAAAAAAATAATTCATGATCAAGTGGGATTTATTCCTGTGATGCAAGGATGGTTTAGTATTTGCAAATCAAGCAATAGGATACATCACATTAACAATAGAAAGGATGAAAAAACCATGTGATCATCTCAATAGTTGCAGAAAAGAGCATTTGATAAAGCCCAACATCCATTCATTATAAAAATTCTCAACAAAGTAGAAATAGAAGGAACGTATCTCAACCATGTATGAAAAATCCACATCTAACATCACACTCAATGGTGAAAAAGTTTTTCCTCTCAAATGAGGAACAAGATAAGGTCCACTCTCACTACTTTTATTCAACATAATATTGGAAGTCTGGGCTGCAGCAATAAGACAAGAAAAATAAAAGTTATCCAAATTAGTAAAGACAAGGTAAAACTGGCACTATCTGCAAATGACATGATACTATATATATAGATAACCCTAAATATGCCACCAAAAAGCTATTAGAATTGATAAATGAATTCAGTAAGGCTTCAGGAGACAAAATCAATGTGCAGAAATCCATTGTCTTTCTATACACAAATAATGAAGTAGCAGAAAGAGAAATTAAAAAGAAAAACATTTTCAATTGTACCAGAAATAAAATAGCTGTGAACAACTTAATCAAGAAGGTGAAAGACCTGTACTTTGAGAATAATAAGACACTGTTGAAAGAAATTGAAGATGACACAAACAAATGGAAAGCTATACTCTGATCATGGATTCAAATTCATATCATAAACATCCATACTACTCAAAGAAATCTACAGATTTAATGCAGCTCCTATCAAAATACCAATGGTATTATTCACAGAATTGGAACAAATAATCCTAAAATTTATATAGAAACATAAAAGGCCCCCGATGGGTGAATCAATCTTAAGAAAAAAGCTAGAGTTACCATGTTTCCTGATTTCACATTATTCTACAAACCTATAGTAATCAAAACAGTATGATTTGGGCATGAAACCCAACACACAGATAAATAAAGCTGAATAAAAAGTCTAGAAATAAACCCACACGTATATCAATCAACCTTTGACAAATCAGGCAAGAATATACAAGGGGGAAAAGACTATCTCTTCATTAAATGGCATTTGTAAAATTAGACGGCTACATGTGGAAGAATGAAAATGAATCACTATCTTATACTACATATAAAAATAAATTCAAAATTATTTAAACACCTAAATGTAAGACCTGAAACCATGAAGATGGTAAGTAAACAAAGTAAACAAATGGGATTACATCAAACTAAAAAGTTTTGCACAGTGAAGGAAACCATCAATAAAACAAAAAGGTAGCATACTGAATGGGAAGATATTTACAAATCATATATCAGATAAGGGGTTAATATTCAAAATAAAGAACTCATACAACTTAATATTTAAAAAAATTTGCAAAGAATTTGAACATTTTTCCAGAGAAGACATACAGATGTCTAACAGGGATATAAAAAGATGCTCAACATCATTAATCAGAAAAATGCAAATCAAAACCATAATGAGATGTCACCTCACTCATACATATCAGATTGGCTTTCATCAAAAAGGCAAAAGTAGCTGTTGGCTAGGATGTGGAGTAAGGGAAAACTTTATTTGCTGTTGGTGGGAATGTAAATTGGCACAGCCACTGTGGAAAACAATACAAAGATTCCCCCCAGAGTTAAAAATAGAACTACCATACAATCCAGCAATTCCACTTCTTGGTCTTTATCTGCACAAAGAGATATGTGCTCACTTTTGTTCATTGCAGACTTATTTACAATAGTTAAGTACTATTGATTATCAAATAAAGAAGATATATTGAGAGAAGGTAAGGTAGCAGAGTAATATGGGGACCCTGAGCGTTTCTACCCCCTGAAACACAGCTGAATCAACATCAAACCATTTTGAACACCCAGGAAATTGAGAATTAATGCAACAATCTGTGTGATTTGAGTAAGAGATCTTGGCAGGTACATGGTGTGGAGGGGTGAATTGGGGGAGAGAAAAGCCATGGTGGCAAGGAAGATAGGGAGCCATCTTGTGAAGGACAGAGGGATAAAGAGAAAGGGGGAAAGAGTGAAGCATATTGGGATCATGCATGAAAAGCAATCCTCCTGAAAGCTAGAGAGAAAGAGTAAAAACACTTACATGGGACTGGATAAGAAATTTGTTCCTCAAAACCACTGAAAGGGAAAAAGGAGAATGTTTCAATACCACCAACCAGTATTTAATAAACAGCAGGGCACATAGTCTGAAATTTTAGGGCTCAGTACGAGGTGGTGCTCTGGTGAGGAAGCAGGGTAAATCCTTGGAAATAGGCAGCAGGGTCTCCCTGTGCAGCACAGGGAGAAGAAGTTTCCCTGCTTGGAGTGAATTTGGTTAGAGATGATACTGCTTCTCTGCAGGCAAAAGTCCTGGCTGGCCCCAGCAAGCTACCATGTTTACCAGTATAGGAACAAAGATACCAGCTGAGGGCAGCAAACCCTGGCATTGGTTGTGTTGCAACTTACCATAAACTCTGAGCCTCTGCTGTTTTGTGGTCACATGAACGTTTTCTGGGACAAGTACCTGGCCATTACTTGACAAGAGCCTCCCACAGAGGATCAGTGTGGGTCTAAGCCATGAGTTGTCTTAAGTGTGGAGTTTTGAAACACAGCCCCATCTGAGATAAAACTCTGGAGGGAGGTGCTGCTTGGAAGGTGAGCAGCTTGTACACAGGGTAAAGGGAGGGAGTGGAAGCCTGAGACAAAGGAGGGATGATTGATGGCATACCTGTGAGGCACTAAATTCTCTCTCCAGAGACTAGAGAGGATGGTGAGGCAATTTTTGCCTGTAGCCCACTCAGATAAATTGACCCCAGTAAGCTAAGCAGGGCCACCAAGTGGACAATGAATCATTACACCAAGTCCCATCCACCTGTGACTTCCAGACACATCTCCAATAGGGCAAGTGGTCCTCAGAACCAGTGCAACAAGCTCCTCCCTCAGAAGACCCATATAAATAACTTCCACCCACCTAATCTATAGATCATAGTGTGCTGCAAAGTTTCAGTTCTAGGGGAAACTGGATCTACCTTGATTTGGGTTTCTACTTTTTTAATGTTTATGAGAGAGAGAGAGAGAGAGAGAGAGAGAGAGAGAGAGAGAGAGAGATTGAGTAGGGAAGAAGCAGAGAGAGGGAGAGACAGAATCCCAAGCAGGCTTCACACTGTCAGCTCAGAGTCCAACACAGGCTTGAGCTCTGACTCTTAACAGGTGCCCCCATTTGGGATTTTTGTTTGTTCATTCGTTTTGCTTCTGTTTTATGTTTTTATTTTTCTTTTCTTATCTTTATTGGATACAGAAAGAGCAATTTTTTTCAATTTTATTTTTTAAATTCTTTTTATTACAGTTTTTTTATTTGTTTTCTTTTTTCTCTTTTCTATCAAGCTTCTCTTAACAACCAGACTGAAACACACCCAGGATCTAGCTTCCATTATTTTTGTTTTGTTTTCAAGTTTTTAATTTTAACTTTTAATTTTATTTTATCTTTTTTTCCTTTCTCCAAAATGACAAGAAGGGGGAATTCACCCAAAAAGCAATCACAGGGAGAAATGATGGTTAGGGACTTAATCAAAACAGATATGAGATGTCTTAAGTAGAATTTAAAACCATGATTATAAGAATACTAGCTGGGGATGAAAAAAAAATAGAAGACACCAGAGAATCCCTTTCTGCAGAGATAAAAGAAAATCTAGTCAGGGTGAAATTGAAAATAATATAACCCAGATGCAATCTTGAATGGATGCCATGATGGCAAGGATGGATGAAGCAGAGCAGCAAATCAGTGATATGGAAGAAAAAATATCAAAAATAATAAAGTTGAAGAGGGAAACAAAGGCAAAAGATAAGATAAAATTTAGATAACTCAGTGACTTATTAAAGAAGAATAACATTTATGTCACGGGAGTCCCAGAAGATGAAGAGAGAGAAAAAGGGAAAGAAGGCTTATGTGAGGAAATTACAGCTGAAAAATTTCCTACTCTGGGGAAGGACACAGACATTAAAATCCAGGAAGCACAGAGAATTCCCATTATATTCAACAAAATTTGACCATCACCAAGGCATATCACAGTCAAATTCACAAAGAACATGATAAGGAAAGAATCATGAAAGAATCAAGGGGAAAAAATTCCTTCACCTACAAGAGAAGAAAGATCAGGTTTTCCCTAAATGTGTTCACAGAAATTTGGCAGGCCAGAAAGGAGTGGCAGGATATGTGGAAGGATATATTCAGTGTGCTGAATGAGAAAAATATAAAGCCAAGAATTCTTTATCCAGCAAGGCTGTCATTCAGAATAGAAGAGAGATAAAGAGTTTCCAAGACAAACAAAAACTAAAGGAGTTTGTGACCACTAAACCAGTCCTGCAAGAAATTTTAAGGGGGACTATTTGAATACATAAAAAATAAAACAAAAAAGACCAAAAGCAACAAAGACTACACAGGACCAGAGAACATCACCAGATACACCACCTCTACAGGCAACACAGTGGCACTAAATTCATATCTTTCAATCATCATTCTGAATATAAATGGACTAAATTCTCCAATCAAAAGACATAGGGTATCAGAATGGATAAAAAAAAAGATATATCTATATGCTGCCTACAAGAGACTAATTTTAAACATAAAGACAGTTGCAAATTAAAAGTGAAGGGATGGAGAAGTATCTATCATGCTAATGGACATCAAGAGAAAGCTGGAGTAACCATGTTTATATCAGACAAACTATTTTAAACCAAAGACTGTAAAAAGAGATAAAGAAGAGTATTATATCATAATTAAGGGGTCTATCCATCAAGAACATCTAACAATTGTAAATATTTATGCCCCCAACTTGAAAGAATATATAAATCAATTAATAACAAACATAAAGATTCTCATTGATAATACAATAATAGTAGGACACTTTAACACCGGAGTGACAGCAATGGACATATCATCTAAGCAGAAAATCAATAAGGAAACAAAGACTTTGCACTTAACAGATATATTCAGAACATTTCATCCTAAAGCAGCAGAATATACATTCTTCTCAAGTGCACATGGAATATTCTCCAGAATAGATCTCACATTGGGTAACAAAACAGACTTCAATAAGTACAAAAAGAAGGTGATCATATCGTGCATAATTTCAGACCACAACACTATAAACTTGAAATAAACCACAAGAAAAAATTTGGAAAGACCACAAATACTTGGAGGTTATAGAACATCCTACTAAAGAATGAATGGGTTAACCAAGAGATTAAAAAGGAAATAAAAGAGTACATGGAAACCAATGAAATGAAAACAGGACAGTCCAAAACGCTTGGGATGTGAAAAGCTATCATAAGAGGGAAGTATATAGCAATTTTGGCCCTCCAAAAGAAGGAATAAATGTCTCAAATAAGTAACATAATCTTATACCTAAAGGAGTTAGAAAGGGAACAGCAAATAAAGTGTAAAGTCAGCAGAAGAAGGGAAATACTAAAGATTACAGAAAAAATTAAAAAATATATAGAAACAAAAAAACAGAACAGATAAACTAGGAGCAGATTGTTTGAAAGAATTTAAAAATGTATAAACCTCTAGCTAGATTAACTCAAAAAGAAAAAGGAAAGCATTCAAATAAAATCAGAATGAAAGAAGAGAGATCACAACCAACACTGCAGAAATGCAAACAGTAATAAGAGAGTGTTTTGAGAAATTATATACTAAGAAATTCAGTATTCTGAAAGAAATGGATAAATTCCTAGAACTATATAAACTACCAAAACTGAAACAGGAAGAAAAGGAAATTTCAGCAGACCATAACCAGTAAAGAAATTGAGTCACAAATCAAAAATCTCTCAACAACAAGAGTCCAGGGCCAGATGGCTTCACAGGGGATTTCTACCAAACATTTAAATAAGAGTTAACATCTATTCTTTTCAAACTGTTCCAAAAAATAGAAATGGAAGGAAAAGTTCCAAATTATTTCTGAGGCCAGCATTACCTTGATTCCAAAACGAGAACCAAAGACCCCACAAAAAAGGAGACTTACACACCAGTTTCCCTGATGAACATGGATGCAATGATTCTCAACAAGAGACTAGTAAATCTAACAATACGTTAAAAGAATTATTCACCACGATCAAGTGGGATTTATTCCTAGGCTGCAGGGGTGGTTCAATATCCCCAAATCAACGTGATACACCGCATTAATGAAAGAAAGGATAAGAACCGCACGATCCTCTCAATAGATGCAGAAAAAGCATTTAACAAAATACACCATCCATTCTTGATAAAAACTTTTAATAAAGTAGGGTAGAAGGAACATACCTCAACATCATCAAGGCAATATATGAAAGACCCACAGCTAATAACATCTTTTATGGGAAAAAACTGAGTTTTCCCCCTAATGTTAGGAACACAATAGGGGTGTCCACTTTCACCACTGTTCAACATAGTACTGGAAGTCCTAGCCTCAGCAGTCAGACAACAAAAAGAAACAAAAGGCACACAAATTAAGGGAGAAGTCAAACTTTCACTCTTTGCAGATGACGTGATACTCTAAGTGGAAAACCTGAAAGACTCCAAGAAAAAAATTGCTAGAAGTGATACATCAATTCAGCAAAATCACAGGATATAAAATCAACATACAGAAATCTAACTGTATATATACAAGTGTATATATATACTTTATATACACCAAAGCAGCAGAAATAGAAATCAAGAAATTGATCCCATTTATAATTGTACCAAAAATCATAAAATACCTAGGAATAAGCCTAACCAAATAGGTAAAAGATCTGTACACTGAAAACTATAGAACTCATTGAAGGAAACTGAAGAGTACACAAAGAGATGGGATAACATTCCATACTCATGGATTGGAAGGGTAAATATTGTTAAAATATTGATACTCCCCAAAACAATCTACACATTCAATGCAGTCCCTATCAAATACCACCAGCATTCTTCACAGAGCTAGAACAAATGATTCTAAAATTTTTATGGAACCAGAAAAGACCCCTAATTGCCAAAGCAATATTGAAGAAGAAAACCAAGGCTGGAAGCATCACAATTCTGGACTTCAAGCTGTTATTATAAAGCTGGAGTCATCAAGACAGTTTGGTACTGGAATGAAAACAGACACATAGATCATGGTGTCTGAAAGAGAAAGAAAATGGCTACCAATATAAGGGCATGAAAGGGGAAAAACTGAGAAGATAATTTCAATTTAATAGTGTATTATTAAATAAATAAGAGGCATCTGGGTGGCCCAGTCAGTTAAGTATCTGACTTTGGTCAGGTCATGATGTCCCAGTTCGTGGGTTCGAGCCCAGTATCAGGCTCTGTGCTGACAGGTCAGAGTCTGGAGCTTGCTTGCTTCAGATTCTGTGTCTCCCTCTCTCTCTGCCTCTCCCCAGCTCATGCTCTGTTTCTGTTTCTCTCTCAAAAATAGGCCAAAAATTTTTTTTAAAAAATACATAAACTATTCTTATAAAGTATGTACATATTATATATTATGCACACTACATGTTGTATTAGTATATATAGTATATGATGCTTTACATGTAGAGTTCAATAAATGATGTTGAAATACATCTATACATATGTGTGTGTGTGTGTGTGTGTGTGTGTGTGTGTGTATATATATATATATATATATATAAAACTTACTACTAATAAATGAAGTAGTTGATTCTAAAATTAAGGGATTAAATCAAGGTCATTGGGTAGCAAAGCCAAGTATCATAACTATACCTCTTGCTCTTGAAAAAGCTATTTTCTTTTTATAAACACTATTGCCTCTCACATACAATTTTATGATCACCTAGAGGTATCTTAGAAATAAAAGCAACATATACAAAAGACACAGAAAAGAATGACATAAAATGGTAGTAAATTGTCATAAAGACAAAAAAACTAAAATGAATTTGGGCTTCTGAAAATAATAAGGGTAATTTTTTTTAAAACCACTCAAATTTCTAACTAGAATAAATTAAAGAACACATAAAGGTGAAAGTTTATTATTTAGCAATAGATGGTACCATGTTAATAAATACCAGAATAAGTATCATCTTTCAACTTTATCTTCTTCTGTACTCTCAACTCCAGGAAGAGGATCCTTTAATTAGAGAAGGTAAAATAAATATGATAACTACTGACTTAAGAATCAAAGAGAGAGTAAGCAGTTATTTAGTAACTCCAGGTAAATTTGGTTTCCAGAACAAATGAATTAAATCTTAGACAAAAATAATTTGCAATTGCAATTATAAAAATATGATCCAAAGTCCCTAATTAATGATAGAGATTAAAATTGGTATGAGGAAACTGATATAGGGGCCAAAATATCTATATATCAAAAATGTGGGCAGAACAAGTTACTAGATTCTGTAAAATACAAACTGTTAGGACAACGAGGAAAGGGAATAAGTAAACTCTTGGCATAACCTTGACCTAAATTTCTGAACAGAAAATATAGCTAGTTAGGAAAGAAATGGTGATTAGTATTAGTTTCCTAGGTTCTGGAAAAACATGAGTATTCCAAAGTTGTTTCACTACTAGTTAAAATAGTTGGATAGAACACCTGGGTGGCTCAATCAGTTAAATGTCTGACTCCTGATTTCAGCTCAGGTAACAATCTCAAGTTTCCTGAGATAGAGCCCTGCACTGGGGTCTGCACTGACAGTGTGGAGCCTACTTGGGATTCTCTCCCATGCCCCCTCTCTTTTCCTTCCTCACTTAGGCATGTATGCTCTCACTTTCTCTCAAAATAAATAATTAAACATTAAAAACATAGTTGGATAGAATTTTTTGATTGTTAGATCAGGAAAGGCTACAATGGTATAACTCCAAATTTCTGGACATTTTATAGGTGTGGGAAAAAATCCCACACACACAGAGGGAGAGAGATATAAATAATAAAAACAAATTGATTAAATGATAAAAATTAATTTTTTAAAAATTCTATATAAATGATTATACTGGCCATCCCATTCAGTGTGTGTACCATGTGTACACAGTGTGTGTACAATGAGTTCATTTTTATTTAATCATACTCTCAATTTTTCGAGTTATTTCTTATCATACTCTCAACTTTTATTTGCAACTTTTTGGGATGCCCGAAGGTTATCTGATACACACATGGAAACAACCTTTTTTAAAACCATACTTCACAATTATTAAAAACTAAAGTATATAGAGGTAATTTCTCAAAGTGTAAGTGTACAATTCAATGATTTTCAAAAATTAAGCACATTTATAAAATCAGAAAACAGATCAAGAAGTATTACCAAACACCAGAAGCATTCTTCATGCCCCTTCACAGTCACTTCCCTTCCCCAGAAAAATAATATCCTGATATTTAACAGTATAAATTAGTGTTGACAGTTTTAAACTTAATATAAATAAAAGAGTATAGATATACTATTTTGTGTTTATCTTTTGTTCAATGTTATGTTTGGGATATTTAGACATGTAGTTCCTATGGCAATAGTATATTTGTTCTATCAAATAGTATTCCTTCATATGATTATGCCACAATTTATATATCCATTTTACTAGTGATATTTGAGTTACCTTAGTTTTGGACTATTACAAACTGCCCTACTATGAAAATATTTTACAAATAAGCAATGCTTACTCAAGATGAAATATATAACTTCAAAAATCTGATCTCTGAGGAACATAGACCTACAAATCCTCAACAAAATATTAATAAACTGAATCCATCAATATGTTAAGAGGATCATTCACCATGAGCAAGTGGGATTTATTCTGGGGATGTAAGGATGGTTTAATATTTGAAAATCAGTCAATGTGATACATAATATTAACAGATGTAAGGATAAAAATTATAGGGTCATCTCAATAGATGCAGAAAAAGCATCTGACAAAATTCAAAATTTTTTCATGATAAAAACTCTCAACGGAGTAGGTTTAGAAGAAATATACTTCAACATAATAAAAGCCAGATGTGAAAAACTCACAGCTAGAATCATACTCAATGGTGAAAAGTTGAGAGCTTTTTCCCTAAAATCAGGAACAAGATAGGAATTTTGACTCTCACCACTTGCATTCATCTAGAACTTCCAGTATCTAGCCACAGCAATTAGACAAGAAAAAGAAATAAAATTGATCCATGTTGGTATGGGGGGAAAAAACTGTCATTATTTCTAGATAACATACTGTATATATAAAACCCTCTGGACTGCACAAAAAATATTAAAATTAATTCAGTAAAGTTGGAGTTCATAAAATTAATACACACAGAGTTTGTGTTTCCATACATTAACAACAAAGTAGCAGAAAGAGAAATTAAGAAAAACAATACCATTTATGGGATGCCTGGGTGGCTCAGTTGGTTAAGCATCTGACTCTTGGTTTTGGCTCAGGTCATGATCTCATGATTTGTGGGTTTGAGCCCCACATTGGGGTCTGTGCTGACAGCATGGAACCTACTTAAGATTCTCTCTCAGTCTCTCTCTCTCTGTGCCCCTCCCCTGCTCTCTGTCTCTCTAAATAAATAAACTTAAAAAATTTTTAAAAGAAAAATAATTCCATTTACCATTGCACCAAAAAGAATAAAATACCTAGGAATAAACTTAACCAAGGAGATTAAAGACCTACATGCCAAAAACTATGAAATATTGATTAAAGAAATTCAAGACAACACAAATGGAAAGATATTCTATGTTTATGGATTGGATGAATTAATATGTATGTTTTAAATCTTCAATACTACCCAAAGCAATCTATAGATTCAATGCAATTCCTATCAAAATGTCAACATCACCTTTCACAGAACTGGAAGAAATCTTAAAATTTGTATGGAACCAAAATAGACCCTGAATAACCAAAGCAATCTTTAGAAAGAACAAAACTAGAGGTATCACAAGTCCAGGTTTCAAATTATACTACACAGTATAGTACTGATACAAAAATAGACACATAGATCAATAGAATAGGGGAGCCCAGAAATAAACCCATGAGTATGTGGTCAATTAATCTATGACAAAGGAGGCAAGAATATACAATGGGGAAAAGGTCGTATTTTCAAGAAATGGTGCTGAGAAAACTGAAAGCTTCATGCAAAAGAATGAAATTGAACCACTTTCTTACATTGTACACAAAATAAACTCAAAATGGATTGAAGACCTAAAAGTGAGACCTAAAATCATAAACTCATAAAATAAAACATAGGCAGTATTTTTTTTACTTCATACTTAGCAACATTTTTTAGATATATCTCCTCAGGCAAGGGGGGAAATAGCAAAAATTAATTATTGGGACTACAGAAAAACAAAAAGCTTTTGCACAGTAAAGGAAACCAACAACAAAATGAAAAGGCAACTTACTGAATGGGAGAAGATATTTGCAAATGATATATCCAATAAGGGGTTAATATGCAAAATATATAAAGGATTTATACAACTCAACACCAAAAAACCACAAATAATCTAAAGAAAAAATGGGCAGAGGACCTGTATAGACATTTTTTCTGAAGATGACATACAGATAGATGACCAATACGCACATGAAAATATATTCAAAATCACCAATCATCAGGGACATGCAAGTCAAAACCACAGTAAGATTTCACTTTACACCAGTTAAATAGCTAGAATCAAAAAGACAAGGAGTAACAAATGTTGGCATGGATATGGAGAAAAAGGAAACTTCATGTGCTGTAGGTGGGAACATAAATTGTGCAGCCACTGTGGAAAATAGTATGGGGGTACACCTGAAACTAGAATTACACTGTATATTAGCTAACTGTGATATAAATAAAACATTTAAAAAATTAAAAATTGAAATAGCACATTATCCAGTAATTCCATATTGGGTATTTACCCAAAGAAAATGAAAACACTAAGCTGAGAAGATATATGCTCCCCGATGTTTATTGCAACATTATTTACAATAGCCAAGATAATGGAAGGAATCCATATGTCCATTGATAGAAAAATGGATAAAGATGGTGTCTGTTTGTGTGTGTGTGTGTGTGTGTATACACATATATATATATGCAATAGAATATTATTCAGCCATAATAAGAATGAGATCTTTCCACTTAATAACAACATGGATGGATCTAGAGGATATTATACTACATGAAATAAATCAGAGAAAGACAAATACCATATGATTTTACTTATGTGGAATCTAAAAAAGTAAAAACAAAAAAATTGCGGAAACAGAACCGTAAATACAGAGGACGCATTGGTGGTTGTCAGAGGGGAGGAGGTAAGGGCATGGGCAGAATGCATTCAGGGGAGATACTGGCTTCCAGTTATGGAATGCATAAGTCATGGGGATAAAGGGCACAGCATAGGAAATATAGTTAATGGTATCATAATAGTGTCATATGGTGACAGATGGTAGCTACACTCATGGTGAGCATAGCATAACCTATAAACTTCTTGAATCACTGTATTGTATACCTGAACTAGGGTAACATTGTATATCGGCTATTCTTCAATTTAGAGAGAGAGAAGAAGAGGAGGAGGAGGAGGAGAGTTTAACACTCAAGGGTCAGATGGCTTTATT
This sequence comes from Prionailurus viverrinus, assembly GCF_022837055.1. Lineage (NCBI taxonomy): Eukaryota > Metazoa > Chordata > Mammalia > Carnivora > Felidae > Prionailurus > Prionailurus viverrinus. The sequence goes on along the minus strand of NC_062572.1, from coordinate 66,046,045 downwards.
GGTGAATTCAACTAGATATTTAAAGATGAAACAATGCTAATTCTACAAAAACTCTTCCACAAATATTCCTAAGATCACAGACTCCAATATATTCAACCTGATATAAATATATTGTATAAATTATTCAATACTTAAAAGTAAAATTATATAACTCAGTGGGATTTTACCTGAGAATGTAAGGTTTAATTGACATTTAAAAATTAATTCATCATACCAATAAACTAAACAAGACTACATGATTATCTCAATAGATGCAGAAGAAAACTTGACAAAATTCAAAACTCTAGTCATCATAAAAACTCTCAGAATACTAGAAATTGAAAAATTCTGAAGTGGTAAAAGGTCATCCATCAAAAACTTACAGCTAACTTCAAACTTGACAAGGGAGGATTGAACATATTTCCACTAAGTCTGGGTAAAAGACAAGGCATTTTACCCTCACTACTCCTATTGAGAATCACACGAGAAATCTTAGCCAATGTAATACAACAAAAATCAAAGGCATCTGTATTACAAATGAAGAAATAAAATTATATGTACAGATTAATAAGAAATCTGAAAATGAATAAAGAAAACCGCATTTAAGATGGAGTCAGAAAGCCCTGAAGGAAGAGCTCTTGTACACTACCACACACCTCCATTTGCAGAACCTAGGAAGAAGTATACCTTGTATTTACCAACAGGAAGAATTTTTTCTTTAACTCCAGCAGCATGAGGGAAGATTATCTCCTTGCCCAGCAACAACCTCAGCAATGAGAACTGCCACAAGGCACCCAATAATCATTGCCACAACCCAGAACTGTCTCTTTCAATGGACTTTAACTCCAAAAATCCCTTTTCAACTTCCTCCTTTCCTCTACAGAAGCAAGTCCCCTCCTCTCTTTTGTACTCTAGATGTGCCTATGGTTCACTATTGTTTGCATGTCCTGAATTGCGATCTTTCTATTGTTCCTAAATAAAATCATTTTGCTGGTGAGCTAACTGGCTATTTTTAAGCTTGATATTACATGGTGTCAGAAATGGGATTCAAGGGAAACAAATCCCTGAGAACCTAGCCACCTCTGGAATCCTGTGAGTTACCCACTTGATCCCCTTGTGTTCTCTGCTTTTGTGAATTGTCTTTTTCCTTTCAGTTTGGTAAGTCTCCTCTCAGATTCAACCTCACTTCCTTTGGTTGAGCTCTCTAAATTTATCTTGGGTCTGTTTTTATTTTTCATGAAGGCATCATCCTTTGACAAGTAGTCATTTGATTTTCTGAGCTTTAAACTAAGATTATAGCTCCAAATCCTCTAAATTCTATCAGGAGTACCCTTCTTCCAGACTTCTGGCTAGTTTTGTTTTTAAAAACTATGTTCCTTCCTCATGACATTTTTTAACTAAATTAACCATCCTAACCAAAAAATAATTTAGAACTCCAATTGTCATTATGGGGAACTTTTGACCTCACTTGTCTTTCTCAGAACTAAATTAGAAAGCTGCAGCTCCAAACTTTGCTTAATTCTAAAGTTGTCTCTTTACAAAATGCCATTTCTAAACTAAACAATTGAAAAAAATAAGAAAGCTTCTGAGGCCCCTTTCTCCTCTCCTTTATCCTCTATGTCTCAGTGCCATCTTGCTTGTCTTTTGTTTCTGTTTTGTCTCTATTGTCTCCAGGTGTGTGGCAGCCATTTTATGCCAAGGCTTCACCACTGGCACCATCTTCCCCTTTGCCTTCTATGTTGATCCACTTCCTCTATAACCTCTGCTTCCTCATTCTAACCCTCATTAAATCCCCCATTTTCTCTGAATTTCTCCCTACTCTCTCTTCCCTTGAACCTCTTAAAATCTGCCTCTTTAAAGTCAGACCCTTTGAGGATCCTAATGTTAATCCCCTAATTTCTTATATGTCCTGGACGAAAGCTGAACCAGGATCTATAGGTAAATATTTTTCCAAATAATCAAAGATTCCCTACAGATTTGCTGAGGAATTTAATATAGCCATTAAAACTTAGCCTGGTTTCTCTGACATATCAGCTAGTTCATATATTTTAGTGAAGATTAGGCCCAGCACTGAATGAATGAAGGCTGCCGATTGGGATAATCCTAAAAAATCTCTAGAGCTATGTTTAGACCCAGATAGACTTAATGACATTCTAAACTTCCCCAAACCCAAAACTAAATGTCAGTTATAAGGTTTTTTCAGACCAGCAGATACTGCTGAAATTAGATTCCAGACTTCTCTTATGGCCCGACACCTATATGTTTTACTTAAAAAACTGACTTTATATTTGGGAAGATCAGGATGACCTAGCCTTTAAGGCCTTAAATGAAAACTTAAGAAATCTCCCTGCCCTTGGAAATTCCAATAATCAACTTCTCATTTTCCTTTTTGTATATGAGAAAGGATATGCCCTTGTAGTACTCATCAAAAAACATGGGGACTATCATCACCTCCATAGGGTATTATAGCCAAAAGCTAGACCCTGTGGCACAAAGATACCTCCCTTGCCTCAGAACCATTCTTTCCACTGTCCTTTTGGTTAAGGCCACCAAGAGAGTAGTCATTGGATCTCTTTGAACAATCATTGTTCCTCATACAGAAGCTCTACTGAATTCTTGTCATACTCAACATCTTTTAGACAGCCACCTCATCTCCTATTAAATGCTTCTGGTAACTGTCTCTCATATAACTCTTTCTCACTGTGATAATCTTAACCATGCCATACTTCTTCCTTCCTTTATAGGTGACACCCCTTATGCCTGTTGACTTTGACAGTTCACCTTTTGGCTAACTCCCCATGATGACTTACAGGAAACTCACTTGGATAATACTGACTTCACATGGCTTACTAATGGTTCTTATTTAAGGGGTGAAAGTGGTAACTATCATGCCAGGTATGCTATGCTATTGTAACTCCTCATGACATTGTTGAGGTTGTACCTTTGTCTTTGGCTGACTCAGTCCAACATACTGTTATATGCACTCACTCAGCTTGTACTCTAGCTAAGGACAAAATCACAAACATTTATACTAAGACTTTGAAGTAGCTCATGACTTTAGAATACTATATAAATATCAACGCTTCTTTACTTCCACTGGGGGGAAGGTGACTAAAAATGGCTCTTACCTGCAAAATTTATTAGATGTCATACTCCTACCAGCCACTTTGGCTATTTTTAAGGTTCCTGGAAATTCCAAGCTTGACTCCCTAAAGACTGAAGGTAACCAAACTTACTGATATTTTTGCCAAGAATGATGCTTTGAAAGAAACCAAGACCAAATTTCTGTCATAGTCCATAGGGATTTTCCCCCAAATGATAATCTAGAAATACTGACTATAAATGCCCAACAATTGGCCACAGAAAAGGAAAAACATTAAAAATGTAATAATTGTCAGTATGATCAAAAGAGAGAACTCTGGTTTGGGCCAAATAACAATCCAGTCCTGCCAGATTTTGAAATTCCCATTAATGATTCCCATATATGCATTGAATCATTGGCCTATTCACAAAATAAGCTTTATGAATCAATACTGGTGGTTAAATATCAATAGGACCACAAAGAGTGTCTACTTTGCTTGCTCTATCTGCCGAAAATAAAATTCAGTAAAACTTGTCTGTACTATTCCAAATTACTTTAAATTGCCCAATGGAACATTTGAGGTTTGAGAAATGGATTCCATACAGCAACCCCCATCTCATGGATATAAACATGTTTTGGTGATGGTTTACATGTTTTCTCATTGTACTGGATCTTTCCCTTGTAGACAAGTTGCTGTCTCTTCTGTAGCAAAAATTCTGTTAGAAAAAACTATCCCTACCTGGGTAAACCCCTTTAAATTTCATAGTGACTGGGAAATTCACTTCACTAGTCATGTGCTTTGATATATATGTGCTGTTGGTTCTACAACACTTTCATTATGCTTAGTACCTACCCTCAATTCTAAGGGGTGGTCAAATTCACTAATAATATCATTAAGATTCAATTGGTGGGAATGCAAACTGGGGCAGTCACTCTGGAAAACAGGATGGAGTTTCCTCAAATAATTAAAAATAGAGCTACTCTATGATCCAGCAATTGCACTACTAGATATTCATCCGTTGTATCCAAAGGATACAAAAATGCTGATTCATAGGGGCACATGCACCCCAATGTTTATAGTAGCACTATCAACAATAGCCAAAATATGAAAAGAGCCCAAATGTCCATTGGCTGATGAATATATAAAGAAGATGTGGTATATACATACAATGGAATATTACTCAGAGATAAGAATGAAATCTTGCCATTTGCAACAACGTGGATGGAAAGAGTGTATTATGCTAAGCGAAATAAGTCAGTCAAAGAAAGACAAATATCATATGATTTCATTCATGTGGAATTTAAGAAACAAAACCGATGAAAATAGGGAAAAGGAAGGAAAAATAAGACAAAAACAGAGTGAGGCAAACCATAAGAGAGTCTTAAAGACAGGGAGCAAACTGAGGGTTGCTGGGATGGGCTAAATGGATGATAGGCATTAAGGAGGGCACTTGGAATGGGTACTGGATGTTATATGTAAGTGATGAATTACTAAGTTCTCCCCCTGAAACCAATACTACACTGTATGTTAACTAACTTTAATTTAGATAAATAAATTTAAAAAGAAAAAAAAATTCAATTGTCAAAATTTGTAGAATTTTTGCCCAAACCACTGCCATTACCTCTTCTAAATCTCAGGTCTACCCATTTTGAAACCCATAAAATCTCAGCCTTTGAAGGAATTACTGGGTCTGATGCATCTAGCCCCAGCTTCTTTTGATTCACAGCTGGTAAAAGGAGATATACTTCAAATTACAAAGGTCTAATAATGTCTATTAAAAATCACCATGCTTTAGTAGAGCAATCTTTCCACAGTCTGCTCCTGAGAGATGAAGGCCTTAAGCCTCACTCCTTGCAAACCAGAGATACCAACTATTGGAAAAGACCTCTTAAAATGATTTTCTTCAACCTCACTGGAAAGGCCCCATCAGGTAGCCAATGCTTGTGTTTCCAAAATCTACAGACTATACTCCGATTTCATGTGTTACATCTAAAGAAAGCACTAGACCCTGACTGGACCTGCATCCTAACTGGTGACCTGAAAGTAAAGATTTCCAGGAGTTGAAGCAGACAACAGCTGGAGGAGACAGCTTTCCTAGGATGACTGGATCAGACCTATATGCCTTTTTCTTGCTGTTGTTTCTTACCTTATTTTCTCCCTCTTTTTCTTTTTTTTTTTTAAAATTTTTTTTTCAACGTTTATTTATTTTTGGGACAGAGAGAGACAGAGCATGAACAGGGGAGGGGCAGAGAGAGAGGGAGACACAGAATCGGAAACAGGCTCCAGGCTCCGAGCCATCAGCCCAGAGCCTGACGCGGGGCTCGAACTCACAGACCGCAAGATCGTGACCTGGCTGAAGTCGGACGCTTAACCGACTGCGCCACCCAGGCGCCCCTCTCCCTCTTTTTCTTGGAAAGACAATGTTCTTAACAAAATTTTGCAATTTATTTCAAACAGGGGAAACCTTTATAACTGCTGGGTCTGTCACCAGAAACTCTGATCTGTTCACAGTGTTGAAGACCTCTTGGTTTTACCTGTAACCAATTCTCCTTAATCCCAAATGGCACTGTTGATCATGCCTGTAAGTTGATGAATGTTACCTACTCTGTTAGGATATTATGGTAAGATGTCCTTCTACCTTGTTTTAACCTTTACCAAATCATAACCATACCAACTCAGCTAAACATTTCCAACTGTGCTAATCATACAATTTTTTCTCCCTTATGATTCTTTTCTAAATGTGATCTGTCTCCCTGCACTCAAGGAAAATACAAACGGGCTAACTCCTGTCTATAAGGTGTTTAGACAAGATCCCTTTAGAATAAGATGGTCTCTCACAGAATGGTTGAGCCCTGGCTTGAAAGGGTCATTTGGGAAATTACAGCTAATCAATCAATAACCAGAACTTAGCTGGAGTCCTCTGCTCTCCATCTGGTTTAATTTTTGTCTTCAGTATGCAGAATCTCCCATGGGCATATGAATATGAAAATGTCTGGTGAATTAGATGTTAATGTTTATTGGGACATTTACTGTCCCTGTTAACGTCCATAACAAATTAGAAGCCACCCATTGGTCTACACCATTAAACTTCCATGACCACTTGTAGAGGAATACATGATTTTGGGTTTGCCTCCACAAAGAGACTTTCTCCCGTGGGTTGTTGTAAGTGCCAATATATCTATGATCAGGAATTTCTCCCAACATTAGGAAAGCTAGCTGATACCACAGTCAAGGCATTACAACCTACAATAATCACTTGACTCATTGACTACAGTAGTTTTGGACAATTGCATAGCCTCTGGTTACCTACTTGTTGAGTAAGCAGAAATTTGTGCAATAGCCAATACCACCTCTTGAACATGGATAAATTCCTCTAGGGAAGTAGAAACCCAGTTACATAAGATTAGGGAATGAGCATATTGGCTATAACAAATTTCATCTAACAATCCATGTCCTTTGATTTCTTTAGCTGGTTACCTTCAGGTATGGGCTCTGGTTTAGAACCATTGTACAAGCTGTATTTCTTATATTGCTTTTGATTCTGCTTTGCATAATTATTTTTAAATGTTGTAGCTATTTCCTGCCAAATCTCTGCATAAGTGATGTGCCCAATAGGGAGATGCTAGCTCAGTGCTTCAAAACCTCCAATGCTTACAACTCTGTTAAGATACAGACTGTAGGTGGGAAATGCCTGGCAGTTCTCCCTCCTCCATTTCCATAACCAAATGTGGCCTCCATGGTTTCCAGTCTGTGCATTTTCCCTCTCACCTGGGACATGACAACCAGGAAAAGTCCTTCCTAACATCAAGGGACGAAACCACTAAATGTAGAAAACTTGACTTTTGATCAGTGGTGCTTTGGGGGGGAAATGTGAAAGTGAATAAAACACACCTCATTTAAAATGGAGTCAAGAAGCTCTGAAGAGGGAGCTGTCACATATTAATTACCACTCACTGTCATTTGCAGACCCTGGTAGCAAGAAGTGTACCCTGTATTTCCCAACAGGAAGAAGCTTAATTTTTGTTTTGTTTTCACCCCAGCAAGAGGAAGGTCTTTTTGTTTGTTTTTTGTTTTTTATTCTTTGCCCAGTAACAACCCAGACAATGAGAACCACTGCAATTCAGCCAATGAGAAGTTGCCACAACCCTGAACTCTTGCTCTCCTCCAATTCACTTTCTTTTGCAAGTATCCCCCAGTTCCCTTCTTTCCACTCTAAATCAAGCCCCTCTCCTTTGTTGTCCAGGCTTGTCTGTGGTTCACTGTAGTTTGCATCTCTCCAATTGCTATTCATCTGCTATTTCCAAATAAACTCATTCTGCTGATTAACTGGCTATTTTATTTTGAAGTATATAGTAACTTTGAAGGTTGTGGGATACAAAGTAAATACACAAAAATAAATATTGTTTTTGTGTATTAATTTAAATGATTGGAAACTGAAATTAAACTGAACCACTTATAACACAATGCCTGAAATGACTAAGTATAAATATAACAAGATATGTTCAAGTTCTCAATATTGAAAAATGTAACACAGTGAGAAAACAAAGCAGATAAAAATAAATGGAAAGATATACCCCGTTTGTGCTTTGGAAGATTCAGTATTATTAATTTCCCAGGTTTTTTTTTATGGATTCAATGCAATCCTAATCAGAATGTCAGCATTAATTTTGTAGATATCAATAAGCTAATTCTAAAATTTATATGGAGAAATAGAACTATTATAGCCAAAAACAATTCTGAAGAAGTAAAATGTTCAAGAAGGCACAGTGCCAATTTCAAGAATTGCTATAAATTTACAATAATCAAGATGACATGGGATTGCTGAAAGGATAGAAATAGAAAACAATAGAGAGTGCAGAAAGACCCATATAAATGTAATTAAAGTTTGATAAAGAAAAGGCAATTCAGTGTAGCAATATCTTTCAATAAATGGTGCTAAAACAATTGGATAGCTGTATGTAAAAACAAACAGAACATCTTCATAAAAAATAACTGAAATTAATAGATCTAACTGTAAAATTTAAGTTTTTAATCTCAATTACAGTATAGTTAGCATACAATGTTATATTAGTTTCAGGTGTAAAATATAGTGATTCAACAATTATGTACATTACTTAGTGCTCATCATATTAAGTGCACTCTTTAAACCCCATCATCTATTTCACTCAACCCTTTGCCACTTCTCCTCTGATAACCATCAGTTTGTTCTCTATAATTAAGAGTTTGTTTCTGGGTTTCTCTCTTTTTTTTCCCTTTGTTCATTCATTTTATTTCTTAAATTATACATGAGTGAAATAATATGATATTTGTCTTTTTCTTTCTGACCTATATCACTTAGCATTGTACTCTCTAGCTCTATCCATGATGTTGTTGCAAATGGGAAATTTCGTTCTTTTTTATGGCTGAATAATACTCCATTATACATATATATGACATCTTCTTTATATATATATGTATATATATATATATACATATATATGACATCTTCTTTATATATATGTATATATATACATATATATGACATCTTTATGTAAAGATGCATATACTACATACATATATACATAATACACACTATATCTTCTTTATCCATTCATCTATCAGTGGACACTGAGATGCTTCCATAATTTGGTTATTGTAAATAATGCTGCTATAAACAAAGGGATACATGGATCCCTTTGAATTACTGTTTTTTTTTTTATTCTTTGTAAATAGTACTGTAATTCTGGATTCTAGGGTAGTTCTATTTTTTTTTTTTTGGAAACTTCATACTGTCTTCCACAGTGGCTCCACCAGTTTGCATTCCCACCCAAAATGCATGAGATTTCCTTAATTTAAAAGCATAAAAATTCTAGAAGAAAATATAGGACAAATCTGTAGGACTTTGAGGTTGGCAATACATTTTTAAATATGACATCAAAAACATAATTGATAAAGTAAATAATAATTATAGATTGAGCTTTTTCAAAATTAAAAGGTTCTGGTCTACAAAACACACTGTTAAGAGAATAAAAAGACAAGCCACGCACTGACAAGAATATTAAGGATTTGTCTCTAGAATATATGAGGAATAATCAAATTTTAATAACAAAATGATAAAGGGAGAGAGATCTGAGCAGATACTTTAAGAAATATATATGAATGTAAAAGAAACATAAAAAGATGCTCAGTATTTAGTCATTAGGCAAATTCAAATTACAACCACAATGAGAAACCACTATGTATCTGGTAAAATAGACAGACAAAAGCTGTCAATACCAAACAGTAAGAATACACAGCAACAGGAACTCTTTTTTCATTGCTAGTGTCGAGAGAAATGGTGTAGCCACTTTGGAAAACCTTTTACCAGTTTCTTACAAGTTAAAGATACACTTACATAGGACTCAGTAATGATACCTCTAGATGTTTGCCTAAGGGAATCGAATACTTGTGCTCATGAAAAAACTTGTATGTAAATGTTTAAAGCACTTAAATTATAAACTCTCCAAACTAGAAACTGCCAAGATGTTCTTCAAAGGTGAATGGATAAACTGTGGCATATCCATAGTATAGAAAAGGGGAAACTATTGACATAGCAAACAAATCAGTAGTTGCCAAATATTAGGAAAAGTTGACTACAAAGAGGCTACACAGGAAACTTTTATAGTGATAAAAATAGTCTCTATGTTAATATGATTTGAATATATGACTATACATTTATCAAAACCCACATACCATCTACACCCCATAGAGTGAACTTTACTGTTAGAACAGCAGCCCCTAGAATGCTATGGGAATTCCAGGATGGATATGTACACTGTGACAAAATCTATCTTTATTATCAATGGATGACATAACCTAACTGAAAGGGTAAACAAAAAGGAGCTGATATTTTACTAGAAACTGGCTAGAGACCGAAATGACTGAACATATGCACATTATATCCTAATTGACAAATGTGTTTCTCACTAGGGTACAGATTAAAATATCCAAAGCTGTAGCTTTAGATATTTTAATATATAATATATTAATATATTTAATTACTTAATAATTAATATATTTAATATAATAATTAAATATAATCCATTCAATATAATATTTAATATATTGTTAATATATTTTTTATATATATATATATATATACACACACACTAATGTTGAAATATAATTAAATTACAGATGATAAGAGTCAGGGCTCTGTCAGAGAAAGAAGTTACAAATAAGCAAGGGGTAAAAAAAACAGAATGAAGTTTGCAGTGCTGGAATAGAATCAGAGACATCAGCATAAATTCATGAACACAAATACCAACACATACACACAGACAGCCACACACACATATATACAGGAAGCTGAATGAAGAGTATAGGGCAACTGTACTATCTTTGCAATTCTTTTGTAAATCTTAGTATGACAAAGAAAAGATAACAGAAAGACTGGTTGCAAATGACTTCAGCAGGAAAGAAAAAGATTCACACTCTCCAATATCTTTTATCTTGGGTGAGTTTTTGGAATAAGTACCTGTTTCTCTTTTGGTGTGTCCTTGAATATTCAGGGTGCCAGCTCTCCACTCAGGTCAGTGACTATATGTTTGAGTGGCAGAGATGTGTGTTAGAATGTCTTCTCTTAAAGTCTGTGTTAAAACTTTTTGGGTCCCTACGGTAGCGCTGCTTGTGGCAGAACTTTACAATCTTTTACAATCATAGCTATTGCTATCATCCTTCTTGCCATAAGAACTCAAAGTCACTCAGACTGAGAAGAGGAACAGATGCCACGTGTTCCTTGCCATTCTCTTTATTGTTTCTATCTCCCCTCCAAAAAGTCCACGCACTCAGCCCCTTCCATCTCCAGCCAACAGGGGAAAAGTCTCCATTTGCTTAAACTCTAGGCACCAGAAGATGCCGTAAAGTTCCAGAACTATCCAGGATATCATATCTATTTAAATTTATCTAGAGCCCCTTTACAAGAATATACAAGAACAAGGACATTTAATTAGTCAGTTACTTGTATTATTACAGGCATATGACCAGTTCAATATTTCAAGTTAAAAAGAACAAACATTGCAGCATCTTGCAGCCAATCAGAAAATTACATTTAAGAAGATAAAATTTGGGGCGCCTGGGTGGCGCAGTCGGTTAAGCGTCCGACTTCAGCCAGGTCACGATCTCACTGTGCGTGAGTTCGAGCCCCGCGTCGGGCTCTGGGCTGATGGCTCAGAGCCTGGAGCCTGTTTCAGATTCTGTGTCTCCCTCTCTCTCTGCCCCTCCCCCGTTCATGCTCTGTCTCTCTCTGTCCCAAAAATAAATAAACGTTGAAAAAAAAAATTAAAAAAAAAAAAGAAGATAAAATTTTAAGAGCAAAAGAAAGATGTGTTAACTCATCTAGTGGTTTTTCACTTCTGTATGTCATCTTCAAGTAGAATAGATAGAAGCAAAGGTATGTAGAATAAACCACTACTGTGCAAACATCAAAGAATTCCGGGAGATGAAATAGCCTCTAGTAGCATGAACAGATGAAGACAGAAGAGAAGTTTGGAAAGTTGATTTCTCAGATCTGATTTCTCAGAGCAGAATAGACACCCAAGGCTAAGACTGGGCACATCTGGAGAGAGCTTTCCAGTCAGCAGGGTTTCAAGGAAAATCTTAGAGAAGGATTAGTTGGTGAGGACAGAGCTATCAAGGAACTAGTTTTGAAGGACCTGTGACAATATAACAAAGCCTCCTTTGTGAACACCCATGCATTTTGCGATTACAAAAGTCCCCCTGGGGCTGGGAGGACTGTAAAATTGAGTGTGAAACATTGTTCTAAATGCTTTATAGATGTATCCAGTTATTCTATGATTATACTGTTGAGGAAAGGGAGGCCTTGAGAAGATACACAACTGGTAAGTGGCTAAGCCAGAATTTGAACCCAAATGGTAATACTCAGGACCCATCCCCTAGTTCTTCATGTGACCTACTTTCCAAATAGATTTTTAGATTTCCCTCACAGTCATACACAAAAGGCATTTTCTATTCTGAATCAATATTGTTCATATAAGGGTCTCAATTTTCAAATTGCTCTTTGCCTCAGTAGCTTATTGAGAAAGATGCTTTTCCTGTAATAGATACTTGCTTTGTATCATAGGGTTGAGAGAATATTAAGAGAGTAAAATTGAAACAAGATATTTCAAAGTGCTTTGTAAATTCTAAAGTCCCAAGCATTATTAAGATGTAATTTTGGTGTAACAAGGGAGCTACCTTGAACATCTAGAGGGAGGGGTTCCTTGTGAGTAATCAGGTCCCTGAGACTAAGCCAATCTTTTAGAGAAGAGCAGGGACCTTTAGACTAAAGGAATCACAATTACTTAATAAGTGAAATAAATAGGAATCCCATGACATTGGAGGAGATTGTTCCTGATACACATTAAGAGGAATTTATTCATCTGAAAAATCTAATCTACTAGGGAAAATTGCTTTGCTTCTCTTACAAAAAGTAAGTGAAGATGCTATATAATAGAAAGGTTGATTTTTATTTCTACTGAATGTGCTATTAGAAATTAGAATTCCTTTATGAGCTAGAGAAACTTTAAAAACCTTGCATTAGTACCAACTAATTAAAATATACAACTAACCCTAAATCATATGAGCCAAGAAGAATTGGAATCAATGTCTTTTTTGATTAATCAGAGCAGCTCAAGAACAATCTAATGAATACACTGACTGTAGAGTGCCACTAACAGCTGATTATAGTGATGATTTTGCAATTTAGCACTCAAAGACCTCGAATCTCAATATCCATAGGGCCAATAATTTTTGTTATTTTTCAGAAGAGTTTCTGGTCTATCTTTCTGGAGGAAATGCTTTGGAGATATAAAGTTGATAGGCAAATAAATTTCACCCATCAGCACACCTTATTAAGCCCCAAAAGGAAGAAGGAATGTTAAAAGACTGTCATCATTGATGCCACATTTTGCGGCAGAATAAAGAGAAAATATGCCTTAAGATATCTTTGAATTATTTCTTTAAAATATGCACTTGCAAATGTATTAAAATGCATGAGAGCAGCTATTTTATGAATCAACCAATCAAATGAATGGGCTTTAGTTCACTAAGAGTGGATTTTCTCTCCTAAGTAGTAACAACTGCTAATTTCTAACCATAGACTCCATCCTCTTCAGGTCAATTTTCACCCTTGGTTTCTGTATCCAGGCAATTACTGAACCTTATTAATTTTACTCCTGAAATAGCTCAAAAATATATTACCTTTGATTCCCCTATTACCATCATCTCTTACCAGTCATTTATCACTAACCTGATCTCTTCACCACCTTCTGCTCTGACAATCTCCCCTCTCATGCCACCAGTCTATTCTCTTCTGTAAAGCATTCAATGGCTCTGTTCACTGATAAAATACACACACCTTAGGAGGATATAAAGTACCTTGCCAAGAGTGGTCCTGGCTTCTCTAGCACCATGCAATACCACTACCCTTTTCCACACTCTGAATCCATTGCATTCCTGAATATCCTTTAATCCTCCAATATGCGGTGGTGATATTTTTGTATTTTATATATCTGGTTCTTACTAACTGGAATTACTTTAATCCACTTGCTAAATGTTTCAGGACTCAGATTCCATAATTTCAGCTATCAGTGTTTTGATCTTCATCTTTAGCCACTCTCTAACAATGCACACCATGAGCCAACCACTTATTCTTCTGTGACATTCACATCCTCTTTTCCATTTGTACAACTAGAAGTGATCTCTTCCTTGCTATTTCCTGTTCACAACAGTTTGTGTCTCATGGTACTTGATACATCTCCTTTCTCATTATAGTAATATTTTGTACAAGTTTTATCTCAGTTGTAAAATATTAAGAAGAACTGTGGCTCATCACTCATTGCATCTATAAAGTGACCATTCATGTCTTACAAATAGAAGATGCCCTGTAAATATGCATTGAATTGAAATGACTTCAATTGAGAAAAAAAAAAAAAAGGATGTCATCCTTTTGGCATCATTCCTTATGCTATAATAAGGATTCCTTCTGTTTACACATAAAATAGAAGACTTTAATCACCCCAGTAATCTTTAACTTGGTAATGAAGGCTGTAAATTAATTTTTAAACAAAATTAAAGAAGATGGGATGAAATATAAAACAAAAAACATCATCAGAATCTTCCCAGGAAACAATATTCTTGACAGCAAATCATGACATTATGGGGCTCAGTTGTTTATTTCTTTCTAGGGCAGCCCCTTGTTTTATGTCCCGAATAGCATTTCCCTAAATAAAACTGCATGAAACAAAATGCCATTATGATTTCTAACATTCATTTCCAGTGAAGTTCCTGTTAGGTTGCAGCTATAACTATGATGGAAGGGGTGTGAGTAAAGCCCGCTGCAGTAATAACTGTGTCTTCATACATCAAACCAAAGGATTATAGGAGAAACATCTACATAGCACAGGAAACTAACTGGAGGGGTAATACCAGGCTGGCTTTAAGATGTGACAGAAAATAATCAGAATAGGCCTGTACTGAAGTTTGAAAGTTAGGTAGAAAGCTTCTTATACATGTGAGCAATTATTCTAACTTTTTCTTCTGTATAACTGCTTCTAATAGGTACAACAGTAATCACTCTGTGTTAGCTGCTGCTAAACCCCAGAATATTAATTTACTCTAAAATAATGCAAAAATCATTAGACTCTTAAACACATATAAATATTGAGGCTTAAGGACACGATATGAAGATGTGAGAAGAGAAATCTCTAAGGGTAACTCCTAAATGGAATTCCATTGTCCCCTCTCTTTAAACTCTTATTCAATAACTAAATAATAAAAATTCAAGTTTTTAAATGGCTCTAAAGTTAGTCTCTGATTCTTCTGCCACATTGCTTCTTCTAAACTCCTTTAATCCCTTCTTATCACTTTTCTAGATTACTGCATTCACTTTCTAACTTATCTCTTTGCCTCTGATACTGATACATAAAACACAAAGATATCACTGTCATGTTTCAAAGTGCCCAGAGAAACATTTCATATCCCGACTTAAAAATCTGTATGTGATTCCCACTGCTTAAAGAAGTCCAAATTCTTTGGCACAGCACCCAAGATTCATCAAAATCAAGACTTTCAATGGTTCTTCCCTCATTGCCTTTGTCCTGTTGCCTTTGTTTTTCCACACACACCATGGGTTTTTTTCTTTTCTTCTTTTTTTTTTGTATTTCCTTGCCTAATTGAACTCTCCATTATATTTTTATCTCTGCTAAAGCCTTTACTCAGATTGACAATAAGAGAGGTCAATTTGAATATAATGCACAATATATAATCACATCTTCCCATTTATCTCACCATAGAGCCAATTTTCTTACAAAGGTCTAAACTGTGATATAAGAACTTGCCCCTGGCTGCCATCCTGGATCTCCTCTCCATTTTCCAATCATTCTCTCCTACTTATTTGCTGTTGCTTGAAAATGATTATAGTGAGGGGGATTAGGATGACAGAGTAGGAAGATCCTAAGCTTGCCTCCTCACATAGACACACCAAAATCTGCAACTACACATAGAATTAACTGTCTCTGAGAATGAAGACTTAGCAGAACCAATCTTACACAACTAAGGATATAAAAAAGCCACATCAAGATGATTAGGAGAGACAAAACACAGTCTAGTCAGGACCTACATCCAGTGTGGCAACCCATGATGGGAAGATATTATGAACATGAAGGTCCTCTCTGAGGAGCAAAGAGTTCAAGTCCCATGTTGGGCACACCCACCCTGGGGACCTGCACTGAGAAAATAAGCCTCCATAACATCTGGCTTTAAAAAGCAGTGGGGCTTAACTCCAGGAGGTACAGAGGGCTATAAGAAACTGAGAGTCTGCTCTTGAAGGGCTTGCACACAAACTCACCTGCTCTGAGACTCAACAGAGAAGGCAGTTTGAAATGTGCCTGGGCCATCCATGAAGGAGATTTATTGACTAAATTTAGGGCATGTCCAGAGAGGCAGGGATCTTTAGAAACCTTCTTGGGGAATAGATATGCTGGCTGATGCAATTTCTTTTACGCTCTACCTAGCTGGCTGGTGCTGGTGGGAGCAATTTTTGACAGTCTCCATCTACCTTACTAGCACCGCTCACACCTACCAAGTGTTTCCCTGTGGACTCACCCAACACAACCCACCCGCCCCAGCCAGGTATCCTTCCCAAGTGGCACCCTGCCCTGCCACATCCATTGGGCAGCCTCAGCTGGCACCAGTAACCCCTCAAGTGGCCCCTACCATAGGGATATAGCCTCAAATACTAGAGTATCTGCAGTAGTCATAATAGATCTCACAGCCAGCCACACCAGAGGTGCCCACTCGCCAGCATGCTTATAGCTGTGGCAGCCAAGCCTTTCAGCCAGACAGGTTGGGGGCCAGTCCCACTCACCAGTACACACATAGTAGTCATGGCCTGTCCTCATGGCCACATGGGAGCAGCCCTGCACACCAACGAGTTGACACTGATCATGGCCCAAACATAATGGAAGGTTGCATCTGTCCTACAGGGGACACCCTTGAGGCACCTGGCTCAGGTGACTAGGGAAGATTGCACTACTAGGCCTCACAGAACACCTTCAGCATAAGCACCTCCTTCAAGATCAGGACACATAACTGATCTACCCAACACACAGAAACAAACAGAAAAGTCAATACCTATCCTTATCAAAATATTACAAACATTTAAAAAAGAAGAGGAAAAAATGTTTCCAAACTCATTTTATGAGGCCAACATTACCCTGATATCAAAACCAGATAAAGACATCATGCACATATAAAAACTATAGGCCAATATTCCTGATAAACAAAGACGGGAAAATCCTCAACAAAACATTGGCAAACTAAATTCAACAATGCTTTAAAAGGATCGTACATCATAATCAAGTGGTATTCATTTGGGATGCAGGGATGATTCAATACCTGCAAATCAATTAATGTGATACAAAGATGTGAAAGAAGAATAAAAATCATATGATCATCTCAGTAGATGTAGAAAAAGCATGTGATAGAATTCAACATCAATTTTTAATAAAACAACTTTCAACAAGGTGAGTATAGAGGAAACAAACCTCAATATAATAAAGAACATATAAGAAAAACCCACAGCTAACATTATACTCAAAGGTGAAATTCCAATAGCTTCTCCTTTCAGATCAGAAACAACATTGCCTACTCTTACCAATTTTATTCAAAATAGTATTAGATGTCACAGCTACAGCAATCAAAGAATAAAAAAAATATCCAAATTGGAAAAGAAGAAAAACTCTTGTTATTTTCAGATATTGTATGTAGAAAAACCTAAAGAATCCACCCAAATATTATAGTAAACTAATTCAGTAAAGTTGTAGGATATAAAATCAATACACATAAGTATGTTGCATTTTTTATACACAAATAATGAACTATCAGAAAGAGAAATTAAGACAATAATCCATTTACAATTTCATCAAAGAGAATAAAATACTTAGGAATAAATTTAAACAAGGAGATAAAGACTTGTACTCTAAAAACTATAAAACGATTTAAAAAAAAGGGGGGGGTGCCTGGGTGGCTCAGTCGGTTGAGCGTCCAACTTCAGCTCAGGTCATGATCTCATGGTTTGTGAGTTTGAGCCCCGCATTGGGCTCTGTGCTGACAGCTCGGAGCCTGGAGCCTGCTTCAGATTCTGTGTCTCCCTCTCTCTGGCCCTTCCCCATTCATGCTCTGTCTCTCTGTCTCTCTGTCTCTCTCTCTCTGTCTCTCTCTGTCTCTCTCTCTCAAAAATAAGTAAAACATTTAAAAAAATAAAAACTATAAAACGCTAATGAAAGAAATTGAAGATGACATAAATAAATGTAAAGGTATACCTACCTCATGGATTGGAAATATTTATATTGTTAAAACGTCCGTAGTACCCAAAATGATGTACAGATTCAATGCAATCCCTGTCAAAATACTAATAGAATTTTTCACAGAACTAGAACAAATAACCCTAAAATTTGTATGGAACCACAAAGACCCTGAATAGCCAAAACAATCTAAAGTTTCCTGATTTCAAACTACACTACAAAGCTATAGTAATCAAAACAGTATGGCACTAAAACAAAAATAGACACATAGATCAATGGAACTAAGTAGAATCCAGAAATAAACCCATCCTTATATAATCAATTAATCTTCAATGAAGGAAACAAGACTATACGGTGGGGGAAAGACAGTTTTTTAATAAATGGTGTTGGTAAAACTAGACAACTACATGCAAAAGAATGAAACTGGATTACTTTCTTACACCATCTACAAAAATAAACTCAAAACGGGTTACACTTAAATGTAAGGTCATAAACCATAAAACTTGTAGAAAATAGGCAGTACGCCCTTAGTGATCAGTCTTAGCAACATTATCTGGATGTTTCCTCAGGCAGGGGCAACACAAACAGAGGTAAACAAATAGGACTGCATGAAACAAAAAAAAATATGCATTTTTCATAGCAATGGAAACCATCATCAAAATGAAAAGACAATCTACTGAATGGGAGAAAATATTTGCAAATGATACAACCAATAAGGAATTAATATACAAAATACATAAAGAATGCACACAATTCAGTATCAAAAAACAATACAATTCTTTAAAAAATGAGCAGAAAATCTGAACAAATATTTCTCCAGAGAAAACACACAGATGGCCAATGGACCCATGAAAAATGTTGAACATCACTAATCATCAGGGAAATGTAAATCAAAACTACAAAGAGATATTACTTCATACCAGTTAGAATTGTTAGTGTCAAAAATACAAGAAATAATAAATGTTGATAAGGATATGAAGAAAAAGGAACCTTTATGCACCGTTGCTGAGAATGTAAATTGGAATAGCCACTCTGGAAAATATTGTGGAGTTCTTTTAAAAAAATTAAAAATAGAAGTACCATACAATTTAATATTCCACTTCTGGATGTTTATTAGAAGAAAACAAAAACATTAATTTGAAAAGATATATGAACCCCTATGTTTATTGCAGCACTGTTTATAATAAACACAATATGGAAGCATCCTCAGTGTCCATTGATAGCTGAATGTGGTGTGTGTGCGTGTGTGTGTGTGTGTGTGTGTGTGTGTATCAAATGTATGTGTATGTTTTTAGATAAAACATTAGTCATCCATAAAAAAAGAACAAAATCTTGCCATTTATATCAACATGAATGGACCTAGGAGTTATTTTACTAAGTTGGACAGAAAAATATAAACACCATATGATTTCACTTATGTGGAATCTAAGAAACAAAACAAATGAACAAACAAAACAGAAAAAGACTCATAGATACAGAAAATAATCTGGGGGTTGCTACAAGCAATTCGGGTGAGGGGGTTTAAAATGGACAGACTTCCAGTTATAAAATAAGACATGGGGATGCAATGTACAGCATAGAGAATATAGTTAATAATATTGTATTGTGTGGTGAGAGATGTGTGGTGAGAGATGAGGGCTGGTGTGGTGTGGTGAGAGGTGGTAGCTACATTTATGGTGGTGATCACTTCTCAATGTACATAAAAGTTGAATTAGTATGTTGTACATCTGAAGCAAATATAATACTGTATGCCAATTATACTTCAATAAAAAAGAGACATTATTACTGTATTGTTATATGTGTTGGATGTGTGCATCATTTCTAGTATTGCACATAACACTTATTAATAGGTTCAGTTTTGATATTTTTTCTATGCAGATATATTATAATGTGTTTGAGTTTTTATGAAGATATAATATGCATAGACATTATTTACCTAGAGATACTTATATAAATAATAATTAGGTAGAAATTTTTATTATTTAATCAAAATGTAATTAAATTATTTTTCTGTTAAAAAAATGAACGACTGATAGGTTTACTTTTAGGTATTTGCCCTTGCTGTTCCTTCTACCTGGTTGGTTCTTCTATATACCCTAGTTGGCTTACTCCCATTGCCTGCTCTAAAGACATCCTATCATAGACCTTTGCTGGCACCACTGTTATCCCTGGTGTAAAATATATTTGTGTTTATTTTCTGTTTCTTTCCCACAAGAATACATATTTCATCTGGATGATGACCTTGTGTTGTTCACACTGTCATATCCCCAATACAAAGGCAAGTTTCTGACATATAACATGGGCTGCAAAATTTTTTTGAGCAATTTTGTCAAAGAACAAATGCCTTTGTGCTTGCTCTTTTCCATAATGTCTACCTTGTTACCTATTTATTCCACATAGCACAACCTATACCTCACTCCCATGTGAAACATTCTCTAACAGTTAACTATTCTTCCCTTGTGTCTATTCTTTCTAACTATATCCATACTACCTATATGTCTATGTGAGTGTGCATGTGTATTGCTTTTAATTTGTTATTTGCCTTTGGGCCTCTGTTAAAAGCTGGAAATCCTTGGAGGATAGATGCTGTGCTTTATTTATCTCTTTTACCAGATACAAAGCATTTAGTGTCTATTTCTATTCTTTAATCACATACAGTAATTTGTGGATATGGTTAAGCAGGAGTCAGATTATCACAAACACCCAAGTGTGTAACTATTATGATTCCTTCCCTTTCTGTGAAACATGTGAAATCACAGAACAAAAAAGAATGTGGAAACTGTTTTCTGTCAGCAACTTGTATTCATACCACTTTCTGACTGCTATCATAAAGACTTCCAACAACCCAAAATAGTACCTCATGTGGAAAGGTTAGGGACAGGGCTTTTAAGAATCTCTAAGGCACCCTTTCACCCAGAAATTACACTACTAGGTATTTATCCAAAGGATACATAGATGCCGATTCGAAGAGGCACGTGCACTCCAATGGTTATAGCAGCACTATCAACAATAGTCAAATTATGGAATACTACTCAGTGATCAAAAAGAATGAAACCTTGCCATTTGCAACAACATGGATGGAACAAGAGGGAATTATGCTAAGTGAAATAAGTCAGAAAAAGACAAATATAATATGATTTCACTCATGTGAAATTTAAGAAACAAAACAGATGAACATAGGGGAAGGGAAGGAAAGATAAGATAAAAACAGAGGGAGAGGCAAACCATAAGAGACTCTTAAAGACAGAGAACAAACTGAGGGTTGCTGGAGGGAAGTGGGTGGGCGATGGGCCAAATGGGAAATGGACATTAAGGAGGGCACTTGTTGGGATGAGTGCTGGTAGGTCTTGTATGTAAGTGATGAATCGCTGGATTCTACTCCTGAAACCAATACTACACTGTATATTAACTAACTTGAATTTAAATAACTACATTTAAAAAAAAGAATCTCTAAGGCAAACACCTGCCTGCAAGGTGTTGCCCATTTACACATGAACCTAAAGAAAATATCTTCCAGTCCTTAAGGTTTAAGCTCCCTCCTTCAGTGAACAGTCTTCCTCAGCAGCCTCAATTTTTGGAGAATTAGGGGACTGAATGTCTGTGCCACATAGTTTGGCACTCAGTGACATTTGGTTATTTGTTATTTTCAATGTGCAGTATGTCTGCACTGAGTAAACATAACAGAGTCTTATTTGCATAATATCAACATTTAATGTATTAATGGAAGTCTTTGATTCTATTTATCCTCCCTAATCATAAATCCTATATTCTCATGCACAAATAGGTTTGATTTGATTCAATGTAGACACACTCTTAGAACTCTGGTGTAGAGTTATGATGATGAAGAAAGTAAAATAGTATGCTATGCAGCTTTGCTTATAATCTCATTCCAGAGCTGGGACAAATACACAATGAACAATGTAATGTGATACTGTTAACAAACTTGATATAAAATTTAAGCAAAATAGTATTTCAGAATACCCAAAATTTTAATGAAGCCTGTTGTGACCAGCAGAGTCTCAGTAGAAGAAATTGAAATTGTCATCAACTGTGAGAGATGGGGGTGGTATAGCTAGACAGTTATAAAAGGTTAGGACATTAGGGGAAATGAGGAAATAAAACCTTAGGAACAAGGAGATATGAGGGAGCTCTTTAGCATAAGCGGTAGATAACACAGATAATATATAAAAGCAATACAAATAATAACTTATAATCTTCAAAGATTATATTTTATCACTATAACCTATTAAGTTGGTGGCAGGGACACAAGCAAGTGCCTGTTTCACAAACGGAGGCAGCATGTGGACCTGGATGATGACCTTGTCCTACACAGGAGCCACTGTCCTTTCCTTCATTTTTGTTTTTCCTGCCCTGAAATCTAAAGAGAAATAAGTGTTTTGTGAGTCTCTGCTAAAAAGAACATTCTGGGGGCACCTGGGTGGCTCAGTTGGTTGGGTTTCTGACTTTGACTCAAGTCATGATCTCACAGTTTGTGGGTTCAAGCATCTCAGGCTCTATGCTGACAGCTCAGAGCCTGGATCCTGCTTTGGATTCTGTGTGTGTGTCTCTCTCTCTTCCCATCCCCTTCTCATGCTCTCTTTTTCTCTCTCTCAAAAATGAATAAACATTAAAAAATTTAAAAATAAAATAAAAATAACATTCTGACCCCAGCCCTTCATGACCCTGTCAATGCAAAGATAAAAGTCTTGAGCGCCGTTGCCTCTTAAATTTTGTGAATTTGTAGGGTGTAGATAGAGCAGACAGAAGAAAGACAGCTTGGAGGCTACAAAAACCTAAAAAGAACGCATGTCCAGTTTTCAGAGACTGAAGCATACTTGATTCTTACAAAAGCTAAGAGCTGGACATAAGCACTCACTCCCCAGATTCCTGAAAACACCAAAGTGGAGACTCTTGGTATTAGGGCAAGAAACACATTTGAATTCTGTGTGTCTGTATGTGCACATGTGAAATATATATGTATATGTATACATACATATACACACATTTATATGTGTGTATATATATATTCAGTTACATATTTAACTGAATACCCTGCTTTTAAATAAAAGGTACTCATCCTAAAATATATTTGGTACAAAATAGAAAATAATTGCTCACTCGAGCACAGGAACTTGTTTAAAAATTTAACTTTATCGGAAATAGTAACGTATACCTCTGATACCTTACATAGAAAATACTAAGAACACGTACATTTCTATTGGTAACCCAGGATTATCCTCAGAAACCTTCATGGCTATAATGAGAAGGACACTGAACTGGCCTTGAGGGATACTGAGGCATAGATGTGTGAATACCTGTTTACTAAATGACACAGACCAAAGATAAAATAGCAACAATGAGTGGCTGCTCTAAATCATCTGCCTTTCTTTCACCCAAGAGTGATGGTAAGCTGGTGGAGTGATGCAGCAGTGGTTTGAAGACTGGCTTATAGAGAGACATTTTGAGCTCTCTTCAAAGACCATGTCCATTGTCAGGTGGTTTGTGTTGTTCTTCATTCGAACCTCCACATGAATGGAGACTGAAGGATCGTTTAATTACACTGGCAGGAAAAGTACAAAAGGAACTCCCAGGAAGCATCAAGACTATCCCCATGCTTGGAGACAGAAGCGCTCCTCAACTGTCCTACAGTGTGTACAAAGGAGGAATTGTTACCTCCATTTTCACAATCCTATCATTACAAATCTGCAGTTAGGTTGTTCCTACTTTTGACTGGACTCATGTTTCTTATTGTCTTTTGCTCAGAACTTAAGAGGCAAGAAAAAATAAATAAAACATTTGAATAAAACCTAAACATTAAAAGTAATCTATCCTAGCCCTCCTCTCTCCAGGCATCCTAGTGAGAGTGACATCGTCTTTAAACCCTGCATGGCAATCCCTGACGCACGGCTGTGATGCCCAGGGAAGACAGGGCGACCTGAAAGTCCAACTACTTCCTTAAGATCATTCAACTTGTGGATGATTATCCAAAATGCTTCACTGTGGGAGCAGACAACGTGGGTTCCAAGCAGATGCAGCAGATCCGCATGTCCCTCCGCGGGAAGGCTGTCGTGCTGATGGGCAAGAACACCATGATGCACAAGGCCATCCACAGAACAACCCAGGTCTGGAGAAACTGTTGCCTCACATCCGGGGAAATGTGGGCTTTGTGTTCACCAAGGAGGACCCCGCTGAGATCAGGGACATGCTGCTGGCTAAAAAGGTGCCAGCTGCCCCCCGTTCTGGTGCCATAGCCCCATGTGAAGTCACTGTGCCAGCCAAGAACACTGGTCTGGGGCCTGAGAAGACTTCCTTCTTCCAGGATTTAGGCATCGCCATTAAGATCTCCAGGGGCACCATTGAGATCCTGAGTGATGTGCAGCTGATTAAGACTGGAGACAAAGTGGGAGCCAGCGAAGCCACACTGTTGAACATGCTGAACCTCTCCCCCTTCTCCTTTGGGCTGATCATCCAGCAGGTGTTTGACAATGGCAGCATCTACAACCCTGAAGTGCTTGACATCACAGAGGAGACTCTGCATTCTCCCTTCCTGGAGGTTGTCCGCAATGTTGCCCGCCTATGCCCTCAGATAGGTTACCTGACTGTTGCATCAGTGCCCCATTCTATCATCAATGGATACAAGCGGGTCCTGGCTTTGTCTGTGGAGACTGATCATACCTTCCCACTTGCTGAAAAGGTCAAGGCCTTCTTGGCTGATGCATCTGCATTTGTGGCTGCTGCCCCGTGGCCACTGCCACCAGTGGTGCACCTGCTGCTACCGCAGCCCCAGCCAAGGTTGAAGCAAAGGAAGAGTCAGAGGAATCAGATGAGGATATGGGATTTTGTCTCTTTGACTTATCACCAAAAGCAACCAATTCAGCCAACTTTATTTGTGAAACAAGGAAATAAAGGCTTACTTCTCTTTAAAAAAAGTAATCTATCCTTTTTGAAAATTTTTTTTTGAGAGAGAGAGAGAGTGAGAAAGCGAGCATGAGCTGGGAAGGGTCAGAGAGAGAGAGGAAGACATAGAATCCGAAGCAAGCTCCAGGCTCTGATCTGTCAGCACAGAGCCTGACGTGGGGCTCGAACCCATGGACCGCGAGATCATGACCTGAGCTGAAGTCAGACACTTAACCACCTAGGCCACCCCAGGCACCCCATCTTCATTTTTTATATCATACTGACATAAGACACTATGTTTTCCCATTGTACAAATAATTCAAGGACAACCAATGAGCAGCTAATCCATTCACATACTTAAGCACTCCATTAGAAGTTGGTGCCTGGGAACAGGGCCAGCCCCTATCTTACAGGCTTTTCCCATTTTTGAATGTATTATGTTACCAAACTGAGAGACTCATGTTAGGGTTTGGGGAACCATGAAAAACAAACGGAAGGTGGCTAGAAACTTTGGACTTGAAATAACTATGGACTTACACACACACACACACACACACACACACACACACACACACACACTTAAAGTGGTTGGCCTTTGTAGCCTCTATAGACGACTTTTCTAGGATATAAGAAAGATCAGCAATTAAGAAAGAATTAGATAGCATGTTTCCCTTAGAAAAGATACATAAGAAAGTTATTTGTGTACATAGAGAACACCCTTGCATGCTGCTGTCCCAGAAAGAACACAGAGAAGTAACATATTTCAAAATATCTGAGTTTTAGTTGGGTGGAGGGGGACAGAAGAGAGGGAAAGGTCTCCAAGCAAAGAAAAAAAAAACAAGTTGCATTTATAGTAATACCCTGTTCTGTTTCATTCTTGATAAAACAAATGCTAATTTTGTTTTTAAACTGCCAGTACACAGGGAAGTGATCCGCATCCTCTATACCTTTGAGAGATTTTCATCCTTTACATATTCCAATTCAACTTAAAATATTGTGCAATTGCCAAACCTCATATTTAAAATATGTGCTTATCATTCAACTCAGGGTAACATTAGCACACTGAAAACTGCATTCTAATTAATAAATCAGAACCTTAACCACTGAAACATCATTCACACATATGAGATGGCAATAGAGAGAGCCATTAAAAATAGTAGCATGCTGTCACCCTTCCAGGAAATATGGAAATATGCCTTTTTGGGGGTTATTGGCCTACATTATTTATCAATGTTTGGCTTTAATATATGGATTTACTCAACATTGAATGAATATCATATTTCTCCTAGAAGATACAGCATTAATTTGTGATCTTGGACAAACTGTCAATTGGATAACAAGCCCACTAGGGGGGCATGCAATCAATAATTTGTATCCAGTGATTTCTTCCCTTAGGTTGTTTTAGGAAAATATTGCTTTTCCACTTTCACTCTCACTCATACACACAAAACAAGCAAACACACAAATTACATTAAAAAAAACACTTTTGGTCTAGCTTTAGGAGATTTTAAAAAGCAAACTACAACTTTTAGCAATGTGTTAGAACCTGGCAGTCAACTCTTGCTCTGTCTCAAAAAAAAAAAAAACACCTAATAAAAGAAAAAGAGAACAAAAAAAAGTTGGTGCTAAGAAAGAGAAATCATCGCAAATATGAAACCAAATTTAAGCCACTACTGAACAGCAAGAAAAAAATGGTCATGTGGGCTTCATTCTTGAATCTTGCCTCTTCTCCACACCCCATTGCTCCCCACACCTCTAGGCTGTCACTTAACATTTATGCTGTCTTAAGCTTTAGCCGCAGCCACAATTCTTTAAAATTCATGTTTCTCAGGCAACTCATGCTCTTGATGCCAGAACTGAGCTGCCATTCCCTGGACACCCAGCCTAGATTTCCAGTCTCCAGTCTGGTACTACTCATATCATTTGCCTTGTGCTTGTTCATTTTTCCTTACTTGAACCTATGTGCTTGGACTCAAGCTACCTCTCCACATGGCTTCTTTCTAGCTTAACTCTCAATATTTGCCAGCCCAAATTCTACCAGTGCAATAGTCTGCCCGCATCTCTCAGATGGGGTTTTTAGTAAGATTATTTTTTTCCAGCTGTACCTAGAACAAATTGAGACATATGCACCAGAAAAAAAGGTCACAATGATTATAGAGTCTTTGTTTATAAAACCAGACTGCAGAGCATGGTTTGATCCGAGTCACAACATAGGGACTTTCTCCAACCCCACACTCCTAGTGTAGCTATTAGGAGTCACAAGAGGGAGAGTTGCCTTTGCAGAGTCAAGCAACTTCTTGCTGCCCCTGCCCCTAAACATGAGCAGAATGCAAGATCCACAACCTCTGCTAACTGATGCAGAGAAATACAGAACATTGATTATCAGCCTCAGGTTCTCATCAGCTCTGCAGTTCAAAATTTGACTCTCTTCATGTGAATGAGTAACAGCAGCACTTTTCCCTACAAATTACCCCAGAGGGTAGGAAGTGTTGGAGAAATTTCTATTTTATAGGCTTAGGGCTGAATGAAGACAGAGATTAAGAATTATTTTTCTCAAACTCTCCAGACAAATTTACTTGACCCTTCTGCCTTCTTACTGCCTTGACATAAATGTATTTGTTACTACCGAATTACTTCCAACTTGAATTTGACCCCAGAGATTGGAGAAAAGAGACTCTCAAAGAGCCAGCAACATTTCTTCCCAGAAGATTATAAACCTAAACAGGATTGAGTAATAAACTCCATAACAGCACATACCCTGTCTCTAACCACACAACACACACAGTAGGTATTTTATAAGTGAAATGCCTTCAAAAAAAAGAAAAAGAATTCAACATCTTTTGGACTTTAGTCAGTTTTGGGGAAAAGCAAGAGAGACTTACTGAAGTTTATTCTAGTGAAAACCCATGTGAGATTCCCAGGAAAAGCTAAATACCTGTACTAACAAAGAGCAGGAACCACCACACTGGAGCTACAGGAACAGCAGGAATTATAGAGGAACACGATGTAGGTCTTCACCCCAGTGCAGTGGTTTCAGTGTATAGTCCCGATATCAGCAGCATTAGCGTCCATCACCTGTGACCTTTCTGTACAAATGATACTGATGCCATGCCCACTAAGGTTTGAAAATCATTAGTCTAGTATACCACTATTTTAGTATTTTAGTATGTCTTGGCTATTTTCTATAGGTTTTCTTCTCTCCATGTTAATAGGTGTATTTTTATGTTGACCAGGTCTATATAAGAACGGGGAGGGGGTGACTGAATATATTTTGATCTAAACCAGAGAGATTGACATTTCCAAGATCACAAAGGTGTAGTACAAATATTTTGTTAAAAATGCTTTATAGAAAGTGATGCTTTTTGGACTGTTCTCTTTGTGTGTCCTCTCCCCAAATGGATAATTATGACTGTACAATAATTGAACACTGTGAGCCTTATAATGGAAGGTCTCACTTCTCCCACTGCAGAGAGCTGTCTCTGGGAGAGGAGCTGCCTTTGATGTGTTGGAAGGACTATCCCTGGGGGGAAAGAATATTTGACAGGCACATATTTTAGAAATGTTTTGCAGGTAAAATTTTCATCCATAAAATTGTATTAACATTTCAAACATGCGACCCTCCAGAATTCAAAGACGTAGTCTCCAGAGAGCTTCTCCCTCCTCCTAGAGAGCTATATTTTTCTAGGGCAGAGAGAACGTGATTTTCTCCAAATGCTTTAACCATGCCCCGACCTCCATTTCAAAAGCAAACCTTTAACAAGCTGAAGGGGCCAGATATAGGGTGATGATAAAGGGAGGGCAAAGGCAGACAAAAAAAATATGCCCTCAGAATTATGACTTCTATCTGGATGGCAAAAAATAAAGTGCCTGCATCAAGATCTGCATGGAATCATTCAGAAAGCTTGGAAGTAAATCATGATTATTATGATGCAGAAGATAAGACTCCTAGCAAAAGTTCAGCCATACACAGCCCTGCTTTGATGCTCCTCAACATTCAAAATTGCCCATTTCATTTCCTTTGAGCAGCCTATAAATAACACACCCATCCAGCATAACGCTGGCTTTGTAATGAATGTGAAGCAACTGAAAAAAAATGTAGTTATCAGCATCTAATAAGCAGAAAGTCAATGGAATAAGGAAGGAACACAGTTCAGATATGGGCAACCTAGGCCTAATGGGCGGGGCCCCGAGCACATGACATGAAGCACAACTGCTCTGCTGTTGTGACTTTGTTGTATATCTCAATGCCAGCATTCAGTCATTAGTCCTCTGTGCATTATTTTTTTGCTTACTTAATATTTTTGATATCTATTATGATGAGCCTATGTTTTTGTTAGTCTGACTGAATTCAGGAGAAGAAAAGTGAACATATTTGAGTTTAGTTAAATAAAGATGAAATAATAAGATATAATTTTGTTATTGGTAAAAGACAACACTATCTCCTTCTGACCAAATATTCCCTTTAAGTGGCTGGTGTGATGCTTTACAAGTGCTGCTGAGAAGACAAAACTATTCAGTTATCACATATTAGTGGAAATGATAATTTTGGCTATCATTCACAGAGTGTCTACTATGTGCCAAATACTGCCAAGAAATTTGCATGTATTTCTAGTAGCCCTCATAAATGTGTAGTGTAGGTATTACTACCCCTGGTAATACCTGTTAGTCTATGGGCTTAAATGTCCTCTGGCTTGATTGCTTCCAGCAGCTCTCATTTACTGCATATTTATATTCAACACCTACCAGGTGTCAAACAGGTTGAGGTCCTGCTCTCATTCAGCTTATCACAAATAATAAACAAATAAGATAATATCTGCTAGTGATAATGGTATCTAGAAAATTATAGTATGGTAATGAGCTTTCTCCCAAACTGATTTTCCTTCTGTCTACACAATTCAGAGGTAGCACCCATCCTACACATCAAAGGCAATTCCTCTTCCAGGTGCTTATGAAACTAACAGTTGTTACCTCTTTCCTCAGCTCCCATAGCTAATGCACTGTCAAGTCCTGAAATTCTAAAACATACCTAAAGTTCACCTCTCTCCATTTGCACTAAAGTACTATCACGTTGTCCATAATATATCAGAATCAGAAACAATCTAGGTGTCTTTCAGTAGGTGATTGGCTAAACAAATTGTGACTCATCCATTTCATGGAACACTACTCAGCAGCAAAAAGGAACAAACTACTGATACATGCAACAACTTAGATGGATCTCTACAAAATTATGCTGAGTGAAAAAAACCAATCCCCAGTGATTATATACTGTATAATTCTAATTACCTACATTCTTGAAATAATAAAATTATTGAAGGGCAGAACACATTAATGATTGCCAGAAGTTTAGAATGAGAAGTAGGGGCAGGAGGGAAGTATGTGTGGCTATATAAAGGTAATAGGAGAGGTCGTTGTGGTCACGGAAATGTTCTGTGTTTTGAATATATTAATGTCAATATACTAAATGTGATATTGTAATGTAGTTTTCGGTGTGTTAGCATCAGATTAATCTTTCTGTATTATATCTTACAGTATCTTTCTGTATTATATCTTACAACTGATGTGAAATGAAAATCATCTCAATATAAAGACAATTCTTTCTATGTTATTTAGAGTATCATCTTCAACATAAATCAAGTGACCATGTATGTATGGGTTTGTTTCCAGGATCTTTATTCTGCATAATTAGTCTTTTGGTCTTGCTCTAATACCAGACTATTAATTAGTTTTTTAAAAGACCTATGTCTGATATACATATTTCAATATCATTATTCTTTAGTATGGTGTTGACCATCCTTGGTGCTCTGCATTTCCCCATGTATTTTAGAATCAGACTTTAAATTTTCACAAATAAAAGCATTTGGACAATTTTAAGATTGTATTGAGTCTATAGATCATTTGAAATCATTGACAATATCAAGTCTTTCAATTCATAAAAATTGACCTTACTAATGTAATTTTTCTCTAAAAGCACCATGAACATCTTTTATTAAATTCAACACTACATATTCAGTTTTTACAACAATTAGAAATTATATAAATTTTATTTTGTTATAATTTGTTGCTGGTATGAAAGATGAATGATTTTACATAATGACCATATATTGAGTGGCTTTGCTAAATTTACATCCACAAACCAATAACTGACTGTAGAATATTCAAAATTATCTACATTTCAATACTATTTTAAATGTATAGTGCTAGTTTTTTTTATTTTCTAAATATTTTGTGTTTATTTTTCTTGCTGTATTGCACTGTCTAGGAAATTTCATTTCTGCTATACTAACAATGAATAAACAACCTGAGGTCAAGGATAGATCATTCCCCTCACTCTACTAATATAGATAGGACACCTGACTCTGCCAACTGTGGCAGTGTGTAGGCAGAAGATACAGTCTCCATTTAAGAGGGTAAGAAAAAAAATCAGCTAAAATGTTAACAAATGGCTACAGATGAGTGTGGGGATTTATATTCACTTCCCGACTCTTTTCAAAAGAACCTCCACCTAGTGTTCATGAGAAAGATTCAGAGCACAGCAAGAGACTAGAGAAAGACTCCCTAAGTCATGCAGGTGTGAAGGAGAAAATTGGTTGCCACTGTGGGAAATAGATGAAGGTCCACCGCCTGATCTTCTTTCAAAAGACTTAAGCTACTGCAGTCAGGGAAAAAAAAAAAAACTTTTTGCTCCCAGGATAGGTAAAGACCCATGGCTTCCAGGGAAAAATAGAAGTGAGAAAAAGGGTCATTGAATCCAGCCCACATGCCAAGTCCAAAGAATCTCTGGAGGAACTTGAAGCATATCAACATCTGAGTATAAATATTTACCTCAATCTCTCCTGTCAGACACAAGATGTCTTGCATTCAATTTAAAACTGGGACCATACAAACAAGTGGGAGAAAAAAAGTCATATCAAGAGACATAGCAATCAATAAAACCAGAATCAGAGATGACTCATGTTGGAATTATAAAACAGGGACTGCAAAAATGTTAAAGATCTAATTGAAAAGGAGGGTAAAATATATAAACAGAGGAGAAATTCTGGCCAAAATACAAAAGTTATAATAAAGAGACAAATAGAAAGTTTGCAACTAGAAAATATAGTAGTAGAGATGATGAGCTCATCAGTAGACCCAGCCAAGTTTAGGAAAGAATTGAGTAAACTTGAGCATACTTGAATACAACTTACACAAATGGAGACAAAGTAAAAAAAAATGGAACATAACATTCAAGAACAGAACTGGCTTGTCAGTGCCCAAAATCTCTCTACTCCATGTAAACTCTGAGAATTTCTCAGATATAACTTTGTTTCTACTTCACCTGGATGTTTGAAATTTCACTCTGTAAATGTGGAGCATAGTGCAAGCAAGGCAACCTTATGTGAATTTCTGGACTTTTTATTCCCCTTCTTCTCAAAACTCTGATCTGCAATTTCCAGATGCCCCAGCCTCCCTCATCATTGATCTCCATCTCTTTGGCTTTATGAGCCATTAGGGCTCTATTCTGATTCCCAGCACTTTCAGAGAAGTGGGGCTTATACTGTTTCTTCTCTTGGGGTTTACAGTTCTGAACTTCTGGCTGTCCAATCTCTCAAAACAATTGTTTTATATATTTTGTCTGGTTTTCAATTTGTTTATGGTAGGAGGTCAAGGCCAGTCTTTGTTACTTCAAGATTTTCAGAAATAGAAGATCATATTGTACTTTTTTGTTTGGAGTTATGTAATTAGATTCTTAAATTTCTAGTAAGGTCAAATAATACACTGAGGATAAAGAGCACTGGGAGAGAAATGAGGAGTTCTGGGGTATAGTCACAGCTTCCCACATATTCCTAGCTCCATGGCTTTGAGAAAATGTGATACCACCTCTACAACTCACTCCCCTCATCAGTATGTTGAGAGAATTGTACTTAATTGCTTCCACCTCTCTTTCTAGCATAAACATCCTGAATCTATGGTAGAAAACCATTTGCCAAATCTTTAGATGGTTACGTTGACCTTTTTACAGTTTGCCTGAAAACCTATTTTCAACATCAGTCTTTAGAGCAGGACAGGAGACTATAGTCTCAAATTTCTGTGCTGCTGCAAGTCCTGCTCACACTAATAGGAATTACACACAGGCACCTCAGAGATAATGGAGATGTCAATCTCTTTTATGAACCATGACAAGCATCCAAGGAATGGTGGATTTCAAAGTAAATATCCAGTATTTCAGCATAGAGTCAGCAGGGATCAGTTCCAAACCTTTTCCACTTCCTCCATCCCCCTCCAGAATCAAAACATCCATGAAATTCACCTGTTGGCTGATTTCGTTGAGATGCAGTTAACAGTCGAACAAGACTGTTATGCAGCAGTTAGGCTGCAAATAAAATCCAAATGGTTGATAATCTTTCCTTTGGTTTCAGATTACTGCTAATCATATAATTGCAGATTAAAGGACTCAATCTATCTTTTTGAAGTCACAGCAAAGGCATTAAAGTGTTTCTGCTGATCCTCTGAGCAGAAGCTTAAGAGGAAATCTCTAATGTGAGCTGTTCTCCTGAGATATTGTTTTCTGATGCTCTGGAAAACCCAGCATTTTTAGATTCTTGTGACCTTCTACATCTCAGCTGACCCATGTCTGAACTTTTGCCCAGTACTATGTTGTCATCCTAGCTGCAGAGAAACTAGTTAAGGTATTATTTTAAACAAACTATTATGGAAGCATTGTTTATAATGAGCATGGTTCTGTAGAGCACATGTTGGGGTCCCTCTCACCCCTATTAGGTTATCCAGTGATGTCAGATTCACAGCATATTAAAATGGAAAGGACTTGGGAGATAATCTTCTCCTACCCTATCACTTTACAAAAAATCAAAGTGAGTTGTTGGGTAATATTACAAGTCCTAAGGAGGAAAGCATGCTCATACATTTAAACAAAAGATTAAAAACAAAAATGTCTTCTACTTAACCCTCTGCTAAAGCAGAAAATTCAATTAACCAGGATCTTTCCTTTCCTTCCTAGGTTATTCCATCTATATTTAATTTAATATGAAATCATAGAACAAATCACAGGAGAATTTTTTTTTGGCAAATGATAGTACTGTTGAAATGCATTACAGGTTGAGATGAGTGAATGGTAGCTCGCTGGTATGTGTAGGAATGGGCCCAAGAACATGCCAAACCTACATGTTGAATGGGCTATTGGGGAATTATGTGACTCTACATCACCAGCCTTCTATCCTTATGGCACGAGAGATCAGATTTGTCATTTTTTTACACAGGATACCTTCCTATTCTTGCCCTTTCTGGATATCTGAACAATTAACTTGTTTCAATTTCAAGTAAGTTTGGTTACTCTGGATACTTTTATACCCCTGAAATAAAGAGCTCCAGGAAAGAAGTAGACAAGATTTTATCTCTTCTATATAAGCACAACTTACAGTTTAGGATAATTTCGGATATAATGTCAAGAGGAATTTATTATTTATATGCATCCTAAACGTTAGAATTAGTTTGCATATACTTGTTTGGAAATATGTTTATTCTTCATGCTCCAGAAAAATATATTTTATTTTAGTATATTTTATTGATTAGCTAAAATTCTTTATAGATACCTATCTTTAGGTAGCAAAGTAGAAGAAGAGAAAGAACCTTGCAAATTGGAGGTTGTAATTTTATATAACCCTAAGTTCACTACAGGCTGAAAAAGCAACATTATAAATAATAATAATGGAGATAATCACAACAGGTATTATTAAGTGCTTATGTGCCAGATACTTTACCGATTGCCTTATATGTGTTACCTAATTAAATCCTCATAAAAATTGAAGGAGATAGAAATTAGGATTATCTTATTTGACCAACAAGTTAAGTGATAGGTCCTGGGTCAAAAATTCTCAAATGGCTGAGCAGGGATTTGAACCCAAGTCTGGCAGATCACAGAAACTTAAGGAGACACTGATGCTTTGATAATTTAAGGTGAGAGAAGTAGGTAGAGTTTTATTGAAAGCCAGAGTAAAGCAGCTCTGTCAGCAACACCATAATTTCACGTGTACTCTGATTTTAGTGAGGGTTTGCTCACATAGTTGTATAACATGTCAGTGTCCATAGGTTGTAAAGCTCAGAAAGTAAGAACATCTCAGAAAGCAGACCTCCAAAGTCAAGATTTGACATTTGGAATTTCTGACCAAACTACAGGATGTTTCATATCTCCCTGCCAGACAACTCCCTTTTGACTGCACAGACTCTAGAGCATAAATTAGTTCAGTAAGTGTCTGCATTAAATTACCCTGAACAGTTTGTCACTCCCAATTGCCTTGGTGTAATAGATGCAGGGAAGAAATTCTATGTAGTTGGTGATATATCCTTAATTCTGGCTTAACAAGTGCTTTACTGGCACTCTTTGAGAGTAGGTAATTCAAACCCAGTATCCAGCTCTGGTGTCTCAGAACACCAGGGTTGTTCTCTCTACACAGAATTGTTCAAAATGCCCATCTGTGAGGAATTTCTATTGCACTCTTGGAGGCACAGGTAGCCTTGACTACCTCTGTGCTTGCTCATTTCTTCTCTTGAATATTTATGCTTATCTTGCCCATTGATTTTGAAACAAGGTTATGGAAATTGATTGGCAGCACCAGCAAATA
Source organism: Prionailurus viverrinus (assembly GCF_022837055.1). Lineage (NCBI taxonomy): Eukaryota > Metazoa > Chordata > Mammalia > Carnivora > Felidae > Prionailurus > Prionailurus viverrinus. Next base: position 66,010,648 of record NC_062572.1, on the reverse strand, counting down.
GCTGATGGGAGAATCTGGCCTCTGAATGAGAATGAGTCACTAATGACAGAACTGTGTCCAGTGTGACTAATACATATGGAATAAGGAAGCTCTGGGATTTCCTCTATGCATGCAATCTTCTGTAGTGGTGAGGTAAGCAGGCAGGGAGAAGTACTTTCTTCACTGTGAGGACTCAAGGATGTGCATCATTCTTCGTATCCAGTTGAATGTACTTTGTCAAACCTTTAATTTCAAGATGGAGTGGCTCTATGGAACTCTCAGAAGCATTGATTCATTGGAGGCATTTCCAGCCTTGAGGTAGATAGAAGTGTGGATTAGAAGACTTAGCATGGCAATGCTGTGATTACAGGGCTTTATTTTCCATGAGGAACAAAGTGATCATTTCCTTTACTGAAAACCCAGCTGCTATGCACCTACTTCCCCTTCACTCTCTATCATTTTCTGTAGGTTTGGGAAACACAAAGAACAATTATTCTTGCTTATTATGTTCTGAATGTAATATATACAATGGGTGAAAAGTGAAATATTCAGTCTATTAGTAGCTTGTTTCATGTTGGGACAAAACAACAACAAAAAAGCTGGTGCGATAGATTCCCACCCAGCCACCCCTAACACATATATACAGCCTGACACTAAATTGTAGAATCACAATATTCATAGAGTATTTTTTTCTACTTTCAAATCATTTTCACATGGTAAGAACTCCATACATGTTTGGTGAATGGATGAATAAAAACACACGTGTGCACTGATATATAAATTTGGATTCTCTGAGTCTCCCAGGAGGTAAATTGAGTTAGGCAAGGTAAGCATTACTTTCTCTACATATTGGCGAGGAGTAAAGCATAGGTGGAGATGTCCACATAGGACTACAGAGGACAATAACATAGCTGAGTATCAGCTCTACAATAACACACTGTAAATGAAAGGGTTCAGGTATTTTTTAGCAGCACAGAGGAGCAGCCTAAGTGCTCTTAGGGGAAACTTCACAATACTTAGAACTCCTATCTCTAAAAGCAGCACTGTAAGAAAGGAGAAACAGGAGGGGAGAGACAGACACCAAATGAACAGGAAGGAGGTACAGAGCAATAGGAAAGGCAAGTCCCAGAGAAGAAAGGACAGAATGAGACTGCAGAGCTGCTGAAATGTAATGACTCTGTGGGGCCAATCTGCTCCCATCTCAACCCAATGATGGGAATGCTCTTCTAGAACAATCAGCTTCACCAGCAGCCTATTTTATTAATCTCTGGTCTTGGGGCAGATCTACCTCTCTTTTCCTTTATTTTGCCAAAGGATAGGATTCCAGGAAGTTCTGTGACACAAAAATGTGACAATGCTATTATTTGTACTTTTTTCCCTTTAGGTAACTATTTTTGTTTTTAATCTGGAAGTTTAGCAAACTTATCTTGTGTTTCAACAACTAGTTGTCTATTTCCTTTCACCTCATGGCTACCTGGTATCATTTCCATGCCTTACAGTCTTACTCTACTTTTCAGGAGAAATAAAGAATTCGATAATGAGAATACTTACTTTTAGAGACTTCCACAGTCTTAAATTTGCACCTTGAAACCCATATCCTCAATACATATATACAATCTTGAATTCCAGCATACTCTCTGTCTACTGCTAAATAAACCCATGTGAAAACTCACACATCTGGTCAATAACAGGAATGAATTTATGAAAATTAGTTTCTGGTCACCAGCCTCTCCAATATCATAATCTCAGCCCCCATTTCTGTGGCATTCATAATGGAGATATGTAACTTGCCCTTCCTTCAGTTCCAGGGACATATCTCTCACAGTGCGCTTTGTGGTTATGGCCATGCTGGAATATATGTTTACAATCTCTAATAGGACTAGAACTGACAACTTAAACACCATGTTAAATGTCCAAAAGTGTCCTTGGAAAATAATACCTGGAAATAGAATTTAAGTCTCCAAGTTCACAGAGCATAGATTCTAAGGAAAAAATAAAATAAAATAAAATCCCTCCTGTTGAAGACTGTACTTTAATCATAAGTAGAGTTCATACACAAGGTCAAACCCTGAGAATAATTTTGAAGTAGGAAAAACTAGTCCTTAACCCAAAAAATGGAAAAGGACATTTGCCTTTATGCTCATATCATAGACTGTTAATTTCAAAGCCTGAGCCTAATTCTAGTTAAGACAAAACAATCAGGGACACCTGGGTGGCTCAGTGGGTTAAGCGGCCGACTTCAGCTCAGATCATGATCTCGCGGTCAGTGAATTCAAGCCCCGCATCCAGCTCTGTGCTGACAGTTCAGAGCCTGGAGCCTGTTTCAGATTCTGTGTCTCCCTCTCTCTGACCCTCCCCCGTTCATGCTCTCTCTCTGTCTCAAAAATAAATAAACGTTAAAAAAAATTAAAAAAAAATAAAAAAAGACAAAACAATCAAACATAGCTGGACAAGCAGATCTGGATTAGAAGATGGTTTGTGGGAAGAGTTTACTGAATAGTGTACAGTTGGAACTAAGTTTCAGGGGCATTGGGGCTGATTAGGTCCATGGATCATACCTTGCCTTTCTCAGCTACCTGGTCTTCCAGGAAGGCTATATTAATACTTTCCGGACAGCCTCTTACAGATTTCTGCCATTGTTTTCATAAGCATGATATGGTCTAAAGAGGAGTGTCCTTAATTTTGAACTCTCCTGTTTAAATCCTAGTTACAATACATTCTACCTGTGTCACTTTGTACAAAATGCTCTACTGAAGTCTCAATTTTCTCATTTTTAACCTGAAGACAATACTAGCTTCTTGTTGGATGGTTATGGGTATTACTATTACACATCAAGAATTTAAAGTACAGTAGTGGTTATTAGTAATCATGGTCATTATCATTGTTGTTTTAGTCCAGTTCTACAGACAAACCAGAAAATTTCCTGGAAACCAGTTCTTGGCAATCTCCTTCTAAAGAAATATTCTGATAGTAGAACTTTTTGGTTTTTAAGTTCTCCTTTCTCCTTCCTATAGTAATATGTCCAGGAACCAGCCTTTATCACTAAAAAATGTTTGTCTCCTGTAGTCATAGGTGATAGCCTCATTGTTTTGAATGTAAAGTAAGAAGATACAAGTTGGTTAACAGTCTGTGGCATTGTGAGTTGAGTATGTGTTTCATTCCATGAGATACAAACATTTATTGAGATGTTTATCGCTGCTTTTAAATCTTAAGAATGATTTCTTAGTATTTAGGTGTGATCCAAATACTGTAAGTCAGGTTTCCAATTAAATGGGATTATAATCCCTTTCATATATTAGGTTTTTTTTTTATCCATTTGTGGACAGCACCACTCCTCTCATCCCTCTTTAATGAAATCTAGTTATAGAATCCCCCTGATCTCATTCTCTGAGGGCAATTGTTTTTTGGAGGCAATACAATTAATTTTACTCAGATATACTTTTTCATTGTCCTCACATTGTTAGATGTTCTCATCTTGTCATCTTTCATTAATCCTGGCCTTGGCTCCTTATCCTAAAGAGCATAGTGTGAATCCAAAAATGGTCAAGATAAGTGAATCCAACACACAGCATAGATTCTAGTGTGGAGTTTAATGTGGTCTTGCTTTTGTTCTTGTTGTTATCCTAGCACTTTATTATTATCAGCTGCCCTGTATTGAGCACTGACTAGGCACCAGTCATTGTAATATGTGCTCTAATTATCCTCACAACTGCCTTAAAGTTAGGATTTGCTCTAAGAAATCTGAATATCAGGGAGGACATGAGGATGATATTCTCAGTCACATAGATAAGTAACAAAGCTTAGATCTGAACCATGGCCTGAAAAAAAAAAGCTCTTAAACAACTCTAAGGTCTCAAACTGAGAAATTCTTAAATGAAAATTCAGTAATGTTCTTTACATTTCTAACACTGATTTTTCCCATCTTGTCCCCTCAGTTTTGTTCAGCACCCTCATGGTCTTGAGTTCTAGAGAGAGAATGGGTTGCATGAAGGACTGTACTGGGGACAGAGGTGAGAGGAAGGAAGAGGAACAGAAGGGCATGTAACACAAAGACAGTTCCAAACTTCGGGGGGGGGGAGGGGGGAAAGTGGGAAAATTTGATATCCTCCAATGATACCTTCTATGCTATTCTCTTCCTTGTGGACTTTTCCTTTTCGCCTGAAACATTTTGTGTGTCCTTCAATTCTGGAAGATTTTTAATCTCAATTTTTATAAACCAACTACCCACTATGAGTTTAACTGATAATAGCTTAAAAGGTTCTCTCTCCCTCAAGGGACATTTTCATTTTAATAGGAGACATTTTGCAGACTAAAAATACTTTAGGATCAAAAGCAATGAATATTTTATGGTGGGTTTCTGGCACCAAGATAATTTGCAAGGAGGATATCTCTGGACTGATGGCCAGGATACACAGCTCTTTTTCTTATTATGTTCTTGGCCATATGGTTTAAAGACCAGATCTTAACCAAAGGAATAACATTTGAAGAAAAAATAAAGAAAAAAGGAAGAATGGAAAAGAAGGGTGGGGTCTGACAAGATTTAGATTGAGTGGTCTGGCTGCTTTCCCCAGAGGTTCTCTAATATCCACAGTGTAACCACCCTATCCCCATGGTCAAGCTGGGCCCTGTACAAATATCTCAGACCAATCATACTTTTGACCAATCCTGGAATCCTGGGCTTGCCTGAAGCTCTGTGTTCAGCACATCACAGGGGACATGCTGCTTGACCTTGGGTTCTGGCCTCTCAGCGTGTTGCATGCATGCATGTATGTTTTATCTTTGGGAGCCAGGTATATTCTACTCCCAGCTGAACCACTTACTAGTTGAGTGGACATTATTCTTTTCAGCTTCAACTTTTTTATTACCATAATATGGGCAATAGTCTAGGTGTTACAAGGTTAAGGAGAAAAATCAAGAACAATGGTAGCAATTAGCATTACTGTCCCTAACTCCATACCAAGTATGATGCCAGCCATTTTATAAACAGCAGCTCCCTTAAAGAGGAGAAAACCTGGTTGCAGATAAATTGAAAAGCTTTCCTCAGGTCACATAGCTAGGAGGGAGCTTCACTGTGACATGCCCAGATCTGTAAACTCCATAACCTATGCTATTAGCTCAGAGCCTGGCATATGATACAGACTTGATCAATAACAACTACTCTTCACTACCAAAGCCCCAGATTATTCCTTCAACCATGTCTGTATATCTGGACCTGTACTGAACTTATGCAATATTCATGTGCTATCCATGATGAAGCTCTGTGCTGCAAATCGTCTGCCATTTCAAATCTCTGCCTACTATTGTTGCCAGACATTAGACATTCTTCATACCCTTCCTGCCTATCTATGCCTCCTCTTGCCACTAATTGCTTGGGACTTCTGTCACTCCCAACTGCTGTGATTCATCTTGGGTTTAGATAATCATGCTATTATATATACTTTTTACTAAGCACATTCACCTAGCAGCTTCTATACCACCTTTATTGACAAACACTAAGAGTCAAGCTCTGTGGAAAGCACAGAGCCAGGAATTAAAGATGCACAAGTATGCAAAGCATGATCCCCAGCCTCTAAGTCAAGATGGCAAGAAAACTAGAAGTCTCAATGAAAACCCAAATGATCACAGAGACTGTCACAGAGGAGATGGGAAATTATTTTGGATATGAAGATGAATTTTTAGGCAAATGTAAAAGAAGGCATTGACTATAAAACTCATTTTCCCAAGGGTTTCAGTGGGAAAGGTTAGCAACCACCTGAGAACATTATTGCCCAGCAAAGAAAGCTTTTCTCCCAAAAGTTCTTTCCTGGAAAAGAAAACAAGTCGGTCAAATTCCCAAAGCCAAGTTTGGAGACAAGTACATAGGCTTGGAAACAAGACAGTTTTCAGAAGTTCCAAGAAGTTTTCATAGAAATGAATCTGTTTTCTTTGAAACATAACACAATCAACTATTTTTTTTCAACGTGTACACAATATTCCAGATCTTGTAAATACTCTTGGATAATTAAATGAGTTAACTAAACTAGTATTTAGACAAACAATATATTTTAATGAAAGCACTCAAAGTAAAATTAAGCCAATGCATGGTTTCTTTGAATGAGCATGTATTAAGCTAAGCCAACACGTATTTGCCTTTGCAGAAACTGATACTGGAGCAGATACAGTTATAATCAAAGCCAGAGCGTTTGCTTGATTTTTTTTTATCCCAACCCATGCATCCTAATTAAAGCCATATGAATGAACTTCAGCTATTAATTTTACATAACCTGATATACATGCACTGCTGAATAAATCTAGGGTCCTTTAACCAAATTAGGGAAGTTAACTGTAACGGATATATTTGTTGGCTGAGGACTAACATATAATTTACTTAAACCAATACTAGAACTGAAACCAATGTATCTGTATTTCAACCACATACATTTTCCCAGCATATGTGATTGTTACATAAATAGATACATATTCCTCTAGACCACTTCATATTCATGAAGCCAATAAATTAACTGCATTCAGCAGATGTGATAGAATAATCACCTCTCCTTTCATTTCCGTTTCCCCCCCCCTTTTTTTTAAACATAAACTTTTAAAAATACTTTTGTGAAACAGGTCAGCTAGGGAAACATAAGAGAATGTATTATGAAGCAAAATTAATGAGGGCACTAATATCTGTTGGGAGGAACAAAATTAATGAGGGCACTAATATCTGCTGGGAGGAATGCAGGGCTGGGAGTTAGTGGTTACAGATTTTGTTCCAATTTTGCAACTAACTTGTGTGTTCTTGGATAAATCACTTAACTCATCTGGGCCTCATTTTTCTCATTTGTAAAAATGGAGATAATACTTCCTTAATCACACAAGACTGTTATAAAAATGAAGACGAGATAAATGTGTAAAATTACTTTGAAGTGGTCTTTTAATCATTACAGAAATAATAGATATTATTGTTACTGATAATTCTCATGTCCTCAGTTTCAACACATGGTTGTCAGTGGCCAAAGGCCAAATAAAGTCATAACTTAGAAGCAGTCATACAAAATTCCACTGAATGCTTTTCCTTTTCCTGTGACAGTCTCAGACTAGAACAATATTCTGAATGGCCAGCGAAGTGCATTGGTATTTATTCCATATATTAAGCCTCATTACATTTCTCCTCGGCCCCTTCAACAAGCAAGAGTCTCACAGCCAAGAAAGAAGAACTGATTCTTGTTATCTATTATCAGTCACCCTTTATGTGATCCAAATGGGGAAAGAAAATGCAGAAGGATTTTTTTTTCCTGAGCAAGTAAGAAAATAAAGAGCATATATCTCAGCAAGTTCTGAATAAATGATGAGTATGTTCTTCAAGGGAGAGATAATGAGAAATGCCTCATCCATTTTGGACAATGCACGATGAAAAAGGAAATCGATGTTGATCCTGCAAGTACAGAATAACACTAGAAAAATCTAATAGGAGCTTAATTGAAGACCCTGTTTCTCACAGATGATTGCTGATCACTGTCTGCAGATTTTAACCTAACTCTGCTACAGGAACTTTTCTGCATTTCAATGGTTTTATAAGTTGAAAAATGAAAAGAGCTATTAAAAACAGTCAATGAAACTTGAAAACCTGACAAATTTTACTGTAGTTTTGCTCTTCTTTTCCTTTATGGGCCTATTTCAGAGATAAGTTCTCAATAACAGTTGCCTTGGGCAACATTCCCATTGCCTAGCCCAGTAACTTTCAAACTTTTGTTTTTCATGCACAAAAAATATGTTAAAAATAAATTTCATATTCTGAAAATATACATGTTCATATGTACATGTCTATGCAATAGAAAAAATATTTCTAGAAAAATTCTTATATGTGATGCCCCATCAATTTTTTATTTGCTTCTACATCATTGTGTAAAATTAAATATTATTGGTAGATACCCAAATGATGCCATTCACTAATGAGAAGAAATACACAATTTAAAGAACATTAGCTTAGACAAGAGTTCTCTCTTTAATGCACCTCTCAAGATTCCTGAAGGATGAGAGGTTTATGTATTCACATGAGCATGCCGAATGATAAGAGTTCTCTTTCTGTATTCCCAGGAATATTTGTTTTCAAACTTGTATTCTAAAAGAGTTGAAGGATTATGGTCTTTAGGGCCAGATTTAACCAGGTTTCAAACCCATCTATTTGAGAAATGATTCATAAAATTTCTGAGTTTCAGTTTCTTCATTTCCAAGCAAGGAAAAAATCGCGCCTACCTCATTGGTTATTGTGAGAATGCAATCATACGTTTGTAAATGTGCAGGATAGATTATAGGTGTTGAGCAAATACTGGTTTCCTTCTTTCTATCTCATCCCTTTCCCTTTTCTTCTTCCTTTCCTTCTTTAGAAAGCAGTGTTGTAGTTAAAGAACTGAACATAGAATGATTAGAATGGAAGGTATAATGCTCATATAGATGGTGATTTCATCTGCCAAGAAGTAAATCCAACTCTTCATGAAGGAGACTGTCAATTAAAGATGAAAAGAAATAAAGGAAAATATTCTCGGCCACTGACCCAAGAAAAATCTTACTGGCAACTCTGGCAGAGAAAAGAGCAAATGATATATGTGGCTTTGGACAACTACAATGCTGAGAAGTTATAGGATCTCCTGTTTGCTTTATATTTCATACTTGCTACTCTTTCTAGCCTAGTGGGGCCTCAAATTGAGGATAAGTCCTGAGAACAATTATCTTGAAACCATACTAATCCAAGCAGCATGATTCCCAGAGACTCTTAGCATGGGTTAGACCTAGGAAAACATGAGATATTTGTTTTCCAGAATCCATTTTTCTTCCTCCACTCTGCTTTCGTCTCTTCCAAGACTCCAGTGTTCTCTTGATGCCTGGAATCCCTTTTTATTCTTTTTCAATGCCTGGAATCTTTAATCAGATTTTTCTCACCCTTTATAGCAGGGTTCAAATTCATCTCTCTCTCATGCCTCTAATCAAAATGACAATTTTCTCAAGATTCTTCTTGGTATAAAAAGCACCAGATAGGCTAATTCAGTAAACTGAAAAGTGGGCTGAGCATTTGCCATATATATTTTTTAACAAGCTCTTCCAGGTTATTTTAATTTTGTCTTTGACCAATACACTGATAATTTCTACCTTATTCAGAGGGGTGCTTTACACATGAAAAGATGGAAAAATATTTAGGTCTATGAGTTTCCTTTCTTAAAATTGAATCAGAGAAAGGACTGTTCAAAATTAGTGCCTGAATTCCTCCCTACCTTTGAATTACCACCATTCCAATGTGAATGATGAAATTAGGTTGGCACATTGTATATGTTTTAAGAAAGTCCCCAGTAAGTATTTAAACAGGAATTGTTCCATTGTGAGAACCTCACAATATCTGTGGGACAGGACATGAAACTTGAATTTGATTCTCCAATAACAACATAAACCAATAACAATATTCCAGGCATTTTGAGCCATCTTGATCCTTGAATTTTTCCAAATGAGAAAACCCAAGTCCAAGGAATTCAAAGCAATTTCATTTTTATTTTCTCATTTATTACAAAACCATCAAAGTAGAAAGGGTATGCAACATATCTGTCTACAGGTACAGAAATTGAAACTCAGAATGTATTTGATGTTTTTATAGTAATACCTCCAGTCAGTGGCAGTTAGGAATTAGATAACTTGATGCTAATTTAAGGCTCTTGACTGCATTGTGCTTTGTATAGAAGGCTAAAATGTGAACTTTTTTTTTTAAAGAAAATTTTTGTGAGAGCAGTAAGATTGATTTGTCAAATATCTGTTTAATTCAATAAAATCTATTTAGCCTATGATTTTGTTGGTCAGCAATTTAGATTGGTCTCAGTTGGGCTGTTTTCCAGTCATGGCTTGGCTCACTTGTATTATAATCAGCTACTGGTCATCTAGTGGCTCTGCTTCTGGGTATTGGCTGTCAGTCAGCTCCAACAAAACAAGTAGGTCACGTATCTCTTAGCAAATTTACTGGTCCAGGACTGTTTATATGGAAGCTTAACATGGTTTCCAGCAAGAGAGAAGCTATAATACCTCTTGAGGCACATTCTCAGAACTGGCACACATTCCTTTGGTCACATAAGTCACAAGGTAAGACTTGTGACAAGGAGTGGAGAAATAGATTCCACCTCTTGTTGGAAGGAACAAGTTACATGGCAAAATAGTATAAAAGGAAGGATTGCGGCTATCTGTACAACCTACCTTAGTTGACTTAAAAAGGTTAAATTACTGTTTTTTAAAGTCTATTTTCATTTATGTTTCTCTATTTTCCTAAGTTTTTACATTGGAAAGAGACAAAATGCCCTTAAAAATTTAGAGTAGACAATCTTTCGGGATAACATAAGTAGTGGGAATCAATAAAGTCTAAGAAAACTCTGGAGTGTGACTAGATCTTCCCAATTATGAAGATGTTTATTATCCTTCATGTCCACATGATGGGCTGACACTAAATAGACATTTGTGCACCAAAGAGTATTAAAGGTAGTGTGGATATTCTGAAGCTGAGGGTTGTGAAATTCCTACTTTGATTATGTATAAAATAGGTGGGTAAGAATTGGTAGGTCTGTATTATCAGAATTATTTTAATCTCTTTGAACAATTAGAGATGTGGGGGGAAAATCCTCTAAAATAGACTTGGATTTGATGCTTCTGCTCCTCACAAGTTGGGTAATTTGCCCAAGTTACTTTGTAAGTGTTAGCCTTAGTTTTTGCATCTATGAAACAGTATAAAAAGGCAATATTTTTCTATAAATCTTTGAGATCATGGTAGAATTATAGACTCAGGGTGGCAACTTTTAAGTTGTTATTTTGGGGGCATCTGTGTAACTCAGTAGGTTAAGCATCTGACTTCAGCTCATGTCATGATCTTACAGTTCATGGGTTTGTCCCCGTGTTGGGCTCTATGCTGATAGCTCAGAGCCTGGAGCCTGCTTTCGATTCTGTGTCTCCCTCTCTCTTTGCTCCTCCCCTGCTTGTGCACGCTCATGCTTGCTCTCTCTCTCTCTCTCTCTCTCTCTCTCTCAAAAGTAAATAAAAATTAAAAAGTTTTTAATTGTTATGTTTTTACATTTTTGTTGATGACCATATCAGTTTGTCAGCTTCCTGAAAATGGGTGTTTCATTTTCTTTGAACTCATTTTTGAACCTAATGTCCCAACCTAAAGACTGCTTGTACCTCTTTAATCACAATCTATTTATAATTAAACCATACTCTTCAAGGCAGAGTTCTAAAACATTTCCCCTTGTAGATAGCTTTCTCCAATTTTAGTCCCACAAGGAAAGTATAGAGGAATTAATTGGTCTGGGAGAGGAGTCCCAGCAGAGTCTTCAGATCAGAATCCCTCTTAAATTCCTCCTCTTAACAAATGTTAAAGCTCACAATCACTCTTGGTAACCACAATTAAGTAGACAAGACATCTAAGTTCAGGGAACCGAGCTTTATCATGCTGGCTTCTGCAACATACAGAAGAGTTTCCTGAGGAATAGGAACCCCAGTTTAAGTTTTACCCCAGTATTTTTTCATTGGCTTACATATTTCTCCAAAAGTTAATTTGGTGATTGGTAGATAAGAGGTAGGCTTGAGAGTAAATAAGTCAATACTAACAGCATAATCTGACTCCTAGTTCTCTCATTTAATGTTTTACCACTGAAATTCCCCAGTAATTTTTCTTTAATCCTAATTCTCAGTTGAGCACTACAATGGTGCAGTTTCCACTCTTATGGCATTGGATTTGACAATAGTTTAATTGATAACAGCCTCCCTCCCTCCCCTTACTTCTTCCCTCCCTTCCCCTTAACCGCCATTCATGAATATTAAGGGTCTTCAATGTGCCAGGTGTCAGAGTAGGTGAAGAAATATTGGTGACTGACAAAGTAACTGGATTTCAGGGCTTAGCATGTGGGATGTTGACCAATATTTAAAAAGTTATTTCAATCTATGATTTAAAAAATAAGGGAAGTGAAGGAAAGGCACATTGGACTATGAAAGAATATATTATGGGGAGCTAATATAAATGGGAAATGAGGTAAGCTAAGACTTTTCTGAGGAAGGGATCTGTGAGAAAAACCTAGAGAATGAGTAGGAGCTGGTTGGTAAATGGTTGATGTTAAGTGGTTAATCAGAGGGAAGAGCATGTCGGGAGAAGCAGCTGAGAAAAGAGAAGCCATGTGCTACAGGAGTGTAGAAGGCAAGGAGCAAGAAGGTTGACACAGCACTCTCTTTATGAACAAGATGGAACAATTGACAGAATGAGGAGATTGGAACAGATTCTGATTTTGAAATATTATTCCTGGCTAATATTAGGAAATGGTTTGGAGGAGGACAAGAATGGATTCAGAGACCAGTATTATGTTAGTCTGAGCAAGTGATGAAGTGATGATGGTGGCTTATATTTTTGAGGGGTGGCTTTGAAGTACGAGGGAACTGGATGAACTAAAATTCTACTTTAAATAGGAAACTGACATGACTTTTTGAAGTATTAGAATCCTAAAGTGATTTTTCTTCAAGCCCTTTCTCTATCCATGATCCACAGTTTTAAGTTTTCTAGAGTTCGTCTAATCCCACTGCTGTTACATAAAATCACAATCACCTGCATTGGTCTCTTTTCTCATCCCCCAGTGTCCTAAAGAAGAAGATCTAAGAATCTCCATGGGAGTGACTAATCTCTTAGCATTATACAACCCACATAAGATTTTTAAATTAGCAGTGATAACACCAAGACAATTCAATATTCAAAAAGGCAAGTGTCTTTTTTAAATTATATTTTCTATCCTTGAGAGTGCTTAAAAATACAACTCCCAAGCTCTAAAACTTATCTCCTGTCAGTAGCAAAATTAGATTACATTAAAAATGTTTAACCTTCCTACCATCCTCCCAGCTTTTAAAACCATGTGTTTATATAAGACTAAACATAAAAAAAATAATTCCTCCTTGCGTATGGATTTAGTTTCCTCTTAGTCTACTTTAAAAATCAAGGAAAGGCTTTCCACACCAGGTTCCATTACCAATAATAGCCATCTTCTGAAACACTATGTCCTTTACCCTGGGGTTTCCTTCTTACCATTGCAACCCAACTTCCCAGTAAAACTAGCCTTCTTTGAACATACAACCTCACATGAACATATACACCCACCCACACTTTCATGAATAGCCACAGCTGGAATTATTAAGAAATAATACATTTCCAGTTTGATCAATGTGTCCAATATTTTCCAGAGGAAATTTCATGGGATAATTTCCTCAAATACATTAATATAGCAATACATTTACCTCGATTAGAGGTGGGATGATGTACTGAAAGCTTCCTTCAGCTCTGCTTTGTAATATGTATGCTTTCCCCCTACTCAAATAAGATGTCCTCTAATTTTCTTTTGATCATCTGTATGAATTATAACCCTTCTTTAAGTGTCAACCTATCTCAATTCTCCCACATGGTTTCTCCCCTAGTTTTTCTCTATTGGTCAAATAATCTTCAATAATTGTTTAATGTGCTTGGGGCGCCTGGGTGTTTCAGTCAGGTAAGCGTTCAACTCTTGATTTCAGCTCAGGTCATGATCTCACAGTTTGTGAGATCGAGCCCTGTGTCTTGCTTGGCTCTGTGCTGACAGTGCAGAGTCTGCTTGGAATTCTTTCTCTCTCCCTCTCTCTTTTCCCCTCCCTCCCTCTCTCTTTCTCTCAAAATAAGTAAACTTAAAAATTTGTTCAATGTGCTTTTAGTCCTCTTTCCAGTCAAAAAAAAATTCCCTAAAGACAAATCTGTATCCTCACTATGTCTACATCCAGTACTATATTCATCTATGCTCCTAGACAGAGTAGGAAGTCTAACACTTAAGTGTTCTGACACTTAATTTTTAAAAATTTTGCCAGGCACTTCCATATCCTTATTCAAAAAATAACTTCCTAGTGAAACAAGATATTAGTTTTATATTGCTGCTTTAAAAAATTACCATAAATTCAGAGGGTTAAAAGAACACAGATTTATTACCTCACAGTCTGGGTTGGTTCAGTTGAGTTCAGTGCACTGAGTTTCATCAGGCTGAAATCAAAGTTGTGGCTGGCTGGGCTCTGATGGGGAGACTCTGGGAAAAATCCAATTCCAAACTCATTTAGGCTGTTGGGAGAATTCAGTTCACAGTGGTTATAGGACAGAGGCCCTCGTTCCTTTGCTGACTGTGAGAGGCCATTGCCAGTTTCTAGAAGTTGTCTACTTTCCTTGATTCCTTATCTCCTGGGCTTTCCATCTTCCAAGCCAGAAATAGCACATCAAATCTTTTGCTTCCAATCTCTCTGACTTTCCTTTCTGCTGCTTTTCTCTTCTGCTTTTCCTCTTCTGTTGCATCTTTTTGGTCCTCCTCTCCCCCTCTTTAAAAGTGATAAGATTATATTGAGCCCACATGGATAATCTAGGCTTCATTCTATTTTAGGGTCAGCTGATTATGCTTGTAGAGATTCCATCAGGTAATTTTGATAACGAGCCTGGTCTGGGAACCAACTTAGCCCATAACTGGTGAGAGCAGTAGTTAACTGGAGATGTATAGAAATAGATGGTGAAAAGCTATAGTCATAAGTAATGGAAAGAGTGGAAAACTTTAAATTGATTTCACTAAGTCAGTTTGAATTGGCCATAAATACATTCACTCCCTGTTCACATACTAAAAATAAAATAAAGTAAAAAATTAAACCTAAGAGAATTAAAGCAATGTGCTTTTCTTTCTTTTCTTTCCAATGCAATTGTCTGAGGTTTCAGTCAGTGGGATATAAGTTTCTATATACCTGGCCCCTAACTTTATCCAACTAACCTCAACACTGTAATTCTAGTCATTATATTTGCTGAAAAATCACTGCACACAATCCTTATTTTGAAGCCTTCACAGTGGCTTCTTTGATGCACTTGATTGGAGTTCGTATTTCAGCTGTTGACTTATACTTCCTCATTACTCTCCTGTTTATTTTTATATTTCTACAATATTCTCAATTTCTACCCTTCTTTGTTTAGACCTCTAAACCAGTTCTACAGTAACCAAGATATGAGGAGAACTTAGATAACAGATCGAAAAGCCATCTGTGTATATTGGGGTTCTCCAGAGAAACAGAACCAATAGGGTGTGAGTGTGTCTGTGTGTGTGTGTGTGTCTGTGTGTGTGTCTACACACACACACAGACACACACACACACACACTATACAGAATGCATGAGGCTATGAAGACTGAGAAGTCCCAAGATCTGCCATCAGCAATCTGGGTAGAATAAATGGTGTAAGTTCTTGTTTAGTTTCTCGATCTGAGACCCAGGGTAGCTGATAGTGTAGTTCCAGTCTAAATGTTGGCAGACTGGAGGCCTGAGAAGAGTTTGAGTTTGAAAGTAGGAAAAAATTTAAATCCCCACTCAAAGCAGTCAGGCAAGAGAAATTTTTCCCTTACTCAGTGGAGGGTCAGTCTTTTTGTTTTACTCAGGTCTTCAACTGATTGGATAGGGCCCACCTGCATTAGGGAGGGCAATGTGTTTTATTCTGTTTACCCACTCAAATGTTATCATCCAGAAACACAGACATATTCAAAATACTGTTTTACCAAATGTTTGGGCAAACAAAGTTGACACACTAACCATCACACTGTGGTAAACTAAATAGAAGCCTCCAAAGATATTTACAACTTAATCCTTGGGGCTTGTGAGTAATATCCTATATAGCAAAGGAAACCTTGAAGATAAGATTAAGGAGTTGGGATGGACAAATTATCCTGGATTATCTGGATGGGCCCTAAATGTAATCCCTAATCTTCTTATTAGAAGAAGACAGGGGGAGATTTTACTAGAGAAGAAGGTAATATGACCACTGAACCAAGATATTGAGCCACTAGCTTTGAAGTTAGAGAAAGGGGCCATGAGCCAAGAAATATAATGAATGCAGCTCTAGAAGCTGGGAAAGGAAAATAAATGGGATTCTCCCCTCAGAGCCAATGGAGGGAGCATAGCCCTGCCAATACTTTGATTTCAGCCCAATGAAATTGATTTTGGACTTCTGTATTCCAGAAATATATACGAGAATAAATGTATGTTGTTTTCAGCTGCCATGTTTGTGCTAATTTATTTTAGCAGGGATGGGAAACTACTATACCATCTTATAGAGAGGTATCAGAAAATCATATTCTAAATATTCTTTATTTTATGGAAATATCTTGTGTCACAGTCACTGCTCTACCCTATCTTGTTCCAACTAATTCCTTCCCATCACATGTCAATCTGGATGCCAGAAAGAGGAAGGGAAGAGGCTATTTCTCCTGGTGCTCAGTGATGATGAATAGTGATGATGTCTTATCTACCCCAACCAAATAATTTATGTCACAGTATTTTCATTGTTTTTCCCTTAAAATATACTCAATATTCTTTCATTATATATTAATATATAACCAGTGGAGCTTACAACAGGAAACAATTTCAACCTAGAAGGTTTATGCAACTATATCAAAGGAACTATTTACAGAATGTAAGTAGAGTTAAGGGAATTTACAAGTAATATTGTGGCACCCAGGGATTAGCAAAAACATGGGAAGTTGTTGTCAAGCTTGGGCCTGAAGGAACAATAGGGGAAGCTAGTGATAACATCACTCTGTGAGAGGTAGAGATGAGGAAGATCTGCTGCCTGACAGGAGTTGTATATTATGTAGGGACATGGCTGCTACCAGAACACATGGTCCAGGGGAGGCAGAGGGAAGGGAATACATATTACTACCTATCTCTTTTCTTTCGTCTGAGCCCCTGCTGAGTACTTTCATTGACCAAACCGTACCAAAATCTAAAAGGCAAGGCAGACAAGGTGATGGTTAATAACCTTCTGTTTCTTGGGTCTCAAAGAGCGAAGGATTTAAATATGTACTTGGTGCAGTGAATGTAAGAGAACAAAATTGTCATCATACCATAGAAATACAGAATGGTATAATTAAACAAGTAAAATTGGGCCTAATTCCTGTTTTTATAGATGAGGACCCAGAAGTTCATAGAGGTCTTGCCAAAGGCTCTGATTGGAATTTATGCTGCACAGATGCCATGTAATTCTCTTCCTAGTGAACCAGACATGCTGAATTACATTTATATGTGAAGTTGTCATGGCATCAATCTGATTTCTTACCACAAGTAGTTAAAACCTACCCTCATTTGTCTCTTGGTCAATTATTCTTCTGAGACTACCAGAGACTTTGAGGTTTCTGAGGTATTTGGAATCAATGGGATGGTGTTTTGAATTATGCTAGGGGCTCTCAAGCTGGGATCTAAATTCTTCACTAAGACTCTGAAGAGAGAAGGACAGTCCATGCAGGGTTTTGTAGATTGTTAATTGGAGACCAAACCACTTTGCTCACTAAGGATTGTACCAAAACACAGAGATACAAGGTATGGTGTGTTAGAAACTCAGATTTAACCTAACCCTCCATGGACTGGGGTGATTTGAAAAGTTTTGCTTTATACTGATGCCTAAAGCATTAAGATTTCTGAAAGTTTAGTATGTCATAGCTGCATTTGTCTGAAATATATTCAGATGCCCTGGCAGAAAAATAATAGGAAGTTGTAACCAGTGGACATGAGGATTCAGGCTAACTAATCCCTTCTCATAAATGCAGATACTTTGGGGTCCACATCAGAGTCAGGTATAATCACCTTAGTAGCTCATTACCTTTCCTTCCTTGAAATGAGGGAAACCAGGTATTTCAGAAGACACTAAGAGGCCTTCTGCTGTCTGTTCATTGTTGTTATAGTTTGAAGAGTATGCAGATAGTACATAAGTCAAGGCCACCCCTTGGAGCACTCATCAATTCAACATGGCATAATGACATTTTGATACCAGTGCTTTAGCTTCTGTGCCTGTAAGGACAGTCCCAAGAATGGAAAGCTTTAGAGTCATCAGCAGCTTTAAGATAGAGTAAATTTTTGCATTGTTTTAGAAGCTGCATAAAGCTTGAGAAGCCAGAGTGAATGAGAGGACATTAAGAGGGTGAGGAAAGGTGTGGAGTGAGAGAGCAGGCAGGTCTGTGACTTCAGAGGTGAGAAGCAATGGACAGATGACCAGGAGGGAAAGACCCAATAAGTCTAGCAAGAATTTTTAGAAGTGAAATGGTAGGAAATAAGGCCAAATGAAAATTGGACAGTGCCATGACAAAAGACCTATTAATGGAGATGTGTCCACCAACAATTTGCTGAAATGACTCTAGAAGACAGTGCCAGAAGGGAGGGATGCCAACTGAGAGCCTGTTTCAGTAAACTACCACCTCCAGATTTACATACACACAAAAGGGAACTGTAAACATTTAAGAGTATGTATGTTTCTACCATTCATTTTATATCACACATGATCTCACTTTGTTTAAAGGGCAGCGGAAGGCTGAATGAATGGTAAGCCCACCATATTTAACATACACACTCACTCTTCTCCAATATTTGATCAAGGAACAACTTAGGTAAACAAGAGAGTCTTAATAAATGGTCCCCAGCCTCCTCTTTGGTTCCCTCTTCTCCTTGGTGTTTCCACAGTATGATCTCTGCTGTCACCTTCTAGAACATTCTTCAGGAAGACATTGCTCCTGCTTTAAAACTGCAGATAGAGCAGGCACATGAACCCCTTCCATGTTTCTGTGATTACAATCAAAATGAGCTCCAATATTAGAAAGGTGGGGGAAAACATAAATATAAGCTTGACCAATCGGTAAGTTGTCAAATAAAAAGTAATAAAGAAATTGGTCCCCTATTTCTTGGCTGTAACAATTCGTCAATACCATGTTGGTCTACTCAATACCAAAGAATAACAGAAAACAGACAATTACCCACAGGCAGTAAAGTTTGCAAAGTGCAGATTTCTAATACTAAGATAACTGAAACCTTGGATCAGGAATTGGTATAATGTCTTGGCATCTCTAGCTCCTTGCTTGTCAGCCTTTCTCTGACTGTGTATCTTCATATTGTGAGGACTATCTTATATTTCTCTAACAAACCAGAGACCTCTCTAGGTTCAAAACTCACAGGTCACTGATATACTTACTTGGTCTGGTATTTTAGCTAAAGGTCAGTGTTACACTTTTTCATCATCACTTACCAGAACTGTGTTAACTGATACAAGAGATGCTTTCCTTGAACCCTCTTGCACTGTTTGTGGGAATGCAATCTGATGGAGCCACTCTGGAGAACAGTATGGAGATTCCTGAAAAAACTGAAAGTAGAACTACCCTATGTTCCAGCAATTACACTAGTAGGTATTTACCCAAAGGATACAAAAATACAGATTTGAAGGGGTACTTGCACCCCAATGTTTATACCAGCATTATCAACAACAGTCAAACTATGGAGAAAGCACAAATGTCTATCAACTGATGAATGCGTAAAGAAGGGATATATATATCACATATATATATCATATATATATACAATATATGACATATGATACATATGACATATATGATATATATATGACAGAATATTACTAAGCCATCAGAAAGAATGAGATCTTGCCATTTGCAACAACATGGATGGAGCTAGAATGTATTACGCTAAGCAAAACAAGTCAATCAAAGAAAGACAAATACCATGATTTCATTCACATGTGGAATTTAAGAAACAAAACAGATGAACATATGGGAAGGGGGAAAAAGAGGAGAGAGAGAAACAAACCACAAGAGACTCTTAATGGTAGAGAACAGACTTAAGTATTGATGGAGGGAGGTGGGTGGGTCATGGGCTGGATGGATGATAGGTATTAAAAAGGGCACTTGTTACGATGAGCACTGGGCATCGTATGTAAGTGATGAATCACTGAATATCCACTCCTGAAACCAATATTGTATTGTATGTTAACTAACTAAAATATAAATAAAAAGTAATAAAAAAATTGGTCCCATATTTTTTGGCTCTAACAATTAATTCATGGGAATCTCCTCTCATCACATACAAGAAAGAAACCATGATCATGGAATACCTGATGAATCTATGCTTTCAAAAACTTAGCAAACATAACATACATGGAAATAAAATTAATATTTAGAGAGTAAGGCAAAGGTTTTTTATATCACTGACTTCAGTTATTATATTGAGAAATCCAGAGTCTACCAGAGTTGATGGAACCACTGGTCAACTGGTCCTGCCTGCATAACACTGTAAGTTTCTTAATGTGGTTGTAGATATGGGCAATTAAAACAAAAATGTTAAAGGAAGCATCATCAATGCAATTTGGATGTCTCTTCTAGAAATAGGTAAAGATAAATAAATTGTCATGTATTGGGCCCAATATTATGAAAGGTGGGGAGGGGAAGACGGACAGCAAAGGAAATTGGGTTTTTGAAGAGTTTGCTAGCTAGAGAGAGTAATAAATATTCATGGAATAATTCAAACAAATACATAACAACACAGCTTAATGGATGACATGGTAGGAATCTGGAAAAAAGAGTAATTATCAGAGAGAAAGAGAATATTAAATGTTTTTGAAAGATACTTTTTTGTTTAGAGAGAGAGCATATGAGTTGCGGAGAGGGGCAGAGGGAGACAGAGAGAAAGAGAGAGAGAGAGAGAGAGAGAGAGAGAGAGAGAGAAAATTCTTAAGCAGGTTCCATGCTCAGCACAGAGCCTCAACCCTGGGATCATGACCTGAGCTAAAATCAAGAGTCGGACACTCAACCTACTGAGCCACCTAGGTGCCCATCGAAATATACTTTTAAGGGAAGAAGAATCTCTACCATTTCATTTATCTCTGGGCATTATATCATATCAACTTAAGAGACCTCAGATTGTTCACACTATTAAGCATTTAGCATAGTGCTTTGAAATGAATTAGAAAGATATCTATTGATCCATTCTTCCAGACTAGTAGTGGGTATAGATAATATACTCAGCTAGTAGTGGGTATAGATAATGAGTCCATATCAAGCATCTCTTAGGTACTGTACATATTGAAGTGTAAAGAAAAAGAAAGGACACAGCTTCTATTTTCAATGACTAAGGAGTCTATTCACAGGGTATATTTAGAAAAAACACACAGATAGTGTATGATTAAGACATGACATATGAATGCAATTTACAAATGTAAAATGCTACACAAACGCTAGAATTATAAATCTTAAATGGGATTTTGGAGACTCTGAGTGCCATGGCAGGTCTGGAAAAGAAACTCACTCTTTGTAGGTCAGCAGGTGAGGGAACTCCCTAGACCTTACAATTTCATTACTAGGAGGAAAGGAGCAATTTTATTCTCATTTGCCTGGCATACACCAGGAGTTCAATATATGTTTGATGAAGTTCTTTGCATTGAAGTTCACTGATATTGGTGAGAAAGGTTTCTTGAAAGTCTTTTAACATTGACGTTAGCAGGCCTTGGGGGATGTGCAGCAGTTAGATATGTGGGAGTTGGAGGTGGGACAGTGTGGGAAAGAACACAGCATGGTGTGTGAATTGCATGCAACAGTTACATAGGGAAGACAGTTTGTCCTAGAGAGTAACAAAGACACTAATTAAACGTTTACAGAAATATTTATTACATTAACTTAGGATGGGTCTAGAGAAATAGAATATCAAATGGCAAAGTGATTAGAGATTAGTGTTGTCTACTCTCCCTGACCCAATTTGTTCAATGTTTGGCTTTTTCATGCTCCATACCTTCTCCTGTCTCCGTTTTATTTTTGGCAAGCCACTATGGAGAAGGGTCATCCCTGCCAGTGGGTTGGTCCCAAGCTGAGATCCTTCAGTCTTATTTCCAATGACTCTGTCATTCTCTCCAGCCAATTTTCCTTTTTTATTTTAAAGTTGCTGGTTTCCTTCTCAGGACTTCCCACATCTTAGCTGAAGGGCTCTGGCAACTTGATTTGGATTCAGCCTTGAATTCCTCCCCTCTTTTCTCACAGTGGGTTTACTGCCAGAGATGTGCTGGGAGTGAGCCAAGTCCTCTTGGGCTGGAGCATTGCCTTGCTGCCAAAGAAACCTGCTCAAAGTCATCTCCTCCTGCAGGCAACTGGCCCTCTCCTGGAAGGGTGTTATGTTCTGTTCATGCTCCCTGCTTTATCCAGCTGTCACACATCCAGACACTTCCATTCAGACAGGTACACTTTTCTAAGGAAGTCCTGAGTGGAGAACAGGAAGCCTCGTAAGTGAGTCATTTGTTCTATGTGTCTCTCCCAGGCACATAGGTGCCTGCTTTGCATAGCTTGGACCACAAGAATGTAACCTTCATCTCACCGGTGAGTGGGCAGGATTTGTTACATATATAAATATGAACTGCTTCTGTTCCTAAATTGGGGCCCTGCAAACTACCTAGGACTGGATTTTTCTGTCATTAGGACTTCTTTTCTCTCTGAACCCTACCATTTTCTAGTTATCCAAAACTGAATGAGCCATTTCACCTCAATATGACAGTTTGTCAATGCAGATAAAATTTGCACCCTCTTCTTCAGAGGGTTGTTAAGAGCATGAAATGTGTTACCAGAGGCTAACGTGCTCGGCAAACTATGAAAAGCTGTATGTTGATAGTTTTTTCAATGTAAATGCTCTCCTAGATAAAACAACAAAAGCTATTATATGTAGAGTTGGTAATGTAATACATACATTGCATCACTTATTTGACATCAAAAACTTCAACTGTAGAATAATGTTAGTTTACAAGATCCCTGGGATTTTTTTTCCCTCTAGCTCCAATATTTGATAATTGTCTGAGTGTTCTTTCTTCCATAGGGAAAGAGCATGTTCATAATTAATTATATAATTCAGAATTTGCCTCGATTATCCTGATTTCTCCACCTCAACACTGACTTTATGGAAAGCCCAGAAAAGATTCACATTTGTTGAATACCCACTCTGTGAAGCATTATGTTCATGGTAAGAGCACCATTGTGAACCAGGCACATGTAGCCCCTTCCTTCAAACATCAATGGGACTGATTGTAGGAAATCCTGCTGTAACCTTCTAAATGCACTCTTTTACCTGTATTACCTCCAGCATCTAGCAAGGTTCTAGATGCAAAGCAGATATAAGTGAACAATGAATCAGTTAAATGATCTGACATCTCTTTGCACATGTCAAACTCTCCACAGCAGGCCAGGTTTCTCAGACATATGAACCTGGGGAGAAGATGGGTAGACGTGAGTACAGATTGTATGTAGATTGAGTAGTGGCTTAATTGTGTTATGGCAAGTTTGAATGTGGAGCTAATTAGTTTGTATGACTGTAGAATATAGAAACTATATTATAGCTTCACATTTATTTTTATGAAATGAGTTAGCAGCCAAGGAAGCCCACTGAAATGAATAGAAACTAATTGAAAGTAATAGGGAATTACCTGAACATATATTGCCAGTAAATTAAATTAATTGAAGGTAATTGATAGTGACTGAAATTAATAAAAGTAATGGAAACAAATTGTACTTAATTGAAATTTATTGAAATTGAATTAAACTCAATAACTCAAAGTCTATTAAATTTAATAGATTCTAATTGATATTAATTATAGACAATGCTTAATAATAACAGACCATTCTTAAAGGCTTCCAACTGCACTTGCACCATACTATTGTCTTCAACATGTAAGAGTAAATTTTAAGGAGGAAAAAAAAGGCATTCACAGGAAAAAAAAATACTGCTTTGGAATTTTAGATTTCTCTATGGAGTAGCTGAATTAGAAGAATTTGATGCTGGTAACAGAGCTTCCCCTGAAGACTTGGGAAGATAAAAATGGGTTTACTTCTTTCAGGGAGGAGACTTTTATTAGAGTTTAATGAGAACATTTTACCTGTTAAAACATTAGTTTTGATTTGATTAATATTCATGCAGTCCAGGTTGTATTGAACATCTGCCATCTTTATACCTGTTTTGTCAGAATCCTTTATGGTTTTTTTTTTCTTTCTCTCTCGCCCTCAGTTACAAGAGATTCAAAACCCGTAGGGTTCTTCATAAACATGTATTGGAGGATATAAGGACTTGCATTTTCAGCTATTTCTTCCTCAGCTTTGGACTCTTGAGGAAAAGATCCCATGCTGGAATTCCTGTTGTGGGATTGTGCTAGCTGGGGTCCTTCTACTCAGTGACAGTGACAGTGCATACATTTAGTTATGTTTCCGTAGTTCATGCTTTTATCAACCTTGCTGCTTAACTGAGCAGCACTGTTTTGAGAAAAAGTAATTTTCTTTCAAAAGAAATGAATAAAATTTATTTTACATGAAATATTTATTAAAATGGTTAGAAGACTATAGAGAAGGTTTACTGTGTGTGGTTTGGAAACAAATGCCAAATCATTGGGCTTACATCAGGAGAAGCCCAGGAATCGGTATGTAAATTAGTTATTCTCATTCCAGCTGTGTCTCAGAAATATCTGTGTGACATACTAAAAAGGTTCTGCTCAGGGGAGAGGGCCCAGGCATCAGTATTTTTTTTTCTTTTTCAAATTGCCAAGTGTTTATGAGGCAGAGTCAGGGAGAACTGCTAGGCTAAATACAGATTTGTCTTCGGTTTCTGCCTTCTTTTCCTCTTGCCCATGATTGCTTCTCCTCAACCCTGAGCCCTCTGGCCAGTTCTTCATTCTTGTTTGCTTTAAAAATTGCTTGTAGACACTTGATTCATTTTAAAGGAAAAGAAGCTCATAAAAATCTAGAGTATGATTACTCTCAAAAGAAATTGAACACAGATCCAAATTTCATGAGAATTTTAGTTACAAGTAAGTAGGATGGGATAAAAGTCTCAGGACCCTCGAAATCTTTGATAGATTCCTGGTCAGACACACAGTGACTTTACTGGCTGTAGGATTCCTTCTCACCCACACTTCATTGCAACCCATGCTGCAATGAAAGAACCCATGCACGCAGGAAGTCATTCTAGCTCCTCAGTATGGCATTTGTAGTTCCATAAGCCTTTTTCTTCTGGTAGGGAAACACCAACATATATTTTAACAATATATGTGTATGATTTAACCAGTATCTCTGGGTTTTCTAAAAATCATAAGTGTTCAAAAACTTTAATTCTCCAGCACCAACATACACATTTTATATAAACAATTCATTAGGAAACTGGTACAGAGTCTTAACAGGAATTGTATCTGGGCATCTGTTTAAACATCCAGCCCAGGATATGTCTAATCTTTAGTTTGTACAATTGCAATGGAAACTTTACACTCCGTTACTAACATCCAATTTTGCATATATATGTAACAAAGCAAAATAATAAACCCCTTGGGCACCTGGTTGGCTCAGTAGGTTGAACATGAGACTCTTGATTTCTGCTCAGGTCATAATCCCAGAGTCGTGAGGTCGAGCCCCACATTGGGCTCTGTGCTGAGCATAGAGCTTGATTAAGATTCCTTCTCTCTCTCTCTCTTCCTCTCCCCTGCTTGTGCGCTCTCTCTCTTTCTCTTTCTAAATATTAAAAAAAAGGGGTGCCTGGGTGGCTCAATCGGTTAAGCGTCCGACTTTGGTTCAGGTGATGATCACACAGTTCGTGAGTTCGAGCCCTGCATCAGGCTTTAGCTGACAGCTGGGAGCCTGGACCCTGCTTCAGATTCTTTCTCCCTCTCTCTCTGTTCCTCCCCTGCTCACACTCCATCTCTCTCTCTCTCTCAAAAATAAATAAAAATTTTAAAAAAATTTAAGTAAAAAACAAATTAAAATGAATTTAATCAATAACCAAGCCAAATACTAATAAATGTAAAAAAAATATTGAAATGTTTAAAAACCACATGAATGGAGACCAGCAATCTGCCTTGATGTTCCTATCATGAAATTCCTGTACTTTCTCCTCTCTCTTATCATCTTTCAGGAGGTAAAGAGGAAGGATGATTGGCTGCATTTCCTCCCTCTTAGTAGAAATTCAGAAAATTCCTTCCTGGCTCCTGAGTCTTAAGGAGTATTGTCCAAGAGGGGACTAGTTTTTGGATTGTACTTTCAGAGCACTCTGGCTTCTGGAAGCATGGAATTGCCTAACTTCTTGTGCTCCTCTTTGTGGGGAAAAAGACTGAGCTGCCAGAGCAAGTGAGCTTTGGTCTTTGCTCCATGAGACACTGCAGGCAGAAGCAAAGTACAATGGGTGGGGATATAATAGAAGCTCCCTCATATTAAGCTGAGACCACCAATGGCCACACTTTCATTGTAAGGGTTAACAGGAAATAAATCTTAGAAGTAAGTAAACATCTTCATATTTCTCACAAAACTTTGTGCTTTGCCTTACAAATTATGAATACTTAATATGTATTGAATAATCATTTCTCTTTTAGAGCTTACCAGACGGTAGTTTTTTTTTCTCTAAATACAGCTTATTGAATATCCTAATGTACCTGGAAATGTGTACAGTCATGTAATCATGATAAAACATCTCTTACTGGGATCTGAAGAGAGGAAACAAATTTATCCCTCAGAATTCTCCTTTTAGAAATTAAGCTTGAAAAAAAAATATGATATAGATTTAAGTTACCCATTTATTTATTTAATAATCCAAGGAAGTCAAATCCAGGAGGATTTCTTTTTTCAACATTTTCCACAAAACCATTGCCCTGGGACAGCCCAACCTTCCCTGAGATACAGCCCCACTGCATCTATTAAGTATTATGACCTGGATTCTGTACCACAAATATCCTGGAAGTTTTTGTCTAGATTGTCAGTCACCATTAAATCACCACAGCCTATTTTGGATTTTCATTTCCCTTTCTTCAGCAAGTGACAATATGGACATTCCATTCTTTTTTGAAACATTCTTCTCATTTCAGCAGGGCAATCCCGGTTCTAATTACCCCTTCCAAAATATCCTCCAGCTCAACTCTGTACTCATTTCTTTTTTGGCCTCTAAAATGGGGAAGCAATAATTTTTAAGGCCCTCGTGGACCTTTATCCCAATTTCATTTATGGTATTTAGCATGATCTACATAGCAGCACATATTCTTCATTTAATGCATAAATGAAAAAAAGTACCTTTTATTGCCTCTAATATGAGTCCATAGTTAATTTTACATCATTTATTGACCTTTGCCTCTGACTCTATTGTGCAGAAATCCATCATTAAAAAATATAGTGCAAGTAATACAACCTATGGCACATTCCTCGGAGTTGTCTTGGTTGTAAATTCTCAGAATTTGTAGCTGGTTTGTGATTCCCTTTTTATACTAATCTTTAATGGAAAGGATTCTGATAGTCCACAGTGTCATCCACGTGTCAGGAAGGGGAGGCTTAGGACCATGACACACAACTATATTTACCTGTGTGATGATACTATTAACCTGTTTTAAATAAAGGTCATACTGAAGTCAAACTATATATTTTCCTATCCTCTATATACCAATTTTATAAGTTGTCATAAGAAGAAATCTCCTCTATAAAGTCTGGTTCTCCCTTCCCTCCCTATAAAATTGACTGTAGGTTCCCCTCCCCCATTGTGTCTTTTACATGCATTTATCACACCCCTGAAACCATTTAGTTCCCTTCTTAATTTTCACATATGTTCTCCAACTTGAAGCAGTGCAGGGCATACGTGTTTAAAATATGAGTTCCAGATCCACATGGGTTGGTTCAAAGTCCCATCCTTGACTTGTAGGTTGTGCAGCCTTGAACACGTTACTTCAACTCTCTCTACCTCAATTTCTTCACCTTTGACATGAAGATAATAATACTTATGGCATAGAGTAGTTGTGAAAACAAGATGCGGTTATTCATGTAAAGAATTTGGTATGCAGTGAGAACTCAAAAATAATAGAGTAATAAGCAGAATGTTGATCTCCTTGAGGGCAAGAACAATGTCTGATTTCCTACTGTGTTCTCATAACTTAGTTCAAGACCCTAATACACCAGAAAGGAGATCTTACACCCTGGAACTCTTCAATCACAGATATTTAATGAATCTCCCTTATTCATGATTCCTGGTGCTCCAATTTTTTTCTTACTTTTTTTTTCACTGCTCAAAGAACCCATACTTTATACATAATAGATAAGTATGATTTTGAGTGATATTGCATGATGCCAAATCCACATGATATCTGAATTTAGATGACACTAAAATAAGCCCTTTTAATAAAGCTACTGAATTTTTATGTGATTTTAGGCATTGAAATTTTATAAATGATTCACAACAAAAATAGTGCACTAAAACATTTACCTTCTTGTTAGGTGTGTTGGTGTCACAGAACATATCTCCAGAATAAAATAATTAGTCAACAGCTAGACATTTCTGTCTTTCCAGATGTTTTGGAATATTTGATTGAAAATCTATATAATTGGTGCACCTGAGTGGCTCAGTTGGTTAAGTGCCCTACTCTAAGTTTCAGCTCAGGTCATGATCTCAAGGTTCATGGGATTGAGCCCTGTGTTGGGCACTGTGCTGACAGCACAGAGCCTGCTTGGGATTCTCTCTCTCTCTATGTGCCCCTTCCCTGCTCGTGCTCTGTCTCTCTCTCTCTCAAAATAAATAAATTAACATTTTTTAGAAGAAATAAATTCTGTGTAATTAACAGAATTTCCTTTTTTTATCTTAATATTTTTTGTTACAAAAGTTTTTTGTTACAAAAGGTCTATTTTTTGGTGATTAAAATACTTTTGTGATAAGGTTTAAAATTTAATTCCAATAATTTATCTTAGGTTTTATTATCCTATCTTAAATCTCTCAAGAATATTCTTCAGAAAATAACCTTAGTGCAAATTTAGAAATATTTATTTTCAATTCTTGTAGATCAGAAAATTCTAAAATTGGTTTAGTTATAAAAAGATTTCGTTGAGTTCTCCTGGAGCATTCAAGAGGTAGATGTAACCCCAGGCTGGTTGACATTTGCTTTACTCATTGTTTACATTTCTTTCAGCCTGGAAATTCAATTTAACCACAACTAAAACACAGTTTCCTCAGATTTGGTGGGATAATTTAAAAGCATCTCTTTGTTTTCCATTTTGGTGCCAACAGGCAAGAAATGTCAATAGCAGCCTGAATGATGAGTCCACACCTTACCAGCTAGCCAGAGAATAGAAAGCTTGGTGCACTGAGCCAGCTAGAAATTAGTAGCTCCATCAAACCAATTTCTTAACACTTAAACCATGCTAAAATTCTAATGCATTTCTGAGCCCAATCTGGCTTTACAAAATGACTTAGAATGGCCTATTTGCTTTCTGAAGAGACAGGTTAACTTCTACGAATAGTTCAGCTCATTTGAAACTGCTGTTCAAATATTCTAAACTGCCACATCACATCCTCATATGAAATACACTTTTGCCCTTTCCTATAAATTTTGTAGAGCAGAGTACAACATTATTCATTGGGTTTCTCTCTTTCTCTCTCTCTCTCTCTCTTCTTGAGATAATCACATCCTTAGGGCATTATAAGGGAAGACATGTATCCAAGTTCCTATAATCCCCAGGAGTGTGATTGCCTTGTGGTAATTATACCCTCCTTCCAAGATGTCTTATACTATTATTATGGTGCCTTATTGCTCAAATACGACAGAGATATCTGATAATGTAATTACTTCACCTTATCATGCTTTAATAAATAATGTAGGAAGAATGGCTTCTGCAGTGAGCTTGTCGAAACAGGCTAAGCATCCAAAGGGAAAGGATCTGTGATATAGCTAATATTAATTTGAAGAGCTGAAGGTAAGCAACAGAAATATTAACATCAGATATTTTGCCATGAATGATTAAGTGAAACACATAATGTACGGTATATCAAAGCACAGCTCCCCTTTCAGCCACTTGGAGAACAGATTGCCCATCCAAGTATGAACATTTGGCATTTATGTGTCTTTTGAGGCGTGAAAAGATGCCTGAGATTTGTTGTTTCTCTATTCTCGGACTTGCCCCTGCCCCTGCCCCTAACATAATTGTTATAAAGATGAATCAATACGTGTTTGAAACATCAGCTATTATACAAAGAAGAGCTTCCCATGGTCATCGATTTAATAATATCTAATGATTATTTCTTTCATTCACTTTCTTGAAGATTTTCTACTTTTCCCTTTAGCTTTTTATATATCCAAGGACTATATTGATTAGTGCTTGGCAGACAATTCTGATTATAATTAAAAGACATCATTGCATACACACAGAGCTCTTTTAATGATAAAGTAACATGCTTATTACCTAATTAAGGAGTATTCTTCAGACTATAGCCATGATGAAGACTCCAATTAAATAAAGAATAATCTAAGAAGCCTTGAATTCTGTCTACCCAAAGACACAAAACCAAAAAGAATAGTACCTGGATCAGAAGCTTAGTGGGGGATAGTGGGAAATGAGTATGTCAATGAGTAATGGGACAGGGATCTTGCACTGAGCACTGTGTTAGGTGCTGTACTCCCCAAACTGAGGACAGCATCTGCCACAAAATCAGTATTCAAAAGCTGTGAAATAAATGGACTAATTAATTAAGGAGCCAAGTCAGCTAGAAAACTTTGAGGAAACTAAACACTAAGTCATTTGGAAAAGATTAAATGAATTAATTCAGAAAAAAACTGATAGTAAATGTTCAAAAATGTTAAATGGTTATTAGATTATTTCATTACTCACTCTGATATATTGTGATTGACTAAGCATATTCCCAATAGAAAATACAGATGAAATCCAAATTTATTGCAAGATGGAGTTGCAAGAGGGAGAGAACAGAAGGGAAAAAAGGAAGATGGAATAACTACTATATAATAAGGAATATCCATGAGCAACTTTGGCAGCCTATATCTTAAGGATGAAAATATTGAGCTATCCATTCTCTCATGCAGCCCAAGGCAGAATACAGTACTTGATAACCTACTATGTAACAGGCATAGTGCTAGATCTTGATCTATACAAAGAATAGAACACGATGCCTATTCTTAAAGCATAGACAGAAAGACAGATAGATAGATAGATAGATAGATAATAAATAGATAGATGTAGATATAGATAGATAATAAATGGATGTAAATATAGATGTTTATATATGTATATATACATATATATAGTTATTAATAACTTCTAAGTGAATAGTGCATTAGTTTTCTTTTGTTGCTTTAACAAATTACCACAAACATTGTGGCTTAAAACAACATATATTTATTATCTTATAGTTCTAGAGGTCAGAAGCATAACATGGATCTGAATAGGTTGAAGTGAAAGTTGTAGGCAGGGCTGCATTCCTTTTTGGAGGCTCGAAGATTATAATTTTCCTTTGCTTTTTCCAGCTTCTAGAAGTCCCTACATTCCTTTTCTCATTGCCTTTTTTTCTCCATGTTCAAAACAAGCAATAGTGAGATATTCTCAGATGGCATTCCTCTGGCCTTCTCTTCTACTTCCTTCTCCCACTTTTAAAGGGTTTTGTAATGGTGTGTGGATATATGGAAGGCAAATCCATGTCCAGAATCAGTGTCTATTCCATTAAGAGAGAAGCACTGCCAGAGTACAGTGCTTTCTAACTTCTTTAGGGAAAGGTGAAAGATAAGATTAACAGTATATATTTTTGTCAATGGAGCAGTGTCCATCCTTGAGAGGACCTTGCCTCCCCTTCCTTCTAGGGGTTCTGTTTGTTTAAACTTGCTCAAGTCTGAGAGTTGATTGAGGTGCAGTTGCTCTCTGCTTTGATGATTCAAGTTGAGTTTACAACCTAGAACCCTTTCTCTTATATAGATCAGATAGGAATAAATTGGCCATCTATTTCTTTTCTAGGGACACCATGATCAACCAGCCAAATGCTATAAGTTTCTAACAAGTCACATTATTCTGATTACTGCTTTGACTCTGCCATCCATTACAATAGCCATATATACCTTGCCTCAGGAATTATGCACTACCACTGGGCTCCTGCCACCCCAGGATCCAACTATCCCCATTCCATTTATGTAATTAGATGATATCATCTATTAGATCCCCTTTAGATGGTAGCAGTCCCACTATAATTTCTGACCTACAGAGAAATGCATTCACAGAGATCTTCAACAATATGGGGCCCCCTCCACAAATTCATTTCTCATAGTGGTGAAAGGTGTATCCCGTGAACTCTCCCAGGATTGCTAAGCAGATTTTACATGATAAATCCACTTTAATATTCCATTCTCCCAGGTTTTGGTTACCTTCCTCTACAACATAACAAGGAACTTCTGGCATTTCAATTTTATTTAGTGTAGGCTTCCTTCAGGTCCATATTTTAGCCAACCAAACTAATAGAGCCCTTTTAAAACCCATTAAACTAAAACGTTGAATCCAGAATCTCTGCTTAGACTCATACCAAAAAATTCAGTATGATGCAGCTTTATGTTCTTTCCACCATTAGCATCCTTATCATCCATCATTACACCCTTAACATCCATCTCCACACATATTCTTTATACTTCTGTCTATATACATTAGAACAATCATGCAGTTCTTTTCATATATTGTGCACTTTGTTGTGGGTCACACTTAGCAACTCAGCCTTTGGGGCCTCTGGGACTAAATCTAGATACAGATCTAGAAGCAAAGAGGAATGCCAGGGGTAGGCCTTGAGAAAAATTAGCAATATCCTACAAGGCATCTATCTCAGAGGAGGCCGTTACAGGTTCTTTAGGCAAAGGAAAGCTAAACTCCTGAGGCACGGATAAAAGGAGTGCATCTGTGGGCAAAGAGGACTCCACAGATTTACGGGTTTAAGATTTACAACTTCATTAGGGTATCCCCACCTGCTCCTATTTCAATGATCAAGACCTCATTCTTCCTCAGCAAATTACTTGCTTTAACAGAAGATGCTATGATAAACTGGGAATTCAATTTGGGTTGGAATTCCACCGCTTATAGGTTGGGACTTTGGGTTTGATTTTTAGAACCCCATCCATGAAGTTCCAGGGGATAATGATTTGGGTGAGGTGTTGTGAGTTTTTTGTTTTTGTTTTGGTTTTGGTTTGTTTTTGTTTTTTCAGATACAGAATTTTTCAGGTTACTTATGAAGATCTTGAACTGGGAATCTGAAGCCCTGGGCTCATTCTCTTCCTTTGCCTGTTTTCTGCAGCACAGTTAGGAGCAGGCATCCAATCCTATTGTACTCCTTAGTATGACTAACGTGTTCTCAAGTAGAGAGTCCATAGTTACGCAGAACCTTGCCTTCTGTAGGTATCTGGTTAAGAGAGTTGTGATTTTATCTTGTCCTATTACCTTTTAACAGTTTTGTAGGATTTCCACTGAGATATTCAATGGTTTTATTTACAAGAGACTGATAAACTTTGCTGCCAGCAAAGTGCAATTCATGGATTATTTAAACTCAGGTGCATCTTTCTTGGCTCCTTGAGATGAAATCAGAGTGACAACAGAACTCTGCTTTCTGTTTTTCTAGTTTTAATTTTGCTCTATAGTAGTTGTGCATGGGTTTGTATTCCATTTATTTACAGCTGACAAATTATTCCCCAGTGAGTTTTATGGTCTGACCATTTGGTTATCTCTATAAAGGGGTTAATGGTTTACAGAGATCTTATCTCTAGGTGAGAGATATCATAGAACCTGTTAGTCTTTCCTGTTTGTCTATTTTGAGATCAAATAAGAATTTCTATCCACTGGGAAGAGAAGAGATCTTTGATACCTACTGATGAGTTCTGTAATTTGTGTTTACTCTTAATCCATGGCTGAAATTTTAAAATCAAAATTTTCTCTATGTCTATATGTCTGTCTATGTGTCTATAATTCAGAAAGGCCTTTGTGTGTGTAATCTTTTTATACTCCTGGGTGATATTAATTATTAAGATTGTATACCCTCTTTAAGGAGTTCTGTTGAATTAAATTAACTAGAGTTTCCTCCCAATAAGGAAATTGACCTTCTAATACTTTTATGTGCTAGATTTTAAAAGTATTTTTTATAAAAATGAACTAAAATGTTTTAAGAATCCAAATTCACATAGTTTAGGTAAATCTTTGGCAAATGAGACTAGTTTATAAGAACAATTATATTTTTTCTGACTTCTAATTGTTAACTATAATACATTCCTATGTTTCTATTCTGTTGAGTATTTTCTTGTCAAACTCACACAGGTTTACTAATCAAATAAGTTAACATTACTTCTACTTAATGTTCAAAATTAGCAAAAAATTTAAATGTGTGTTCAACCAAATTGATTAACTAGTCTGATAAAATTTCAGTTCTACAATAGTTATGTTTTTAGTATTTCAAAGATAATTTTCAAGACCTTTAGGTAACTTGAAACTTTACCCTAGTATCAATTTGAGTTATTAATAGATATCCATTTAATATCTAGATAATTTCTCACTAAGAATACCGAAACATTGATTACTAAACAATACTTTTAAATTTGTAGGCTTTTGCTTTTTATTCTCATATAATATAGTGAGATTAGATATCTGAATGTCTTAATGAACATATTCATTGTTGCTATTTTGAGAAGTTGTATGAAGCATGGCTTTGCCATGTGTATCTATGAGCTCTGCTGGACTGTCAGGATGTTGATGTGTAACATTTGTGGTTATACATAGTTTTCTCTGTGACATAAAAGTTAACTTTGGTTAAAAGTTTCTGCTTAGGAGCAATAGTTCCAGCAAAACACAATTGTGTACATTTCTATTTTTCAAGGAGAGAGCAATTTTATCCTAAAGGAGTGGTTTGTGGGTTGTTGTTTAATCTCTAGATCCCTTCATGTTCTTTAACCTTATTGAGGACCCAAAGAGTGTTTTTGTGAGTTATAGTTATTGATATGTACCATTTTGAAAATTGAAACAGAGAACTTCTAAATATTTGTTTATTGGTTCATTTGAAGATAACCAGGATGATGCATTGCATGTAAACAGCTTGTAGTAAGAAATTAATTTTCAGGGGCCTGGGTGTCTCAGTCAGTTAAGTGTCGGTCAGGGTTCTGTGCTGACAGCATGGAGCCTGGTTTGTATTCTCTCTCTCCCTCTCTCTCTCTGTCCCTCCCCTGCTTGCACTCTCTCTGTTTCTCAAAAGTAAATAAATAAGCATTTTTTAAAAAAAGAAATTAATTTTCAACTTGTGAATACCCTGCAATTTATCCTATAGAAAAGAGTCTAATTCTTCCAGAATGTTAAAGAGCATAATGTAATACAAAATTTTAAAACGAAAGTAATACCTGAGTTTGAAAAGCTACAACATTTGTTAAAATTTTAGCAAAGTGTATTCAATTTTTGATGCACTCATTTTTCTTTTGCAATTGATGGCTTCCACCTACACTATGGAAAGGATTTTTCCTTCTTTCCTTCCTTCCTTCCTTCCTTCCTTTGATTTGTGTGTAATCTGTCTAGATAACAAAGACTCAATGTCTTACCAAAATAACTATGATTTTTTCTGACTTTACTATATCTCTGATTATGTATGAAAACTGTTTTCTAACTTAAAAAAAAGCTAAGATTCTTTACAATAATATTACCTTCCATGTTCATTTTTTAACATTTTGTTGTCACTTTGAAAGAGTCAGATATTGTTTCTTAGGCATCCACAGTCTGATTTCTATCTCAGGTGTTAAAATCTACTTACAATTTTTATTTTTGCCTTCCCCAAATGGAATCCTAAATGTAAAATGATATAAAATAAAATAAAACTTTCATGATATCTTTTGCATTTGTAACTATGAAATTTCACAAAGAGCCTCTGGAAAATCAAAAGTTGTGTCCTTTTAGCTTATAAAAATAGAGATATTAGAAATAATTCAGTTTACCTGATATGTTGCTATTGATGATTTGCATGGGAAGTGCTGTCGTGCCAAGAAATGCTTAATAGCAATGTAACAAGACAGATGGTAGCTACACATGTAGTCAACATATCATACTGTATAAACTTTTTGAACCACTAAGTTGTATACCTGAAACTAATGTAACATTTTATATCAACTATATTTAAATTAAAAAAATACTTCATAAAAAATAAAAGAAATGCTTAGTCTCCCCTAGGTTAAATTTGTAATGGTAAAATGTTATCAATACAAACATTTCATAAATTGCATGTTATAGTGGAAGTTTCTAAATAACTGTCGATGCTTTCACTCTCCCTGACGTGTTTCTATTTATCACAGTCCTGTTGCTACTTTGCATGATAGTAGACAAAAATGGTACAGGTTATTGGGCATAATTTCAGTTGTTTTTTTAAATGTTAATTTGTTTGCAACTTTACTTCTTTAATTTGAATCCAATATAATCCACGTCAGTGATTTTCAAGTGATTTCATATCGCTTACCTATGAGTGTTATTAAAAGCATAACAAATGTGAAATAATAAGAAACACATATATCGGTTCTGATCCCCATTCCCTACATAAAGCTCCTAAAACCCTTGTAATTTTATAAATGATAGGAGCGTCTGACACAAAATTCTTAAATCCCTTTAATTTCCTGGGTGATAAGAGCATCTCCTGTTCTGAGTCAACTCTTAGGGAGCTTCTGAGTGGGAAGTGGTCACTCATAGTATCAAGCCATGATTAGAAGCTTGGGACTTTCAGCCACACACCACCATTCTCTGGATGGAGGAGAAAGTCTGGAAATAGAGTTAATAATCAATCTTGCCTAGAAGATGAAGTCTCCATAAAAATTGCAAAAATATGTGGTTCAAGGAGCTTCCAGGTTGTCGAACATAGGGAGGTGCTGGGAAGATGGCACTCCTGTAGAGGGCATAGAAACTCCATGCCCCTTTCCCATACCCGACCCTATATATCTCTTCACCTGGCTGTTCATCTATATCATTTATTATATCCTTTATAATAGACCAGTAAATGTAGGCAAGTGTTTCCCTGAAGTCTGTGGGGGTATTCTAGCAAATTACCAATCCAAGAAGTGGTTCATGGAAACCCTGATTTATACTTGGTAGGTTAGAATTACAAGTAACACCCTGGGACTTGCAATTGGTGTTGGAAGTGGGAGTAGTCTAGTAGGACTGATTTCTTAACCTGTGGGGTCTGATGTTAACTCTAGATAGTACCAGAATTTAATTGAATTGTACGATACCCAGCTGGTGTCAGAGAATTGCTTGATGTGTGCAAAACCCACTCATCTAGTATCAGAAGTGAAATGTAAAGTAAAGGAAAACACAGGGTTTTCTCTAGACAATATAGCCCCTTAGAACTCACTCTAGATTTACTGAATTTCTTTACTCAATAAGTTTTATCTATTCTAGGTATAATCTTACTATATGCTTGCTATATTAATGGTGTATTATGTCAGGATTATTATATGTTATATCAATATATTTTATCTGCAATGTATATATTTCATTCTCTTTTTGATAGATGTAATGTTCACTGTCTTCTTTGAAATAAGGTTAATCATTATGTGT
This sequence comes from Prionailurus viverrinus, assembly GCF_022837055.1. Lineage (NCBI taxonomy): Eukaryota > Metazoa > Chordata > Mammalia > Carnivora > Felidae > Prionailurus > Prionailurus viverrinus. The sequence goes on along the minus strand of NC_062572.1, from coordinate 65,973,473 downwards.
ACAATTATTCTGTCCAAAACTATTTTGGAATTGACTTTATTATTTGTTTTGAATTCCATGGAAACAAATTCCCTTGTCACTTGCACTATTCTTGTAATGAACTCCCATCAGATCTTGCACATTTGAAAATTATCATCAATAAATTAGCTATAGCCATTTTAACATTTTTGTCATCTACAGATTTGTTTGTTTTATACTGATGCTTTCCTGAAAGCTTTCACAATCTGTTACAGACCAGATTGCTTTATCTTCAACAAATAAAATATCTCAGAAAATGTAAAGGGACTCTAAAAGGTACGTTTGAATACGGTCTTCTGATGGCACCACTTTAACAACTTTGGGACCTATCAGTGAACTGAGTTGAGATTTCCAGGATTCTAGTGGAGAAGTAGATGACTTCATGAGACTGGTGACAAAAAATTCAGGGGAACAAAAATTAATTACATAGAACTAAGTGAACTGAAGGATAATTACAGTTTTGTTTAGAATATTGATGACCTTGTTTTAATATTCTATTTTGGGGATATAAAAGTAAACCTTTTCTCTTTCTTCTTAAGCTACAGATAACTCATTACAATTTAGTAGACTCTGCTCTGTAAATTGAAATAAAACATTTGTAAATGATATTATATTCTCCCTGTATAGCCCATCTAGAATTTGTAAATACTAAATATTTTTATTTTCAAGGTAATGTCATCTTTTTGCACAGGTTCAATAAGTATCTCTCCTCCTTTTTACTAGGATATGACTGGAAATATTGTTATGTAACCTAGGGATGTCATATTTGAGAAACATGCTCATTTAATGAGACATGACCAAATACTTTTAAGGAACTAAGGTTTATTTACAAAACCATCAAAGGAAAACTGACCATTTGCCTGCCTGGATCCCCAGTTTACAGATGAGTATAAGTAATGTCCCCTTCTAGTACGCATAGGAAGCTTACAATAATGAGGACCTGGAGAAGTAAATGATGCCAGTGAAATAGGGTGGTGAGGACTTTCCTAGATTTCCTTGTCTCAAGCAGCTTTTAAAAGTTCAATATGGCATTCCCTATTAAAACTTTCAGCAAAGCAAATTTAAGAACGCTCATAGGGCAAATTCACATTCGCTGCTCCGATATAAATAATCAAGCAAAACCTGATGAGAGAAATCTTATTTTGTGATCAAGTATGTTTTTTAAACTTTTTTTGTTTAAAAGGGGGAGATTGTAGAAAAAAATGTGTTTTGTTGAGAGTTTAACTAAGTTGCCCCAGGGTATTTCTGCCTCAGCATCCATTTTGTTTGGCCAAGTGGCTTGTAGGAACCTTAAACTGACACTAGCTCCTTCATACAAGGAGCTACAGGATCACAAGCAAATATAGGTTCCTGATATGACTTCCTTGTGATGAGCCTTTGTGATCAACATCTCCTGCCTCCCAGAGCCTTCCCCTTGGGCACCCCTTCAGTAAGATTACTAAAACCCCATTATCTTTGGTTTGAAGTGACCAATCCAGCCATAGCCTGGGATCCCAGAACACTCTATAACCAGACATCTAATGAAGGTGTGTGCCTGAGGGTCTGCTCTCCCTGTGCCTGCATCCTGCCTTCACCTCCTCAGGTAGCCCCTTGAGGTGTGTTGTGTACTTCCTCCAGGACTTGTGAGTAATAAACTTCCCCAATTTCTCTTGTGGTCTTTTGTTGAACTTTGGCTCATCATCAGGTGCCTTGTACTCTGCTTAACAAATGTTAACATAGTTATAACATGCTTCAATGGAAAACTATACACGATCTTTATCAGATTATCGGGTGCTGAGGTTCTTGTCCAGTTCATTGTCTTAGCGCTATTTTGCAACTTTTGTGAGTTGTAATTAACTGAGAGATGTGTAAATGCTGTCCTGACTGATAGTGAATGTATTTGATTCCCCCACTCCATTCTTGTGGAAAATGTTTTCTCTATTTATATCTCTTCTCAATATTACTCCACATAAAATTTGCAATATTTGACTTGTCCTTTGAACTACTTATAACATCTGCCTGATTCTCTCATATCATATGAGTAAACACATGATCTGTTTTATATTTTTATGAGTCATGATTTTATCTTTTTCTTAAAAGCATCTTTTAGCAAAACTGTATGTTATGTGTATATTTCTATATCTAAAATTAAAACTGATAGAAATGTTTTTAATTGAATAATTTTAACATGACATTTTTAGCTTTGGGCAGATTAAGTCAACAAAAATAAATAATACCGAGATTACTCAAATAGCTTCATTCAATGAATAGTTCAAACAATGTACCTTAGCAATGGAGAATATACATTGTTTTGCAATATCCATGGAAGATATTTCAAAATTACTTATTTCTAAAGACTAAATTTCAATAAATTTCCAAATTACACTAAAAACAAATATTTTTAGAAAATATTATTTCCAACATTACCCTTAAAATCAAGAAGGAAATCAAACTGTTAGAAAAACAAATATGGAAGATATTTTAATGTTGAGAGTACATTACTTCTATAATTAGTAAATTACAATTTACAAATGTTAATGTGTTTTATAGATATATGTAAATATGTGCTTATAAACCTCTGATGGTAAATTTTAAAAACATATGTATTATCTCTATAAATACATGAAGAATAGCTGAATTCATTCAATAAATATTTACATAGTTTCTAGTATTCACACTAGTTTTTATAGGCACACTGGAAGATACAAATATCTGTATGTTATGGTGATTGCTGCTGTAATATGTGTCATATTGTGGAGTAACACCTTTATAGTTGCCAAAGACTATACAGAATTTTCAAGTCAAAGACTGAGCTTAGTTTGAGATTAGGTAGCATGGAAGGCAAAGCTGGGTCAGCACATCCTGTTTCACAAAGGATGAAAGTACAAGCAGAAAAAAGAAAAAACAAGCTATGTCAGGAACGTATTCAATGGAAGACAACCCACGTTTATCTATTAATATGAAAATCAATCTAAGATGCAAGCCAAAACCAGAGGCATCGGTGGACAATAATGAAGCAAAGAAAATCAAGGGGCACATTTGAGATTTTGAAACAAAGTCAAAGACAACAAATGTACACAATTTTGACTGGTATGTCATCACTGTTTGGTAAGACTCAATTATATTTTTTACCCCCTTCCTTCTCTCCCCACAACCAAAAACTAGAGTGCAATCTAAGTGTTGGGTGGTTTCAGTGATAGAAAAGTTTGGTTCTGCATAAGAACATGACAGATGCCAGAATCAGTTCTCTGACCCACACTTAGCCTGAGTCAAATATTGAAATTTACTTTGGTGTGATGAACATACCAAATACTCATATAAGGCATCAAGATTATCTTCCTCCATTACTAGTAAAAGATATCAAGCTGACGGATGCATGTAAGATGATCTTTTGCAGATAGCAGTCATCTTTAGAAAATAGGCAGATATAGAGAAATGATACAACCAAAGGTGGATGTTAATGGTTATGATAGTAGCTGGAAAGGTGAAGGATCAAAAGAACCTACAGTAAAATTTCCTGTGTTTTCTCTTATGTAAAGAGTTACTTACCTGTTAATGGTCTCTTTGTAACCAGGAAATCACAGGAAAAAGGCATTCATTTGTTGGAGAAACAATAAGAAATGGTGGCTGAAAAGTACTGATGTGTGGGGATACATTTTACATGACAAAATATTTGTGGTGAGCATGCTTAGGGCAGCTAAAATAAAATTCTTCCAGGTAATTATTATTATTTTATAAAACAATCAAGGGGTGCCTGGGTGATTCAGTCGGTTAAGTATCTGACTCCTGATTTGGGCTCTGGTCATGATCTCACAGTTCTCGAGTTCAAGTCCTGTTTTGGGCTCTGCACTGACAGCACAAGGTCTGCTTGGGATTCTCTCTTCCCCAACCCACATCCCCGCTCCTCCCCTGCTCACAGTTTCTCTCTCTCTCTCTCTCTCTCTCTCTCTCGCTCTCGCTCAAAATAAATAAATAAATAAATAAACTAAAAAAACCCCACACACAAAATAATATATGATTGCTGTATTAGGTCTCAACATCTACTAAATGAGCTCACCCATTTGTCCTTAATTGGTAGACTTCCTAATAACTGTTTTAATTACCAGTTAAGTGCAATGATAACCCATGAGTGAGTCCTTTCAAAAACATGAGTTTCTGGTGACTGGGCATTTCTTGGGATATTTGGTTGTATTCTCTCCTCTAAGACCAAATTCACTAAACCATGTTATAAAGAAGAAGCATATTATTTAGTGGTGAAATGCTGTCACTCAAGAGATCCTCTAAGATGGACCAGAACATGCATCTCAGCTTCTCTGCTTCCCTAGTAGCAATAAAACTACCAATCACCTCATGTACCCTGGTAACTTCTGGAGACAAGCTATATCCAGTAGTGGAAGATGGTCTCCAGCTGTGCCAGGATCTGAATGGTTACAACATGCCACTTGGGAATCTGGAATACTCTTGGTCAGATATCTGACTCTGATTCCTGGAGAGAGTTTAGACCATGTAGAACTGTGATCCCTGAGAAGCTGCATGGTGCTTGGTGTCTTCAGAGGGAAATAGCAAATTGTAATCTGGCAAATCACTTCTCAAAAAAGGCCAAGATTATTATATTTCCTCCCACCACTCATAGCATTTCCTCTCCAGTCATTGGCTCCAAAAAGTGAATACAACTCTCACTGGGGAAAAACAAACAACCAGGACCTGGAGAGAAAAACAGTTGTGGCATCCAGGGCAGACAGCTTAAAAAACATAAAACTATTGTAAAAGACGGGCATTTTTTTGAACGTCAAACAATAAAAATGAAGCATTAATGGAGAATCAATTAGAAAATTAAACAAACAAACACATGAAAAGTCTGCCAGAAGACTGGGTAATGGTTTACAGTAAAAGTTATTTAGTAGATACACTTAAGTGTTGAGACATGTGGTTGATTGATTATACTGATGTCTCCAAGTCTTCTCTTTCTGTATTTATGCCATTTACCACATGAATTTGTCCCTCTCAGAAAATAAAGGGCATCTATTTTCTCACCACTAAAATCCAGGCTGAGCTTCTGAGTGGCCAATAGAATGAGGTGAAGGTAATGGTGTGCAGTTTTTCATCGACATCTCAACAAGCTGTTGTCTTTGCACTTGTGCTTTTCTCCTCTGCTTACACTATGAGCACATGCCCTACTGGAAAATGCAGCATGTAGAGCAGAGCAACTGACCACAGTAATTCCAGCCAAGATCATCCTATGTCAGCCAATTCAGAGATGATCACCACACATATAGACGTGAGACCAGAGGAACTACCCAACTGAGCCCAGCCTAAATTACTGAACTGCAGACATATGAGCTGAATAAGTGTATAAGTGTGTGTGTGTGTGTGTGTGTGTGCATGCATGTGTGTGTGTTATATACAACTGAAGTTTTGTGATTGATTATATTTACTATGCAGCATTAAATTGAACTGTAGATGACTGAGATGAGACATGAATGGATGATCTAAAAGGTCCAGTGCAAGAAAATGTAGGGAAAAAATACAAAATGATGGAAAGCATGAGGAAAAGAAATGTGGAGGACAGATATTCAGGATCCCTAAAATGCCAATAACAGGAGTTCCCATTATTGAAGAAGAAAACTTTAAAACACAGAGAGATCATGCATATCAAAATAATAAAAAAGTTTTCTTATGCTGAAAAAAATTGTGCAATTTGAAATATCACTTAATTTCAAAGCAGCAGTAAACAAAAAGACACATGCCTTACCATATCTTAACAATATTCAGAATCAAATAATAAAGGGACATTTTTGCAAGAACTTTTTGTTTTTTTAAGAACAAAATATTTACAAAGGTAAAAGGAGTCAGACTGGCATGGGAGTAGAAGTTAAAACAGGGTTGGCAAACAATGGCCCATGGGCTAAATTCTCCTGGTGTCTATTTTTGTAAAGATTTACTGAATCATAGCACACCTATTTGTCCACATATTGCCAATCATTGCTTTTGTGCTACAACTACAAAGTTGAGAGGTAGAGACAGAGACTGGTCTGCAAAGCCCAAACTATTATCTGGGTCTTTATATAAAAAGTGTGCTGATAGGCATAGTGGAATGATCATTTTTGCTCTATGGAGTTAAAAGGACTTTGAACTTGGAATTTTATTCCTAGCAAGATATCATTAGCCTATTCGATCAAAAAAAATTTAGTGTGAATATGCAAAAATTCAGAGAATATATTCATCAAGTTCCCATAAGAAGAAATGATCTGAGGAGGAACATTAAACACCAAATGAATCGAATCTGAAATCTCAATGTAGAGGAAGTATTAAATGAGCAGGAAATCATAGACAAAGAGCTTTGCAATAAATACAGTGAAAGCTAAACTGATTATGAGAGATTATTACATACAATGTAATTAGTAAATATGGATTTGTGAAGTAGAAAAGACAGAGTACAAGGAGAAATACAGTGCTCTTACAGTTACATAAAAGTACTAAAATATTTCAGCAGATCCCAGGAGTCATAAAATATCAAGGAGTGGGGGAAATAAAAGCATTCTAAACTTTCCTGTAAGGGATGAGGATCTTGATAGGGAAAAAATTAAAAGCATTTGTTAAAGGTAATAATAGATAAATGAGCATGATTAAAATGCAGGGAAAGTGAGGAAAGCAACTGCAGGAATGAAAAGTCAATAAGCCAGTCAAATTTCTGATTTATCAAGGGGAAAAGTAGAATGACTAGTAACTAAAGGAATTAAGCTAAAATGAAGAAAAATAAAATGAGGACATAGCAAAGTAAAGTAAGTGGTAAACATTCAGTAGTGTGTTTCCATATTACCCTCAAGTAGGCAGAAATCTCAGACTGAATAAAATGTAAACTTTTAGCTATATATTACTTATAAAAATAAACAATGTAATAAAAGAGTTTGAAAACAAAGAGATGGAAGAATGTACCAGGCAAATGCAAACACGACAAAGCAGGAGTATTAAACTTAATACCAAAGAAAGTAAGATTTAAGGTTAAAAGTACTGAGGAGGGTATTGAAGGACATTACACAAAGATAAAAGGAACAATTTATGAAGAAGATATAAAAGTCATAAAGTTGCATGCACCAGGAAGATAGCAGCTAAATATATAAAGCAAAATATTAGAAATGCACATTGACCTTGATAAAAATGCAATTATGGGAGAAGATTTTATTACACCACAATCAAGAATTGCACAGATATAATAGACAAGAAATAAGTGAGGGCACAGAGGCATAGAATAATACAGTCAATAAATGAGATTTTATGGGTTGGCATACACAAATATTCAATATGTACGTCATTGGATCCTACAAGAAGAGAAAAGACATTTCTTCTTATATTTAGGACATATTTACAGTAATCATTCACATCCCATCCATAAATAAAACATTTTCAAAAAGAAAAATCTTATAGTCTATAATCTCTGATCATAATCTAATCTAATTCTTAATATAAAATAGCCTTCAAATATTAATCTCTTGCAAATTAAGGATTCTCTGAATACTTCGTGGGGTCAAAGAAAAGACAAAACTGAAATTACAAACAGTCTAGAAAATTATGGAAAAGCAAATAAATTCTCCTATGTTATTTATGATTATTTGGTTAAAAGTATCACAGGCTTCAGGATCAAACTGTTTTAATAATCTCCCACAACAAGGAATCCTGAGATGGGCATTTCAAGGATTACTTCAGGTGTTCAAGTACATCATCAGGGCCCTGGGTTTCCTTAGATTGATTTGCCATGATATTCTCAGATTGTAGGATTTGTTTTCAGTTCTCTCCCAAGTTTGCAAGGGGTCTGCTTCATTTCCAGGTATTGTATTTCAATGTGCCAGCATTCATTGCATAAAGAGACTATTTCTTACAGCAGTTCTCTTTATAAGAACAATTAAACCTTTCCTCAAAGTCCCCCAGTAGACATCCATTCACATCTCATTGCCCAGAATTTGGTCATATGCCCCAGTACAAACTATACACAGGTAAAGTGAATTTGATCCATAGTTTAATTACATTAATTAGGATTACTTGACTGGGTTAAATGGGCATAAGGGAGGAATGTGTGTTTCATAGACTCCCTAAAATGTGTGCTAAAACATGATTATTTTACTTCTATAAAAGAAATTTTATTTTTTCTACCTTTATTCTCGCTATCTGAAAAATAATAAAAGAATGAGGAGGAAGACAAAGAACCTGTCTAATGTCTTTGACATTACCATTGGTGAAGAGGTGAAGAAAGGAGTACTCATCCTCTCAATGCTCTTTTGTTCTAAGATTTACCGGGCAGGTAATGGTTTTACTGGGTTTGTAAAATAAGTGTTTCTGAATTTGGAATAGTCCACCTTGGGAAGACTTGCTCCTGTATTTTTTATTTAAATTTTAGTTGGTTAATATACAGTGCAATATTGGTTTCAGAAGTAGAATTCAGTAGTTTTCCTTTACACACAATACCCATTGCTCATCGCAACAAGTGCCCTCCTCAACACCCATCACCCACCTAGTCCATCCCCCACCTACCTCCCTCTATCAACCCTCAGAACAAACTGTCTGCTAAAATATCTTACCACAGCCAGAGGGGAACATGTAAAACTATTATCAAAATTTATAATCTTAAAGTACGTCAATAAATTCATTGAAAAGTTTTGAAAGAATACAGTGCATAAGTCAAAAGAAAGTATAAAGATGGCAAAATAATAAGCAGTGAAAGTTAATGAAACATAAAACAATAACAAAATGAAAGGTCAACACTAAAAGTTATTCTAGAACCAAAGTTTCACAGTTGAGTTTTATCTAACTATTGGAAAACAGATAATCCTGATGTTGTATAAATTATCCCACATTGTGAGTGGGATACCAGACCTTAACCAAAGTAAGAAAAGTAATATATAGAATACAAATGTATAGATAGATCAATCTTACTTAGGAATATACATGTAAGAGTCTAACAAAAAATGGACAAATTGAATCTAGACAGATATCAAAGAATAATACACTTCAAAAAAGATTAGATTTATTCCAGGAATATAGCAGTAAGCCTGTGTTTTAGAAGGCTATCAACATAATTACTGGACAAAATATCTATGATCATATTAATACTTGCTAACAAAATTCTTCTAGTAATCATAAAACCCAGCTTCCTGATATGTTCACAAGACATATCTAAAACAAAGCTATAATTAAAATATAAAAATAAAATGATAGAAAACTTATATAAGGCAATACTGTCATAAATAAATAGAAATTTTAAAAAATAGGGGCACCTGGGTGGCCTCGTTGGTTAAGTGTCTCACTCTTGATTTTGGTTCAGGTCATGATCTCACAGTTTGTGGGATCAAGCCCCACATTGGGCTCTGTGCTGACAGCATGGAGCGTGCTTGGGATTCTCTCTCTTTCTCTCTGCCTCTTCCATGGTTGCACATGCACACATACTTGTGCACACTCATTCAAAATAAATATACATTAAAAAAATTTAAATACTAGAATTCACATAAAAAGCATCAATCAAGACAAGAGGTATTTTATAAAAACTTAGGCTATGACTATCACTGCAACAAATAACAGCAGCAACATACACAAAGCAAAAATTGCACCAAATATAAGGAGAAAAATAGAAATACAGGGAGGATTGTACTGGTTTGAAATTTTATTTCACAGCTGTCACTCCAGACAGAGTCTATGTAAAAGAAGTAAAGGTAATCATTAATAGTAAAATTAATAAGGTAAACATTTTAATTATCTAAACAATTATTGCATATTATAGCATAAATAACATGTGATACAGAAATTTGTTGTATAGAAATAAACTGAATGTCATAAACTTATGTGTATATTATTACATATAACAATCTCTGTATCTTGAAAATAGAGGCTATGGCTTTTTTTACCCAAATTTCATGAACATCATAAAAATTGAATGAATATGTATATTATATATATAATGCCACAGAAAAAAAAACTTTAGTAGATATTTTTAAATTGGAAATATTAAAAATTGTGTTTTTATACAAAATAAAATAAAATTGAAATTAGAACCAAAAAGCCAACAGGGCCTTTAACTAAAAATCAGTAAATTATGTATATAAAAATAATGTAAATATTCAACTCTTGGGACAAGTGAAAGTAGAAATTGGCTTTGTAAAATTTCTAGAAAATAATTGTGTTAAAGGAGTTAAATACAATAGCCTATGGAATACCGTTTTGGATGCACTAAAAAAAAAAAAGCTTTGTAGCTAAAAAACAGAAAATAGTATAAATTATAAAGAGATAAAAAAATAAGACTACCATGCAAACTATTCAAGAAACAAGGTGGGAATATTTTAAGTACAGCAATAAAAAGGGAATAATACAATGAAAACGGATATCAACCGTCCGCTCCCCCAAAGATCACCAGAATAACCTGCTGATTAAGCCAAGTCTAAGTACATTAAATGACTGTAGAAAGAGAAGATACAGCCTTGACCGAATCTTAGTAATATCTCAAAATGGGGAGGTCAAGGGCAGAGGTGCATAACGCTTTGCAGTCTGGGATCAAGTAGTTTAAGATGGGTCTATCCAGGTGGGTAACAGGTTGGGATTAGGCAAAGTTTGTAACCTAATATGTTAGGATTGTTGGACACAATGAGATGAAAGCCAAGAAACAAGTCTTGATCTGCTGTTTGTTAAGATGCTTGCCCAGGTAAACAATCCATTGTTTATCAGAATAGCTATTTGCGAAAGTGAAAAAACTGGATAAGTTATTTGTTGATGTATAGCTTTGTCTTCCTGTGCAAGAATTTTTTTGAGCCAACAGTAAAGTCAGATTGACATAGGTGGTCTCCATCTTCAGCCCTGATAATTAAGCTACATGGAGGCAAGTGGTTTCAGTTCTGAATCAAAAATATCCCAGCAGATAGAGAAATTCTTACTAGATTCCCTTCTAAATCTGAACAAGAAAATATGGGGTGAAAAAGTTTAATCTTCTGTTGGTTTCACATATAAAGGATAAACTAATGTCACATAAAATATTCCAGAACATAGGAAAAAAAGTACATCTATCAATGCATTTTTATGAAATAAGTGTAGTTTTACTAGTAAACCCCTACAACTGCAAAACTTCCACACATCAACCTTACTTATGTATGTTTGCAAAACTTAAGTACAATGTTGAAAAGCAGAATTCAGCAAAACATTTAAAAATGATGACTAAGAATGATTTATTCTGAGAACATTCAATATTGGTTCAATATTGCCAATCTATTAATACAATTTATCTTACTAATAATCTAAGGAGAAAAATTGTATCTCTGCAGATGCTGAAAAAGCAATTGACACCAACAATTCTTATAACTGTCTTCAATAACAAAGCAAGAAATTAATACTATCTTGATAAATCTATCTCATCCTCAAAGCCAACTTAATGCTAATGGAAAATATTACATTTTATGGAAAATATTACATGTTATTAAAATGTTAAACATATAACTGCCATGTAACCTGGCCATTCCACTCCTAGAGAGTTCCCCCACCCCTGAAAAATGGATGCATTTAGTCATACAAAGACTTGTACAAGAATATTCACAGAAGCTATATTTGTAATAGGCCAATATGGATACAACCCAATAATCCACCAGGAAGTGATTACATAAAGAATTATGTAGTAGATTCATATAATGGAATACAGTAAAATAAGTAACAATAAAAAATGAACTATTCATGCATGCAAAAACGGGAATAAGCCTCAAAATTTACAGGGTTTGGTAAGGGGCATTGAGTAGGCTTAAATCCAACACCCACAGGCTATGCCCATTGCACAGCACTCAGAAAGTGAGGCTGGAGGAACAAGAAGCTTAAGGGATCCCCCTTGGCCTTGCTAAAGGTGTAGATAAAGTGGGCACACTGCACCAGCCTTGGAGGATTGGGAGGGATAAATTACATAGGGCATGAAAAAACTTTTTGTGGGGAATGGTTATGTTCATTATTCTGATTGTAGTGATGGTTTCATATGTGTATACCTATGTCAAAAGTTACCAGTTGTACATTTTAACTGTGTGCAAGCTATGTCAATTACACTTTAATAAATCTGTTTTAAAATTTTAGATTTGAATAACTACAGATGCTAGTGGCAACCATGTTTGAGTACAGCTTTACACTGATGTATTAGGAAAGTATGTGTTAAGTAGGAAACACAGGCAGCAGGTCAGGATAAAATCAGGCAAACTATATTTTGCTTCGGTGAGATCTCTTAAAGACCTACTTTGCTTCCTGTGTATTTCTATTTGTATAGCTCTAAAGATTTTAAAGGAGTAGAATTGTTTATTTTCTGCTACTTGTCTGCAGGAAGCTTATCATCTAATCATGGAGGTATGAAACTATAAATAGCAACTTGAGAGAATATATAGTCAAATGACCAACAGAGGAGGGATTCCTGTTTCCATTTCATAGAAAAGTGCTAATCAAATTCAAAGGGCCCTAAGTAGAGTCTGAAATGATCTGCAAAAATTTTATAAATATGACAGGACATAAGTGGATCTCGAACAAGAATGGTAACAGCAATCAAAGGTGGGCAGGATGGAATGAAGAATATTTGGAGACAAGAAAAGCTGGTCATTAGTTTTGTCTGATTACTGCCTCTTAATCTCTTTTCTCTCTTCTCTTCTGTTTTCTCTCAAGTAACACTGACTCCTTCATGTACTGTTATAAAAAGAACACCATATTATAAGTTAGAATAGTTTTGTTCTAATCTCTTTTCCATCACTTATTTGCTATGTCTTTGGGAAAGTAGCAATCTCTTTACACCTCAGGTTCTAAGGTGGAAAATATATGTACGTAGTAACACCTGCCCTACTTATTTTATAGGTCTGCTGTGAATATGAAGTGAGATCATGAATATAAAAGTGCTTTGAAAATTGTCAAGTGCTTTACAAGAGGAAGGGATTATTCTTTGCCTTTATAGAAGCGAAGGTTTTATTTCTAAAAGCACTTAGAACAATTTGAATATTTACATAATAGCTAAGGAAGTGCACTTGTGGCAGGGAGAAATGGGGAGAACCAAGATTTCCACTACTAAATTGCTTTATCATCCATAGCAGCCCCTCATTGTCCTGTACAAAGTGAGTACTAAGTAATTTTTGATTACATAGTTTTGATTCCGTGTTTGATTACTAAATGCCATACTTATGAGACACTTTTCCTAAATTATCTTATAGTGTTAAGAATCTCTTCATGTGACTATGTTAACTCTAAATTTTGCAGAAAACTTTTGAAGAATATAGGAACCAGGGTACATATAAATTTAAAACACCAAGAATCCTACACAAAATCTAAAATATGGCAGACATTTAACCAATGAAACTTGAGGGTTTATTAAATGAGTTTCTAACACCTAGATGAGATTAATGGAAGATCATATATTGGCTTAGCTTTCTAGAAGCCTAACATTTGAATTCAAACAAATATCCAAACTAGACTAGTTGCATTTTCAATGTTAATGACCCTTTAAAGGATGAAATCCTGGGGTACCAGCGTAGCTCATTTGGTTAAGTGTCCAACTCTTGATTTCATCTCAGGTCATGAACTCATGGTTGGTGAGATTGGGCCCCTCCTTGGGCTCCATGCTGACGATGCAGAGCCTGCTTGGGTTCTCTCTCTCCCACTCTCTCTGCCCTTCCCCCACTCATGTGTGTTCTGTCTCTCAAAATAACTTAAAAAAATAAACGGTGAATTTCTAATATTTCCCCCCACAATTTTTTGCAGACAACAACTTCAGTTACCAAGACACTTCCCATTTCCTTAACAAACAACCTTTAAAAATGTGTAATTTGCCTTTTGAAAAAAAGTCTTATAAGTAGGAAAAAATTTCAATGATAGAAACAAGGCATTCTACACCTGATAAAATGAGTGATTCAGTTTCTCTTTTTCTCTTCAAAACCAACAGGCTAAGTTATGCTTTCTAGTTGCATGTGAAGTTCAACAAGATGCAGTAGTAACTTAGAGTTTATGTTGCAGGATTCGAGGCAAGGTGTGAGTAAGCAGAAGCTTGAATTCATGCCTCTCAATCCCAACTCTGAATTGAAGATGGTGTTTGGAATGGAATCTAGGGCATCTGACTTTCAGTTCTCAGCACTAACCATTTCATGACCCTTATTCATCACACTACTCGAAATGAGACATTTAATTAAGTGTGCTCAGATTTTAATACTCCACTTGATTGGCTATAAACCCAGGAACGCGTGCAGATCGTATTGTACTCCTCTCCGTTATCTTTTGCACCATACATTACTTTTCATGTGAAGCCATAACTGTATGCTCCATTATGAGTGCTTCTGCTGGAAATTCAGGCGTTTTCATTCCACATCCACAGCAGGAAGCTTGCTACAATCAGACAAGCAGACCAGCCTTCTGACATTCCTGTTAACATTGCTCATGAAACTTTGTAATACCAGAACTCTCTGACAATACCGAAAATAAATTTCAGAGCTGTGTTTCCTTACCTGAGTCTATTATTTTATCTAAAACACTTTCATCTTCTTAAATTCACTTTTGAAATGCTCCATTTATTTGGAGTTAGAGTAGCTTTCATTCTTTGGGAAGAGCCACTACTGCTCCACTCTATCTTACCTCATAGGACAGTCCTGATCATCTAAACCCTAATGTGAAGGGAACGTTTGTTACCACAAAAAAGAGACAGTGGTCATCACTGCAGTGGTGGGGGTCCTCTCCTTTCAGTGTATGGGCTGATTTGATTGGACATAACACAAAGTGACTGTGTTTATGTTTGTAAATGTCAATTTTACCTACTCATGTATATAAACTGTTAAGGTGAATTTCCTTCATAATAGGGGCTATGGCAAGCTCAAAAGAGCAATGCCTTTGGAGTCTGAGAGTACTTGCTAGCTATGCTATGTGATCTCAACACAATACGTAATTGTATTATGTCCTCTGGAACTCAGTTTCACTATCTATAAACAGGGAATGGTAGTACTTATTATGTCAAAGTGTTCTCATAAGGATCATGCAAATATTGTTTATGTGTGTTGTGTGTGCAAATATTATTCTTACATCATTATGCCTTTATCAGCCCACTTCATAACAATTAACCCTCTCTCTGACCTTCTATAGGGATTCCACTGAGCTCACTCTTGTGGTTATTTGCATTCCATTTAACCATTAGCAATGCTGCTTCTTCAATATCCAAGCATATTTAAAACTATTAGAGACATGACATATGGCTCTAAATCTGATAATCACTCATGATAGATCTGTGGTCTGACAGAAAGCTCAATGTAAAGTGAAATGATACATAGATAATAGAAAAACACAATATTGGAAATTATATAATATTTTCCCCTTCCTTACCAGCCCTTGGGACTTATTAAATTAGCAGGCCAATAGACTACTTTCTTCTTGTAGATATAGCTTACCTTATGAAAACAAAATTATAGAAACCTCTGAAAAAAGTAGATTGCTGCATCCTTTTTTCAGGAGAACAGTAGCTTAAAATGAATGAGAACAACATGTCACATTGAGAACAGGTGGGGAAAAACTCAGTTTTGTGTTTTTGTTTCTCCTACAATGCCTGGGAGTTCCAACACCAGCTGGAGTCACTATGAGGTATCAGCAAAGAGAGGCAGCACCTTTCAATGCCAGCCAGGGATGGCAGCTATAATGTTGGTAGGGAAGAGCCTGCATGGGGACTACAAGCAGACACATGTGCAAGAAGACCTACAAATCCCTGAGCATACCTAACCCTAGCCACATAGTCCCAAGAAATACATAACTATAAATATGAAGCAACTCTTGGAAAAATCTTAGTCCCTGGAGCAGAGGGTAACAGGAATTCTCTGAAGGGAAGTCACCTGTGGGGGAACATATGCAAATAGGTGTAGTTGAGTTCAGATTTTAATAATAGAGGACATTCAAGCTAAAGCACATTTCCCTCCATTCCTGTTTTTCCAAAACCAATTAATGGATTCAAAATACGCTCTGGAGCTTCATATTTTTCCTCATTCATATAAGCCAAGTCCCCATTATTCCAGAGGAATATGAGGTAATAGAAAACCAACCAACAAACAAAACAAATATATAAGCAGCATCACTATTATAAAAAAAGTCACAAACTGGAACAACTCATACCAAATGAAAAATTAACAACCGTTTTTTTTAAACTAGCATAATAAACATCCTAATGAAATCAAGGCACTATCTGGCATGAAAAATTTGAGTGAAAATAAAGAATTCAATAGTTTAATTGAATAGCAGTGTGTATAAAGCTTAATAATCAATTAATAAATTTAAATATCAGATCAAGAAACACTGTGAGATATGAAGAAGCACAAAAACAACAACTATAGAAGAAAAAAGTAGGGAAAGAAGATAGAAATGGAAATGTTAATTTAAAAAAAATATGTTTCACAGAAAGAAAAGGGAAAGCTCATTTGATAAAGAGGAAAATATTGGAAGAAAAACATGTTGATAATTTCTCAGAATTAAACAAATATTTCTTTAATGTAGACTAAAAGTACTCAACATTACCAAACAGGAGATATAAGGCAGGGAGGAGGGGGGGGGGAGGGAAGGATTATTAACTTAGAAATATTTGATTGAAATTTAAGAACACCAAACATAAAGAGAGAATTTGGAAAGTTTCCAGAATGAATGAGTAGGTAATGTACAAGGAGTGAGTGTCAGATCGATGACAAACTTCTTAAAGGCTTTTTTTTAAATGTTTATTTATTTTTGAGAGGGAGACACAGAATCTGAAGCAGTTTCCAGGCTCTGAGCTGTCAGCACAGAGTCTGATGTGGGGCATGAACCCACAAACTGCGAGATCATAACCTAAGCTGAAGTCAGATGCTAACTGACTGGACCACCCAGGCTCCCCAAGATTGATGACAAACTTCTAACCAGCAGCACATAAAATAAGAATGTAACAGAGTAATATGTTCAAAATGTTAAGAGAAAAACAGTAATTTCTATTTATTTATTTGAGAGAGAGAGAGAGAGAGCATGTGTGTGAGTGGAGTAGGGGCAGAGGGAAAGAGAGAGAGAGAGAGAGAGAGAGAGAGAGAGAGAGAATCTTAAGCAGGCTCCATGTTCAGCATGGAGCCCAGTCTGGGGCTTGATCTCAGGAACTGTGAGATCATGACCTAAGCCAAAGTCAAAAGTCAGATGCTTCTCAGACTGAGCCACCCAGGTGCCTCCAAACAGTGATTTCAATGTAGAAGTTTATATCTGGCTAAACTCTTATTTAAATA
The DNA here is from genome assembly GCF_022837055.1 of Prionailurus viverrinus. Lineage (NCBI taxonomy): Eukaryota > Metazoa > Chordata > Mammalia > Carnivora > Felidae > Prionailurus > Prionailurus viverrinus. The sequence goes on along the minus strand of NC_062572.1, from coordinate 65,956,236 downwards.
TAAAGGTGAAATGAAGGTATTTTAAGCTTTTTCACAGCCTTATACAAGATCTCAGGTGTGCAAAACTTCATGTTTAACAGGCTTCAGATAAATTGAGATTCTCCATAAAAACACTTGTGGAAAAGTATTCCAACAAGAAGACAACTAAACCACAGAGAATTCCCCAAACCATATATAAAAAGTAAGTAAAGAATCATAATTAGGCCCTGGTTTAAACATTAGTAAATAAACCCACTGAGAGAATATGATTTTCCAAATAATATTATTAATCCTATCTTTTATGAAATTCTCCTGATATGAATAAATTTGATTTAAAAAACAGGGGTGGGGTGCCTGGGTGGCTGTGTTGGTTAAGTGTCTAATTTTGGCTCAGGTCATGATCTCGAGGTTAGTGAGTTCAAGCCCCCCCATCCCTCCCATTTGGGCTCTGCACTGACAGCTCAGAGTCTGGAGCCTGCTTCAGATTCTGTCTCCTTGTCTCTGCCCCTTCCCCCATTCACACTCTGTCTTTCTCTCTCAAAACTAAATAAACATTAAAATTTTTTTTAATTCTTAAAAAAAAATTCCCAGTTAGTTGAATTTCGTTTTTGTATGAAATTGAACTACAAAATTCAAGCTGATTTTAAACAAGTGAAGAGAATTTCATATCCTAAATAAAGTATACCCTTCATAGAAGTCAGCTTTGTAGGTTCACATGTATGCTTGTGTTATTTGTCTTTGAAGCAAGTTCAAAGGCAAGAAACTATAACAGCATCAATAATAAAAATAATCTGATTAATTCTCTCCAACGTTACTTTTGGGTTCAAAATTACATCCCATAAAGTCACCTTTCTTCTAACTCTTGATTAATATTTTTTATTATTATTTCCCCAAATCAAATTCACCTCCAATGGACAGAACACTTCATCAGTGAGGATATCAAAAAGGTTTCCACAGTAACCTTGAGAAAATTGTGGAGGTGCAAGTATGCACAAAAGCCGCGTCAGTTTTTTCCATCGCCAAATCAGATTCATTCATGGCTTTCAGGCTCTTCTGCTTCCAGACTTCAGATTATTCCTCCTTCTATCTCTGTTTATTCTGGCTTTCCTTTCAATGTCTAGTCTTCTGTTCCCGCCACATGGCAAATCCCTAACAAACTAATTCACGTCAAGTTGTAGATGACAGCAGTTGACAATGCTATGTACCATTTTTAGGACAACAATCATTAATATTGGGGAATTCAAATCTAATTGTGACAGGCATAGTACTTTGCTTATTTCTGTAGCCAGGAGGAGGGATGGGTGATATTTAAATACAGAGATAAAGAAGTTCTTGCAGGCTATGATCTCTTCATATACATTTGAATGAAAGGCTGGCTCAGGATTCATTTGTTTCTCCTTTCACAAACAAAATCATTATGGCTTGTGAGAAGCTGGTATTTTTGTCCATCTGTGATCAATCTCAATAGCTTGAGGGGATGAAAATCTAACACATGGTTACACAATCATTAGACTTGACACATAAGCAAGAGAGTCAGACACTCATTTCCCAAAATGGATTGAGCAGAAAATCCCAGAGCATTCAATGCAAATGAACCGGGAAGTTTCCAAGAATCTAGGTCACTTTAAGCAATGGAGAGTAATGAGTTCCTGAATTCTTCAATAGCATAGGTCCCCAAAATAGGAACTCACATAACCTATCAAATACCCACCTCCCAAATATTGCCAGAACAGCCTGTTGTTAAGACAAAGCTAAATTTCCTGTCCACCGAGGTAAGGATAACCACTGCCTCAAAAGAGAAACATGAAAAGCCACTAAACTTATTGAAATTTTTATATCTGGTTAAGTGCAGAGGACTTATTAGGGTTGAGTAAGGATCATGATATAATAGTTTAGGGTTGGAGTACATTTGAGGCAAGGGGTTAAAAGAATCTTGGGCTGTAAACTATCAGTTAATGGTTTCTGTTGACAAGTTGACAGATCTTTCCAAAGATTCAGGAATAAGCAGTAAAGTTATTTGGAACTTTTATCTTTCTGGAAAAGAGTCTCCTGGAATAGTAAAGTTATGCTAATGAAAACAAGATGATAGTCAAGTCATGTTTATGTAGACAGTAAATTGTATGGCACATGGTTTCTCTTCAGGAAACTTCCCAATTTTTAGTAATTCACAAATGCCTCATATACTAGTACATTAATTTTCATATTTTCTGAATCTTGTAAAGGTCCTAGTGTATGAAAGCATCCAATAACTAATGAATAAATATAATAAATCAATTAAATTAATACCGGCTGTAGATGACTGATAAAAGAACATTTTTAAAAAGAAGTTGTGCCATGAGAAGCAGTAGAAAGATTTATGGATCATGAGAAGCCAGAGGAAGAGCCACAAAGAATAAGAGGAATAACACTAAATGAGGGGAGAAGAAAACACAATGTTTACATTTCTTTATTTTGCCAATTGTCCAAAATTTCTTTGCCTAAGACCACCATTGCTCCCTAGAGGACACTAGAAATCAATTGTGGCAGTAAATCTTTGGATGTGTCTTAGGAAATAGTGCTGGTGTTTCTCTGAGTTGAAGATTTTTGTCTTAAGAAGTGAGGATGGGAAGCCTTTCTATCTTCTCCATGCACTGTCAAGAGGAGGACTTTAGCGTCCAGAAGATATAATACTCTGCATGATGTTTTAAACAATGAACATGAAAGGAGTTAGGGGAAAAAATGCATCTTCTACGTTAGGTTCCCTATTTCATAAGTCTTTACGGGAAAAAGAGTGATGATAAGAGGGGGAAAGAATCTGTGCATTTATAAAAACAGAACTCTTGTTCAGTATGCTTTGCATGTAAAAAAATTCCATAAGGCCAAATTCGGAAATCCACCGGAATGTGAGCCAATTCCAAGCACAGATCAGAGTCTCTTAATTCCAGTTCAACCTGTGAGATGCAGACTCTTCAGCTATATATTAGTGCAACTCAAGTAGTTAAAAATTATTAGAAAACATGCTTTTCTAACACCTTGTCTATATGGTGGATTGTTCTGACAGCGTTCAATAGAAGTGCTCAATGTGGATTTCTTCCATGTTCAAGTTAAGGCAGCCTATGACATAGCTAGAACTGCAGGACAAACCAGCCCAGGTTTAAAATATATAAGGAGCCAGACTTTTCTACATGGGAACAAAAGTCACTTCATTTAGCTACAATTTTCAGGTGTCAGTCTGTACATGAAACTCCATCCTTAGATCTGAGAAATCTCAGCCTTTTCCAGGATTCCGTTCTTTAAAGTGAGTCTATGGGTTCAGAAAGAATGTGCATCAGTAGCCTATATCCCTCACTTTTAGATAACTCTCCAGATTCTGGGATCCTGGAGTATCCTGCCCAAAGAATTCTGGGGTTGCTCCAGGGTCTGCTCCAGGGTCCCATTCTACCCCGGCTCCCCATTCCTAATGCTGCACCTTGGAACTAGTGTGTACACTCCTAGGTGCAAAGAGTGACCTAGAAAGCACCTTTTGCAAAGGGTGCACAGAGCTTGGACATGCAGGATGGGGTATCCACAAATGTGGATATAAGCTTTTTGACAGTTTATGACTAGATCAGGTCAGGAGTGGGGTTGGAGAGCAATGGGAAGAAGGAAAACGAACAACTGTGTGTCAGGAACCAAGAAGCTGTGTCTCCACTTATCATTCTCCTGTGAAACTCCAAAGAATTTAAAGAACTTTCAGTTGAAACTTGCTCTTCCTGATCATTATGAAAGCACAGTTGCCCAGGCTAGAGAATAGAACATGGTTATTTAGTATTTTATTAGCTTGACTTACTTTTAAATGCCTATATGTAAAGAGTGTGGACCTAAATTTCTTTTTTTTTTCAAGCCCTGCACATGTTTTTTCAACCCCTGCATAGTGGTTGGTCTGAATGTTGTGCATGTGTGTTTGTGTGTGTGCGAGTGCGTGTGCCTGTAGGTGGTAGGGATGGCATTGATTTGCGCAGTTTAGGTAGGAGGTCTCCATGTGTGAGATAGATGTAACACAAATCAGGAGAAGTATTTCTTTTTAAAATTTTTTTTTAATGTTTATTTATTTTTGAGACAGAGAGAGACAGAGCATGAACGGGGGAGGGTCAGAGAGAGGGGGAGACACAGAATCGGAAGCAGGCTCCAGGCTCTGAGCTGTCAGCACAGAGCCCCACACGGGGCTCGAACTCACCGACCGTGAGATCATGACCTGAGCCGCAGTCAGACGCTTAACCGACTGAGCCACCCAGGCGCCCCAGGAGAAGTATTTCTACTGAAAATCTTACCTTCCCGAAATTAAAGGTTTTGTACTTAGTGTTAGAAAACAAATAGAGGAAACTGAATTAAACCACATGTAACAGAGTATTAGTCTAGAAGACTAATGGATGGTGGCAAGGAAGGAAGTGAAGTGCAGGAATTAGGTTACAGAGAGATAGTTAAGTCTTTGTCAAAAGAAATTGATTCTTATCATATATAGTTCATGTTTGGTTTTTACTATGGGAAGAGGGTAGATGCCTGAAAGAGCTTTTAGATTTGTATAGCTTGAGGCATTTCCAACTGAATTATTTCTACCGAAACATAGACCATCTATCACTGGATTTATATAAGCATGGTTTATGAATTTTTTATTTTATGTATAATTTTATGCAGTAGTCCCCCTTATATGCAAGGGATACATTCCAAGACCCCCAACAGATGCTTGAAACTGTGGATAGCTCCCAATCCTAAATATACTATGTTTTTCCTATACATGTATACTTATGAAAAAGTCTTATTCATAAATTAGGCACAGTAAGAAATTAATAATAGCTAATAATAAAACAATTATAACAATATACTGTAATAAAAGTTATATGAATGTGGTCTCTCTCCGTCTCAAAATATCATATTGTACTGTACTCACCCTTCTTCTTGTGGTGATGTAAGATGATAAAATGCCTAAAATTTGATGAGACAAAATGAGGTGAATCACATAGGCATTGTGATGTAGGGTTAGGCAACTATTGACCTTCTGACTATATGTCATAAGCAGGATCATGTGCTTCTGGATTGTGGTTGACCACAAATAACTAAAAACCACACATACCCAATTTTCTATATCAGAAAATTTTTCACTTTTACTAAGAAAATGTGCTAACCTAAATTGTGCTATGTCCTGACACATAGGAAAAAGTTATAGCTTGCATCTGGTATTGACTGGTGATCCAGTAGTCTAGGTAGAAGCTGAGGAAAAAAAAATGGACAGGTGCATTGCACTGTGGGTCAATTCTTCTTAGAGCATAAGAAGCAAGACCATAACTCCTAGAGGAAATGTTCTGAAAGGTCAACCATAAACATGATAACTTTCTCAGCCCTGCTTTTCCCTACCCCGACTCTCTTCTAACCCAGTGTCATGCTAATTCTAACTTGACAGACTTGATGTCAACTCCAGATTTTATATCCCCTAGGTATTTGATGAAACAAGTAGTTAGAAGTTCTCTGTATTCTGTATACAAAGCCACATAATCCCAAATAGAATACACAAGAAGGAAGACAAAACAAAACAAAAACAACACAAACAAAACAGAACTTTCTTCTCCAAAGAATGCATACTATGAAGCAAAAAAGCTATAGTAGTCCATGAGAAATGACAGGCACTTAAAAAAATAGTGTTTTATTAAAAATTTAAGAAGCTATAAATGATTCTGAGAAACAATGAGGCAATTTGAAAACACTTGTTAATATAATTACCTATGCAGAGGCAGTGGTTGGAATATAAATCTGTGGTTGCCTCAGATTGCTTAGCTGGCAGAGTAAACCTTTGGTAGAATTAATTTTCCCTTTCATATCTAAACCTTTGGTTTCTATATAGATTGGAAGTTCCTATAATAAAACAAAAGTCCCAGCAATTGTTGGAGCATAGCATACAAATTGTCTAAAAACTCTTCTAATAGTAAATTGCCCTCCACTGATTCCTTTACTCAATCATTTATCCCAGCTCCATTTTATTCCTTTGCATCCTTAAAGAAATCAAATTCAGGAAAGGTTTGACTGTCACTAACCCTTCCCAACTGCTTGCTTTTCCAAGTGCTTTCAAATAGCCTCAGAGAAATTCCTGTATAGTCATATGTACCACAATTAGCTGCAAGGGCAAAGGATTTGACCACTGCATTTTGTCAGTTACATGGAGTATCACATATATGATAGGTTTTGCAGGGGGATAAACAAAGAATATGAAAGACACCCTAGCCCTGTGAACCCTGGATTCTGGCTGGATCACAGATGGGAACATAAGAAAAGAGAATTCTACCACTAAAAAATAATTAAATACTGAAAACTAAATATAATAGTCATTCATCTCTCTCCTCCCAGTTTCTATACTTGCTCAATTCCTTCACATTCTCTTGCCACTTCTTTCTATCTAAACTGCCTTCAGATATTTCAGTGACACTAGGAAAATGTAAGTAATACATTTTCTTCACAACAAAAATACACAAACGGTTGAAAAATATAGGTTTTTCAAACCAAAAAGCTGGCTCTTATTTTCTTTTCACTCCTATTCTCCCTTCATTTGGAGGGAGACATATTATTTCCAGCTTGTTTATTTATTTGGCTATTTATTCATATATTGAGTGTCTCTATCAATTCAGTATCCAATCCATGCCCATCACTCTGACCCATGCTGGGTGCCCAGAGTGCAGTCTGTAGATAGAGAAGATTACAGGGGCTCCCAGGATGCAAAGTAAGGGGCATTCGAAGGTCAGCAGAAACGGATCTAGTATCACAGCTGAGAAGTAATATTAATTAAAATTTGGGTCAGTGAGAACATTTCGAGCCTGTATATTGACTAGAGCAGAGATTCAAGGAGTTGAAAGAAAAGGTATCTATACCGACTCTAGAGGGCCAAATTAAAAATGTTAGCTGGCATTTTTCCACTCCTTCTCCAGGGTGCCATGGCTGTTAAAGTGGAATTGAAATGCATCCTTCCCAGTCTGGGGGCCATTCTGATCTGACAAAGCAGAGCTACCCACTGTGCTAAATGTGCTGCCACTATTGCTCTGCCCTCATTCTTGGTTACAACTGCTTTCCAATTAATATCTTGGGTGCATTATAAATTTGCTCTGGATGCCAGTCATTCCATAAAAAAACAGACTTAAACTGAGCTCAGCAGTTATAATTATTTTTTGTTAATTTTATAGATTCTTTTTTTTAAGTTATCCAAGACTTACTCTTGTTTTATAGATTTCCCTGACTTCAAAGACCTCAAATCACAGAAAGCATAATTTAATTTTCTCTTACTTTACATGATGGGTTTGCTGGAAAATTTCTGTTTGCTTCTCTAGATCTACTCTCTACCCTTTTGTACCTGAGGAGCTGGAGCTGACTTACATGGCACTCTACAGATAGAACCCTTTGTCCTGTGGCTTTCTCTTGGATTTGATCAATGGGAATCACCAACAGGAGATTAGAGTTTATTCTCCTAGTTTCCTCACTATTGTTCAATGCTCAATTGCTGGTCACTGCTCCAGCAGTGGAGGAGGAAAGAGAAGTGAGAAGGTGTAGGGAAGAGGTTGCACTGTCCCCAAATCCCAGTGACTATTTCTTTCCTTGAACCCTCAACTTTATGAGAGGAGTAACTAACCTCAAGATATTGCATTATCTCTTATTTCCCTATTCCTATTACCTAAGTGCCTTTGTAAACTGTTCACTTATTAAAGCCTCCTCAAATTAAATCCAACTGGAATATATCTCTGTTCTTATTGTGATATAGACACAATGGGAAACTGATTTATTTGCCAGAAATTTTCTAGAGGTGATGTGGTAGAGGCAACTGCATTGTCATTGAAAAAGGTCAGGATGGAAATCCTGACTCCAAAACTTGCTCACCATGTGACCTTGGTCTAGTTACTTAATCATTCTGTGCCCCAGTTTTCTTCTCTATAAAATGAATAAGTTACTTTTCAAGTTTCCTGTGAATATATAATTTATGAAAAGTGCTAAGCATAGTACCTGGGGCAGAGAAAATTTCTTATCTTGGTGGCTAGCAATCAGTCCAGTCATTCAGGTGTTAATGAAGCCAATAATCCAGTTTCCACCCTTGTAGAGGCAAGCTTCTCTTAATCGCTTGGCCACTCAATGCCTTCTTGCACTCTTAACCCTGGGTAGACATGTATTCATTGATTCAACTAATATTTATTGATTGCCTATTATCTAGACGACATCATGTTAAGAGCTGTGGAGAATTAAAATAAGATGTAAGTCTTATTTCTTAAGAAGCTTATATTCTATCAGGAACAGGGAGACAAAGGAAATTATCATCAACTGGATTCCTAAGATGTTATCAGGTTTTCAAATATTCTTACCTAGGAAGCTGAGTGCCACAGAAAGGTAGAAATATAGGATATATCAAGGAGGCAGATTGCCAACAAACTAGAATGCAAAATATTTAGAGAAAGAAATGTATTTCTTTGAGTCTGTTAGTGATTATCTTGTAAATGCAAGCCATAAGTGATCCTGAAACTTACTTTTGGAATACACACTCAAAGAAAATAGGTATGATGTTTTGCCCATGACAGGCTGTACATTCATTCACTGATCCTCTTTTCTCTGCTCCAGAGTACAGTTATCTTTTTACACAACTTTGACCTGGCCAGCCAATCATGATTTCAAAAAACTAATCTATTTTAATTAATTTTTTGCTTAAATGATACAAAGAGTGTACTCCATGTTCAATTCCACCCCAGATATTAAGGATTCTCTGACCCCCACTTTCAAATACAGATTTAAAACACTCCAGTATCATTGTTTTTGTTTTTCACAGGTCAATGATGTTCTAAACTGAAGGGTTCAGGGTTATAAGGGTCCATGCTGCACTCCTGGCAAGAGAGCATTTGGCTGATTTATTTGGGAGCTCAATTTTCCTTACAGTAAAATGGTAAAATGTGGGTTTGCTCACAAACAATTTCTATTTCCATCCAATTTCAATTCTAAGCCATTAAAGACACATTAATATCCTTCAAGCTATCCATCCAGGTGAGAAAGGTAGGAAATTCAGGTTCTTCAAGGAGAAAATTGCTTCTAATACTCTGCCAAATAAATGACCACTGTTTCTGCCTACATATGAGCAGTCTGATCAGAATACACATAATTAGCTAGTCTTAGAATTTTCCAGCCCTCATAATCTTCTGTATTTCTTAGGAATATTGGACTAATCAGTTGGATATTGGACTAATCAGTTGACTTTTGAAGGAATCTGGTCATTTGAATTGGGATAGGAATAATCTTTTTTACATGGCTTCCCATTTGTCTTAGAGCGAGTTTCATGGGCCCAGTTTACTGCCATCTGAAACTCTTGTGAGTGTACTTGGATGTGTGAGTTTGAACATTATTGGTACATCAAACCACTCATAAGCAATTTAGCTAGTCAGTGAACTGTAGGCTCTAGTGCTTTCCTAGGAATACAGACAATTTCCCATATATTACACATCCACTAGTATTAAAGACAAGCTTTGTGATTCCTATATCTACCAAAGGCAGTCCATCTGGGAATACAATCAGACACAATAGACACACACACACACACACACACACACACACACAGAAATATACCAACATAGACACATGGACATATGAAAAGTGCACACATGAGCACACACATACATAGACACACACACACACACAGAAACACATGTGTCTTTCCATGTCTCAGAATGTCCATAAAATGACATGCTTTGAGTGATGTAAAATCATATGGCAGGGTGATATGAGATATCAGAGAGGAAAGGTCAGTTGGTGGTGAGATTTTACTGTATATCCCAATCCATCAGGGGGGTTGCACTGTCAAACAGTGCAACAAAGGCAAGACTTATAAATTAGTTATCTAGTCAGTTGAAGTTGAGAGTTTACTGTTACTTTACACGTTTCCTCATTCATTTTCCCCCCAAAAACAAAACAAAATAAAACAAACAAACAAAAAATGCCAGCACATTACTCACACTATTTCTTCCAACTGCAATGCCCTGAACCCCAACACAGTCTATATTCAAGAGTTAGTCATAGTTGAATAAATGCTTTGAAAGACTGTCTCCATTCATGACTGGAGGGCTGGGTCTTTGCATTTGTACAGCCTCTGCTATTAAGGAGAACACTATTCATTTGCAGAAATAAAATTTTGGAACTTTGTAAGGGGAAAGAGTCTTAGCTATCATATAGATAAGCAACTTTTCTTTTAAAGTTGATACAACTGAAGCCCTAATAGATGAAATGACTTTTCCAGGGTCACATAGCATTATCACTGTAGCTTTGTTCCTTTGGGACTCAAGGATTTCCTCCTGAACATGAGACACACTCAAAGGTATTAAGCACCATATTAGTGACTTTTACAACATATTATGTAATTTGCTTAATTTTCACAACAATCTCATGAAGTGGATATAATCCTATTTTATAGCTTGGAAACTGCGTGGTTGGTCAATGGAGGAATCTGGACTGGAACCTAGGTCTCCACACTGTTTCCTGGGATGTATCCATGCCAAATCTGCCTCGCTGCAGTCATTGATTAAAATGCAAACACACCTGGGAATTACAGTCTTAGAAGCTAATATCCCAGTTACTAATCCTGCTTTAGGGGAGATTAGTTGACAACTTGGTGAGAGCAGGAATTGGACTCTGAAGTTGTGCTTAAAGGCAGATTTTGATAGTGAAATGGCAGAGTATAAATGATCTATTTCATAGCTTTGCCTTGAGCTATTCCTATTCTATTTACCCATCAGCTGTGTGACAGTCTGGTAGAGGGGCAGATGGGAAAACCATTGCCAGAAAAGAGATAGGTCTGTCATTACTGGAAAGTGAGTCCCTCCTCTGATCCACCTACCCCCTTCTATGAGAGCCCCGTTGAGAAATGAGTTTGCCCTGGAACACTCAGAGGAAGCCCATTTTCTGGGGAACAGGCAAGGCTCCTCCAGGCAGTCTCATCACTTTGTGGCCTCTATGATGATAATATATTTGTGCCTAATCCATAATTAACTGGGAAGAGCATACTATTAATTATTTTGCTCAGTTGTTAATCAGTGGGGTGTTTCCCTCCCGCACCCCTCCCATTGAACACTAACCTGTCAAACTCTAGTAATTGTTGCATGAACAGGTTTGGGTAAAAGTCTCCAAGGAGGACAATTCTCTTGTTCCATTAGCGAGAACACATATAGATCATTTTCAGTGCTAATCTAGGGCTAAAATCAATTATGTCTCTTGTATTTAAAAATTAAATTGACTCGCCATGGGAGTAGGATGAAGGAAAAATACATTCCTCCTATTATGTGTAATTACAATTGTAAAACATTTTCCTTCGGAATGTAATTGCTGCCTGCAGAGGCTGAAGCAAGAGCTTGAAGCGTTTAGTGGAAAGGCTGGGCTTTCTTTCAGGTTTTTTCTTTGGGCTTTTGTTTCCCACCCCTCCCCAGACCTCTTTCTTCCTCTTCATTTTAATGCTATTATAACACTGTGAGGTCCTCTAAGGCTTCTCGACTTTCAAAGAATCTCAAATGTAGTTTAGGGCATAGGAAGCAAAAGCCAGCACAGAAAAAGAGAGAGCTAATTATGACTGTAATCTATATGATGAAAACTTCAATCTTACTAGTATTTATTTAGTGTTCATTGTGTGGCCGGGCCTGAGTTAGGTGCTGTGGGAAACACACACAAAGGACATGGTCTCTATTATCAAGGTTTTTGAAGTTGATGAATGGCTCATGTATAAGTTATATGAAAAATAAGCAGTTTTTCTTTCCTTTCTTTTTTTTTTTAATTGACAATATGATTACTTGACCAATGATAGACATTCCAATACTCGGGGAGGTCAGTAAATTAGGAGATCACACAATTGATTATGGTTCTCTCCCTAACAGTCAGTTCTCAGACTTGTCTTATTTCCTCCCTCAGAAACACCATCATTTCTCATAACTGCGACAATTCCATTTGAAGAGTATTTTGGTTAGGAAAAAACAGTAACCAACTCTAAGTGGCTCCTATATAGAATTGCTAGATGAAATACAGGCTACCCAGTTAAAAGTGAAATTCAGATTGTTAAGAAACAATACAACACACCCAAAATGAAGTTGCTGAGGCTAAGCCTCAAGTCATCAATTCATGACTTAATTACAGTTGCAGCTCTCCCAGAAATGGAATCTTAAACCAGTCAATCAGGAATCTCATGATCAGCACTAGTTAGGTAACCTATCTGCCTGATTAGACCAATGCTATCTCCTAAATTTTGTAATAACCAATCCCCTTGACCCCCCCCCCCTTTTTTTTGGCCTGGCATAACTTCCTTGTTCCTGTTTCCTACTGACTATAAAAGGCTTTCATTTTGTACAGCTCCTCAGAGCTCCTTTCTCTGTACTAGACTGGATGCTGCCTGACTTGAATTGACTTTTGCTCAAATAAACTCTTAAAATGTTTAATATGCCTCAGTTCATTTTTTGACAAGATAAACAACTATTAGAGGTGTTTTCTTTAAAAGTATAATTATACCCCAAATATTACATGGGACATAATTATACTAAAACAAATATATTCACTGTTTATCTGAATTTCACAAGTAACTAAGGAGTTCTGAATTTTTATTTGCCAAGTCTGACAAATCTATTTACATAAAGAGAACCATTTATGACTAGGGTGTAGGATATCTAACCATTTATTATTAAGATATAAGAAGTCTCTGGGGCGTCTGGGTGGCTCAGTCAGTTGAACCCTGGACTTCAGCTCAGGTCATGATCTCGCAGTCTGTGAGTTCAAGCCCCGCGTCAGGCTCTGTGGTGACAGCTCTGAGCCTGGAGCCTGCTTCCAATTCTGTGTCTCCCCCTCTCTCTGCCCCTCTCATGCTCATGCTCTGTCTCTCTCTGTCTCTCCATAATAAATAAATGTTTTTTAAAAAAGATATATGAAGTCTCCAAAAATTCAAAGACCATAGTTATATCTTGACCTCAAAAATAGACTGAAATAGTGATTCAGGGCACAGAATCCTCTTTCTCTGTTCCCCCATTTCTGTTTCTTTTAAGACATCTGTTTTATTCTTGCTTTCACTCCAGGCATGCTTTCTTTGTTTACCAATGTTCCCCATGGAAAATAGAAATCACTGGCTATTTTGATTTTTTTTTTTTTCAGGGACATCAGCCATGCTGTACTGGAACTGCTTAGTCCCATCTCCAAATTTCTGGAGAAAACATTGATTGGCCAAGGTTTTGTTAGTTGCCCACAGTTCAACCAATTAAGTAGAATGTGAGATTAATGTCACATTTTACAAATCCTGTGAAATCATGCATGTGAATGGTCCATTCTCATAAAAATGATGACAAAAGAATGGTCACAAAAACATTGGTGCCTACTACAACTTTCTTAAATTAGTGAACCCCCAATATATATCATTTTAAAACCTGTTTTAGTATTTCTACTTGTTAGAATGACTTACCTTAAAATCTGTTGTCATCTTAAAATTGCCCCTGTTAAAATCTGTATCTTCAGTTTTCTATTAAAAGTAACATTTCATGGGATGCCTGGGTGGCTCAGTCAGTTAGTGTCCAACTCTTGATCTTGGCTCAGGTCATGATCTCATAGTTCCTGAGATTGAGCCCCATGTTGGGCTACGTGCTGACAGCGCAAGCCTGCTTGGAATTCTCTCTTTCTCTGCCTTTCCCCCCAACCATGCTCACTCCCTCTCTCTCACTCAAAATAAATAAATAAAACTTTATTAAAAAAAGAAGTATTTCCGTACAATTTATCTTTGTGTGTAGGTGATGCTGTCGCACTGCCCCATTGCCTTGAAGTCATTACTGATTCTTTTCCTTTACCTCTGTTTTTTCACATATAATCAGTCTCCATACTGTATTAACACTTCCATCATAATATCTTTTAAATTTAAGTCTTTTTATTTTACACATTTATCTAACTCTGTAATGCTACTAGTATCTTCATCACTTGTTTATTAACCACTTACATTTTGTAACAAGTCTTCCAGCCTGTTGTTTGAAAATACTCAACACACTAAGTAGTTTTAGATTCTTTTGTTATTGTTGTTGTTTTTTAAAAATCAGGATGTATATATCATCTTCTCCAATTCAAGAATAGGTTGTCACTATCTGTAGACATCATGTAGACATGTAGACATCTGAACACCCTAAAACCAGAACAGAATAAATACTGTTTAGAAGACTTAGTGCCTCGATGTGGAATGAGTCTCTGAATTCATTCTTTCCTACTTCATAGGGTTGTTGTCAAGATTAGATGCTGCAAAATATAATGCTTATGGGTTTTAGCATCTTATTTTGGATCTTTAAGTGGTATCTGTTAATATCAATATTCAAAGTTTCAACCTAATGTACCAAATTGCTCACCAGCCATGTTCCCTGTCCATAAATTTATAGAATAAGAATTGTCATAGTAGAAAAGGCTCATTACAGAGTTTTGAACTCCCTAAAACCAGAAGTCTGAATCACCTCCCCCCAGAAATTATACTTTATTGATTCTTTCATTTTATTAAGAAAGGTGCTCAGTAAAAATGGATATAATTCCTAAGGTTCCATAAATTATTGTTCCTCTACTATGTTCAATTTGATTCTGTTTATCAAAGCAATTTCAGTAAATTTGTAAGACAAATTGCCCATCAGTCAATGAAGAGAAGAGGCAAAGTTAGTTTGAAAATAATCACTTTGACTTTCATGAAAAGATAGCATCACAAAGTGTCCCAAGGATTAATTAAGAAAAAGGGGGAAAAACTTTGAGTTAAAAAACTAATATTCTAACATATACTGATAGTGAAACTTCATTTTGCAATGCAATTTGATCAACTGTGTGTTCACTGCCATTGAAAAAGTAACAATGCTATACATGTATAATCGGTTTTCATTTCCTAGAAAGATAATGTAGTTGGGTAGAAATAATAATAGTAGTATAGTGTAAGTGGTAGTAATAGTGATGATAATAATTGTATAGTTAGTATTGTTGAAAAAAAACAAAACAATCTGTATATGTCAATTGATATAAAATTATAAATGATATAGCCATTTCACCCACCTTCATTGAAATTTGGGAGGATTGACTTCATTTCCAGAGACTGGTTCTGGCAGACCTAAGCCAGTCTAGGTAATTTCATCTCACGTATGGTATGGACAATGAAGGTCTATGCCAATCAGTGTATGACACTCTTCTGGCCACAGAGATGGTCAGCAAGCTTCAAGAGGAGATAATCAGTATGACATCCAGAAACACATATGATGATTATGGAATTTGACATTGGCTCCCCACACTCCCTGGAAATTTTTGAGAAAGGACGTGTGTCAATTTGCTACTGGCAGTCACTTTGTGACCTGAGGATACCAGGTTGAGGATGAAGCTGGCATTCAGAGGATGGTGGAGATAGTGAAAGAATAATAGGGTAATAAAGGCAAAACTTTGATAGAATTGACCCTAAAACTTTTAAATCTTAGGGGCACCTAGGTAGCTCAGTCAGTTGAGCCTCTGACTCTTGATTTTGGCTCAGGTCATGATCTCATGGTCGAGATACCAAGTCCCACACTGGGCTCCTTGATGAACGTGGAGCCTGCTAAAGAGTTTCTGTCTCTCTCCTTCTGCCCTTCCCCCTCCTCCTCTAAAACCAAACCAAACCAGAAAAATCTTTTAAATCTTAAACTTTCTATCAATATGAGCAAATATCTACCCCTTTTGTTTAAGCTAGTTTGATATGAATTTATTATTACCTGCAATGACAAACATCTATATTAACATAAAAGTAATCACTATGTTTTACAAGATACTTATATAGGCTTTTCCAATCTTGATCCTGTATAGAAATCTGTGAGCTAAATGTTAAGATACTATTACGTTCATATATTATTATGGTTGTTATTATTATTATTATACTTATTTTATTGATAAGAATTTAGAGGCTCAAAGAGATTGGAAGATTTTGCTAAAATATGAGGAACATCTAGGGTTCTACTGAGGCCCATTTTTTTGAATTCCATCACAATATTATTTTGTGGGAAACTACTAAATTGACTAGTGGGGACATCATTTTTTTAAAGTTTTTATTTTAATTCCAGTTAGTTAATATACAGTGTAATATTAGTTTCAGGTGTACAATATAGTGATTCAACACTTCCATACATCACCCAGTGCTCATCACAAGTGCACTTCTTAATCCCAATCATCTGTTTTTCCTGTCCCCCCCACCCCCGCCCACCTCCCTCCTGGTAACCATCAGTTTATTCTCTATAATTAAGAGTCTGTTTCTTGGTTTCTCTCTTTTTTTTCCCTTTGCTCACTTGTTTTTTTTCTTAAATTCCACATATGAGTGAAATCATATGGCAGTTGTCTTTCTCTGACTCATTTATTTCATTTAGTACCCTACTCTATCCATGTCATTGGGTATGGCAAGATTTCATTCTTTTTTATGGCTGAATAATATTCCAATGTGTATATATAACACCTCTTCTTATCCATTGATATTTTGCTGGACACTTGGGCTGCTTCCACAATTTGGCTATTGTAGATAATACTGCAATAAACATAGGGATGCAATTATCCCTTTGAATTAGTGTTTTCACATTCTTTGGGTAAATAGCCAGTAGTATAATTCCTGGATTGTAGAATAGTTTTATTTTTAACTTTTTGAGGAGACTCCAAACTATTTTACATAGTCACAGCACCAGCTTGCATTCCCAACAGTACATGAGTGTTCCTTTTTCTTCATATCCTCTCCAATACCTGTTGTTTCTTGTGTTGTTGACTTTAGCTATTCCCACAGGTTATGAGGTGATATCTCATTGTAGTTTTGATTCCCATTTCACAGATGGTAAGTGATGTTGAGCATCTTTTCATGTGTCTGTTGGTCATCTGGATGTCTTCATGGAGAAATGTTTGTTCATATCTTCTGCCCATTTTTTAAATGAATTATTTGTTTTTTGAGTGTTGAGTTATATAAGTTCTTTATATATTTTGGATACTAACCTTTTACCAGATATGTCATTTGCAAATATCTTCTCCCATTCCATAGGTTGCTTTCTAGTTTTATTGTTTCCATCACTGTGTAGAAGCATTTTATTTTGATGTAGTTCCAAGAGTTTATTTTTGCTTTTGTTTTCCTTGCCTCAGGAGACATATCTAGAAAAATGTTGCTACAGCCCATGTCAAAGAGGTTACTGCCTGTGTTCTCTTCCAGGATTTTTATGGTTTCAAGTCTCACTTTTATGTGTTTAATCCATTTTGAATTTATTTTTTGTATGGTGTTAAGAAAGGAAGGATGTTCCTTACTGTTTTGTTGAAAATTAATTGACCATATAGTTATGGGTTTTTTTTAATTCTATTCCATTCATCTATGTGTCTATTTTTGGGCCAGTACTATGCTGTTTTGATCACTACAGCTTTGTAATATAATTTGAAGTCTGGAATTGTGATACATACAGCTGGGCCTTTCTTTTCTAAAATTTCTTTGCCTATTCAGGGTCTTTTGTGGTTCCCTACAAATTTTAGGATTGTTTGTTCTAGTTATGTGAAAAATGTTGTTGGTATTTTGATTGGGATTGTATTAAATTTGTAGATTGCTTTGAGTAGTATAAACATTTTAACAATATTTGTTCTTCTAATTCATGAGCATAGAATGTCTTTTATGTCATCTTCAATTTTTTTATCAGTGTTTTATAGTTTTCAGAGTACAGGTTTTTCACCTCTTTGGTTAGGTTTATTCCTAGGTATCTTATTATGTTTGGTGTAATTGTAAATGAGATGACTTTCTTAATTTCTCTTTCTGTTGCTTCATTATTGGTGTATAGAAATGCAACAGATTTCTGTACATTGATTTTGTGTCCTGCGCCTTTACTGAATTTGCTTATCAGTTCTAGCAGTTTTTTTGGTGGAGTCCGTCAGGTGTTATATATATAATATCATGTCATCTGCAAATAGTGAAAGTTTTTCTTCTTCCTTGCTGATTTAAGTCCCTTTTATTTCTTTTTGTTGCCTGTTTGCTGAGGCTAGGACTTCCAGTAGTATATTGAATAAAAATGGTGAGAAGACATCTTTGTCTTGTTCCTGACCTTAGAGGAAAGGCTCTCAGGTTTTCATTATTTAGGATAATGTTAGCTGTGAGTTTTTCATGTAAGGCCTTTATTATGATGAGATATGTTCCCTCTAAACACACTTTGTTGAGAGTTTTTATCATGAATGGATGTTGTATTTTGTCAAATGCTTTTTCTGTGTCTATTGAAATTATCATATGTTTCTTAATGTTTCTCTTATAGATGTGATGTGTAACACTGACTGGTTTGTGAATATAGAACCATCCTTATAACCCAGGAATAAATCTAGTGGGCACAACATAAAGGTTATCAAAAGTAAAAAGCAACATTCTGTTGCTAAGTTGATTAAGCCAGTGAGTTGGGTAGGTTCTTCTGGACAAGAATAAGTGTGAGACTAAAATATAGGAAAGAGAGGGTAAGTAATGGATCCCATCAGCATTCTGTAGGATTGTGAAACCTCTAGAGTAAAACCTTTATGTAGCTTTGTCCCTAATCTGTGTGTTTTGTCACTATTTTTAGTAACACATGTATGTCTCACATTTTCCCAAAATGATCAAAAGGCCTTTCAGTTAGGCTTGTACCTTTCTGTCAAGAAGAAAGTCTTAGATAAACTCATTAATGCTGAAGCATTTGGGGCTTAATTAAAATGCAAATCTGAACCAGAGAGATTTGCATTTCAATGAAAAAGAATGAAGGGGATGATACTTACCTTAAAGGAATAAAGCAGTACTTGTGGTATTTCAAGTATCAGGGAGATTACTTTGAGGCAAGTATGTATTATCATCACTTTACAAACCACACTATTAGATAACTGAGTACTTACCTCTCTGTAAAGTCCACCAAAAAAAGGAGAGCATTATCACCTAGAGTATAAGGCTTTAGTACTGTCAATGCACAAATACAGAGATATGGTTACAGCCATAGAGATATGTGTGGACAGAGAGAGAATTTAAAGGTTATCAGTCACATACATGATTTCAGATTATCAGACAGTTGCAGGAAATTAAATGGGTTTAGAAGATTGGAAGTGACCTATTTTGTTAATCGTATTTTGATTATATCTAAAGTTTGTATACGTAACCAACATTTATACTACACACACATACAATTTTAATGAAATAGTACAAACCTACTGAAAGATATAGCAAGTACATCAATGTACCCATAGTTCCTATTTTCTTCAAATTTTTTTCTAAAGAACTACACTCAGTATATATTTCTTTATGATTTTATTTAAACCTTCCTCCCAAGATAACAATGGTAAGATTTTGTATTTATTCTTTGCTTGAGTGTTTTTATAATATTACTACATATTAATATATAAATAAAAATATTTACTAGTATTCCTTAGATTTTTAAATACAGAAATCTTGGCCTATTAAACATATCATTCAGCTACTAGTTTTTTGGTTTGTTTGTTTTTTTTATTCTATCACATGAACATGAATATATTTTCATTTTTACATCTATTCTCCTATTTTTGGACATTTAAAGTGTTCTAACATGTTATAATAATGACAGATGCTGCCGTATATATTCTTATACTCATCATCTTGTGTCATTATTCAAGAGTCTCCCAAGAATACCCAGCTAGTTGCACCAATTCTCTCTCCATATTTTTCTGTCTCCAAAGCATATATATTTATGTTTTTCCAATCTATTAAGGGTAAAACGATTTTAATTTGTATTCCTTGATGACCAGTGACGTTAAACATCTAATGTGTTTATTAATGTTCTTGTTTCCTCTTGTGAATGGTCTATTAATAATTTCCTTCAATTTTTCCCTTATTATCTATTTGTCTTCTCATTTTTATTTTGTGGGACCTCTTTATATAACTCCTTACTTATATAGTTAAAAAATCTTCTCAAGATCATTGCTTCTTTTTATTTTATTTAAGATGTTTTTATAGCACAAAATTTTAAATTTTAATATAATCAAATGTATCAATCTTTTACTTCATAGTGAGCTTCTTCTATCTTAAGAAATTCTTTCCTACTTCAAAATCATAAAGATATTGTAATGCATTCAGTAAATATTTGTTAAGTTACACTATGTCTGGCATTGATCTTGAAGATGTATAGTAATAAAGCAAACAGACACATAGCACTTATCTTCGAGAAGCTTACATTCCAGTGATGGGAGGGACAAAAACAAATAAATGATGATAGCTTGATAATTCAGGTTTTAATCAAAAACAAAGCAGGACTGATTATAAATGATATGAAGCCTTATTTTAGGAAGGATTGTCAAAAAAGGAATAATGATACAATAATGATGCATAGCAGTCCATCTGAGTGGGAAAAACAAGTGAACCAGGGGAGTATAAAGTATTGCAGGCAGAGAGAATAGTGAGGGGAAATATCTTGAGACAAGAGCATGCCTGGCATCACCAACAGATAGCAACTTATATTTTTAGCTGTGACCCATACTGTTCTGAATGTTTGCGCCCGCCCCTCACTAAATTCAAATGTTAAAACCTTAACCTTCACATGATAGTATTAGGAGTTGGGGCCTTTGGAAGGTAAAGCCCTGTAGAAACCCACCAGGGAACTTGTTGGTCCCTTCCATCATGCGCAGATACAATGAAAAGTCTGCAACCTGGAAGAAGTCCCTCATCCAACCATGCTGGCACCTTATCTCAGACTTCTAGCCTCAAGAACTGTGAGATATAGATTTCTGTTGTTTACAAGTGCTGAAAAACAAAATTCAACCTAGTGAAATTTAAAGATCTTATTGGCTTTATTGAATGTTTCATGAATTAGGCAGCATCCTACAGAGCACACAGAAAGAAGCTCTGGAGAGATGAACAAAATGGGATACTTTTAGAGGTAGAAGGAACAGGGAAAAGAAAAGTGGGTCACTTCATTTTCTTTGGGCGATGGAAGGGGACTATCATACAGATGGCTTCACTAATGCTGACCAGGAAATTCTAGATTTACGTTTTAAGATTATATCCCTGGGAGAGGTTGAAACTGCAGTTAGGTTATTTATTAAGTCTTGGTTTGCTGGCCTGGGGTTTAGAACAAGTAACTCCATTTTTGGCCTTTTGTCTGTCTGTCTGTCTGTCTGTCTCTTTCTCTTTTAACACAACCCAGTTTTTTAGTTGTTTTTTTTTTTAATGTTTATTTATTTTTGGCAGAGAGAGACAGAGCATGAGCGGGAAAGGGGCAGAGAGAGACAGAGACACAGAATCCGAAGCAGGTTCCAGGCTCTGAGCTGTCAGCACAGATCCCAACTCAGGGCTCAAACTCACATACCACAAGATCATGACCTGATCCGAAGTCGGATGCTCAACCAACTGAGCCACCCAGGCACCCCTCAATTTTTTAGTTTTGTTATAGCAACTCAAGTGGACTGAGAAACATACCGTTCTTGCACATACACTCGGTTTCAACCTTAGCAGACAACTTAGTTTTTCTTTAACACAGATTGTGAATTTCTATTTCTGTGATGTTATAAATTCCTCTTTAATATGTTCTTCTTTCCATCCCTACATCACTTACAAAATGAAATTCATTTATTCATTCCTTCATTCAAAAGTCTACTAGTTGTGGGGTGCCTCAGTAGGTTAAGCATTCAACTCTTGATCTTAGCTCAGGTCTTGATCCCAGAGTCTTGACCTCAGGGTCATGAGTGCCCCATGTTGGGCTCCATGCTGGGTGTGAAGCCCACTTAAAAAAATTTACTATTTGCTAAGTAACTCATCAATAAAACTTTAATTTTCTCAATCTTTCTAACTCTTCCAAGAAGAAATACAATCTCTTCTTTGAATCTCCACAGGTGTTAGCAAATATCTAATGACACATATACTTTTTACCAAGTTTCTTTCACTTTTTTATTATGTGTGCTTGATGCACTGCCAAGAAACATGGTGCTCACTATATAATTAAGTTGAATTCATCATCAGTGCAGTAGGGGTTAGACTCAGTACTGGGGCAGTACCCTTGGCTCCTCCATTCACTGGAATTTTGAGGGCATAGTTGCTCCACACAAGGTATTTTGTGCCTCACTAGTCTGCATTTCCACCCCATTTTAAGCAGTGTTGGTTAGTGTTAATGTATGTATGTGTGATGTATGCATTGTTTCCTTAGGTAATATATCATATCTTCCTAACGGTATTTATCATATCTTTCATTGTCACTCTTGGGAAAAAGACCCAAATGTTAAGATATCAAATTAATGTCACATTTTGGAAGAAAATATAAGAATACCATCCCTTGACCAAGGTCTTTAAAGTACATGCTTGTTTTTTTCATAATTCAAGACATTTTCCCATAGTTAATTTCTGTCATTAAATTTTGACCATAGTATCTAAACTCACTTGATTTGGGGGAAAAAAATGTTTAATCCCTCAGCCTCAGTATTTTCATGTGCAAATATGGAAATGGCAACTCTGCACAGGGGTTATCTCCTTGGATTAAACGGTATGATATCAATAAAATACCTAGAAGTATCTGATGCATTGTGTCACTAGATAAATGTTAATATCCTCCCTTTTCTATGCTTCTCCAAAGAAATCTGCTCATATTCACACAACAGCAACCACAGTGTGTATAAATGTACAGAGAAAAAGACAAGCCAAAACTTCATGATGAATAGCTGCAACTTCAATCTTGAAATAGGTATCATTGAGGCATCTATGTTACAAGTTGTACCACTAGCAGACCAAGATCATGTTGAGCTACTAAAAACATTAGGAAACTTAGTTACCTGATTTGATCTGGAATTAATTATACTGGGCCTGTTTCCCTCGTTCTTCCTTGGATTCCTGTTCTGGGAGAAACAGGGTAACCATATTATGAATTATATTCCACTTAGCTGAGGACCTGCCACCTCGCATTCTCTTTCTATTTCACCCGGGGAAAAGTTTTGACACCAGTGACCTATATTCCCAGGCATATCTTGGGGCACTACTCACTATAGATTCACCATGGAGGACTCAGTATTTCTGCCCACTAAGTCCTAAATACTACCTTCTACATCCTACCTTGATTAGACATCATTAAGCTTGACAACAGTTTCACAAATACCTCAGGGGGCTACTTTACCTTGGAATTTCTATGCTGAATTATAGGCCACTGCAATTTTAGAGAATCAACATAAGTCTCTTCTGTCCATCATACATACTACCTCCTTCTGTTTTACACAGTTCTGTGGTATTTAAACTGGTATGTCTTCTAGCTAAGAACCTTGGATTTTTGACTTAAGGTAGAATGAGAAGATTGCTGCAGGGGTTTCTTAGTTTGCCTGCCTTTCTTGGCCTTTCTAAGCTATAGAGTAAGAATCTTCAAAGCTTAAATTTATCATAATTTGTGCTGATGACTTAGCTGTTTTTGTTATTCAAGTAAGAAGTCAGAGGAGATTTTAAATTTTGCTTTACTAAGAGTCATATATTAAAGCAGTTTGCCTCTTCTGTTACTTTTTGCGGATCCTTTGAAGAGTTCCTTGATTTTGGACTGGATTAAATTTATATAATTTCCCCCAAGGGAGTCAGGTGAATGCCAGTTATGTGGCTAGAGACTGGAATTAAGTTTCTCTGCTGGCAAACATGAAGGAAACAAAGCGTCTCCAGAGATGTTGGGGTACCCTGAATGGAACCACAGCAAAGTCCAAAGGGAGAAATGAAGTCAAATTTGCTAGTAAAAGCGGAAATAACAAGTCTTACAAGGGGAGAGGATGGAATCCTGGTCTATATCCTGGAGGATATAAAGCTTCTTCAGTTCTGGTAGAGAAAGAATTACAGAAAAAGTGGGTTGAAAATAGCTGGAGAGGGAGAGAGTGAGGTGGCAGGGGGACAGAGTTCTCTTGTCACTACCTTGCCTGACCTGGACCATTACACTAGGGACACACTAGACACGTCTAAGAACTGTCCACAGATGAGCCAACTTCAAGCTGAGTGGATTTTCACAAATAGCAATGGCATGGAAGTATACATGCTCAGATAGGAGATGCTCATTTAGAGGAGAGTATGCCATATTCTAAATTTTCTGATGTCAAAGAGACTTTAGGGCAATGGTTATCTTGCTTGTGTATTAGAATCATCCATGGAGTTTTTAAAAAAATATATTGATTTCTGGGCCTATCTTCAAAATATTGTGCTTTAATTGGTCGACTGTGGAGCACCGCTGTGTGTCGAATCTTCTCAGGCGATTCGAACATGCAGCCAACACTGCAAGCTCCGATCTGGAAAGAAGCCTCACTCAGAATAAGTCTAGTCCTATCCCTGTATGAGAACAAAACTCTGCAGGGAAGAATCACACTGTCTTTGGTAGGGATATAAGTTTTAAAGATATAAATTTTATCATGTTTTTTTCACATAGCCAAATAGTCTCTGGTCTCTCAATCAGTTTTAATCTAACAGATATATTTCAGGCAATATTAAGTAGATCAATAGTCTATACTTATTCAACTAACTGGATAATTATTCAGTTGTTCTATTCACCAGACAGAATCTAAATCCATAAGAAGAGAGGCTATATTTTGCAAAGATTGGTAATGTGCAATAATGAAAAAGAAATTACTGAGAGCCTATTTTTTAATTGATCAGTATGACAAAATGATGAAGCCTAGACTTTTTTTTTAATATTCATCACAACTTGTTCTCATGTCTTAGAAATATTCTAACCTAGAAAAGTTCATGGGTTTGAATTGCTCAATAATGAAAGACAATGAAGTGAAGACAACATTGTATAGCTCATTTCCCTCTTTATCATGTCTTAGAAGACTAGAATCATCAGAAATGAAGACTCCACAGCCTCTCCTGGTTTTGATACATGAATCTCACTTTCACTGAGTTTCCTCACAAAGATCCCAGCAATGATGTTCAGGTCTTCATCACCAAATAAATGAACTTGTGCGATACATTTTCAGTTCAGTTAAATGTCATTAATTTAGGAAACAGCATGACAGAATTGGTCTAGAATCTGGAGAACTGAATTCTGGTAACAGCTAATATCATTGAAGTAACTTTGGCTGAGCTCCTTAATCAATCAAAGACGAATTTTCCATTTCCATAATGGGGACAAATAAGACTTGTCCTGCCTATCTAGCAAGTTCCTGCTAACATCAAAACTATAGAACTGCAACCACTGAAGGCTTTAGTCTACAGCCCTGTTTTATTCCATTCCCTACTTGTCTTCTCTGTGCTAGGCATTATTTCAAATGGGATTTGTAGAAGAATAAGATACAGATGAAATTTTGGACAAGTTTACACTTGGGATTGTCGTAGAAGAATGGGACAGCCCACGTTTTGGAAAAGTTTATAATCATAATCTGCAGTGTGACCCACATCTAACCTTTGTCCCAACCTAACCAGGAGAGGACATTTATGAGCAGCCCCATTCTCACCAGCAGATACAGCCCAGAATTCATCTTTGCAGAAATTAAAGATTACCACAGAATAGCATTACACTGAGTGCTGAGCCCTTCTCAGTGCAGGACCCCATGCAACTATCATGAACCCAGTGCTGCCTGAATCCTACAACTCAGCCACCATCTTGGGTCCTTTCTAAAAAATGACAAAAGTTTCTTTATAACTACAAAGAGATAATGCTACCCACCTAATTGTTTTTTGTTTTGTTTTTTGTTACATTTATTTATTTTTGAGAGACAGAGTAAGACAGAGCACGACCAGGGGAGGGGCAGAGAGAGAAGGAGACACAGAATCTGAAGCAGCCTCCAGGCTCTGAGCAAGGAGTCAACATATAGCCTGACACGGGGCTCAAACCCATGAACCATGAGGTCATGACCTGAGCTGGAGTCAGACACAACCGACTGAGCCACCTAGGCGCCCCTACTACTACCCACCTAAATTGTATATATTTTTATACTTGAAGCTCCAAGTTGCCTTAAGGCTAACTACAGTACTGGATCTTCTGTTTGCTATAGCCTCCTGGATCTTATTCAAGCTCTTGAGATGCAATAGTTGCAAATTTGGCATTCCCCTTAAGGACACAACCTCATAGCATTATCTCACCTCTCCCTAACCCAGCACTGCCTATTCTCAGTTCTACAGGGAGAAATACTATCCTCTACAGTCAGCTTAGGGGTTTCCTAGTGGTCTATTGCTGCCCTAGAAATAAATACGCTTTCCAACACTCACCCCCTTGAGTCATTTCTGAAGGTTTACAAGTATCTGGGTGTGCAGCAAGCAGCAGGACAGCTTCCTCACTGAACAGCCAAATAGTTAGGCTCCAGGACTGCAGTATTTCCACTCAAAGACTGTGTCTCTAGAAAGTGAGACCTGAAAGCATAAGTACAATGAAATTCCCACCCACTGAACTGCAGATTGCTTGAGCCAGAAGAGTTTGGGCCAGGAATGGGGGATTTTTCTCTGATTCAGCACAGCCTCTGGGCATTATGATAGCACTCTTCACAGGGATCCTTGCACTAGTGTCTTGGATCTGACCTCCTCAGGCCAAAGATGAGCTATGAGGCCACTCTCAGGGATGAGGCCCAGATATCCAAAACCCAGGACCCAATTGGTATTTTGTATCCCTGTTTCTTCTCAGAATTCTTTTGCTGCCAAGTCTCCTGTCTCTTATTTCTCACTCATTCTGATTTTTAAATCCACTAGAAGGCACCTAAAGCTGCCTTCTTAAAAGAAAGAAAGAAAGAAAGAAAGAAAGAAAGAAGAAAAGAAAACTAAATAAAATAAAAATACTTTGCTCTTACTCAAGTATAATTTGTTTATTGGAAACGTGGATATCAGAATCTCTTTTTTAAAGAGGGGACAAGTGGTTTTATTTCCTCCAGTTTAAGTGGAAAATAGGAAAAAAAAGTGTTTTGTTTTCATTTTGCTAAATGGGTAATAAGAGATGTATTTTCAAGCCTTACCAGTTTACTCTCCAGTCTGCTCAAGTCCAGTGTGCCTTGTAGCCCATGATGGCTCTGACCTGCCTGTAAACATTGATTTGAAGAATAAATGGAATGATATGTATGAAATGATTTTGATAGTGCAAAGTGTGATAAAAATGGATCTACATAGACATTTTATATTATTCATCTGCTATTCAAATAAAACTGACAAGATAGTAAAATTCTGGAAGGTTTTAGAAATGGAACACACACACATGTACATGCACATGCACACACATACAAACGTAGAGAACATGTAGTTCAAACGTTTCATTTCACAGGTGCCAAAGCTAACAGAGTAAGACTAGAAATCTGTTTTGTAGCTTTCGACTTACTTCTTTCACTTTGGTGTATTATGTGGTAAAAATATTTGTTAGGCATAACTGTGAGCAAACACAAGAGGCCAGAGACAGAATTGCATTAAGGAGGTATTTCTTTGACAAAATTGTAGGTAGTGCATTGCAAGACTAGAAAGAACAGGATGTCTGTGTTTTTTGGCAATGTTAGAAAATGTTGACAACGCCTGCATCCAGTAATTAACTGCTGTTCCAAAATGGCAACATTTTAATCATTTTAAATGTTTCTCTCACCTCCTTCCTTTGCTATTTGGTTACCTGGTGGAACAGTGTGGAAAAATATGTAGGAAAGCATGTAGAAAAGTAAGAATAAATGTTTGATTTTTTTTATACTCACTTCCCTGTCTTTTTCATAAGGTAAAATTAAAAATATATGTATCATTAGGAATTCATTTTAAACATATTTAAAGAGTTCCAGTACATTGCAATGATTGTTGTTATTGGATCAAAAGTATTTTGGAAATCAAATTTCTCCAAAAAAACTTTCCTTTCTTCCTCCATCCCTCTTTCCGTCCCTCCCTCTCTTTTTTTCCTTCTTTCCTTCCTTTCCACCTTCCTATCTTCTATCTATTTTCTTTTCAAGAACTTAGGCATGTTCATGGCTACTGGGTTGGTTATTGTTTTTATGTCTTTTGAGTGAAACAGGTCAGGATATATATGCATATTTTGAGTTGAGATTGATATTTTTGTTTCAGGTTCAAGACAGTAAGATTTTTAGCTTAACTTCTAATTTACATGTTCTTTGTTTCACATAAAGAACCTGGATTCTCAAGATATGGAAGCAACCTGTGCCCATCAATAAGGAAGGGATTTTTAAAAAGTGGTATATATATATATATATATATATATATATATATATATGTATATATACATATATATATATACACACATATATATATGTGTGTATATATATATGTATATATACACACACATATATATATATATACATATATATATAATGAAATATCACTCAGCCTTAAAAAAATAATGAGATTTTGCCATTTGCAACAAATAGAGGGACCTAGAGGGTATTATGTCAACTAAAATAAGTCAGACTGAGAAAAGCAGTTACCATATGATTTCACTTATTGTGGAATCTAAGAAACATAACAAATGAACAAACAAATAAAAAAAAAGGAACTGATACAGACTTATAAATACAGAGAACTAACTAGTAGTTACCAGAGGGGAGAGGGTTGGAAGGCTGGGCAAAGTAGGTGAAGAGAAATAAGAGGTAAAACTTCTAGTTATAAATTAAATAAGCCATGAAGATGAAAAGTACAGCATAGGGAATATGCTAATATTCATATAGCATATAATAAAATATAGCATATAATATAATAACATAGTAATAATGGTGTATGGTGACAGATGGAACTACACTTATTGTGGTGAGCCCTGTATAATGAATGTATAAAATTGTTGAATCACTATGTTGTACACCTAAAACTGATATAACATTGTATGTCAACTATACTTCAGTAATAATAAAAATAAATTGAGAAAAAAGAAAGAATATGGATTCTCAAGAGAAATGAAGATGACACAATTAGAATGTCCCATAATTATATGTTACTTTATATCATTTTTCACACACGATAGGATCCAAATAACAATTCTAATACTACCACCATTAATAATGATTCTTTTTTAAAAACTTTATGTATTCATTTTGAGAAAGATAGAGAGAAAGAGCAGGGGAGGGGCAGAGAGAGAGAGAGAGAGGGAGATAATCCCAGGCAGGTTCTGCACTGTCAGTGCAGAGCCTGATATGAGGCTCAATCTCATGAACTGTGAGATTATGAACCGAGCTCAAATCAACAGTCAGAAGCTCAACCAAATGAGCCATCTAGGTGCCTTGCAGTAATAATGATTGTTAAAATTTGATTTTTGTTTTTTTGTTTACTTTTTTTTTGCTTATAATTTTTCCATTCTCTTATCATTTTAAAATTTTTTAAAATTTTATTTTTTAGTTCACATCCAAATTAGTTCCCGTATAGTACAACAATGATTTCAGGAGTAGATTCCTTAATGACCCTTACCCATTTATCCCATTGCCCCTCCCACAACCCCTCCAGTAACCCTCTGTTAGTTCTCCATATTTTAGAGTCTCTTATGTTTTGTCAACCTCCATGTTTTTATATTATTTTTGCTTCCCGTCCCTTATGTTCCTCTGTTTTGTATCTTAAAGACCTTATATGAGTGAAGTCATATGATATTTGTCTTTCTCTGATTGACTAAGTTTGTTTAGCATAATACCCTCTAGTTCCATCCATGTAGTTGCAAATAGCAAGATTATGGTCATTCTGGGTTAATATTTTCAAGCACACTCTATATTGTTTCTCTATGTAGTTTCATATATTACTGGTACTAGTGTTAGTACTCTTAGTAATACTATCTTGCTATGACTGTTTTCCCAGAACTGTTTTCAATTGCAAATATTCTTGTTTATTCATCAAAGTTTAGTCTGATGATTGCAAAGTCAAAATCTATTATTTAGTTCATTAAAAATATGTTTGTTGAAGGTCTACTGCCCTAATGTATCTTAACAGTCTTTTCAAATTATTCTGCATATATCATGACAGTTATTTATATTTACATAAATATTTATACAAAAACTTCAAAATTATTGTAGACAATTAGATCTCCAGCACCCTTCATTTGAAATTTACCTAGAACAAATTTTATTTGTCATCTGAACAAGTTTATGATAACACAGAGCTCCTCTACTTTTTTATAGTTAGTTTGCATAAATGCAATTTGACTCATTTGTAATATTGTTTTTAGGAAGGCTGATACACATCAAGATTTATATTCTCTGTCCTAGCCTCAAACTTTCCAGTCCCAGTGACAGCCAGAAGCTTTCAAATACGTGAATTTGAGGAAATCTAAATAGAAATATGGCTTGTAGTAGTGCTTCTTATTTTTTTCATGTCACTAATTTACTGAGGCAACTTCAAAACATATAAAACCTCAGGTTATATTATAAACATAATGTGTCAGATTCTTTGGGAATATGTATTTTGGATAATGTTCACATGTCATTCAAACACAAAATAGTTGAATACCATGTTCCTGAAGCATGACATTTTTATCTTCAATAGGTTAAGAGGCTAAATGTACTGGAACTCAGAGAAAAAATCAGCAGCAGTTGGCCTAAAACTGAAGACAGAGGGAGAGTGGAGTGGGGTAAGGAGTGAGAAAGACAAAACCTAGAAGAATAACTAGTATGGAGCCAGTAGTCATTGTGAAAGTTCAGGGAGCCAGTTACTGAATCAGGAAAGGTAGTTATATGGTACTAATGCTCTGCCTTCTAGGGGTTCTTATATAAACCTGGAAAACTGATGCATATAGATGGCATGAGTGCCAAAATATAACTGTCGAGAAGTCATAGCACACTTTGCTAATCAGACATGAAACTTTTTTCTGGTGAGTTTGGATACTGATTCATACTTCTATAAAAAAAAAATAAAAAGAAAAACAGGGGTGCCTGGGTGGTCAGTCAGTTAAGCCTCTGACTCTTGATATCAGCTCATGTCATGATCTCATTTCGTGAGTTTGAGCCCTACACGGGGCTCTGCACTGACAGCATGGAGCCTGTTGGGATTCTCTCTATCCCTCTCTACCTCTGCCCTGCTTACTTTCTCTTAAAATAAATAAACACTAAAAAAAAGAAAAAAAAGAAAAACAACAACAACCACAACCACAACAACAACAACAACAACAACAAACAGCCCTGGGAGCTAATTTCCAATAGGTTGTAGTTGGCCTGTCAGTCTAGACGTATTTGCCATTCTTATTTAATATCTGAATATTTCCGGTATACAAAGACAGAAGTCCCTGAATGAATCTTAGAGAGGCAACAGTTGGGGGTAAACTTTGTGTAGTATAAGATGAAACTAAGGGATGCCATCTGAACAAAGATTCAGGGTGCAGGATTACCATCACCTAGAAAACATCAGATTGCCCTAAGGCCTGAGTTGCTTGGAAGGTTGGGCAGTCTGATGCCTCTTCTTTACAGAGGTGTATCCTATTTTGGTGGCATAAGTCACTTAGAATCAATGAGAAGTGAGCTGAATCTGAAATGCCTACATGGAAAGTATGTCCATCCCACTGAATGTTAAGAGGAGATTGGTTGTAGAAGACAACTTATTAGAAAAATTACTGCTAGCTATGTGAATATTTATAAGTCACTTAACTTTTCTTAGTTTATAAAATGAATATTGTATTAGAACTGTGTTTTGAAAGTATGCTCCAAGAGTTACTAAAACTGTTCTGGGGCCTCTCAGGGGAATTTCAAGCAGAGAGTCTAGAAGTCACCTACCACCCTATCCCCCACAAAGCAACCAAAAACAAAACAAAACAAAATAAAACCAGAAGCATATCACTGTTTTTCTCTTCAAAATAGGGATACAAGGTACTGATTGGATCCAGGACCAATATCTGAGCCCCATCCTTGAAATTGATTCATCCCTGGGTTCCCATTGAATTCCTATAACTTGTGTTTCATTGACTTAAATCAATAAGTTGAGCAAGAGGAGTTTGTAAGCAGTTACTCAGGAGGATAAAAAGTCATTAGACATAGAAACAATGATATGTTCAGCTATGGCTCATAGACCTATGTGAAGGATAACTACACTGACTCATCTGAAATTGGTAAAGTTGAAAAATGTTACCTGAAAAAGTACGGGCCATCTTGGCGCTTTATCCTTTAAGGTTGTCAGTGATAAACAGTTGTGCACATCAGTCATGAATCCTGCTTACATAAAAGGCACTTATCATGATAAAATAGCATGTATTTAAATTTATATGCATAATTTAACAGAAATAATAGACTAGAACCTTTTCTCAGTCCTGCCCTGGAAATGAGAACTACATTTTAATTTATCTGCAAAAGTCTGCAGAATATAGCATCAAACACTTCTTTCCCCCTTGTTCAAGACTGAGACAGCACAGAGAGAATCATTAGGTAAAGGTCATCTGGAAGATTGCAGTGGATTTTGTGAGGATATCTGAATGTCATTCACTAAACTTTAGGCCAAGGGTTTCATATATGAAAAAATTTTTGACATAGGGAAGTCAAGGAGGCCCTTTCTGATGTGTGGATATTCAAGGAAATATCTTCATGAAACTTCATGAAACTTGATCCACAGCCTCACTAAGAGTGGTATGGCACTAAATTAATGGCATTCCAATAAGTGTTTAGTCTTATCTCATTGTGGTTTAAATATGGATTTGCATAATGATTAATGATGTTGGTAATTATTTCATTTGATTATTTGTCATTTGTATATTCATTTTCGTGAAGTAGCTAAATCTTAGCTCTATTTATGTATCATGCTCCATTTATTATTTATTTTCTTACTTTGAGATCTAAAGTGTTTTTTTTTAATATACTCTACACTCAGTTTCTCCCAGCTTGTGGTTTTCCTTTTAATTCTAAGTGCCTTTCAAAGTGGAAAATTTTTTAATTTTGACAAGGTTAACTTAATAAAATTTGTCTTTAATAGATTGCACTTTGCGTATTTTAGTAGTGTACATAAGCAGTCTTTGACACAAACTCGGAGGGATTTTCTTCTATATTTCCTTCTACAGGTATTTTAGTTATATGGCCTTTAATCTAATGATCCAATTTGAATTAATTTTTGTGTATAGTATGAAGGTTTACTTCAATTTTTGCTTTTGCATATGGATATCAAATTGTCTCAGCAGCACTTCTTTAAAAGATTATACTTTCTTCATTGAATTATCTTCAAACCTCCTTGAGTAGGTAGTTAATATTTTCAGAGCTCTATTCTGCTCTGTTGATCCATTTGTCTGTCTTTATGACAATATCACACTGCTCTGATATTTCCAGCTTTACAGTAATACAGTAAAACCTTGGATTGCGAGTTACTTGTTCTACAAGTCATCCACAAGATGAGCAAACATTTCTATTAAATTTTAACTTGATAAATGAGCAATGTCTTGCAATACAAGTAGTACATGATGCTGAACATCACATGATCACAACTGAGCCAATGATTCCCTCTCTCTCCTCTCTTTCTCTCCTCTCTCTCTCTCTCTCTCTCTCTCAGCAGGATTGTGGGTGATTGTCTCCTGTGCTCAGATGCTCGGTCTCAGGCTGCAGTGTTTGGCAGAAATCAGTGATTTTTCAGAACGTTAGAAGGTGCTCACACTGGCACTAGTGTACTTTTTGTCAATTTAAAGCACCTATGGGCAGTGCTTTGCTTTTCCATACAAGAGTAAGCTTAGGAATGCTTCGCTTCATTCTAGGTCAGGCTGCATGTGGATATAGACCCTTTCCTCTCTTGCCTTATTGCCAATCACATTAAATACAGTGTATGACAAGAGTTTATTAATACTGTACTATAGTCAACATCCATGTGAGTGTATACAGTGGCCCCCATGCAGAAAAGGATTCCATTGAGCCAATAGATAGTGAGTCCTACACAATAACCCTCCTCTCTCTTGTCTCCCTCACACCAGCCGTGAAGTACAGGTTAATTTGTTTATTTTTTCTTTATGTTTGTATTTTCTCTATTTTTTTGTATCATATTACAGTATCATAATCATTTTTATATGACTATTCTGGGGTTGTGGAATGAATTATCTGAGTTTCCTTTATTTCTTATGGAGGAATTTGCTTTGATATACAACTACTTTAGCTTACAAGCATGTTTCCAGAATGAACTATGCTCACAAACCAAGGTTTTACTGTATTTATAGTCAAGTTTGTTTTGGCTATTCTAAGAGTCCTTTCCATTTCTACATAAATTTTAGAATCAGCATGTCAATTTCCACATCAAAACCTGGAAGGATATTGAGATTGTATTAAATCTATAAATTAATCTGAGAAGAATGTCATCTTACAATAGTGTATCCTCTAAGCCATAAACACTGTATATCTCCTCATTTAGCTCTTTTAACAATTTCTTTCAACCATATTTTGTAGTTTTTAGTTCACAAGCCTTGTATATCTTTTTTTCATATAAATATGAATTATCTTTAAATAATTCATATTTTGATGCTACTTTAAAGAGGTACTTACAAACTCTCAATTTCTGACTATTTAAACAATTGATTTTGTATATTGACCTTATATCTTTTAACATTGCTAAACTCATATATTCTAGTAACATTTTAAATAGGTTTAATCAGATGTGTAACACAGATAATAATGTTGTCTGCAAATAGACAGGTTTACTTTTTCTTTTCTAATCTGGATGTCATTTCTTTCTTTTTCGTTGCCTTATTATAGTGGCCAGAACTTCCTGCCCAATGTTGAATAGCAGCAGTTATAGGGGGCATTTTTGACTTGCTTCTAGTCTTTAAAGGAAACATCCAATATTTTACTATTAAATATGATATTGTCTATGAGTTTTTCACAAATATTTTTAACAAGCCAATAAAATTCTCTTCTATTTTGAATTTTCTGAGAATTTTTGTGAGAAATGAATGTTGAATTTTGTCAAATGCTTTTCTTTATCTATAAAGATCATCGTGGTTTTTTCCCTTTATTATTTTGTTAATATGGTATATTACATCGGTTAATTAAAATCTTGGGGCGCCTGGGTGACTCAGTCGGTTGAGCGTCCGACTTCAGCCAGGTCACGATCTCGCAGTCGGCGAGTTCGAGCCCCGCGTCGGGCTCTGGGCTGATGGCTCAGAGCCTGGAGCCTGCTTCCGATTCTGTGCCTCCCTCTCTCTCTGCCCCTCCCCCATTCATGCTCTGTCTCTCTCTGTCTCAAAAATAAATAAAACGTTAAAAAAATTAAAAAAAAATCTTAAACTAAATATGCATTCCTGGGAGCAATTCCATTTGTGTCATGATATATTATGTTTTATATAATATAAATTTATATATATTAAATTATTTAGCTCTCTATATAACAATATGATACAACAATTTTATATGTTATTGAATTCATTTTCAAAGCTTTCTTAATGATTTTTGTATCTGTATTCATGAGGGATATCAGACATTAGTTTTCTTTACCTTATGTCTTTAATCATTTTATCAGGGAAAACTTGGCTTAATAAAATAAGTTATTAAGGATTGTTTTTTACATTTTCTTAAAAAGTTGGGGTAAAATTGCCATTTTTCCCATAACTACTTTGTAAAATTGACCCAAGAAGCCACCAGTGCCTTGAGTTCCTTCCACGTGGAGATTTAAAATGCAAATATAATCTGTTTGCTAAATATAAGACTATTCAAGTTTACTATTTCTTATTAAGTAAATAGGGTTTGGTAGTTTGTGTCTTTAAAGAAATGTATTCATTTAATTTAAGTTATCAACTTTATTGGCATACAGCTGTTCATTATGTTCCCTGAGTATCATTTAACATCTGTAGTATCTATAATGATGTCATCTCTCACATTCCTAATTTTAGTAATTTGTGACTCTTTTTCTTCCTCATCAGTCTACCTAAAGGTTTACCAATTTTACTTATCTTCTCAAAGATACAGCTTCTTATCTCAGTGAGTTTTCTATTTTTTTTCTCTTTCCATTTAATTGGCTTCCTTTTTTGTTTTTTTGTTTTTGTTTTTGCTTTTCTATTTCCTAGAGTGGAAGCTGAGGTCCTTAATTTGAAACCTTATTTCTTTTCTATTATAGTTGGTTAGTGCTATAAATTTCTAAGTACCTTTCTAGCAGCATCCCCCCAAATTTCATGTTATGTTTATTTCATTCAGTCCAAAATAGATTCTAGGGGCACCTGGGTGGCTCAGTTGGTTGAGTGTCTGACTCTTGATTTTGGCTCAGATCATGATCATATGGGATCAAGCGCCACAAGGGGCTCTGTGCTGACAGCATGGAGCCTGCTTGGGATTCTCTTTCTCCCTCTCTCTCTCTGTTCCTTTCCTGCTCATGCTCTTTCTCTCCCAAAATAAATAAATACACTTAAAAAATAATTATATTTCATCTCCTTTATTGCTTTATATGCTACAACTAATTGTTTTGCTATTTTATTAGTTGCTATTTTTATTATTTGCTATTTTAATATTATACTACTTTATGTATAGTATAGGAAATTTGCAATAGTTTATTTCTATTTCTCTCCTCATAGGTTTTGTG
Organism: Prionailurus viverrinus; assembly: GCF_022837055.1. Lineage (NCBI taxonomy): Eukaryota > Metazoa > Chordata > Mammalia > Carnivora > Felidae > Prionailurus > Prionailurus viverrinus. Next base: position 65,919,923 of record NC_062572.1, on the reverse strand, counting down.
TATTTATTACACATTTTAATTATGCATATGCTAAAGCCCCATACTGTATTGCTATTACCTTTGTTTAAACTTAAATTTATTTGAAATGATTTAAAAAATAAGAAAAATATTATATACTTACATAAATACATATGGAGCTTTCCTTGTATAGATCCATTTTCTATCTGATATCATTTTTCTTTATTGTAGTGTAGGACTAATGTCAAACTCTTTAAGATTTTCTATTTCTGAATTTCTCTCGAATTCTTCCTGATGATGACATTGATATCATTCTTATCTTTATTTTTGTGTTTGCATTCTTTTGTTTTATTTTTCTGGAAACTTTTAAGATATTCTTTTTTATCATTGTTAAATAATGATATGTCATGGTAGATATAATTATGATGTGTCGTGGTGTAGTTTTCTTAATGTTTCTTATACTTGACCTTGGATCAGAGTTTTATAGTGTTAATCAAATTTGGGAGGAAAAAAGCCATTATTTGTTTGTTTGTTTGTTTGTTTGTTGTCCCATAACATCCTCTCCAAGAACTCTAATCACATGTATATTAGGCACTTAGAGTTGTTCCACCATTCATTAATGCTATGTTCTTTTTTGGGAAGGACCACTTTTCTCTCTGTATTTCATTATTATAGTCTCTTTTCTATTCTTTAATTCACTAATCTCTTCTCTGGCAATGTCTAATCTGTATTAATCCCATTCAGGATATTTTTCATGACATGAAATGGAATGACATGAAAAATAAATGTTACATTGTATTCAGACAATGTAGTTTTCATGTCTTGAGTTTTTATTTGTGTAGTGTTTTTCTGTTTCTCTCCATGCTTAATAATTTTTTGAGTAGATGTCAGGCACTATAATTTTTTTTCTGGGTGTTTGATATTTTTTGTAATCCTATAAACTTTATTGAACTTTGTTTTGAGATGCAATTAAATTACTTGGAAACTTTGAACTTTCAAATTTTATTTTTAAGCCTTATTAGACAAAACTAGAACAACATTTGGTACAGGGCCAATTTATCCTGTGCTACTGAGGCAAGATCTTATGAGTTTCCTGCCCATGCCCCTTGAATTATTAGGTGTTTTTGGCTGGCTTTGGAACAAAAACTATTTCTGGCCTTGGGTAATCTGTAGGTACTATTCTTTCTCATATTTCTAGGGTTCCTCACACCCACTCACCCACCCAAGTATCAGATTTCTCACAAGCCTGTGCTGATCACTACTCTCCTCAATACTTAGAAGGACCTTGTGCCATTTTTGAAGTTCTCCCTAGGTCTAGCCCTGCCTATGAGTTTCCTACACTCATTCTGGATATTTATTTTGATTAAATATCTTGAATATGCAGGGCGCCTGGGTGGCGCAGTCGGTTAAGCGTCCAACTTCAGCCAGGTCACGATCTCGCGGTCCGTGAGTTCGAGCCCCGCGTCGGGCTCTGGGCTGATGGCTCAGAGCCTGGAGCCTGTTTCCGATTCTGTGTCTCCCTCTCTCTCTGCCCCTCCCCCGTTCATGCTCTGTCTCTCTCTGTCCCAAAAATAAATAAACGTTGAAAAAAAATAAAAAAAAAATATCTTGAATATGCAAAAATAAATAATTTTAAAAATTTCTTTACTAAGAGGTTGTTTGCACAAGTTGAAGACACTTTTGAAGCATATCTTCTAATTAATTTTTACAAATAAAAAACTAATAACCAGGGATAATATAAGTCACAATTCATGTCTTGAGATTTTTTTTCTTCTTTAACATGTGAGTAAAGTTTTAAAGGAGTAAAAATGTCTTATTGATTCAAAGGTGAAGAAGAAAAACTGTGGCCAATATTTTTATTATACTCAAAAGCCTGTGAATGGTGAAGAAAATCTCTTGGGGTTATTGGGAAAAGGAACTTCTAGCAACTGTTTATTAGCAGAACTTTTGAAATAAATCAGTTATAAGATTAAGAAACTTATTTAGTACCCAAGAGATACTATAGGAAAATGCTGAGTGTATAAGAGAATTAATTTTTAGATTAAAAGAGTAGTTTGATGAGAGTAATTTTTTAAGTCCAGAATTCCTACTTCTTTAAAAGTTTTGTGAGAAGTTTAGCATTATGGTTAAGAGCATGGATTTTGGATCTAGATTATCTGGATGCAAATCCTGAATCTGTAAATTACCTCTCTGTGCTTCAGTCATCACATTCATAAAATGAGAATTATAATAATGGTTATCTTACATGGTTGTTATGAGGATTAAATGCATTATTATACATAAAGCACTCAGAATGGTGACTGGTAGATTGAGAAGCCAGATAAATGTTAGCTATTAGCCATTAGCCCTGAGTTTTCCATTAACTATCTGTCTTGATAAGTAACTTGAGAATGTTCTTTAAGGCCTTTAAATCTCTGATTTCTCATTTGTACAATAATGTGATTTTATGTTTGCAAGTAGATTTTATCTTAAATGCTAACTCTGATTGATTAGGATTAGGTACTTGTATCATGTATTCATAAGGATTATATCTGGGTTGGGCAGAAAAAAATTCAGTATCATTTAGCTCTATCTGCAAGGGGCTCAGTCAGAATGGTGGCATGCATATACACACATATGTACATATATGCACACACACATTTAACAATAATCCGTGTATATGTTATATACCTACATGTGATAGACATATATAAAATATATACATTTACTAAATATATATATGTATATATATACTTAGTGTGTGTATATATATATATATATACACTTAGTATATTTATATATACATATGTATATATAAAATTTGCCATCCTTGGTACCACAGTTGTCCTTTTCAGTTTCAACATGATGTAATTATGTGATTTAACTCCTTTTAAAAATCATTATTCTCTTGGGGCGCCTGGGTGGCGCAGTCGGTTAAGCGTCCGACTTCAGCCAGGTCACGATCTCGCAGTCCGGGAGTTCGAGCCCCGCGTCGGGCTCTGGGCTGATGGCTCAGAGCCTGGAGCCTGTTTCCGATTCTGTGTCTCCCTCTCTCTCTGCCCCTCCCCCGTTCATGCTCTGTCTCTCTCTGTCCCAAAAATAAATAAACGTTGAAAAAAAAAGAAAAACAAAAGTTTAAAAAAAAATCATTATTCTCTTAATAAAATTAGAATTGCAATGGCATTTGTAATACTACTGGGCTCAAAAAACTTCACCTCCATTCCTCTGATTGAGAAGGGAAGTTTCCCTCTTCAAGTACCTGAGCTTGCATCCCATTGCAGAGACTGAACATGCCGGACACTCACTGTTCCATCCTCTTGCAGCTAGAGCACGGATATATGCCATGCTGTAAGTCCACTTGTGTGGCATACATTCCCAAGACCTGGATGCTAAATTTGAAAAGGAGAAAATAGACTGGCTCCATTTTTATGAAGTACAGATAAGATGCATTTTAAGAAGGTACAGATACGTTTGTGCATTCAGTGGCTCCTAACTCTGTGGCATGACTCCATATTTATCCTGACATAGTAGATGCCAAGCCTAATTGTTCAACCTCCTAAAGATAGTGTGAGCTGTCTTCTACCATGTAACTTAGTACCTTAAATTCCTAAATTAGCTTTTATTGATTTAAGTTGTTTGCAGCCAAAAAGCATGAAATGTTACTTGGATTTCATCAGTCTATTTTCAGTCTTTACAGTTATCTGTGCCTATCTTCTGTTAGGCATTGTATGACACAATGGGCTACACCACTAGTAAAAATTCATGTTTAAATTATGTGAACACAGGGGCACCTGGGTGACTCAGCCCGTTAAGCATCTTCCTCTTGATTTCATCTCAGGTCATGAGGTGAATGCTTGTGTCAGGCTCCGTGCTAAACATGAAGCCTGCCTGGGATTCTCTCTCTCCCTCTCTCCCTTTCTGCCTCTTCCTTGCTCTAAGAATAAATAAATAAACATTTAAAAAAATTACATGATCACAAATGGGATGTAAATAATACTCAGTACCAAGAAAATAGCACAAGGAGAAAAATCTCGGGCAAAAGAGCAGGGGTAAAAAATTTTCATCTTTGCATGTGTGACTGGCTTTTATACTGTAGCAAATATCTGTCCTCTTTATGAAATTATACTTGGCTTTTTCATATTTTAAAGTTGTCCCTGCCTTTATATGTACTATAGAATAGAACAATCTGGTTAACTGTATAATCCCCATTACATTATCTGAAGTTATAGAAAATAATTACAGTCCTTACTCTACAAGGTTTTTGTGAAGTTTATGAATAGTGTACATTTTGTTTCATTTGACTTACCCCCCAATCTATCTATCCATACAATATTATCAAATCCACTGAACTTTTCATAAGACCAGTTTTTGGTTTTGTTGATTTTCTCTATTGTTTTCTGGTTTTCAGGTTTATTGATTTATGCTCTAAATTTATTAGTTCTTCTTTTCTACTTGATTCAGGTTTAAATTACTAATTTTTCTCTAGTTTTCTAAAATGGAAGCTTATATTATTGATTTTAGAGTTTTCTTCTTTCCTGATATATGCATTCAATGCTATAAATTTCCCTTAAAGCACTGTTTTGGCTGTAAACCACAACTTTTGATGAGTAATATCTTCACTTTTACTTAGTTCAATATATATTTTTGAACTTACCTTGAGACTGCTTACATCCATGTGTTATTTAGGAATATGTTTTTAATTTCCAAGTATCAAGCAATTTTCTAGATATCTTTCTGTTAGTAACTATTTTCCATTTCATTCTTTGATAGTCTAAGAACGTGCTTTGTACAATTTCTAGTCTTTTAAATTTAAGGTATGTTTATTGGCCCAAATGTTTGTTATTTGTAAATATTGAAGCCAAAACATGAAACTCCAAATATTTTAACATTGATATCTCCCATTGGGATGAGGAGAAACATCATGTCTTCATAAAAAGAAGCCCCACACATTTAGGGGTCTATGTAGCCTCAGTAGTGACCTATAGTTTACTGGGGAGTTAACCAGAGACATCCAACCACTACAAGAAGAAGCTTTAATAGCCACTAAATATCAAATCTGAGGTTTTCTATTAAATCCACTGGGTCTTCAGAATCAAAGTTCAGATCCAAAGTAAATTTTTTGTGTTTGCTTGTTTGTTTCTATTGACATTATAACCCTCCCAGAAGGTGTGGCCTTGAGACAGTATTACCTAACCAATACGTAATATCTTTGTTTGTGCTACACCTATGAGGACCTGGGAATATACTATCATGTTTGAATCATAGAATAACAAGGCCTCTGGGACCATCTTGGACAAGTTTATTATTTTACAGATGGGAAGACTACAGTTCAGTCAGGGAAGGATGGAGATTTGTCCAAAGTGCCGTAACTAGACAGAGTGGACATAGAACTAAGGGCCTCTGATGTCGCCTAATCAGCTTCTCAAAAGTATAGTTTCCCAATGTTAATAGACTTGTTGTCAATAAAAACGATTCCCATTCTCAAATGTAGCAAATTTCAAATCTCCCTCGTGGCAAGTCAGGAAACACATTTACACAGTATAGGCCCTGAGAAGTTTGACATTTAATTGACCTTAGAGTCTTTTTTTTATTATTATTATTGATTCTAAGTTCTGTTCGTTTTGGTTTTTTTTTTTGTCATAATACCTATTAGCATCTAAGAAACTGTTGTTTAGTGTAACATAGTTTGAAAAATGTGGAACTAAACCCCCCCTTTCCATCTCTCTTTTTTTCCCTATATGTTTTATCTTCTGGGTTACAAAATACTCTGTTGAAATCGTGGCTTTTATTCTTTTCCTCTTCCTGAACTCTCCACCTTGGTTTTCTACCTTCTCTCATTGCCTGGAACACACAGAGCACGAAGTACACAGAAGACATTTCAGTATCATTGAGTGACATTTCAATCAAGTTTAATATTGTCCTTCAAAAGTTTAGTGTTTCAGCCTAGGGATCTGCATCACAGGGGCTTTCTTTCTTTCTTTCTTTCTTTTTTCTTTCTCTCTTTTTCCTTTTTGTTACCCTTTTTTTTGTAGTCTTGCTCATTCCTTTAGCTTAGATGTCATGTAGTTCACTTCTTTCTTGTCTGAAAGCTATAGAGTATGTGGGTTTTTGGTCTCACTTCTGAAAATTGAGCCACTGATGAGGAAGCAATTCCTGACAGCAGCATGCAGCTTTCTGTCATTTTCTCTGACGACTTTGCCCACACTTGAGTGTCCTTTAGCAAAATGACTGGAATAAGTGGTGCATTTTCCCAGACACTTTCTTCTATCTTGTGCATCAGCAGAAAATCACAGCAGTGGTCTCAGTGGACAATGGTAAAAACAAGACAGAAACTGCTATTATAAATGCGAAAAGTCAATTTGAATGTCAGCAGCCGATGGGGGGAGGCAAGCCAAAAGGAGATGTAGTTTGAGAAAAAGAAGAAACTGTACTGTGTCTTGTTCATGCTTAAAACCTTACACTTATGCCACATTGAAGCAGAAGTGATTTTCACTGTGCTGAACTCCAGTGTTTCTCAGATTCCTGTAGAGACCATAATACTTGTGGTTAGGACTAGACACTGCCCTAAATCACAAACTTCATCAAGCACAGAGTTAATTACTGAAGCTAACCTGGGACGTGTCATTTGCCCTTAGAGGTTGTTTGCCCTTGAATCTAAAGGCATGGGCCCGATATTCATGAAATGATTAGAGTGATTGATTTTGAGCAATTCGGTATTTGGGAAGAATTTTCTTCTCTATAGATATTCTTCAACAACCGCATAGCTTTCTAAAGGGTTATACAGGAATACTTATGGGTAGATTAATAAGAGTAATTTGAATAAATTACACAAAATTTGAATAACTTGGGGCTTCTTAGAATTGAAAGTGCTAATGAGCTTTGTAAATTTTCAAGAAGAAAGTATATGATATGTATAGAAAAGGAGCATTTGATAATAGAATTTTCTTACTTTTTATCTTATTTTATTTTATTTGCAAAGGGATACAAAATTTTGTAAAAAAATTAAACAATATGGCATTATATAGAATAAAATGTTAAATTCTTTCTAAATTACTCCATCTCCTGTAACCTAACTCCTTTTACCAGAAATAACCTGTTAAGAGGTTGGTGGGTTTCCTTCCAAGTTTTTTTTTCTTTTTCTAGATGCTGCCAAATTGCCCTCAAAAGAGATTATTGCCAATTATTCTCCCACTAGTAGTGAATATGAGAAGGTATTTTTTTTTCTATATTCAAGTAATGCCAAATATCATCAATTAGTTACTTTTATGGACAATCTTAAGGGTAAGGATTTTATCTCAAATAATAATGTGTGAAAATCATTTCATCATTGTGTTATAATGAAACATTATGGAGAACTTAAATACCTATCAGTCAAAGAATAGCTAATTAAATTATAGGTGCATCTGTGCTTTGTAATTTTAGAAAACATAAAAGATTTACATGAGTTTGCATAAAAAGGTCCTTAAAAAATTTCTATGATATGTAAAAGAAAAAACAAAGCCTTTCCCTTTAGAAAAAATAATAGCCACCAACACCACAAATCCACTATTCTCAGTGATACGCAGATGTGCTTACATATATATTTTGTTCATAGATTAAAGTCCAGAGGACTAAATTCCACACTTGAAAGTGTGGGAATTAAAAGTATAGGGAAGAGCCATAGAGTATGTTAATTTTTAAAAGTGTATTTATTTTTGAGAGAGAGAGAGAGCACATGAGAGCAGGGAAGAGACAGAGAGAGAGAGACAGGGAACCTAATGAGATTGTGACTTGAGCCAAAGTCGGACACTTAACCAACTGAGCCACCCAGGTGCCCCTAGAGTATACTATTTTGCATGGGCATTTATTTGTTCTATAATTGAAATCATACAAAATCATTAATATCATATTTAACTGCTGTTCTAATTTTCATTCATCAATTATCAATGCATTTCTTTCCAATACTGGGCTCAGTATTTCTTCTTCTGTAAATTGCCTTCATATTCATTGTAATTTTTCCCATTAGGCTTTTTCCTTTTTAGGGTTTTTTCTTTGTCTTAGTAAATTTCAAAGACTTTTTCTTTTATGGATTTTTAAACACAAGCGATTTACCTGTTACCCCACCTTCAACCTGTCTGTGCTTATACCAGGCCACCTCACTGCCTATATATCGGTAAAAATGTAGTTCCTGTTTGTGTTGATTTCTGCAATGCTTTATTTTTGTCCAAAGAGAATGTAAGTGCTTTCAATCATTTTTTTCTGGTTCAAATTTACTAGTTTAGAGTTATGATTACTATGTTTAGAGTTATAAAAAACAATCAGAAGTGAGAAATATATGTATACACACACACACATATATACTGCCATCCACAGGTCATCCACAGATGTACCTAGTGAAGTTGCCTTCTTGGGAGTGGGTTGTGCAACACCATCACCATTTCCTTAAAAGTTACAGAGAACACTGGCAGTTAAAAGAGCAGAGATGTGGTCTACACTGCAAGCCTCCTCTCCCTCTACTTCTCTATAAACCTGCTATGCCCTGGCCATGTTGTTCTTTCCAGAATGACAGATTAGTCATGCCTCTGCACTTTTGCATTGTTTTTACACACACACACACACACACACACATATATATATATATATATATGTTTATTTATTTTTGACAGAGACAGAGACAGAGCTTGAGCAGGGGAGGGGCAGAGAGAGAGGGATACACAGAATCTGAAACAGGCTCCAGGCTCTGAGCTGTCAGCACAGAGCCCCATGTGGGGCTCGAACCCATGGACGGTGAGATCATGACCTGAGCTGAAGTCGGGCACCCAACCTACTGAGTCACCCAGGTGCCCCTACATATATTTTTTAATCTATCTATCTATCTATCTATCTATCATCTATGATAGATATAAATTGCTTGTGTAAATGTATGTCTGAACAACAACTATGAATACAAATGTGATTTATTTGAGTACAGTCAGAGAAAGAGGAGAAAAAGGAAACTGCTGGTTGTTAATAGAAAAGGAAAGTAAAGCAAATGTCAAAAATTTAAGTTTTTACAAAAAGCCTCTGAAAAGGAAAAAGAAAAATGAGAGGCAAAAATTTAGGTCTTACAAGAGCTATCTGTGACTAGGTTTTGTGAGGAGGCAGAGCTGACCAAATGTGGAGTAGGTAACAGATAAAACCTAGAAGGGCCGGAATTAGGGTCCACAGTGAAACTTGAGGGACAGAAGTAGATCCTCTCCAGTAATCAACCAGAAGACATTGTGTACCAGGCAGACAAACATTTCTTATATCTTAATGTCTTGTTATTTGCAATTAATGAAAACAATTTATTTGGACCTCTTTGAAATTGTAGGGCAATCAGCAAAAGTTTCTAATGAGTCAAGAGATAGTAGTTAGAAATGTACAATATTCTATCCATAATTCTTTTAAAATATATAAAACACCATTCACATTTTCCTATTTAAAAAAAATTTAACTGTTGTTTTATCATTTTGGTTTTGGGAAGATAGATGTATTTATAACAGTTTTCCATAGGTTAACCATATATATTGCCTTTCTTAATCTTATTTTCTCCATAAGATTTTGAATTCTTCAATGTCAAATTGTCTTGCCATGGTGGCTGTCAGAAATCTGACCCCTAAAGTCAGGGAGAGTCTCTTTCAAATAGAGTTCCAAGTGGTATCTTAGGAGGGAATAGAAAAAATAAATCTGGAAAAACAGGCTGAGCAAGTCTATATGCCAATTGCATGTTCTTAGCCTTTAACATATAATTAGACCTGGCAGGCATATGGCAAATGCTTTTTCAGTGTACTCTCTGCACACAATGCTCAAAACCATTTCCAAATGGGGATTTCTAGTCCCTCCTTTTTGGCCCACCAGTCGTTCTTGCTCTGTGAGTGTGCTGTGTAATTCTGACCCCTAGTGGCTGAGGAGGCTACATCCAGACATACTTCAATTAACATGTTCCATAAGGTGTCTTGTACCAAACAGCTAACTTTTTTTTCTTAAATTTTTGTATCTAAATCAGACTTGAAGTCAACCTACCCCCGTGGTTTCATGATGCATTGTGTGTCTTACTTCATCCATCATACAGCAGACAACCCATGAAATCAAAAGCTGCTGCTTTTTTCCTATTGATAGAGAATGAGACGTAAGGTTTAATGCAAAGCAGAATGGTTTAGGTTTTATACCCAATCAGAGGGCCACCGCTATGTATAGGAAGCTTACAATAAAACTGATTCAACACAGGAAGCCCCACATGTGTCAAATATATTTCCCAATTTGAGTTCAGACACAACTGTTTGGGTTTTTTTAAACTAGATCCACTCCCAATAGTTACATTTTGAACCTTGAAGCCTTCTATCAAAATCCAAATATTTTACCTAGGTTGTGTTAATGTCTTTTACCAAGTAAGTACCAATTAACACTACTAGCACCTGTAACTAGTTAACGTTATAGATAAAAATAATTAAGCAGAGACTGAGGAAATGCACATAGAATCAATTAAAAGAAGGGTATTGACAAAGCTATAATCTGGAGCATGCAGTATAACAAAATGCCTAATCTTTGGAGATTATCATAGACATCATGTGCATTTCATGCACACCAAAATATTTACTGCATTTAATCCTTACAAATTTCTTGCAAAGAAAGCAGGGATTTTTACACCCTTTTGTATTTATATAAACTAAGGCACTGAAAAGCTACTGATCTTACCTAGTTAGAGAGCCAGCTTAAGGAAGACCTGAAAATCAAGTGCACGTTTTGTTTTATTATAAGCCCAACGTATTTTTTATACTAGACATATGGGGAGGACACTTTGCAGGGTCCTTTATCAGCCACCTTATTAATTTTAGGAGGGCATAGAGCAGTTGGGAGGGTAGATGAGGCAGAAGAGTGGAATGTGAAGTAAAGAAACATGAAATAACCTGAATTATGTCATCATGGTTTTAATAGAGAGCCAACTGGATCACCCAGAACTCAAAAGCCAGTGTGGAATTTTCTGGGGAATTGGAACGATGAGTACTACTAGTTAATACAGTAAAGATCATGGAATGGGATTTTCATATCTGTTGAGATTTAATCATCATCATCATTAAGTCTTTGAGTTCCTTATTATTTAATCACTGTGTTAGATAATAAAAATTATGATATAATTAATAATATTCTTTTATTGGGAATTCAGTATCTGCTTTATATAAGCTATGCTATGTGATTCTGCATTCAACCTGTGAGGTAAGTATCCCCTTTCCATAAATGAAAAGCTTGACACTTGGAAATGTCAAGCAGAATGTCCAAGTCCTTAAGCTTATAAATAGCACAGATCACTCTCACCCCCATACCCCTTGCTTTTAACTGTAAACACAAATACGTGAATAAGATATGTGGAGTCCTCTGACTCCTTCGAAGGGCTTTTAGGGCATTCCCGTAAAGTACAATCTCGTCCACATACCACTGCAAGATACTCAGAAATAAAGTATATGCTGTGTGAAAATAAAGAAGATCAAAACACAATAAGGTTAACTTGAATTTCAATGTGCAATAAAATTGGAGCATTAAAAACCAGATTTTCTAAAAGGAGCCATTTCATCATGTCATGTTAAGCACTGAGATGAACGATTTGGGATAACTTTTTAAAGGAACGGTTACAAAGAATATCTAAGGATAATTTAACGTCCACTTGAGGTATGTGGAGGACTTCCTCACTCCTGATTTCACCATGCAGGGGTGTTATGGTACAGAAAGGCCACTTGGGACAGAGAGTGTTTGTCTATGACCACTATGATGGATATGGCATGGGGATATTGTCATTATGATCCATGTGAGGAGCAAGAAGAAGGAGGAGTTGAGGAGCATAAAGAAAAAAGAGGGAAAGAATCTACTGTGATCACTGGGTGTGGGGACAATTAAACAAAAAAAAACCCATAATGTACAGTAATCAGCCATTTCAAAATCATGCTGATTGAATATTAAATTTTTACTTGGGATTTTGCTGAGTCTTAAGGATCTAGGGTGAAATCAGTAGGATTTTCTGTCCTTGAGAAGATCAGCATTACATTTGACAAGCTGTTCTTGAAGAAAGTTCTTGGTTTCTTTATATATTTTAATTTGGCCATGTTAACTGTTCTCTGAATTAAGACTATCTACCTCTAATAAGATTAGAGCATTAGGAAACTCTTAAATACCATTTAGGGATTTATAATCATGAAACCCCTCAACAGAGTGGTTCTCTGAAACTCAAAGATGCAATCAAAATTAGATATTTAAATTAATTTAACATCTTGAACTTCATATTCATGATTCATGTTGAATATGTTTCTTGATTAGAGACTTCATCTCCTCATTTGTTAACTAGAATGAGTTACTTCAGCAGGGTCTTTGTGAAGAATAAATGAAATAAACATGTGAACAAAAAACCTTGAATACTAGTTGACTCTTGTCTATTATGGATGCCCCTTTTGGTCTACTTTGCAGGCTCCCAGCTATGCAGTAGTGTTTGCCCCACATTGAAAAGTTTCTGAATTATATAGTTTTTGTGTGTGTTTGTTTCTTGTTATTGCATGTGGGATTCCAATAACTTTGTTTTGCTATCAGTTCTTCATTTGCCCACTTTCCTTATTTGTCTGTGTGCCCGTTCAGCCTCCCCTTTCTGTTTAATTAGCCTCTTATGACTTCTGAAATTCTAAGAAATGAATTACAGGCTTGTTAGGACTATGTTTGAAATAATTAGCACCGCTACTTGGAGAGGAGGCTAGAGTACATCTATGGACTTCAGTGAGTGGGGTATTGATTTTGGCCACTAACAATTTTAGCTGCTCTTTTTAAACTTCTCCTTTGTTCCGTAACAGTGCTAGACATGTATTACCTCAAGAAAGGTTTTATTATTTTCTTTTTCCTTGCATATTTCTGGAGGGCAGGAACTGTCTTGTAAATCTTTGTTTCCTCAGTGCCAACGAAAGTTGTTACGTAAAAGGCATTCCATAAATATTCCTCAAATATACAAATAAACAAAAGTTTGAACCCCAGAATAGGAGGCCTCTCCTGCTACTGATTGAGCACCTTTTCCAAAATGCTATCATTGATCATTTCAACCATGAGTGGCTTTGTTGTGCTTCCGTATGACCCACAGTTCTGCTTATACCAACTCAGCAATAAAAGAAAAAAAAATAAAATAAAATGCTGTGTGAAAGCTATTTACATAGTGTATTGATCTCTTTATTTGTTTCTTGCAGATACTCTGACATTACCTATCTAGCCTTTTGTGCTATCAGCATAAAGGTAGAAACCTACTAACTCATTCGGATGGAGTTTGTGAAACCAATGATCAGCAACATTAATAGATATTAAGTCAGAAGCCATAAATAAAAATGACACATTAATTCTGCAACCTGAAAAAATAACTCTTATTATGCTGGAATAATATTAGTAACCCCATGCCTAAAGCCTTCCTTACATCAGGAATAAATGAAAGGTCAGCTAGTGGTATGTGGGAAATCCAGATAAAAATGACTGCAGGGAAGTCTTCTTTTTCAAAGAGGAGGATGAAGATCTTGAGGGTAGGAAATGTTTGTAATTTGCATCCACTGTACTCTGAATGTGATGAATAATATAACCTGAAATCTCTGATGTACAGGTAACAAGAATCAGAAGCTGCTGGATGACATACAATCCAACTGAATGCATACGCACTGGGCCCCTGCTTTATGTGTTTTTACACAGGACTCTGACTACATTCCTCCAACTACTTCAAACTCCATGGCTTTTAATTAACGATCTCTTTAGATTAATACAAATACACATCTGCCGTGGATTATGCATAAAGTGTATTGAACATGCTAAATTGTCAAAATAAACTGTGAAACAATAATACAGGAAACAAGTATTCTGACTTACCAAAAATAAATATCACTTTGAGTGATATTAGGGAAAGTTTCAGGAAAGGATTCAAAAATTGAGATTTTAAACTGAAAGGGAAGTTAGAAACTAGCCAGACAAATGAGTCCAAACATTTTCTAATAAGTGAAATTAATCTTTAAATAAACTCTTATGCATAAAAGTAACACATAACTGTTACAAAGTAGAATAATGATGGGTGAAGTTAGGGGAAAGAGTAAGATTCGAAGTGCCACAAATCATCCCCTCCCTCCCCCCACATTTTTAGGATTTTTTTCTGGGGTCTCTGAGCCTTCTTCAGTCCAGTCCAGAAAATCCCTGAAAATAAAAGCTAGAAATACCTCCATTACTATTAACATTAAATATGGCCCAAATAACTTTAAAAGGAAAGTAATATTTCTCATTTACAAATAAGCCTGAAATACTTCTGGAATTGATTTATGTGTTCAACAGTTCCATCAGCAATGCAAGGTCTTTGTTTTATTTTCACAATTGTTAACATATTGGGAATTACTAATTTTTTGCCTCATTGTCAAACATGGCCACTGCAGCTCCAAATAGAACAGTTGCCTTGAAAACAGGAAAAGTGGAGAGCAGCAATGCCATACAGAAGCGTCTTTTCCTCTCAACAGCAACAAAAAAGCAAAAGCCTGTCCAATACACCCAGAAGACAACCGTTTATATATCATTGGCTATAACTGTCACACGGCCATCCCTATCTACCAAGAAATCTGGGAAAATCTCACCTGGCACTGAGCATACTAGCCCTGGACAAAAATGGGGTTCTATTTGCCAAGGAGAAGGGGGATTGTTCATGCTGCCACTCTACATCTAGCCTCATACCTTCATTCTATAACTGGGACACTGCTGTTCTTTGGCTTGGTTAACATTACCAGCACTTTGATGGTGGGGCTTGTGTCCACATTCTCAAACTGGACCTTGAGAAATAAATCTAATACAGAGGAGTAGAGAGATGGGGAGCGAACATTTCAAGTGGAAGAACAGTGGGTCAAATGCATGAAACAGGACTTTGTGTACTTGATGCCTTTATATCCCATGATTTACTTTTGTTTTCAGGTCTCATTTGAAAAGCATCCATCTTTTCTGCATTCCATTCGTATTCGAATAAAATTCCTCAATATTTTTAGTTGTAAATATTTTACTGCATGAAAATCTCTTTCTCTTCATTCCTAATTACTTTACTTAGCTATTTCTTTTTTCATTTTAATGGTGATTATTGAATTTATTTGCTTGAATACTAAGGTTAACCAAATTATAGAACTCCTTCTCAGCCTCTGACTCTTCTAGATTCTGATTCCATCTCTGGATTCTACTGGGCATATAGGCCTGAATAAGTTACCTAACACCTTTATGAACCAGTTTCATCATCTGTCAGATGGGGGTAATCAAGTGCCTTCCTCATATGGTTGGTATGAGTTCTACCTGATTAATTACAGCTCCAGCCCTTGGACCAGTATCAGGCACAGGCTGTGTACTCACCAAGGTTTGTCTGGAGCTTCTGATGTGCTGGAATGCTCTTTCCTTAAGACTTTTTTTTTTTTAGAGAGAGAGAGCACAAGTGAATGGGAAAGGGACAGAGTGGGAGAGAGAGAGAGAGAGAGAGAGAGAGAGAGAGAGAGAGAATCTTAAGCAAGCTCCATGCCCAGCACAAAGTCAGATGTGGGGCTCACATGACCTGAGCTGAAACCGGGAGTTGGAGGTTTAACCGACTGAGCAACATTTTTCCTTAAGACTTTTGACAGAAAATATCACTGTTGGCATAATACTTTTCATGGGCAAATGCGGAACTTAAGGACTTTTACCTTTAATATAATTAAATCTGATTCTTATTCCTCTTCCCCTCTCAGAGAGCTAGTGCATTTTTCTTTTTTTTATTTCCTGCTTCATTTTCCCTTAGATGAAAAACTATGATGAACTAATTACTAACTATATAACCCCATTCATATTTCAATAGAATGTTGCAGGAAGTGAAATAGTCTTAGAAAAAAGAAATTATGAGTAGTGGAATTATAGGCAACAGAAAAATACTACATGAGAGTAGCTTTCCCAGTGTCTCCCAATTCCCATTATTTAGATAATTATGTACTAATTATATATGGAAGGGTCTTCCTGATCAGCTCTTGATGTGTTTAAAAAACACCTATCATGAAAGAACAAAGTGGGAGTAAAGAAAACTAAGTAACTAAATAAAATAGGCAGGTTTGGTAAATACTTATTAGCTTGATATTTTGTAAACTTAACAAAAATTGCTGATGGTTTTCAATAATTTGGATTTCTGACTAATAAACTGAAAACAGCTGTTGTAAATTTCCTTAAAGTTCAGACCCTTCAAAACTCTTCATTTCCCTGACTTAACCACAATTCATCTGGGCTTCACTCATTTGGAGGTCAAGGCAATGATATCTGGAGCCTGCGGGTATGTCAGGAACAATGACGTTTTCTGCAAGAAAGATTTGATTTTTGTTTTTCAGTGGAAATCTACCCATGGATGTAAAAATTTTTTGCTTGAAGATGCCAACATCTTTCTAATGTTTCAACTTGGTTAAGCCGATCTCAGAATTTAATTCCTTATAGGTCTCTGATGAAGGCTGGCCAGGGGAGAAAGATGTGTAGGATGAGCAGAAGTGAAGAGAAGCCACGTCTATTCTTTGGAGGTGAATACAGGCCAGGCCCTGTCAGAGCTCTCACAGGTTTGTGAAGCTTGATTGGCTCACCTTGCTGGTGAGAGCAGCAGTAGGGCATGTGCCTTCTCTACCTTCCATAGAACTTCTTACTGCAGCTTCTCCACTTTTTGGCCCAGGTGGGGGTGTAGCTCTAGGTCCCCGTGGCAATAAAGTTGAAGACTTGCCAACAGGGAGAGACCAACATGGGTTCTGGTAAGAGACAGGCATAGGTTCCAGTTGTCTCTGCTTCATGTTCATTTTCTTTCCCTGACTGCTTGATCTGTGACTTCAGGTTCAGGGTCAGATGCAAAAGTAGAAGAAACAGCTGAGCCAACACTGCTTCACCAACCCTCATAGTTGGGTTGGGTCAAATCTCTGTTAGCCCCTTATTTTTTCATCATTCCTTCTGATTTGCTTCTCATGTTGAACCGGCACTGTACCTTTTGACATGCCTCTTTCCTAATACAGTAAGTGATGAGAATTTCTGCTTACAAGTTATTGAAAACTTTCCCTGGTCACTCTCACTCTTATTTAGAGTATTCCTTTATTCTGCACTCAACTGCTCTTCTAAAATTTTAGTGCCAGTGTGTTTTTTACTCAGTGTTGATCTTTTGTGATTAATCAACTTTTTTCTTTTTACCCTAGAATGCTCCTTATATCTTCCATCATATCTCTCAGTTCACCTGATGTAACTTATAAATAATAATATGAATTCCTTCTCCCCTGCAGAGATTTCAGAAGAGAAAGCTTCCTAGCCAATTGTACTCTCTGAAGGAAGGGATAGGGATCCACGTGAGTACAAATAGAGTTGAACATAAGGCTAACATGGCCCTATGATTTGTATGTATAGAATGTCCTACTTTGTAGTTTCTGAACACTGTGAGGACCTAAAGCAACATCTGAAAATCACAGACAAACTTCTTTGGAGGACCTTATTACTCATTATTTAGTGTATTACAGAAGTTCTGGAATTTCTTTGATTACACACTTAGGTCTCCAAATCCAAATGAAGAGAGAAAGAAGGAAGAAAGTCAAGCTGTAAAGGCAAGAACTACCAAGAGCCAAAGCCTTGCGTGGAGCACTGGAGGAAAAATGGTGAATTCCAGCATGCAGCTGCAGAGTTTTCTGCAGCTTAATGCTCAAGTTGGGGTGAGTTCTGGGAAGAAATCAGGATTTTAAAGTTGGATTGTGAGATTGGAATAGTCCTTACAGCACAGAAAGGGAACCTTAGCTATCAATAGCTCAACACTTCTAATGTCTTTAAATAAAGACCACATTATATCCTGTCTGTATTTGTGAACATATTTTTTTTCTGCAAAGATGCCAAAAGACAAATCTACACTGTACAGTTTACTTAGAAACTCTCCCCTGTCTCTTCTGCCATCATCCTATGACCACCTATATGTATATTTCTTGTTGCATTCCACAGTTTGTTATCAGTGATCAATATCTTCTCTTTAATTAATGTTATACAAACTTGTCAAGCCAAAATACTACTGCATTGTGTTGTAGATTCTGGAAGGGAAATACAAACAATGTTGTATGTGTATGAATGCGTGCTTGATTGTATGTAAGTGTTCTCTGACTCACATATTGTTCCAACCCTTCTGATTCAGTCTCTGGCATTGGTCTATGGGAGGTTTTGACACAAAGTAACCAAATGCTCAGAGCTATACCATTTCCTTACAAATTCTTCACTGTACTTTCTACCCTTTTTCCCTTACCTGAATCTCAACTATTTTCTTCCTAGGCCTGTCTTCTCCGACTGGTGCAATGTCTAAGGGCATTAAGACTATTTCTTTTCCATAAATCTTTAGGGAGCATGGTCCTGGAGACTAACTTTCATATCTAAAATGCCCAATCATTTGTCCCTGCCAAAAGGATTCTCACACAAAAATTTATTAGCAGATTGTCCTTGCCTGGGCATATGTGAAATTGTAGGTTCAGAGCTCTATTTTTGAAATTGTGATTTTTAAAATACACATAAATCTTCTTATCAATATTAATAAGTGCATAGAATGGGTGATCATTTCTTTTGATCAAACACCCTTTCATTTTAGAAACTATTAAGAATGGACTGGTAGAGGGGCGCCTGGGTGGCGCAGTCGGTTAAGCGTCCGACTTCAGCCAGGTCACGATCTCGCGCTCCGTGAGTTCGAGCCCCGCGTCAGGCTCTGGGCTGATGGCTCGGAGCCTGGAGCCTGTTTCTGATTCTGTGTCTCCCTCTCTCTCTGCCTCTCCCCCATTCATGCTCTGTCTCTCTCTGTCCCAAAAATAAATAAATAAACGTTGAAAAAAAAAAAAGAATGGACTGGTAGAAATATGCACAAATTGCTGTGTGTTTTGGTTTTTTATACAAACTAGAATTGAAAGCCCAATATAAATTATAGAATGTTTGCTCTGTCTCCCACCCTGTTATGTGCTCTAATGGGCATTCTGATATAGATCCTGAACTGGAAAAAAAAAAATCATCGAGAATAGGAGGGTGACAAAATAAAAATGAATAAAACAAAATATTTAAATGTCAAACTTTATGGCTGGGATAAAAATTTATTTAAGATTAATAAAAGAAAATTATCTATTATCTTTTTCTCCTCTTTATGCTTTTCTTATATCTTTCTTCCAGCTTCTTGTACTCTACTACTTCTCATTAGTATTCTTAATGTAAACTTTTAAATGAAGAACAAAATATTCACAGACCCATTAGCAATTAAGTATGACCATCTGTTCTGCCTTAAACATACACATAAGTACCCACACATACTACAAAAAAAAAATCCCAAGAAAAAATCCTGATCTCAATTCAGCTTTAGTTAAGCCCAATTGTTCATGTTCTGGTGCAAAGTCACCTCTTGTAGCGTTGTTGGCTCTCACTTTCTCCATTTTCTAATTAGACTTCTCCACTGCCACCACTCCACCAACACAATGTCATTCATCTCACTGGATACATTTCAGTGGATACATTTCAGACATTATGTGATATTTCACAACACGTACTTGTTTATAACACCTTCCTTTTTGCAAAGGGTTATTTCGGTTTCTGACCTTTGTTATATTTTTCTAACTCCTACTTCTCAGTCTCTTTGGCTTGATAGGTCAAATGTTACCCCAACATCCATCTCAACTGTATTCTTTTCTTTTTGTACTCTTTCTTTTTGTTATCTCTTAAATTCCATAGCTTCAATTGCCATCCATATATGATTCATTCCAAAGTTGTTACCTGTAGCCCAGATCTCAACTTTGAGCTACAGATCCAATAATCAAGCTGCCTAGTCAACACTTCCAATTAGATATTTACAGGTATCTAAAAATTAATATTTACAGAACTCCTCTCAACCCTCAAGGTGATCTTTGGATATTCACCAATTCCATGTTGGCAAATACAAACTGTGATGACTTTAAGTTTCACTGTGAATCACCCAGTAGTCTTGTCTACTCCTTCTCTTTTAAGGTAACCATTTTGCACCCCTGGCCAGAGGAAGGTAACATAGGAAGAAAAAAAGATAATAGGTATTCCAAAGGGGTAAAGAGGAGAGGAAGGCACAGGCTTCCAGCTATGGAATGATTGTCACAGGGATGAAAGGTACGGCAAAGAGAACATAGTCGGTGGTACTGTAATAGGATTGTATGGTGACATATAGTAGCTACACTTGTGGTGAGCATAGCATAATGTATACAGTTGTCAAACTACTATGTTACATACTGAAACTAACTACATATAACATTGCATGTCAACTATACTTCAATTAAAACAAAAAGATAATAGGATTTTTTTTCCTGAGAGTTACCATATTAAAAGTGGCAAAATAGAAGCTCCCAGTGTCTAATGGTTGTCTGTATTAAAAATATATCTATACATGAGTCTCTCATGATGTGAAGAATGTCCTTTACCCAATAGGAAAAATAAAATCACCAGTTTGAGAGAATCAGTAATAAGAGCTGAAAGGGAAATTGATTGTGTTGCAATATTGCCTTCCAATCAACCATGAGATAAATTCTACCTCTGTTCTTCTAAACTTTTGGTTATTATAGTCAATAAATTTCTTAATTCGACATTTTTTTCTTATGCTGGCTTGGGTTATATAACAAGCAATCTAGAGCCTTTGACTAAAGATTGAACAAACCGTTACCATCTCCATCTTTGCAATTGTTCTAGACAGAAACTCAGGGGTCACTTTTGACTCTTATTTCTCCCTCATCCCCCTTCACCATGAAACATAAATATTTCCAAATGTATCTCAAATTCATCCACTTTTATCAATTCCCCTGCTATTATAGTATAAATTGCCATCTTCTCTCAAGTCTTAGCTTTTCTTACTTGATCTTAACTTGTCAGTCTGAAATCTGTTATTCACACAGTGCTCAAGATGATGTTTTAAAAGAAATGGTGGAAAAGAGGCTTATGTCACTGCCTTTCTTAAAATCTTCAATGGTTATCCATTGTTTCAAGAATAAATATCTAGAATATCTAGATATTCTAAATATCTAGAAATATCTAGAATATCTGTGGGATCTTGTCCTCTGCCCACTTTGTAGACTCCTCTCTAGCAGCTATCTCCCTTGCTTCCTTGCTTCTACGACATTGTCACTCTTCTAATTCTTTGAATATGCCAATATTCTCCCCACCTTGGTGTTGATGCAATGCTGTTACCTTTGCCTACAATACTCCTTATTAAGTTGTATCTTTTAAAACTCACTTCCACACCTACTTCTTCAAGAAAACTTCCCCTGACTGTAGTAAGCTTTCTAATGTACAATTGTATTACACTTATTTTACTTTTAACTCAGGGAAAGTATAAAATAATTAATAGGTGATGAGTTCTAGTTGATAACTTTTGTCACTTCTCAGAATGACAATTCCTTTAGGAAGATTGTTTTTACCTCTTAAGTGATACATTCCCAAGTCCTCCTACATTGTGCTGTATTTTTGAGATGTTTTATATGTATATTTTTCTTCCAAAAACGTTTTAGAAGTTTTATTTATTTTCATAGAGAGATAGAGAGAGAGAGAGACGGAGAGAGAATGCAGCCATGCACATGCATGAGCAGGGAAGGGATAGAGAGACAGGGAGAGAATCCCAAGCAGGCTCCATGCTGTAAGCACAGAGCCCAAGTTCAATCTCAGGAACTGTGAGATCTCAGGAACATGTGAGAGCCACCCAGGCTCTCCAATACATTATATATATTTTTAAGACAAACAAATGAACTGTAGTATAATGGTGTTCAAGGAAGTGTTGTAAAAGACTAATTCACAGGAACAGAGGTCCATTTGTATCTCTTGTATCCTCCTTTGTCTAGGACCTCTTACTCCTCTTTCACGCTTGAGTGCTACAGTACATCTGCAACAATCAGTGATTAAATAATCAACAGTTCAGAAAGCTGAAGAAAAAAAATCCGCTATGATATAAAAACAATAAACACGTTCTTTGCTTTACTTTAATTGTCCAGAAATGGGTGTCTCCCTGATCTCATACATTAAAAATGGAGCTAACCTCGGAGCACCTGGCTGGTTCAGTCAATTAAGCATCTAACTCTTGATTTTGGCTCAGGTCATGATCCTACAGTTTATGGGTTTGTGCCTCATCCACATTGATAGCCGCATGTCAGGCTCCATGCTGTTAGCGTGGAGCCTGCTTGGGATTCTCTCTACCTCCCTCTCTCTCTCTCTGCCCTTCTGTCTCTCAAAATACATAAACTTAAAAAATTTTACATCAAGGGGCACCTAGGTGGCTCAGTCAGTTGAGTGTCTGATTTAGGCTCAGGTCATCATCTCACAGTCCAAAGGGTTCGAGACCCATGTCGGACTCTGTGCTGACAGCTCAGAGCCTGGAGCCTGCTTTGGATTCTGTGTTTCCCTCTCCCTCTCTGCACCTCCCCCACTCACATTCTGTCTCTCTCAGAAATAAATAAACATCTAAAAATTTTTTACATCAAAAAATGGGGCTAAATCTACTGCAAATATGTTCCTCATTAGCTTACTTACATCAGTATTAAAGAAACATTTTGCTAGTAGTTGGAAGATGGCTAAAGGCCAGGCTGTTTTTCTACTACTATAAGATGATGCTTTATTGAATAATATCACTGAGATATATTCCACTGAGTCAGAGAGAGTAGGGGGAACCAGTAACTGTGGTTTCACAGTCCTGGTATAGCAAGCATATTTGTATTCATTACCGTGGGTCTTGGAGTCTATTGAGGATAGAGATATAAAACTGGAAGAGATAAGGCAAAGGGACAGCAGGAAAATCCTTCCACTGCCTCAGGCAGTGGGCACAAGAGAGGAATGATAAACATGTGCATCTCCTTTACTGAGTTGAATGCTGGGGATATTTCTCTTTGTAATGTTCTTTAACAGGATATATTGCCTTGAAAACCAAACGAAAATTAAGTCCATTTTGTTGCCAAAAATTGCAATGTTCATTTACTCGATGATTTATTTGTTCCTTCTTTTCAGAGGACACTTAGCTTTTGTTTGCAGGTGAGAGATTACCCTGCCCTTTTCAATTTATGCATATCTGGTTATATTTTCCAAGTGAAGAATCTGAACAATTGCATGGAAAAAATTTATTCACAGTCCCTCTGTGAGTTCATTTGTAACCACTGAAATAAAGACAGTTTCATCAAAACCAAGTCTAATTATATATAAAAGCAAGAGAAATAGTACCTTGCATTGTGTGGTTATTGGAGAAGCTTAAAGCTTTCCTATATTAATATGGCATGGTGCAATGGTAATTATTAGGGTATTTTAATTGAGATAAAGCATTATTAACTAAGGAGGCAGCCCCCCCCTCACTCAGGCCTAGGGACAGCTCCCATTAACAGTGCCATGTGAACGGATGGTTAAGCCACCACTGCTGATAATAACTAAACCAGATGGCGCCAAGTTCTTACGGGCAACAAAGCAAGAAAGGTTGATGAGTGCTGGGCAGAAGTTACAAGCACAAGGGAAAAGAAGAGGCAGCACTACAAGGGGAGTTTATTAAAAACAACAAACATTGCAACATTAGACAAGTTATTTAAATTCTATAGGCCTCAATTATTCCCAAATTTAGGCTTAAAATTTACCTGTATCTTTGACATCTTTGACAGCTGATCTAGCTATTGACTGAATAAGACTACAGGTCATATACCCTGTTTTACTCTGCTTTGCTTTATTGTGCTTTGCAAATATTGCATTTTTTTTACAAATTGAAGGGTTCAAGACCGCAGTAGAGGAAGTAACGATAGATGTGGCAGAAACAGCAAGAGAATGAGAAGTGGAGCCTGAACCACCACCCTGATCAGTCAGCAGCCATTAATATTGAGACAAGATCCTCCACCAGCAAAAAGATTACAATTTACTGAAAGCTCAGATGATGGTTAATATTTTTTAAGCAACAAAGTATTTTTAAATTAAGTACCTTTTTTTTAGATATAATGCTGTTGCACACTTAATAGACTATAGTATAGTGTAAGCATAACTTTTACATGCACTGGGAAACCAAAACATTCATTTGACTTCTTTACTGTGATATTTTCTTTATTATGGTAGTCTGAAACCAAACCCACAGTATCTCCAAGGCATGCCTGTACTTTCAGAAATCTGTCTTAAATAAATAATTAGAAATGAAGAAATTATAAGTGAAATGAAATATTCAGCTTAATATTATTTATAAATGAATAAATATTGAAACTGTGGAAATGTTAACAATAGCAGGATGATTAAGTAAATTATGATAAATTCCATTATGTCATCATAACAAATAATGTTTAATTGTGTTAGCAAAATTGATGCTTACAAATGTTGAATGAAATCATCCAAAGCTACATGCCAAATATACAGTACCTGTACCTCATCTTATTGTTTTTCCATTGTATCAAAATTATTTGTGTGTAGGTATCAGTCTGTTCTCAGTGAGCTCTAGATTTGATTAAAGATCAAGTTATATTTTTATCTTTACATTCTCAATGTTTAGCATGGGGGTGCATAGTAAAGGTACATTTCTGAAATTGAACTAAGCTGCATGAACACAGTTTATGACTTAGGAAGAAAAACAACAATTTTAAAGGTATGAAACTATTTTTGAAATTCAATGTGGTAGGTACTCGAAAAATTAAGATGAAAGAAGCAAGGACATATTCTTAATGGAATCACCATCTAGCAGTGACAAAACCAAATAATAATTTGGTGAGATAATATTGGGAGGTCATAGTTATATAATTATAGAAGCAATTGAAGGTAGTCATTGTGGGTGCAAATGAAAGAAACTTAAATCTGAGTAGCTTATGTGCAGAGCTAATTTATTAGCTGATGGAACCAACCAGTAAGAAGAGGGACCAGCTAGTCCCATAGAGTGCTCTCAAACAGAGACCTGAATCTTCCACGTTTTTTTCTTTATTTCTATCTATATCTTTAGTATTTTTTCTGTTTTTCCACGAATGTTAAAACTGGCTTTCTCTACTGTCCAGAAAAATGACTTATCAGTTTCTTAAGTACACATAGTCTAGAATGATAAATAGTAAGAGACTGAAATTTTATTTAAGTTAGAAATTGTACTGATGGTACTTAATTGGTTCCCTTCCATCAGGTGTTATTCAGCAATAGCTGTGAATCAACAGCACTCAAGCAAACAACATGATTTTTTTTTTAATTTTTAATGTTTATTTTATTTTTGAGAGAGAGACAGAGCATGAGTGGGGGAGGGGCAGAGAAAGGGAGACACAGAATCTGAAGCAGGCTCCAGGCTCTGAGCTGTCGGCAGAGAGTCCAACGTGGGGCTCGAACTCACAAACCATGAGATCATGAGATCATGACCTGAGCCAAAGTTGGACGCTTAACCGACTGAGCCAACCAGGTGCCCCTGGTTTCTGTTTTTTGTCTTTTGTTTTCTGTTTTTTTTTAACTAAGCTTTACTCTCAACATGGGGCTTGAACCCATGACTCCAAGATCAAGAGTTCCATGCTCTACTGACTGATGTCATGTGGCACCCCCAACATGATGTTCATAGTAGGAAAGCAGTCTTTACCAATGATAGTGGTCAAGTTCTGGTCAAATTAGTAGGATGTTTGAAGGAAGCCTGTTAAGCAAAAATTAATATGAACTTGTGTTTGAAAGGTGAATTGGACTCTTCATGTAATAAGGAATAAAGACGATTAATTTTTTTGTTTCTTTCTTGTATGCTTCTATTGTTTTAAAATATAATTTATTGTCAAATTGGTTTCCATACAACACCCAGTGCTCATCCCAAAAAGTGTCCTCCTCCATGCCCATAACCCACTTTCCCTACATCCCCACCCCTCATCAACCCTCAGTTTGTTCTCAGTCCTTAAAAGTCTCTGATGGTTTGCCTCCCTCCCTCTCTGTAAATCCCCCCCCCCGACTTCCTCTCCTCCAGGGTCTTCTGTTGTTTCTCAAGATCCACATATGAGTGAAAACATATGGTATCTGTCTTTCTCTGCCTGACTTATTTCACTTAGCATAATACCCTCCTGTTCCATTCACATTGCTACAAATGGCCAGATTTCATTCTTTCTCATTGGTTCCCTTCCATCAGGTGTTATTCAGCAATAGCTGTGAATCAACAGCACTCAAGCAAACAACATGATTTTTTGTATTCCATTGTATATATAAACCACATCTTCTTTATCCATTTGTCAGTTGATGGAAATTTAGGCTCTTTCCATAGTTTGGTTATTGTTGAAAGTGCTGCTGTACAGATTGAACAAAAGATTGAAGCAATATAACATTCTTTCAGACCCTATGGATTCTTGAGATACTGCTGGGACAAAGCTGAGAAGGAAGCAGTAAGAGAGGGTAAAGAAGGTAAGCAGGTAGGTCATGAAGAGATTGGAACATGAACCTTAAGGTTGTTTTTTTATAGGTAATTGGGAATTACTTTTTCATATATTTTGTAGTAAAATACACATAACATAAAAATTTCCATTTTAACTATTTTAAGCATATAATTCAGTACCATTAATTACATTCAACACTACTATCTTTTTAGAGAACTTTTTCATCATGTTAAACAGAAAGTCTGTACCCCTTAAACAAAAACTCCCCATCCTACCCTCTCCTCAGCCCCAGCAATTTCTATTACACTTTCTGTGCTTATGAGTTTGCCAATTCTAGTTACTTCTTATAAGTGGAATCACACAATATTTGCATTTTTGTGTCTGGCCTATTTCATGCAGCAAAATGTTTTCAAGATTTGTGTTATGTTACATCATGCATTAGAATTTAATTTAAAAAGGCTGAATAATATTCCATTTATATCTACTACATCTTGTTTATCTGCCATCTATTGATGGACATTTGGGTTGTTTCTACCTATTGGCTATTGTTAATAATGCTGCTGTGAATATTATACTAGTCTGTTTGAGTCTGCTTTCAATTATTTTGAGTATACCAAAGTAGTGGATTTGCTAGATCATATGATAATTCTGTCTTTAACCTTTGAAGGAACCATCACACTATTTTCCACAGTGGTTTCACTATTTTATATTCTTACCAGCAATGCACTAGGTTTCCAGTTTCCGATTTCTCCACATCCTACAATAATTGTTATTTTCCTTTTTTTTTTTATAGTAGCCATGTGAAGTAGTATCTTATTGTAGTTTTGATTTGCATTATCTTAATGAGTAGTGATGTTAAGCATCTTTTCATGTGCTTATTGGCTATTTATATAACTGTTATTTTTTGAGAAATGTCTATTCAAATCCTTTGTCCATTTTTAATTTGGTTTACTTTCCTTTTTGTTGTTGATGAGTTATAGGTGTTCCTCATATATTCTGGATAGTAATTCTTTATGAGATGTATGATTTTCAAATACTTTCTCCCTTTCTGGATTTTTTCACTCTCTTCATAGTGCCCTCTGATTGATAAATGTTTTTAATTTTAATGGAGTCAAATTTAACTTTTTTTGTTGGCCTGTGATTTTGTTGCTATATTAAGGTAATTGGGAATTTTAAGTGGATTAGTAATATAATAACATTTAGATATTAGAATCTCTTAGATGAGATGTGGAGGGTGATTTAAGAAGAGAAAAAAAAAACTGAAGATAGACAAATTAATAAGCCATGACAAAAGGCTTATGGATAAGAAAGCAGAAGAGTCATAATACTTTCTCCTCCTACATTCCATATCTTGTAAAATGAACAACAAAAATAGCAAAAAGTAAAATCAGGAATAAAATGATTAGAATCAACACTATGTCATTTCACATACCATACACTTTTAAGCATGTCAGTATAATTAAGTGAAAATCCAGGTGCAGCTTAGAAAGCAACACACATTATACCCACTCCCTTATCCTCACAAAGAAACACAGAAGAAAGGAAATTAAGCTCAAGCAAATCCTGAGAATTCTTACTAAAAATTCCCACACTGAATTTAAGCAAGATGAGTATGATAATGCAGTCAACAGCACAATGACAAAATACTCTTGAACAGAAACTTAGAATTGTTGTGACCTCCTTAGAGGTCCTCCGCAAAATCCACTAGGATTCTCCATTTTCCAGGGTTTCACAGCGAAGTTAAAGAATAATCTGAAGTTTGGGTTGTTGCGTCCCTTAGATGATGACACTCTGCTTACCTTAACTCCCCACTGGATGAAGCTCAGTAGAAAACATTAAGAAACTCTAGAAGACACACAGCCAGTTCTACAGTAAAGGCTGCATGTTGCCCCACTGGCAACTATCTCTCCTTTTTCTTTTGTTCTCAGGTTAAAAAGTGTGGAATGAACAAAACGATCCCAGTCTCCTGTGTAAGTAAAGCTTGGAATATAGTATAGAGATTTCCTGAAATGAAGTAAATCATTCTCTATTAGAATGATTTAATAATAACATCAGATTAGGCTACTCAAATGAAATGTGAGAATAACAAAACAATGGCATGGACATTATCCAAACATTTTAGGAAAAAAGAAAACTTTAAAAATGAGAATGGAATAAAAGAACATTGTGTGAAAAAAAAAGTCAGCATAGCATAGAGCTTAATTCAAGGAATCTAAATCCAAAATGACTCCTAGTATGGATAAATAAACTTAATAAAATATATATTCAAATCAAGCTAAAAGAAATAGAGCTATAGGAAAAAACAGAAGAAATACAACAGCACTGAAGAACATCATAAAATATATCAAAGAAGAACTGAAATACTGACAGAAGGAAATATATTTTTCTAACATGGATGAGTAGCTCTTATCAGTCCAACTGTTCCACAGACAGCAACTATAAATTTTTGCAACACACACACACACACACACACACACACAGTAAAACCTACCTGAAAACATGGGAGAATTACCAAAATCAGACAAATACTGGACTGGAGTCAACACGCTGGGAAAGCTTTCTAGCTTCATAATTTTTAGACTGAGAGCTGGTTCGGTACACCATATGGAGTAAGTAGAAAAAAATGAAAAAACTCACAGTTTTTCTGGCTTGTAACAACAGAAAATAGAGTAAAAGGCAACAATAGTCAATGGAGATTGAGGGTGGAAATCCAGAAAAGATGAGAGCCAGAGAGGGGGATCTCCAAATTCTGTGCATAATTTTTCCCAACTCTCTTGCTGGTAATGGAAACTTGCATGAATGATCTGGACACAAACAACACAATGAAAGATAAAATATCTGAACCAAGATGTGTTATGCTGCCCACTGCAGGAAGACAGAGAGAGAGTTTGTACTTTGAGTCCAACCAACTTAAGTGTTTGCTAAAAGGTATAAAATTATTCAACACTCAACACTCAATCCTCTTGGAGGGATTATAACCTAATCTGTAGGGCATATTATTCACAAACACATGATCCAAAAGTACTGTTTCTTCAAAGAAACTGGAAAACACAACTTATTCTAAAGAGAAAATGCAATCAATGTAGACTATCTCTGAGATGATATAGATAATGGCATTAGCAGAAAAGAATTTTAAAGCAGTGATTTTAACTGAGTTTAGTGATATAATGGAAAATATGCCTTTCCCATGTGAAAAAAACTAAGAAACGTCAGAATTAAAATAACTCTGAAAAGATACAAATGGAATTATAAAACTGAACAATACAATATGGGAAAATTGAAAAATGTACTTGGTGGGCTAAACAGAGAAGTGGAAGTTACAGAAGAGCCTGTGAATTTGAAGATGGGCCAATACAAATGATTCAGTATGAAAAACAGAGAAAAAAATTTCAAAAAAAAATTTCCAGGAGCACATGAGATAATATAAAACACCTGAAATACATGTACTTAGAGGCATGGAAACATAAAAAAGAGAGGTAAGGGAATAGAAAAATATCTGAAGAAATAATGGCCCAAAATTTCTGAAGTTTGTTCATGGACATAAATTTACAAAATAAGAAGCTCAGCAACATAAGCAGGATAGACATACAGAATACCATGCTTTAATCTATCATAATTAGGCTACTGGAATCCAAAAACAAGAAAACAATCACAGCCAGAAAAAAAATGACACATTACATACAGGGGTGCATCAACTTGAATTCTAAGAATTTCCATAAAAATTTCTAAATTTGTTAATGTTTATATATTTTTGAGAGAGACAGAGAGATTGATACAGAGTGTGAATGGTAGAGGGGCAGAGAGAGAGGGAGATACAGAATCCAAAGCAGGCTCTAGGCTCTGAGCTGTCAGCACAGAACCTGCTGTGGGGCTGAGGCTTGAACTCACAAACTGTGAGATCACCAACTGAGCCAAAGTTGGACACTTAACCGACTGTACCATCCAGGCACCCCGATTTTCATAAAAATTCTGTGTATCAGAAGACAATGAAATCATATCTGAGAGAACTTCAAACACCCAGAACCTGTCAATTCATATTTCTATATTCAGAGAAAATATTCTTAACAAATAAAGAAATTATAAATGATTACTACTGAATATTTGTGCCTAGTGGGTCAATCATAACACCTCTAAAAAACAAATGGAATAATTGCACTCTGTCACCACATCAGGAACAAGACCACTCCACAAAGATTAGAAAAGATTCAGGGGAAAACACTGATTCTGTGTTCTCATCTCATCCAGACAGAAGGTCCTTGGCCCTTCCTCTCCTACACCAAGATGCCATCTTGAAAAAGATCAGGGAAAGCAGAAGAATCTGAAAGATTGAGCATTGGTCAAATTAAATAGAAATAATATTAAACTGGCTCTGAAACACAAAGGAAATCTTAACTGGATTCATTGAATATTTAAATACAAACAAATCATTTAATCCAGGAGTGATCTGGATATCATTAATCGACAAAATCAAGCTTTCTTGCTTCTTGAGTAGAATGGGGACGGGGAAGTTGTGAGGAAGATTAGGTCAGTTAAGGGAAAAAAAAAACACCTTTTCTTTGTATATAGTATAATTGTGTGTGTATACTTGCATCCATGACATATGTGTTTATAACAAAATGTGTTTGGCTTTTACTATTTGTTTAGACAATACACACTCTTCCCACATCAGTTCTGTTCTTACATGTCCATTTGTTTCCACTCATATGCATGGGTGTTTTTGTAGTTGAAAGAAATTGGTAGAGTGCAGTAGGAAAGTAAAGAGAAAGTAGAACCAAGAGGAAATGAAGTGTCTGTTCTCTATCAGGTTTTTAAGTTTTAGTTGCCATTGCAAGATGGTATAGAGACAGATACAGTGGGATCTATTTAAGAGAAAATTTGTGAGACTAAAGGCATAAGGATTGTTGCTCTGGATCTGAGGGATGAGATTCAGCACAGAATTGAGGGAAGTAAGGGGGAGGTTTTTTCTGGTGCTTCTTCTCAGAACTTGCATGCTTTCTGAGACCCAGAATATTGGAACATTTGAGGCATCCAGAGCCAGCAAACAATCCAGCCACATGTCTTTTTGATAGGCCAGGACAGTAGTTAGATGTCTCCAAGTGGCCTCTAGGAAGCAGACTAGGATTGGGAGACTATAAAAGAGGGAAGGGAGGCAAAACCTAGCTGGAGTAGACTAAAAGTTAGTGATTCTGCACAAGCCTTCCTCTTACAGATGTCCTATACATCATAGGACAGCACAAATGAACAGAGAGCTAAATTCCTACCACATGGGTGGTGGCAATGGAGCAAAAAGCATTTAGATTGCACATGGAGTGAATGAACATACAGAAAAACACTCTAAGAGTTAGCAAGTAAGAATAACAATAAATAATAATAATAATAATAATAATAATATTTTATTCTCCCACAGAAAAGGCCTATCCAATTAAAAAATTACCTCTGTCCACTTTCTAGATAAGAAGAAAATAGGTTCTTATGGAAAAAATAGTATTGCTTTAAATTTGCTTCTTTATTTTCCTGAGTAGTTTTCAAATCATGTCTATACCTATTACCTCTGATTTAATCCTCTCAGGAACCCAACCTGTAATATCTCTGATTCAAAGAATTAATGTGACTTGCTCAAGACCACTTGGCTAATGCCTAGCATCATCCAGACTGGAACCTGAGCCTCCTAGTTCCTAGTCCTGGCTCTTTATGCTAAGTCCTGTTTTTAGAGTCATATTTCTCCAGACCACATCTGCCCATAGCTACCTGACATCTGAATTACTGCTCTGGGGTTTGAACACAGCCAGCACGTGATCTTTTATAAAAGGACTCTGTTTGTCTATGACTTCACAGACTCCTCTCTTCACCTCCTATTTTCTTGCTTCTATCAGTCACAGCTGGGAGCAACCACATCTATCCACTTGATGAAATCTGAACGTATAAAGTGATTTCTTTTCTGCCAGAACAGACCATTATGAACAATTTCAACTTTGGGTTGGGCAAAAGAGAATACTTGGCTGTGAAGAATTTAATATCTTTTCAAACTTCAGGTGAAGACAGTGTCTCAGAGTTAGAAGGCAGAAAAAATTTTCCCTGTAATATGATTTTGAGGCTGCAGAGAAAGCCCTTCACCCTGCAAATGTTCTTCATCACATGCATACAATCTTTTTATCAGGGGACAAGACCCTTCCTTTTACAAGATAGAAAGAAAAGTGCCTTTCTGAGTGTTCCCAAGGAGGGTAACATTGTGGCCAAGAGCAGGGTTACAATAATGAAAGCTAAGACCTCTATATGGCTTGTTATGTGCCATCCACTGTTCGAGGCACTTTACATGTATTCTTACTCTTACTTTCCACAACAATTCCCTGCAGTAGATTTTCTTATCCTCATCTTACAGATGAGGAGACAAGCAGTGAGAAATGAAATGATTTGCCAAGCACCATGTGCAGTGCTCAAGCTGGGATTCAGATCTAAGCAGTTGGGCTCCCAAATCCTTTTGCTTAAACACCACACCATACTGCCTCTCTACAGAAGAATGGAAGAAAGGGAAGCATGGTTCTTGTCTTCAGGAAAAAATGGGCCCTAGAAAAAGAAAACAGGCTTTCATAACAGCATGCAATAATTATAGTGGGATGAATCACAGGCTTTCTGGCAAGAAAGTTTACAAAGATGAGGAGACCTAGCTGGGGGTCAGATACCCCAAGAGAAGATAGTAGATTAAATGAGAAAGAGTAGTAGCAGAGGTAGAGTGAATGGTTATGGTGATAGTGCAAGGCTAGAATGACATTTTCTCCAAAAGTTGCCAAATGTCTGTTCCTCTTTGTAAATTCATTTTTCAAAAATAGGCTCTATTTTTCTAGAGAAGTTTTACATTCACAGAAAAAACTAACAGAAAGTACATGGAGATTCCATATACCCCTTGTTCCCATCCACTCACAACCATCCCTACTAAACATCCTACACCAGAGTGGTATATTTGTTATAGGTGGTGAACCTACATGTTACATCTATACATAATTATCACCCAAAGTCCATAATTTACATTAGGGTTCACTCAGTGCTGTACAATCTGTGGGTTTGGAGAAATGTATCCACATCATACTACCAGATAGAATAGTTACACTGCTGTAAAAACTCCTCTGTTCTCTGGCTATTCAACCTTCCCCAAACCATGCATCTTTTTTGTCTATTCTAGAATATCATATAGTTGGGATCATATAATATTTAGGCTTTTCAAATGGGCTTTTTTCTCTTAGTAATGTGCATATAACTTTCCTCCGTATTTCCTTGTGTGTTGATATCTCAAATATTTTTTGCACTAAGTAATTTTCTATTGTCTTGATGTACCACAGTTTTATTCATTTACTTACCAAGGGACATCTTGGTTGCTCCAAGATTTAGCAATTATGAATAAAGCTACTATAAAAATTTACATGCAGGTTTTTTGTGTGTGAAAATAAATTTTTACCCTGGCTTAATACCAAGAGGTGCAAATGCTTGGGTCTATGTTAAGAATATGTTTGGTTTTGTAAGAAACTGCCACGCTATCTGCCAAAGAGACCATTTTGCATTCCCACCAGCAATGAATGAAAATCCCTGTTGTTCCACATAGTTGCCATTATTTAATGTTGCCAGTATTTTGGATTTGGACCATTCTAATAGGTGTGTAGTACTATCTTATTGTCTAAATTTGCAACTTTCTAATGACGTATGGCATTGGGTTTCTTTCTATATGCATATTCCCTATCCGTATGTCATCTTTGGTGAGGTGTCTGTTCATTTCTTTTGCCCATTTTTTTCCTTGGCTTGTTTCTTTATTTTGGGTTCTAAGAGTTCTCTCTCTCTCTCTCTCTCTCTCTCTCACTCTCTCTCTCAGGTTCTAAGAGTTGGTCCTCCCTCCTCTTTCCCTCCCTCCCTCTTTCTGCCTTCCTTCCTGCCTTCCTCCTCCTCCCCCTCCCCCTCCTCCTCCTTCTTCTTCTCCTCCTCCTTCTCCTCCTTCTCCTTCTTCTTCTTCTTCTCTCTCTCTCTCTCTCTCTCTCTCTCTCTCTTTCTTTCAGTAGACTTCATGCACAGCATGGTGCCCAATTCTGGGTCTGAACTCATGACCCTGAGATCAAGACCTGGTCAAGAGTCAGAGGCTTAACCGACTGAGCCACCCAGGAACCCCTAAGAGCTCTTTATATGTATAGGATACAGTCTTTTGTCAGACATGTCTTTTGTAAGTATGTGGCTTCTCATCTCATTCTCTTCACAGTGTCTTTTGCAGAACAGAAGTTTTTAATTTTAACAAAGTTCAATCTATCAACTATTTCATAGTTTGTGCTTTTGGTGTTATATCTAGAGCAATTGCCAAACTCAAGATCTTCTAGATTTTCTCCTATGTTTCCCTCTAGGGATTTTATAGTTTTCATTTTATGTTTAGGTCTATGGCCCAAAATAAGTTAATTTTTATGAAAAGTGTAAGATTTGTGTCTAGGTTGTTTTGCATGTGTACATCCATTTGTTCCATCACCATTTATTAAAGATATTGTCTTTTCTTCACTGTATTGTCTTTGTTACTTTGTCAAAGATTAGTAAACTATATTTATGGGTCTATTTCTCAGCTCTCTATTCTGTTCTGTTGGTCTATTTGTCTATTGTTTCACCAATATGACATTGCTTTGATTATTACAGTTTTATGGTAAATCTTGACATTGTATACTATCAGTCCTCTAACTGTTCTTCTCCCTAAATATTGTATTGAGTATTCTGAGTATTTTATCTCTTGGCCTCAAAGAATGAGTTGGGAAGTATTTCCTCCGATTCTATTTTCTGGAAGAGATTATAGAGAATTGGTGTAATTTCTTCCCTTAGTGTTTGGTAGAATTCACTAGTGAACCCTAAGTCTGGTGCTTTGTACTTTTTAATGTTGGTAATTATTTATTTAATTTCTTTAATAGATACAGGCCCATTCATATTGTCTGTTTCTTCTCCTGTCAGCTTGGCAGATTGTGGCACCAAAGCAATTGATTGGTTTCATCTAGGTTATCAAATGTGTGGGCACACAGTTGTTCACAGTATTCCTTTATTATTT
Source organism: Prionailurus viverrinus (assembly GCF_022837055.1). NCBI lineage: Eukaryota > Metazoa > Chordata > Mammalia > Carnivora > Felidae > Prionailurus > Prionailurus viverrinus. The sequence goes on along the minus strand of NC_062572.1, from coordinate 65,884,601 downwards.
TTGTGTCCATAGAATATGCAGTGGTGTCTCCTCTTTCACTAATATAAGTAATTTGTATTTTCTCTCTTTTTTTCTTTGTTAGTTTGGCTAGAACTTTGTTAATTTCATGGATCTTTTCAAAGATCCAGCTTTTAGTTTTTATTGCTTTTCTCTATTGACTTTGTTTTCAATTTCATTGATTTATGCTCTGATTTTTATTATTTTATTTTCTTCACTTACTTTGCAGTTAATTTGCTCTTCTTTTTCTAGTTTCCCAAAGGGAAAGCTTAGATTTTTTTATTTTGTTTTATTTTATTAGGTTTTATTTTTTTTAATATATGAAATTTATTGTCAAATTGGTTTCCATACAACACCCAGTGCTCATCCCAAAAGATGCCCTGTTCAATGCCCATCACCTACCCTGCCCTCCCTCCCACCCCCCATTAACCCTCAGTTTGTTCTCAGTTTTTAAGAGTCTCTTATGCTTTGGCTCTCTCCCAGTCTAACCTCTTTTTTTTTTCCTTCCCCTCCCCCATGGGTTTCTGTTAAGTTTCTCAGGATCCACATAAGAGTGAAACCATATGGTGTCTGTCTTTCTCTGTATGGCTTATTTCACTTAGCATCACACTCTCCCAGTTCCATCCATGTTGCTATAAAGGGCCATATTTCATTCTTTCTCATTGCCACGTAATACTCCATTGTGTATACAAACCACAATTTCTTTATCCATTCATCAGTTGATGGACATTTAGGCTCTTTCCATAATTTGGCTATTGTTGAGAGTGCTGCTATAAACATTGGGGTACAAGTGCCCCTATGCATCAGTACTCCTGTATCCCTTGGGTAAATTCCTAGCAGTGCTATTGCTTGGTCATAGGGTAGGTCTATTTTTAATTTTTTGAGGAACCTCCACACTGTTTTCCAGAGTGGCTGCACCAATTTGCATTCCCACCAACAGTGCAAGAGGGTTCCCGTTTCTCCACATCCTCTCCAGCATCTATAGTCTCCTGATTTGTTCATTTTGGCCACACTGACTGGCGTGAGGTGATATCTGAGTGTGGTTTTGATTTGTAGTTCCTTGATGAGGAGCGATGTTGAGCATCTTTTCATGTGCCTGTTGGCCATCTGGATGTCTTCTTTAGAGAAGTGTCTATTCATATTCTCTGCCCATTTCTTCACTAGATTATTTGTTTTTTTGGGTGTGGAGTAGGGGCGCCTGTATGACTCAGTCGGTTGAGCATACGACTTCGGCCCAGGTCATGATCTCACGGTTTGTGAGTTTGAGCCCCATGTCGGGCTCTGTGCTGACAGCTCAGAGCCTGGAGCCTGCTTCGGATTCTGTGTCTCCCTCTCTCTCTGCCCCTCCCCCACTCATGCTCTGTCTCTCTCTCTCTGTCAAAAATAAACATTTAAAAAATTGTTTAAAAAATTTGTATTTTTGGATGTGGAGTTTGGTGAGCTCTTTATAGATTTTGGATACTAGCCCTTTGTCTGATATGCCATTTGCAAATATCTTTTCCCATTCCGTTGGTTGCCTTCTAGTTTTGTTGATGGTTTCCTTTGCTGTGCAGAAGTTTTTTATCTTCATGAGGTCCCAATAGTTCATTTTTGAAAGCTTAGATTATTGATCTTAGATATTTCTTCATTTGTAATGTATGCATTCAATACTTTAAATTTCCCTTTAAGTACTGATTTTGCTATCTCTCACAAATTTTGGTGTTGTACTTTCATTTTAATTTATTTCAAATTATTTTAAAATTTCTTTTGAGATTTCTTTTTCTGAAACATTGATTATTAATAAATGTGTTGTTTAATCTCCAAGGATTTTCCAGGCACTTTGTTATTGTTCTTGATTTTTAGTTTAATTCTATTGTGGTCTGAGAGCAGACATTGTATAATTTTTATCTGTTAAAAAATTTTAAAGTGTTTTATGGCTCAGAACTGGACATATTTTTGTACATGTTTCATATGATCTTGAGAGGAATGTATATCCTGCTATTGTTGGAAAAGTAAGCTAAGGATATAAAATATATATCTTTGATTGACAGTGATAATGATTTCTATTTCTTTACCGATTTTCTGCCCATTTAATCTTTCAATTCTGCTAGAGGGGTTTTGAGGTCCCCACAACAATAGTGAATTCATCTATTTCCCCCTGTAGATCTATCAGTTTTTGTCTCATGTATTTTGATACCCTGTTGCTAGGAGCATACACTATTAATAATTGTTATATCTTTTTTAAAAAATTGGTCCTTCTGTTATTATGTAATGCCCCTCTGTATTCATGATGACTTTCATTCTTCTGAACTCTGCTCTTTCTAAAATTAATATAGCCATCTAGCCTTCTTTCTGATTAGTATTAGCATGGTGTAACTTTATCCCTTCCTTTACTTTTAATTTGTAAATATTTTATATTTAAAGTGTTTTTTTTGAAAGTATATACCTATTCTGTTTCTTTGATCCACTCTGAAATCTTTGCTGTTTAAAGTGACTACTGATATAGTTGGATTAATGTCTACCATATTTGTTACTGTTTTCCATTTGTTGTCCTTGTTCTTATTTTTATCTTCCTCTCTTTTTCTCCAATTTGGGCTTTAAGTGAACATAATGATTCCATTTTCTCTCATTTCTTTGCATACCAGTTGTTTCTTTTTTTTTTTTTTTAACTTTTCTTAATGGTTACTTTAGAGTCTGAAATACACATTTACAACTATTCTAAGTCCACTTTCAAATAATACTATACTATTTCACAGGTAGTGCAAATACCTTATAACAAAGTATTCCTTATTCCTTGTATTGTTGATGTCATTCATTTCACTTACACATAAGCATACATATATCTATATATACATACTTAAAATTTTTTTGATGTTTATTTTTGAGAGAGAGAGAGAGAGAGATGGAGCACAAGTGAGGGAGGGACAGAGAGAGACAGAGACACAGAATCTTAAGTAAGGTCCAGGCTCTGAGCTGTCAGCACGGAGTCCAATGCGACGCGGGGCTTGAACTCATAAGGCATGAAATCATGACCTGAACTGAAGTCAGTCGCTTAACTGACTGAGCCACCCAGGCGTCCCTATATATACATACTTTAATACATCTGCGCTATAATTATTTTGACTCAGCTGTTGTCTCTTCAATCAGTTAGGAATAAGAAAAATAAAAGTTTTTCATTTACCTTCACTTATTCCTTCTCTATTTTCTTCTCTTTTTTATGTAGATCTTGGTTTCTGACTTATATCATGTTTCTTCCCTCCAAAGAACTCCTTTTAACACTTTTTGCAATGCATAACTACTGGCAATAAATTCTCTCTTTTTGTCTGAGAAAGTCTTGTTATCTTTTCACTTTTAAAGAATAAACTCATGGGATACAAAAATCTAGGTTTGTGGTTTTTTCTCTCAGCACATTATTTCATGCCACTTTCTGTTGCTTGCATGTTTTCTCAGATGCAATTCTTATATTAGCTTTTCTATAGGTCAACTGTTTCCCCTCCACTTTGTCTTCTTTCAAGATTCTTTTCCTTTGCCTTTGATTTTTTTCGAGTTTAAATATAACTAGCTATAGTTTTTTGTTTATTTTTTTGCTTTGTTTTGCCATTTATCCTGTTTAATGTTTTCTTCCTGTATTTGTGGTTCAATACTTAACATTAATTTGGAGAAATTCATAGTCACTATTGTTTCAAATATTTCTTCTGTTCATTTCTCTCTTTCTTCTGCCTCTGATATTGCTGTTATGAGTATTATATGTCCTTTATAGCTGTCCCACATTTCTTAGATGTTCTTGGCCCATATTTTTTTACTCATTTTTGCTTGCTTTTCAACTTTGGAAATTTCTGTTAAAAAATCCTCAGGCTCAGAGATTCTTTGCTCAGCCATGTCCAGTCTACTGATAAACCCTCAAAGGCAGTCTTCATTTTTGTTACAATGTTTTATGTCTAGCTTTCTTTTTGACTCTTTCTTAGAAATTCTCTTTCTCTGTTTACAATATCCATTTGTTCTCACATGGTGTCTGCTTTGGGGGCTTTTGCTGTTGTTGTTGCTGTTGTTGTTATTGTTAGAGCCCTTTAATTAATCATAGTTATTTTAAAATCCTCATCTGATAAATCAATGTCCATGCCATATCTCAGTCTGGTTCTGATGATTTCTCTGTCTCTTCGATCTGCGTTACCGCTGTTGTTGTTTTCCTTTTAGTATGCCTTGTGATTTGTTGTCAGAAGCCAGACATGGAACTGAAGTAAATAGGTCATTAGTAATAAAGTGGTAAGGTGTGAGGGGAGGTGATGTTCCTATGATTAGATCTCAGCTGTTTAGTGAGCCTGTGCCCTGGGTGGCAAATCTCAGCTGGACAGGATGGCTAGAGTTGAATATCACCCTTCTTCCACATGGAACCGTAGATGTGCCTGAGTTATTTGCCTTCCCTGTATGGAAGGCGAGGGCAGGCTGGAGTTTGGTAATTATCTTCTCCAGGTCAGTTACGCCCTTATAAACCCCCAAGAGGTTAGACTCTGTTAAAAGATTCTCCTAAGGGCAGGCCTTATTAAGAACAGAATGCTCTGGCATATTTCAAAATGGTTACATCTTCTCTCCTCCTGCTGGAAGCACAGGGGGATTTTTCTCTGACAACCACTGAAAGAATCTGGTAGAACTGAAAGTAAAACTCAAGAAAGTGTGGGCGTGCTCCCCTTAGCCTGGGTCCCCCTGGAGGTTATAATGGTTGGGCTCATCCACACTGAGCCCCTAGAAAGTTGTCAATTACAATTCAAGTTTTCTTACTCAAGTACTGCTTCTGCTTAGAAGTCTCAACTCTGGCAAGTTGTAAATTTCTTTATCCACCTGTCTATCTCTCCAAATTTTGGGTTCAGCAGTTTTCCCAGTGACCTACGTTCTCTCACATATCTAAGAGGGTTTTTTCCCCTTTTTATTCAGTTTGTTTAGTGATTTACTTTTTAGTTCCTTATATGCTGCACCTTCTAAATTAATTTCTAATATAAATGTGCTAACTGTAGGTCAGACATCTCTCCTCTCTACTAATTCTTTACTTTTCCTTTGGAAAGGCTATAGGATTTTCCTAATTTATATTAAAATATCTGGAAATACCTTGGCCCCCACTTACGTTCACTAGATATAGCTCAACTAAAACAGTAGGGCATTGTTGGTATTGGAGGCAGTCTTATTCTGAAACTTGAAGGGAAATAAGTGGGGTTCTTCCCTGATGGATCACTAAGTCTCTCCGCATGGAATCATATAAATCATGATGAAAAATGGACTGCAAGGCCCACTTCATAAATCCTAGCCCAGTTTCCAAAGGTAGCATCTTGCAATCTCAAAGTCAGTGCTCAGCATTTCAGATGCAAACCTGCAGCCTGACTCCTGCAGGAGTTAATGTGTTAGCATTTTAACAAATTGAACCACTTCAGTGGCCTATTTATCAGTTCAAGCTATTTGGAAATGTTGCGACCATATGTCGTCCATTGAAATGAACACTAAACATTGCATTTATAAATGGTAATTTATGACTCATAAATGTCTTTGCTATTAGAGCCATTCTGCCACTGTGAATGGAATTGATAGCAGGTTCTAAGCTCTGTGGTATGTGTATGTTTTTTTCCCTTTTTAGGAATGTTGTAGATATTAAAGCTTTAGTGCCTCATGGAAATGTTATTTTTAAAAAGCTGTGCATATCAAAAAGATTGTGTTTTATGCTAGATTTTCATATTCATAAATTTGACAGGCAGGTTAAATATATGTGTGCATGTGCATATGGTGAGGATTTTTACATGCTTGTATAGACAAAGATTATAGAATTATAACTCTGAGATGTGGAAGTTATACTTCACTATCTGCCCAGGCCTTGGATTTACTCATGTAGTTGGAATTGCTCATCATATACTAATATGTCCTCACCCTTTCTTCCATAGAGGTAGAATGCCTGACTTTGAGTTGGACGTGACCCCCTAACACTGTATTGCTTACTTTTCTTACAAATAGGATGGCAAAATGTCAGGCCAACATAAGCAGAAAGGTTGTGTAAGAGGTTCTAAGAAACCACATTAAGACATAACTTCATTAATTTGTACATTTTGTTGTTCCTTTCTTAGCTCTGCTACCAAGAATGTAGATGCCAAGGATGGAACTTAATCAATGCACTGAGGACTATGAGCTGCCCATATTAGACCCAGAAGAAGCCTAGGCCCCGGAAATACTCATAAAGCCATATACTGGCTCTAGAAAGCCTAGTTCCAGACTTCATTTATGAAAAAAGAGAAGGAGAGCAGGAAAAAATAATAATCTGCCTTGTTTATACAGTCATACTTATTTTTTGAAGCATGCATCAAAAACTTAATTAATATAGTGGGTAATACACATTATCCTGACTTAGGGATTGAATCATATGAGTTCTAGATAACTTATTTCATCTGTTTAAATTCAGAGTTTGTTGTACCTAAGGATATTTCTAAAATCCATGTTTTTGGGCTTTGGTTCATTATTCTTGGTATTTATATCATGCCTGCAGCATTTAATGAGGTCTGTATGGGAGATATATGTTAGTATAGCTTGTAGTATTTGCAGCCTGGGCAACTGGCAAGTCAGAATACCTTTTAGGAGTATCTCTTGGGGAACTTGCTGGTAGCTAGGAGAGAAATTTATATTTGAGAATAGGAGTTCTAATAGCTCGTCAACTATTACATGACTATGTATCTGGTTCATCAAAAATGAATATGATTAAATATCTGTAGATATAAACATTTTCTCACAGCACATTTTCTACAGTGAGAGTTTTGGTGTGCTGTTTTGAAGTTCCAATTCTTTGTGAAATTTGTAAGTGTTGTTATTAATACTCATGGTTAATACCATGACAATTATTTCTAAGGAGAATTGAGTATTTGAGATTCTAACAAAGTGGTGAAACGTAAGAAGCAAAAGGTTAACAGCTGATGAACCTCTAGAACAGGGCAGGGAAAATAAGTTCTCATTGTTAAAAGGTAATGCAGTGGGGACTCCTGGGTGATTCAGTCAGTTAAACATCAACTTCAGCTCAGGTCACGATCTCACGGTTCATGAGTTCAAACCCCAGACTGCATTTGTCAACACGGAGCCCACATGGGATCCTTTGTCCTCCTCCCTCTCTGCCTATCTCCTGTTCCTGTGTTCACATCCTCTCTGTCTCTGTCTCTCTCTCTCTCTCTCTTTCTCTCTCTCTCTCTCTCTTAAAAATAAATAAACATTAAAAAAAGTAATACAATGTTCCAATCTTTGGGGGGTATAATTCCAAGCATCAGAATTAGAACAGAATTTTTCATTGACTCTCAATTTCAAAATGTGACCCTCTATTTACTCCCTGCCCACTTCCACGGCCCCCACCCCCACTCTTGTCCCATTTATAAAGGAATTTCAGTCTTTTACTGCATCCTTTTACCTGATGCTCAAACCCTCCTACAACATGTAATCCATGTAATCAATTAAAGGTGTACCTGTTATATGAACATTACTGTTTTAGGTGCTATGAATTATGAAGAAAAATAAAGCAAGACACTTTATCTTCAAGAATTTGGAGTTTAGTACCAAGGAAGACACAGGCACTGATTATTAACAACAAAGTTATATAAAGTGGAAAATACAAAGTGTTTCAATTCAACCAAACTCCTGCACTTGTGAAAATATCAGAAACTCAACTTAGTGGGTCTCACTTTGTTTTTTAACTTTGGCCTATAGATATTCATATCTTTCTTACAGATTTCATATATTGATTAGTGGAAATATATGTAAATGGCACAAAAATGGTCCATGACACGCATTTGATGTTCAGAAATGATTGTATTATCTCTGATGATAAGAGACTTATGAGAACACAAAGGGGCTTTGGTTAAACAAGAATGAAGAAAATGTTGAAAATGCTCAGCTGAGAGGAGGGTTTTGAAATGAAGCTTGAGGACAAATTTATTTTTATCTCACTGGGAAAATTCAAACATACAGAAGATAAAGAACACTTTGATACATATCTATGTCTTAAATATGTAACACAATTTCACTTTAATAATTTGCCATATTTCTTTCATTTATTTGAGGAAAGAAATATTACAGATATACTTCAAGACATCGAAGTACCTCTTAGAATGAATATGTCTGTATCTAACCATTCCTGGAGTAAATAATAATATTAAATGTTTTTTATCATTCTATAACATTGTATAGGCAGAATTCTAAGGTGGTTCCCAAGATTCCCAGCATCTGGTACACACTCACCTTCTCCTATTATTCAAATACTAATCTATGTGCTGCTGTGATTGGAATTTGCAGATATAATTAAGGTACCAAATCAACTGACCTTTAACAAAAAGCTTATTCTCAAACAGCCTGATCTAATCAAGGAGCTCTTAAAAGAACTGTCCCTGGTTAAAAACATTCAAAATGTAATAAAGATTCAACTGTAGTTATGGTGTTGGTGCTGGGGATGCTCCCTTGCTGGCTTTGAGAATAGAAGGGGCCATGTGGCAAGGAATGCAGACAGTAAGAACAACTCCAGCTAATAGAACAAGAAAACGACAGCCTCTTTGTATACTTCAGGGAACTATAATTGTTCAACAATCTGGATAAGCTTGGAAAGAAACTCCAGCCTCAAATAAGACAGCAGCCCCACCCAATATTCTGATATCAATCTTGTGAGACCCTGAAAAAAGAATTCAGTCACCCAGCACCTTCTGACCTATAGTCAGAAGGTTCATACTTCTGACCTATAGAACTGTGAGCTAATAAGTGGATTTTGTTTTAAGCCATTATGTTTGTGGTAATTTGTTATGTAGAAAAACTAACACATGAATGTTTTTCACAATTAAACTATTTATAGGGGCACCTGGGTGGCTCATTCAGTTTATTATCTCTCTTGATTTCAGCTCAGGTCATGATCTCACAGGTTCACAGGTTCAAGCCCTGTACCAGGCTCCAGGCTGACAGTGTGGAGCCTGCTTGAGAGTCTTTCTCTCCCCCTCTCTCTCTGCCCCTTCCCACCTCATGTTCTCTCTTTCTCTCTCTCAAAATATACTTTAAAAAACTATGTACATAAATAATAATATATTTAATGTATTTGATTGTACACATGAATATTATATTTATGTATATTATACATTTATATTACAAGCATTTATTATATAAATATAATAAAACTATATATTTTAAATACACTTTAAAAGTCCTAAAATGACATATTATTTTGCAGCTGTTTTCCATGGGACATTATATTTTTTAGATTTAACCATGTGGACATATGTAGCTCCACTTTTATTATTATTATTATTTTTATGTAGCAGGGGTCAACAAATTTTTTCTGTAAAGAGCAAAATAATAACTATTTTAGTTTACATCATCCACTGTGTGTTGGAGCTACTCAAATATGCTTTTATAGGTAAAAAGAGATATAGACAATACATAAAAAAATTGGGGGTCATGCTATAATAAAAATTTTCAAAAGCAGACAATGGGACAGATTTGTCAATTCTTGGTATATAATATTCCACTGTATACATACATAGCAGTTTGACTAATCATTCTTTTTTAGCTCCACATTTGTTTCCAATATTTCACTCTGTCAGACACACCTTCAGATTATTCTAACCTATTTCTTAAAAGTTCTAGAACTTCTCTAGACAAATGGTGCTGATATCCATCCTCAATAAGAAATATATTTGACAACAAAATCCTTTACACACAACAGTGTGGTGTACCTGCATGCAGGGTTTTCACTGCTCAGACATAGAGATGCAACTCATATAAAAGTTTAGGGTGCTTCTTGTCTCCTGTACATGCTGGCACAGTACACACATATCCACATTTTATATTCACAAACAATTCTGTTAATGTGATATGCTTTGACATTATCTTTTCTCTTCTATTCTCTCCCATTGTTATGTTCTGAATTCTCAAAGATTCTAATGTAACCACTAAATCAATTTAGTTACCCATTAATGGATTACAACTCAAATTTGAAAATAATTCCCTAAACTATATGCCTGGAAGAGACTGTGTTGGGTTAAAGAGTATGCTTATATTAAACTTTCCCATGTGTTATAAAATTGCTCTTGAAACTCTCCCCAACAATTAATGAAAATTTGTTTCTTTACATGCAGTTCATTATCTCTTTTTAACTTTTAATTTTGAAATAATTTTATACTTACAGAAAAGTTGCAAAAATGTTAAATGAGAGTTTCCATATGTCCTTCATCTAGCTTCCTTTTAGATTAATATCTTATGTAATCATATTGCAATTATTAAAACCAGGAAGCTAACATTGGCACAATACAATTCTCTAAACGACAGACCTTAATTCAAATTTCACCAGTTTTTCCTCTGATCTTTTCTCTTTTTTCTGTTCTAAGATCCTATTAAGAATCCTACCTTACATTTAGTTGCTGTTTTTCCTTAGGCTTTTCCAGTCTGTAACATTTCCACAGTCTTTCCTAGTGCTGACAGTTCTGAAGAATACTGATCTGTTGTTTTTTAGTATATCCCTCAATTTGGGTTTATCTCATGTTTTATCAAGATTGGACTGAGACTATGTAGGTTTTTTTTTGGGGGGGGGTGGGCAACAATGCCACAGACTTGACATGTCCATGGTGCATGGTATCAAGGGATTAATGATATCAGCATATCATTACTGGTGTTGTTAACCTTGATCACTTGGGTAAGGTGGTGTTTAAGTTTCTCCACTGTGAAATTACTCTCTTTCACTTTGTAGTTAATAAATACCTTGAGGGAGATACTCTAAGATTGTACAAGATCTGTTTCTCTTCAAAATTTTACCTATTTTTTAGCATCTATTAATGCATCTTGTCCAAAACAGTTATTATTGCAGTGTTTGCCTAATAATGATCTTCTGTTCCCCTCTTTCCGTTTTAGCCAAACAAATTAATATAAATTGGTATCTATTGTTTTAAAATCATTTAGAGATTACAAGTGAAGTTGAATATCTTTATTTGCATTTATTGGCTATTAATAATTTTTTTCTTTGAAATGTCTCTTAATCTCCATTACTTAATTTCTTTTCTACTCAGTGTTTGCATGTTTTAAATTGGTTTGTTGATGCTCTTTATATGTTGTGGATTCTCATATTTTGCTATATGAGTATTTGTAAATAAATTTTCCTTGTGTGTAGTTTTAATTTTAAAATCAGGTATGCTATTTTGCTGTACTTAAGAATTATATTTTAATGTAATAAAATATGAAATTTTGCTTATATTCTATAACATTTTCCATCTTGTTTTCATAAATCCCTTTATATCTGAGGTTATAAAGTTATTCTATATATTTTCACCTTTAAGAAATTTTATTGTTGTATTTAAATATTAAATCCATCTGGAATTTATTCTTGTACATGGTATGAGGTAAGGATCATAGTTGTGTTTTTGGTTAATCTATTTTATCAGGAATAGTCTATTATTTTCCTTCCTGATTTGGAAAAGTATTTTAGTCTTATTTACAAAATCCATAATTTCTGGGTCTATTCTTATGCCCTTTGTTCCACTGCTTGATTTTGCTTCCTATTGTCAATAACAAATAATTTATGCAGCTTTACTGTAAGTCTTGATAGCTTAGAAAGTCTCTTTTTGTTACCCTGAATTGGAAAGACTCTGTGATCTTCCATATTATATTTAGAATTAGCTGCTTTCCTCCATAAAATTTTCTTTCACAATTATTTTTGATATGTATCAAATTTATAGATTAATTTAGTAAAAATGGATATTTTTAGGACATTAGGTCTATTTTTGAACATAGTAAAGCTCTTCATTCACGCAGGTATTCTTTTATCCAAGGAAAATAAATTCTTTATATGTCAAATGTTATGGAACTTTTTGCAATAATCTTACTTTAAAATAAAGAGGTTCATTTCTGTCACTTAAAATCAATGTGCATTTTTATATATGTCCTAATGTATAAGAAAGATGTATGAAAATATTTAATCCATAGTATAAAAAATATGAAGAATCATGAGTTTTATGAAAGAATTTCATTCTGTAAAAATCCTTTTTTTTTTTCTTCCAAGGTATTGTGGCTAAGAGAGAAAAATGACCTAGTCAAAGAATAAAAATACAGTAATTCTATTTCTGCATAATTTGTGTTTATAAATTAATATGCAATTCAGCCCAGGTACTAGTATTTCACAGAAAAATCTTATTGAATTTGGGGAAACAATCACAAAATAGTATATCAAGATTTTCCAGGAGCGCAGCAGGCAAATCATTCTTGGTTTTTGTATAAGTGCAAACAGCTCGTTTGGGTTTATTTGTCTCTCTGTTGTAATAATTGGCCACATCTACATGAATAAATGGACTTCTCTAGAAAGGTATTTGTGAAAAGAAGGAATTTTGCATGGGGACATGACCTTTAAGAGCAAAAGCTCTATTTGACTTTATATAACTAACATTTGCAATAAATCAGGAATAGCATGACACATGAGCATGTTACAATGAAAACAACTGAAAGATCAATAAAAATGTGAAGTAAACATACAGTACATGGGAAATTATCAAAGCAAGCTCTTAAATGAGTAGTTGGATAGAATATTACTTCTAGAAATGGTCTATAAGAGTGAGTATTCCAATCTTTCTCATTTTATATAAATAAATGAGACCCTAAGAAGATGAATATCTGAATAAAGATAACAACTAGGCTTTCCAGTTACCTTTTTTTTTTCAGTTTTTTAATTGTGGAAAGTATCATCCTCAACAGTCTTTCTTTTTCACTGAAAAGTATGGTAATTGGTAAACACATGCTTGACAAAACTAACCATGGAGGTTGAGTGAGTTTTGCACATGGTAGAATGGAATTGGGAACTACTCTATCATAGGTCTATTTCAGGAGGAACAAATGAATATAGTAGAAAAACTAAGGATCTATATGTGGAGTTCTATAGTTTCAGAGAATTAGGAGCAGTAGATGTTGTTTGGATTTTTAGTGAGTTAGAAGTATTCCAGAAAGGTAGAATGTAGCTAGACTGTGGGGGTTCAAGTGGGGAAAGTAATTTAAATTCCAAGAATGTGAACAAAAACAAAGAAGAATTTATAAAACAATAAAAACAACTCTTATAGAGTTGAATCTTCTTATCCTTGGTCTGAGATAGCTCATTGTCCTACTTCTATAAGCCTCATTGTTTATGGGTACAAAGGATTTCAGTTCTAATCAGCTAAGAAACTATTGAGCACCTACATTGTATGTTCACTCCACTCAGAAATTTGGCTTTTCCAAAAATTCCCAAACTCTTGTATCTGTTCTCAAGGACATTACATATGATGGAGAAGGTAGATGTAAAAAAAAAAATATATGATATAGTACTTAGCTGACGTGGACCCATCTTCTGGAAAACATTCACAGTCATCACACAATAAATGAATAGAAATTTTTTTAAAAATTTGTATTTCAGGAATGAAGCACACAAAATTACTTGGATTTTTAATTTTTTTAAATGTTTATTTATTTTTGAGACAGAGAGATAGAGAGACAGAGCCCGAGCTGGGGAGGGGCAGAGAGAGACAGAGATCCAGAATCTGAAGCAGGCACCAGGCTCTGAGCTGTCTGCGCAGAGCCTGAGGTGGGACTCAAAGTCACCAACCACAAGATTATGACCTGAGCCAAAGTTGGACACTTAACCAACTGGATCACCCAGGAGCCCCTTGGATATTTTGATTATGATCACTGTAACTGCTATTTGAAAAAGACTATATAGTGACTTGCAGTGATCTTTTTTCACCCCCACTGATGAAATTACACATAAAATTTCCCCCATCTTTTCTGTAGCAGTTGTGTAACTCTTACAATTGAACAATATTTAATTTTTTTTCTTCTCTTCAGGGCATCAAGAATCAACATTGTTAATGTGTTTGATATTACTGACTTTGGAAATGAATGTTTGGATATTAATCTCATTTTTATTAAAAAGATAAAGTAATACATGCTTATTGTTATTTAAGGAAAATTTTCATAGAGAAATGGATTACAGTAAAATGAAAGTATAATTTGCCATTCTTTTTCTATTCTTTTATCTCCAACCCAAATCAACTTATTTGTACCTTAACAACGTAAAATCTAGACGCACTAAAAACCTAAACGTAAACTTTTTGAAAATGTTTTATTTATTTATTTTGGGGGGGGGGGAGTGCACAAACAGGAGAAGGAGCAGGGAGAGAGGGAGAGAAAGAATCCCAAGCAGGATCTGCGATGTCAACACAGACCCGGATGTAGGGTTTGATCTCACAAACCATGAGACCATGACCCGAGCTGAAATCAAGAGCTGGACACTCAACCAACTGAGCCACCCAGGCACCCCAAAAATGTAAGTGTAAAAGAAAAGTTTCAAAATTTTAGAAAATACATAAAATAACATAATTTATTACCAAATATCTTCAGAACGATCACATTCAAGATGATTACTTAAATATGTCTAATCATATAGAAATATTTTGATGTATTTGACTGCATTTAAATGAAGACAGAATGACATTACCAATGTGATATACTACAGAGGAAAGTACATATTTATACATAGTACAAAGTGTTAGTACAGACTCTACACAGAAGTTCTGGAATTCAGTAGTAAACAATAGCATGTATAAGTAGGCAAAGATTATGGATAGACAAGCCTTAAGATATAGATAGTTATTGCCAATATATATACAAAAAATGCTAATTTTCACTTACACCAAGTGAAATTCTTACTAACTAAAATAACTCACTTACAAATGAGATTCATAAATTGTGTAATTCATCAGGCAAAACAATTAAAAATCTGACTATACAAATTCTTGGCAATTCTTAGAGTAAGGGAACTTTTATGTATTCCTTTTGGGAGTTTGAATAGGACCAATCTATTTAGCAACATTTAATAATGATTCAACAATGCCCTTCCATTGTACACAGCAACTACATAGCCTCCATACATGAGATCCTTGCTCATATGATGATCTGAAAAGAGCTATTAGGAACTGTCTTAATGACTTCCCGGGGAGTGTCTGCAAGATCAGATGAGAAAAATCAACTTTACATTTAGAATAGAAGAGAGCAGTCAAATCACTTCCTATCAGTATATGAAGACTTTGTGGTCACTCTAGATACACTATACAAAAATATCTGCACATATACCCCAAAGAACAAATACAAAATGTTTATCCTTGCAATGTTTGTAAGAGTAAAATGGAACAAACAAAAACAATAAAATCCTTAATGTCCGTTGATATATGAATGGGTAGGTGTGATTGAATTCCTATGTAGATTTAAAATTAATGATCCCTTTTTACCATATCAACCTATAAAAATTAGTAAACATGTTTCACAAAAAAACAGTTATGAAGTATACGTGCAGCACCACTTTATAGAAAAATATTAAACAGAGACATCAGTATTATATATTTAAGGGTATATTACACATATACACACACACACACACACACACACATATATATATACATGCATTTATATGTGTACTATAAATATATATAAACATACATACATACATGTAGGCATTCAAAACATAGAACAGATAGTCTATTACTTCTAAATAGAATCATTGTAAGACAGTGGTTTTTCTCTGAGAAAGCAGAGGGTTTTGTCATATGTACATTTTTTCCTAAAAAATGTATTTGAAACAAATATAGAAAATGTTAATATTTGTTGGGGCATAAGTGTTGTTACATTTTTTTCTCTCTACTTTTGAAAAGTGTCATAACTTAAGAAACAACAACAAAAGTCAAATGTGAAAAATATTACTAAGTGTTATGGAAGCACAGAGGAAAGCACTAAATTTTGGTGAAGAGAAAACAGGGTATTTACAGAGTGGATGATACTCACTTTGGACCTTGAATGATGCACAGAATTTGAGCAGACAGATAACAGGAAGTCCATTCTAAGCAGACGCAATATTTGATTTGGGGTAAAGAAAAATATTTAGAATGATATTTAAAGAGTGCTGAGGATACATTAGAATCAGTCAGGAAAATACTGCTTGAGAGAAATTTTATGGAATTTAGGAATATGAAGGCAGTAGGAGGAAGGAATTGGGTCAAAGTGACATGTTGATGAAGTGTAAAACAGAATGGAGGCTGAGGACAATACATTGGATTTGAACTGATGAGAAAAGAGAGTCTTGGTGTAGTGTGATTTGAATTAAAAGTGCAATGGAGAGAGAAGTGGCAGCAGTCACTTCTGTGGGTATGCTTCTTGGAGAAGAAAAAAATATATAGAAAAGTAATAGTTCAGCTGGCTAGATGAAAGTTTATCATCGCTGTTGTGTTTTTCATTTTTAAGCATATGAGATACTTGGGGTATATTTTTAGTCTGAGGGGAAATAATCAGAAGAACCAATTATGAGGCCAGATCCTGGAGGACCTGGAGGAGATGGGCAAGGTTATTATCCATAGCTGGGGTGGAAGGGTAAACAGGAATTAAAAATAGGAAAGAAAGACTGGTGGTGATATAGTGATGGTCAGAGGGAAAGAAGAGAATTGAAAAACTTGTAGTTGGGGCACCTGGGTGGCGCAGTCGGTTAAGCGTCCGACTTCAGCCAGGTCACGATCTCGCGGTCTGGGAGTTTGAGCCCCGCGTCGGGCTCTGGGCTGATGGCTTAGAGCCTGGAGCCTGTTTCCGATTCTGTGTCTCCCTCTCTCTCTGCCCCTCCCCCGTTCAAGCTCTGTCTCTCTCTGTCCCAAAAATAAATAAACATTGAAAAAAAAATGTTTTTTTTTTAAAAAAAAGTAAAACTTGTGGTAGAGGACCTAGAATTTAGGAAAAAAAAAAAAAAAGAAAAAGAGCAGAGGCAGGATTACCAGCTTAGAGAATTAGAAATAGTTTGGCAAGTGTGCTAAAGGGAATGAAAGTAGACATTGAGTGTGGACATGAAGGCTCTATGACACAAGACACTTCATTCCATCCTCTGCTGAAGCTCCTCTCTGGTTTGTGATCACCCACATTGCATTGTATTGTGACTAACTGTACACCCACTTTCCTTTCAGAATGTTCACCGACATGTGCCAGGAACATAGTATGCACTTTATAAATGTTTCTCAAATGGATACACAAAACATTGCATTAGTTCATAAGTTATGTTCAAATTCTGTCTCTGATGCATACTCTGGCATTGGGGACAAGCTCTATGAATTCCAGTAAAAACTTTGTGGGAAAATTAGGAGAAATATATAAGAACCTGAGCAGATGTACTAATGGCAGTCTCTTTTCTAAGAGGGAGGCAGTATAGCATTGTATTTCAGAGTATAAGCTTGTCACCACCTAACAACGGAGTGATGCTGGACAAGTTGCCTTTCCTCTTTATAAGGGAAAGTAGGCTTGTCATGAGGACAGTTAGTCTCTCAGAATCAGTACTCATAAAATCTTAGTAATTTTACTTATCTAATATAATTTTATTCCCTAAGCTCTGTCCATCAAATGCAGGGTGTAATCATTGAGGGCTTCCTATGTTCACAGTACAGCTTGAGGTATACCTTTGTTATATAAAGGTAGTATTATGTTTTATCACTGGGTTGCTAGTTGGAAATCTTTCTATATTTTGGAATTAAACTTATGTGTATATTCAGCTAGTTACATGGATTAGAACTAAATCCCCCTCACCCTCTCAATAAGATTTATCATGCTGTTTTTTAAAGAGCTTATATGATGTACAGGATATGATTTGAGAAAGTTTAAGTGCAAATTTAGGCTAAAGAGTTAGACATTAAAGGCAAAGAACAGTAGTTAACTAAACATACCTTTGAGAATTAAATTGAATATTTATTTACCAGATGGATGTTCCAGATTTAGCAAAATTAAATTTTAAAACTGTGCCTATAACAAATCTATGACAGAGAATAGACAGGCTTAAACAGAAAACAGAGGGGTGGAGTAAAGGTGAAGCATGGCAGAGGCACTCAATTTATATCTCCAATTATGTATGTTTCATTCTAGGAGATCTTAGAGCAAATAACTTTGATCCTCTGTGACTTTTGTTTATTACTGAATTAACAAGAAGCTACTGATGTGGTCTGTAACTATTATATGATTTCACTTGCAAAAATATTTCTATGCTATAAAAAAGCATGGTGCTCTTTTACTCAAGAGAACTAACTCCAATACATAATCTTAAATTTTCTTTGTCCTCCATCCCCAAGAAGGAATTCTCCCCCTAAGTAGAATAATAAACATGAGTGTTGGTTTATTCAGATACCTAAGTCAAAAAGAACAATATTTTGTAATTATGTGATAAAAATGATTTAGAAGCAATTTCAAAAGAGATCAGAGTATGAAATAAGAGAATGAAAAGTTCCAATGATTTATCTGCCTACAGGAGATATAGGTGAAAATATTTTTTATGTTCAGTTCTCTCTCATGCAAAGGGAAAAATTAGTTCTTGAGGACAATGGGATGAAATTTTAACAGACAGAGAACAATATTTGGAGCACAAGTGTGGAACAGGACCATTCCTGAGATGATCCTCCCTGGAAGTCAGTCATAGGGGACAATATGGAAATCAGCAGGGAGGCAGGACTCCTTCACAGCTCAGGCATCAATCTCCTCGTCCTCTTTCCTAACCTGCACAAATTTCCAGTGAGTGAAATCAAAGCCCTGACCGTGTCTTATTTGGAAAGTGGGTCAAGTCATACCTGACACACTTACTTAAGATTGTAGGATAAGACAAGATTGCAGAAGATAAGTAATCTTTGGAAAAGTATAAAACATTAATGAACTGTATATGTGAGGATTTATTTAGGTGGTCAGATTGTACCAGAGATGATAACAAAGCTAATGATAGTGTTTACACAGCAGTGAACAGGCAGATGTACAACGAAACATTCACTGTTCAATCAACCAGATGAAGGAACTGCATAATGCCAAACAGCTGGGTATTTGGAAACATCCAGACATTTGATAGGGCAGTTTCTCATTTTTTAAAAATGGATTTCTCTTCAGAGCCTGAACATATTCCATACAAGGAAACTGGTTTGTCTCAACACCTTCTTTCCCTTTCTTCCCCTTTTTTTAAACCATAATGGGATTACCTTGTTCTTTACCTGAAATATCTATATTGAAGGAACTATTTACTGCTTAAAAAAAACCAAAGACACTTCAAAGAGTCACGATTTGTAATTCTTCAGAATACTTAGTAAAATCACATGTCATAGGTTCTTGGCACAATTATTAAAGGTGTTTCAAAATGGTCTAATGATGAAATAGACATTCAGCTTCAAAGACACTGTTAGAAGGACAATTCATTTGGCTATGTAGGTTTGTTAAAAAACAAACAAACAAACAAACAAACAAACAAACAAATACCAAACAGATTAACTATGAGTTTTGTCACCTCAACTCAAATATAAGTTTTGTATTTTCATGGAGGAATAATATTGATCATTACCATTTTTAATCAACCCTCTGCCCCCTATATACCCACAGAATTGACTTTATTGCAACTATGCTCCATACTTGTCTATGGATTGAATGGTGAACTGAATCTCTTTTTAAAATGTATTAGAAGGAAGCATGTGCTGGAACATCTACCATCTGTAGAAAAAAAAAAATAAAAAAGAACCATTTTAATTCCAGAGCATGTGGTTACTGGAACTGGAGGTCCTTAATTGCATCTTTAGAAAAGGCAAGGGCATCTCTATTTATTAGGCATTTAAATTCAATGCACTGCAATGTCTCTTCTCTTTGCACTTGCCTCAGTAATTGGGTGTTGACTCTGTGCCTTCAGGCTAATTCAATGCTTATGTGGTTAAGATATAGACTGGCTGCTCCTGTGTGAATACTTTCTGGCTTTAGCCCATTACCCATCCTTTTCCTAGATTTCAATAATAAATAGAGTCCTTCATTCACTGAAAGAATGTCCTTGGACTTGTTTATGCTCCATGATGCTCATACACTGCACTGTTTCCTTGGCCTTCGACTTTGCAGCTTGCAGTTGTCCAGCAGCCTGATTTTCCTTTACAGGAAGCTATGTCTTGTAGTTTTGTAGAGCAGAGATCCCTTTCTACCTAATTCTAGTCTCTACACATGCCCTTGCAACTGTACATACTTATCTAAAAACATTACTTTAACAAGATACTTCCTGTTCAGAAAGAATCTGTGGGTCTTATTTTGATGGAACATCATAATATAAATCTTCTGCTTTGTTCTCAATGATTTCTGTAAATAAAATTTGGCATCCAGCACTTCTTTATGTTTGAAAGTACTGTCACAGGCTTCAATCCAATATAGGGACTTCTTACTTTCTTCGGAATATATCAGAAATGTATATGTATATGTGTATATATATACATATATATGTACATATATATACATATATATTTAACATTTTCATGAAAATATTTGTGTCATTTTTTTCTATTAGTTTATTTTAAATTGAGGTATAGTACATAAAAGTGAGGTGTATTGGTTTCAACCGTATAATTCAATGCATTTTGATAAATGCTTACACCTATATAATTCACCCTGCTATCACGATACCAAACACTTATACCCCCTCCAAAAGCTCATTTATTCCCCTCCCAGTATGTTCACCAATCACTGCTCAACATTCTATCACCATAAATTAGCTTTTCCTGTTTTAAGCTTCATACAAATGGGTTATTAGAGAATGTACCCTTTTGTGTTCAACTTGCTTTCACTCAGCATATTTTTCCATGGCGCTTTATTTATCAACAGGCTATTTTTATTGCTCAGTATTATTCCCTTGTATGAATATACTACAATTTATTTATCTATCCCCCTATTGATTTCAGTTTGGGCCATTATAAATAAGGCTGCTGTGAATATCCATCAGTAAATGTTTGTACAAACATACATTTTCAAATCTTGTAGGTGAATACATGAGAATGGAATTGCTGGATCATACGGCAGATGTAACTTCTTAAGAAACAGCAAACTCTTTACCAATGTGGTTTTGCCACTGATAGAATACCAACTTTACCACTGGTAGTGTGCCAATTTCTCCATATCTTCACTAATTTAGGTTTGTGCTGCTTTGTAATTTTGGCTATTCTGATGGATGTGTAATGGTAACTCATTGTGATTTTATTTTACATTTTCCAGATAACTAATAATATTGAACACACTCATATGCACTTAATGACATTCATATTTTCCTCCTTTCCTTTCATATGGGTAAAGTGTTCCCTTTTTTATTCCTTAGAATGTTATATGCTAAAGGAATTTTTGATGCCCTTTATCAGACTGAGGTATTACCCGGGTTTGTAAGGATTTTCCTCATGATTGTGTGTTGAGTTTTGTCAATTGCGTGTTCTAGATCTGTTGAGAAACTAGTATAATTTTTCCTTTTTTTTATTAATGTAGTGAATTACATTAATTTATTTTTCAATTAATAAATTGAAATAAATCTTGCTGAATAAACCTTGTATTTCTGGGGTACACAACACTGGTCATAAAATATTCTTTTTATATATCACTGAATTTAATTTGCTAATGCTGTTTTGAGGATTTTTATGTCCATATTCATGACACATATTGGTTTGTAATATTCTTTTGTTGCAGTATCTTTGCCAGGTTTTGGTATCAGAGTTATAATCACCTCATAAAATGAGTCGGGGAGGGCTTTCTCCTCCTGTATTTTCTGAAAGAGTTTGTTAAAGACTTTTATCACGTCTTTCATAAATGTTTGATAGAATTTGCTACTCTTGTGTCTGTCACCTGACATTCTTCCTGACTTTCTACCAGTCTATCTTTACTTTGTAATGACCACTATTCTACCTCTCCTGGTTGTCCTATGGTTTCCATCCACCTCAAAAGTGTTTTCTTCTATTAAACTTTCCCTACTGCTATGAGCTGAGAACAATCTTTCATATCTAAACTTTCATATCCCTTTATCCCATTGATTTGGTGCTTATCCTTTTTTGCCTTTGCATTTCAATGATTAACCTTCATGCTTTATATTCCCTACAAGAGATTAAACTTCTTGAATGTATCTTAAAATTGTTTTGAATCAGAGCACACAATACAAAATTTTGTATCTAGTTAGTAATTCATTTTTTATTTCGTTAAAACTAACGGAAGGTGGCCTTTTGCTTCTAACCAATTTAAAGTATTGCAATAGGAATAGTGTTTACCTTATCACCTGAAACAAGTGCACTTCCTCTACCCTAAGGGCAAAATATATGAAACAATAACTTTTAGGACACTGAACATCAGTGATGAAGGGCAGGGATCCCTGTGAACTGGAAAATAAAATGATAGTTCCAGCTGACTGCCCTAAAGAGTTTCTAAGCCACAGCTCTAAACGGTGGAACTGAAGCCAAGGTTGTGAATCTCTTACTTGAGAAGACAGATCTGAGAGAGTCCAGGGAGACAGAGGTGGCTGATGCTCATAGCATACCAGAGAAAAGAGAAATTCAGAGGGAGAGAATTCTGGAAGTCTATAGAGGATTCTCCTCACCTATTCAGCTGCCTAGTGAATTGCGTGAGGAAACTAACCAAGACCAGGGAGGTAAGAGTGGCTGGTGTTGACACAGGTAGAAGAATAATATTTGTTTCTGTAAGTCATCCTGGAAACCTTCATGCTTCACAGGGCATTGGGTAGAAAACCCAGAAGGGTCTTGCTTAAGTAGTGGGAAATAATTAGCCCAAGACTAAATGCTGCTCTGGTCTCACCTAACAAATTATTGTTCAATTATACTATAGTAAAGCTATTAAAAAAAAAACTAATAGGAGGAAGGATTTTTTTTTCTTTTGTTTTGTTTTGCTATCATTCAGCTGAAAATATTGTGGAAAATTTTCTCTGTAATGTTATTTTTGACCTAGTGATATTTAGGAGTGTTTTGGGGGTTTTTCCCAAAATGTTTTTTTTCAGGTATCCCTTTCTTACTAATTTAATATTTAATTCTACTTTGTCAGAACTATTCTGTATATATTAATTCTTTGGATTTTATGAAAATGATCCTATTATCTGAACTAAGGTATAATCTTCTGTCACTGTTTGTCATGTCAGGATTCTAAACTCTATGCTGTCTCCTACTTTTTAAGCCCTCACCAGAAGGCTACCCTACCCAGAATCAGCTTTTAGTCCTAGCTGAGTTCTGAGATCAATTTTCAAATTGAGTTATTCTTTCCCTTTAGCTATGCCTGGCTAAGTGTGGAATGACAGAAGTACTTTTTATGTCTCAGCCTTCACTCCATAGAGCAACAAACAATAGACATTAAAATGGAACATTTGGGAGTTTACTTAGCTTCTGTGTGATTGGAATGACATAGGATGTCCAAGTTGAATTCAAGACCATGCACAGTTCCTCTATTACTTCAAATCCATCAGATAAGTGAATTCCTTTGTGGAAACTTCAGCTATTAGAGGAAAATCATGTCACTGTATATCTCTTCTCTTCTTCCTTTCCTTCTCCATAGTTTTTCATGATGTATTTTATTATGCAAATTTTTATGTGCCAGGCCACAGAATGAACAATGGTTAGCAAAATCTTTGTTAAGATGAGTAAAAAAAGGTATGCCATTAATAATAACTGTTTTTGTTTTCATTAAATTCTGTTAAGTTCATTTAGTTCGTAAGCAACTATTGGAGACAAAAAGACCATATGTTTCTATTTCCACATATACATATCTTTACATATTTAAGAAGTTCCCCTATACTTCTTCCCATACTTAATTTTTCAATAATTAACAATGTCAGAAAGAACCTGCTTCCTGACAGAACACAAATCTTCAAATAATTGAAAATGCACTTACCTTTTCTTACAATTGGATGGCCCAAGCTCTATCTATTATTTCTTCTAGGAATTAGAATTAACTTCAATCCTATCTTTACAGCTAGAAAAGTTTGCACTAAGTTATAGTTAATCACAATCATCATGCCATAGGAAGATGGTAGGAAAAAATAAATTATACCCACATACATATATATTAGATAAATTATTAGCTAGGTTTATCTGCATATCAAGATACATCTATATCTATATCTGTCTATATCATTTATATATTATATATATTATACTATATGTATATATCTAAAGCTCTTTCCACATATATAGATGGAGATATATGTCTATTGATACATATCTAGATGGATAGTTGGATAGATAGATGATAGACAGATAGATAGATAAAAGAGAGCAAGAAAGAAAACAAGTAGGTTCTAGAGTTCTCATTTCTGCAGCTGGCCACAAAGCTGGGTTGGTGTATTTAACATTTTCTCCACTGCTCATTCAACATTCCTCTTGTCCTCAACCAAGACCTAGTTTTTGGGAGTCTTTTACTAGTGGGGCAATCCATATCACAAATTCTGAAGATTCACAATGTGATTAAGACCATAATATACTTTATATTTTAACCTGAGAAACTTTTGACTATGAGAGTGATATTAGTAATTATGTTAGTAATAAGATGTATAAATGAAGACAGTCTCAGGCAAACCAGGACATTTGGCTGCCCTATGTATATGTGAGTTTCTTTTTTTTTAAAGGTTTCAGAAATATTTTTTATTTATTTAATTTTTTAATATAAAACTTATTGTCAAATTGGTTTCCATACAACACCCAGTGTATATGTGAGTTTTTATATTGCTTCACAACACAGCAGTAGGAGGAAGAACTTCAGAATATGCCATGTGTTCCATAAACACTTCTTATCTCCCTTATATACTAGTATATTAATTTCTCCATTAGAGTCAAGATTAAATACCTGATATGTCAACTATAATTCAACAATAAAACTTAAAAAAAAGAGTAAGTATCCTAACAGACATAGGGGGAAGGGAAGAATTGCCCCTTCTATGTCTGATGGCTCACTACAATCATGAGGAGCCAAAAATGCTATGTGGCAATTCAAATCTACAATTAAAATGAAGTATTGTATCATCTTCTAAAGAAAGATTCCTTCTTGGGTATGAAGACTACTACACCTGAAGTTTCTAAAGTCAAATTATTAGTAAGCAAGCATCCTTTGAATGGTTCATTATATGTTGTACTGAAAAGCACATATCACATTCCCATCATATGTTTCTCAGTCACTCTACTTTGTTTATGGGGAAAAAGCATTGTATGTCAGAAAACATCTCTTAATTGGCTTTATAACTAATTTCTTAAAAAGGCAGACCATATATATCAGTCCAACTTTTTCTTAGTGATGGTAAAGCCAGTGAATTGCTTCAGAATAGGCTCATTACTAGACTTTTTTTTTCTTTTTTGTTGCAAAATAAATTTCTTGAATTAGAAGCAATGTAGTCTAGGATATTACAGTGGTGAATAAGACATTCAGATAGAATGATAGTATTGCTGGTAGATGCGTGTTAGGAAGTCAGTGCAAATCCATATGCTATGTAAGTGCAGCCCAAATGAGAACAAATCATTTCCCAATCCATAATGGATGGTTTCCAATGTAACTGTTCTTGCAGCAGATGACTAGCTAGTCTTCTTGGATATACTGATAGATTGGGCATTCAGTAGTAGTATCCAGATTGGCTTTGTTGGGATCATCCATATTTTTTAACCCATGAATTATTTTATTTTCACTTTGATCTCTTTTTCAGGAGCCAAATGAACCAGCACAGAGGTGGCTGAGTGTGAAACAATAAGATAAAAAGATAGAAAGATGGATGGATGAATAGATAGATAGATGATCCCCATTTCCTGAAACAAGCCTCCTAAAACACTTGTAAATAGCGATGCTAGGAGAACCTTTGGTGGTAACATTTAGTCTTTGACCAGTTCCCAGCACAGAGCTCCTAAAACTCTTATAATTTCCTAAGCGATTAGAACACTAGGAGTATCTTTTGTTCTAATATTTTGTCTTTGACCCTGGTTCCTGAAACAGAGATCCTAAATCTCTTGGAATTGCCTGGATATCCTTTGTTCTAATGAGATGACCCTGAGTGAGTTTCTGGATGGCTTCTGGATATAGGCTTGTCATCAGAAAGATCAAGCCATGATCAAGTTTGTAATTTTCAGCCCTATCTTCCATTCTCCAGAGAGGAGAGAGGGGCTGGAAGTGGAATTAATAATTGATCATGCCACCTGAGAAAGTTTCCATAAAAATCCCAAAATTGCAGGTTGGTGAAAACATTCATATACTGGGAGAATGATGTACTCTAATTTCAGAGGGAAAGAGGCTCCTGTACTTCCAGATCTGGCCGTACATATTTCTTCGTCTGGTTATTAATGTTATCATATCCTTTATCATATGATAAACTGGCAAATAGAAGTAAGTGTTTTCCTGAGTTCTGTGAGCTGTTCTAGCAAATAATTGAGTCCAAGAGGGAGGTCATGGGAACGTCCAATTTGTAGCCAATTTGTAGACAGAAACTGTGGATAACCCAGGGGCTTACTACTTGCAATTGGCTTCTAAGGTGTGGGGCAGTCTCATGGGACTAATTCCTTAATCTGTGGGGTTTGCACTAATTTCTTTTATGTTGGAATTAAACTGAATTATAGGACACCCAGCTGAGGTCACAGAGAATTTCTTGATGTGGAGCAAGAAATATTCCACACATCTTGTGTCAGAAGTATTGTGAGTGTGGTAGTAATGTGAGAAACCAGTGAACATTTCATAAAAATACATCATTTATGTTGTCATATAATGGGTTTATTATTGTTACTCTCAATAAATTATTTAATAAGTATTTTAACTTTTCCTCAATTTTAGTTTCTAACATAGCAAGTATCAAAACATACAATCCATAGACACACAGATTAGTAGAACAGACTAGAATAGTAGAACAGAACAGAAAACTCAGAAATGAACCCACAAATATATGGTCAATAAATCTTTGACAAAGCAGGAAAAAATATCCAATCAGAAAAAGACAGTCTCTTCAACAAATGGTGTTGGGAAAACCGGACAGTAACATGCAAAAGAATGAAATTGGACCACTTTCTAACACCATACATAAAAATAAATTCAAAATAGATTAAAGACCTACATGTGAGACCTGAAACCATATAAATCCTAGAGGATAACATAGCCAGTAACTTCTTTGACATTGTCTGTATAGCAACTTCTTTCTAGATGTCTCCTGAGGCAAGAGAAACAAAAGCAAAAATAAACTATTGGGATTACATCAAAATAAAAAGCTTCTGTACAGTGAGGGAAATAACAAAACTAAAAGGCAACCCATGGGTGTCCAATAATGTCTGGGGGATCCTGGCAAGTAGCATGATGAAAAAGAAGTGGGAGAATCTGGGCAATGCTCTAGAGATGGAGGAGATGGAGGAGAAGGTGTCACAGTGTAGTAGGCACCTGGAGGCTGTAAACTCTAGGCTCTGAGGCAGAGATAAACCCAAACAGCCAAGAAGTCTCTAGAGAAGGAGAAAAACAGCCTGATGAACAAAGCCTCCAACTATGAGAAGAAACTAAAGTTGCTTCAGCAGGAGAACTGATAGAACATGTTGCTCTTTGGCCATCTTCATCCTCCTGACCCTCATCCGTACCTATTAGGCAATGTGAACCTGAGATTTCTCCATAGTCAGCACAGGGTTCCCCTTGGCTCCCTGGTCACAATGAAACAAGTCCTTTAAACTTCAAGACAACAAAGGTACAGGAGCATTTCTCTTCAATGGAAACACTGGAGCAGGGCTTCCTGTTGGCCCAGCCCCTCTTGCCCCCTGGTCTTGCTGTGGGGCTTGGGTCTCCAGAAGGACATTGTACTGGTTCCTCTCTCAGTCCAAAGGAAAAGTAATAAACAACAGCCATGCTGGGGGCATATGGGTGGCTCAGATGGTTAAGCATCCTACTCTTGATTTCTGCTCAGGTCATGATCTCATGGTTCATGGGTTCAAGCCCCATGTCGGGCTCTGCACTGATAACACAGAACCTGCTTGGGATTTTCTCTCTCCCTTTTTCTTGGCCCCTCCCCCACTCATGCTCTCTCTCTCTCTCTCTCTCTCTCTCTCTCTCAAAATAAATAATTAAGCATTAAGAACAGCCAGGTTGCTTCTGTCTGCAAAACTTAAAAAAGTAAAATGAAATAAATAAAAAGCAGCCTATGAAATGGGAGAGAATATATTTGCAAATGATATATCTGATAAATATATATATCAGATATATATATATATCAAAATATATAAAGAACTTATATAACTCAACACCCCAAAAAACAAATAATCCAATTTAAAAATGGGCAGAAGACATGAATAGACATTTTTCCAGAGAAGACCTACAGACGGCCAACAGGCACATGAAAAGATGCTCAACATCACTGATCATCAGGGAAATGCATATCAAAATTACAATGAGATTATCACCTCAAACCTCTCACGATAGCTAAAATCAACACCATATATATATGTATATATAAGCAAATGTATATTACATATATATGATGGAATATTACTCAGTCATAAAAGAGAATTAAACTTTGCCATTTGCAATGAAACGGATGGAGCTAGAAAGTATGCTAAGCGAATTAAGTCAGAGAAAGACAAATGCCATATGATTTCACTCATATGTGGAATTTAAGAAACAAGGCAAATGAGCAAAAGGAAAAAAGAGAGAGAGGCAAACCAAGAAACTAACTCTTAACTGTAGAGAACAAACTGATGGTTAGCAGAAGGGAGGTGAGTGGGGGATAGGTTAGATAGGTGATGGGGATTAAGGAGTCATTTGTTGTGATGAGCAACAGGTGTTGTATGGAAGTGTTGAATCACTATATTGTACACATGAAGCTCATACTGTATTTAAGCTAACTGGAATTTAAATAAAAACTTTTAAAAAGATACAGTTCACATAAACAAAAACTTTTTGGTATTTTCAATAAATGTTAAGACCATAAAGGGTTCTTGAGACCAAAAAGTTCGAGAACAACTTCTTTAAAGAATAGCTGTTATCTGCTGAGGGAAACAGAGGTTTGTTATTAACCTCTAGGAGACTACACTATGATACTCTTAACAGAGCTTTTCAGAGCCTGCTGACAACATTATAATCTGCAGTGACACTTTAAGAGCCAAATGGCAGATTTGCTTGAACATCATCTGGGACCAGGTGAAAAGACTTATTTTTCCCTGGATCTTAGTCAAAATTGCCAGTTTGGGGACTTAATAAATCACTAGAAACAAAACAGTCAGATATATCATATATGGCCTCCAAAATCCTAAGATCCCAACCAAAAAAAAAATTGACACTTTCTTAGTAGTTGTCATTACATGATGTTACAATTTTTCTTTCTTTTAAAGGAAATATCCTGACAAGCCACAGATGAATAATTTCTAAATGTTTCACGAAGTGACAGACCACTGAATTTTTATGGGGCTTATCTTCTGACCCCTGGATGTAACAAATGCAAGTTACCAAGACAGGAAATTTCTTAATTTCTACATTCTGCTTACCAGGTCCCATGGATGACAAAATCAATGGAGTAGACCAACGTGTCCTGTGCGATATGAGAATATAAAATTTCTTGCCGACTAATTACAGTTGATATAATCTTGATATAACAGAATAAAGGTACACCACTGCCCAAGTCAGGTAAAATCTAAACTACACACATTTGTATACTGTAAAATGTACTCAAATTATTAATAAGTACATATCAGATGTCACTGATTGTGCTGGTTTGTTCTATTGAGGAGAATACATGTGGTTCAACTGCAACTGATGTCACCAACTGATTAAGTTTATGGTAATTGTTCTCATTCATCAAGATCCATCTATTTTATGTACAGTCCACATTGGTAATTTAAACAGAGATATGATATGGATAACCACTCCATATCTTTTAAATTATTGATTATGGCACCAATCTCCAAGAAGCTCCCATGAACGTACTATTGTGTTTGTTTTATTATTTTTCATAAGAATAGAGAGCTTCTTCTTCTTCTTCTTTTTTTTTTTTTAACTTGGCTTTTTCCAGAGCTCCAATCTAATGGGTCATAGAATCAGTATAGGGATTCTGTCACTTGCGGAGTACATCTAGTCTAACTATACACTTAAGGACTGGGGAACAGCCATGTGGTAATTTTGCTCTGAATAAACCTTAGCCAAAACTCCATTTACCTCCTAAATCGCATAAATTGTCACTCTGACCAGTAGGCTACTAGGGCTTTCTGAGTCCCTAAAGATTAACAGTAATTCAGATTCAGGACTCAATTATTCCAAAAATGTCTGGGTATTTTCCGTCTCCAGTCCACAGCCACCCTTTTGTGCCTATAACAAATATCATGTAAATACCAATTAGTTTGGAGCGGACCACAGAGGAAAATTTAAGCACATACTTGGGAAATTATTGCAAAGGTCTTTCTTAAGCTTCTCCAAACCACCCCCCTCTTTCTTTTCCCAAGAGAAACTGTTCTTTACTGTTTAAGATATAGATATTGCTGGAGTAGAATTGGCTGAGGAGCTATGATCCAAATCAGATTAAGCAGGATTTTATTTCTAGGGGCCTCATGATCCCAATGAGACATCATCAAAGATATCTATGTATGAAAATATTCTGATTGCCACCTCTACTCTTCTCTGACAACTACGTACCACTGCCTTCTACCTCCCAGGAGTTCCATCATCTGCTCTACAACCAGTAGTCCTATCACAATGCTAGCATCTTTTACTTGCATCTATAGTCTGCAGAGAATAAGTACAATATTTTTCAAGAATCATAGAACTCTTAACAGTTCACCTCTCATGACTCTGTGAAGAGAATTCCTATAAATTCTCTCAAAGGTTGGAATGAATGAGCTGGAAAGGTTGAGGTGAATGAGCTGGAAACATGCAATAAATCTACCCTTGGTCCCTTTGATTGAAAGAATAATAATGATAAAAGAATAACTTCCTGCTTACAGGACCTCTCTGTATTGGCCTTTTCTTTTTAAAGATCAAACTACTCATGATGCTTGATTGACCTGTCTATCCACTCAAATGATGAACTGAAGAATTAAGCAACTATCAAAATATATATTGTTTTATTTTTTTAACGTTAATTTATTATTGAGAAACAGAGACAGAGCATGAACATGGGAGGGGCGGAGACAGGGGAGACACAGAATCTGAAACAGGCTCCAGACTCCGAGCTGTCAGCACAGAGACCGATGTGGGGCTCGAACTCATAAACCACAAGATCATGCATGACCTGAGGCGAAGTCAGACGCCCAACCAACTGAGCCACTCAGGTGCCCCACAATCAAAATATATTTAAGCATACTCTTGATATTGGTCAAATGGAGGCTGATTAAAAAAATAAATGCATGGGGTGCCTGGGTGGCTCAGCTGGTTAAGTGTCCGACTTCAGCTCTGGTCATGATCTCGTGGTTCGTGGGTTGGAGCCCCACATAGGGCTCTGTGCTGACAGCTCAGAGCCTGGAGCCTGCTTCAGATTCTGTCTCTCTCTTTCTCTCTCTCTCTCTCTCTCTCTCTGCCCCTCCCCAACTCGTGTTCTGTCTTTCTCTGAAATAAACATTAAAAAATAAATGCAGGCCTTCTCAATCTAGACCACTTTTTAAAATAAACTCTAATTTTTAGAGAAGTTTCAGGTTCACAGTAAAACTGAAAATAAGGGTCAGAAATAGCTCATGATCCCCTTGTCTCTACCCATGCACAGTCTTCCCCATGACCAACATCCTGGACCAGAGTGATACATTTGTTCAACTGATAAACCTCCATACTGTCACATCATGATTACTCAAAGTTGATAGTTTATTGGGTTGTACATTCTGTGGATTTGGACAAAAGTATAATGTTATGTATCTACTGTTACAATATCATACAGAGTAGTTTCACTGTCCTAAAATGTCTTTGTGCTCTATTTATCTATTACCTCCACCAAACACTCCCTATTTCCTGGAAACTGCTGATCTTTTGGCTGTCTCCATCATTTTGCTTTTTCCAGAATGTCATATAGTTGGAATAATACAGGGTGCAGCATTTTCAGACTGGCTTCTTTCACTTAGTAATAAGCATCTAAGCTTCTTCAATGTCTTTTTTGATAACTCATGTTTTTTTAGTACTGAATAATATCCCATTGTCTGAATACACACAACTTATTCATCCATTCACCTACTGAATTTGGGACAATTATAAATAAAGCTACTCTTAAAATCTGTGTGTTTGGCATGCCTGGGTGTCTCAGTCAGCTGAGCATCTGACTCTTGATTTTGGCTTAGGTCAGATCCCAGGGTCATAAAATCAAGCCCCATGTCAGATTCCACACTGAGCATGAAGCCTGCTTGAGATTCTCTCTTTTTCTCCCTCTGCCCCTCTACCCCTCTACCCCCTTGTATGCTATCTCTAAAATAATAATAATAATAATAATAATAATAATAAAACAAAAATCTGTGTGTTTATAGATGTGTGCTATAAACATAGATGTGATTTTTGTGTAAACATAATTTTCAACTCCTTTGTGTAAATACCAAGGAGCACAATCACTGGATCATATGGGAAAGTGTATGTTTAGTTTTGTAAGAAACAAACTGTCTTCCAAATTTGCTGTACCAATTTGCATTCCTACTAGCAATGGATGACTGTTTCTATTGCTCAGCATCCTTACCAGCCTTTGGTGTTGTCAGTCTTTTGGATTTTGGCCATTCTAATAGGTATGTAGTGGCATCTCATTGTTTTTTAATTTGTATTTTTCTGATGACTTATTATGTGGAGCATCCTTTCATATGCTTATTTTCCATCTGTATCTCTAAGGTGAGATGTCTGTTAAAGTCTTTGGCCCATTTTTTAAATAAGGTTGTCTGTTTTCTTATTGCTGAGTTTGGTATCCAAAGACTACTTTGGATGTTTGTTATCCAAATATACAAAAGATGCCCAATAAAGGCACTCTTTATCAGATATATATTTTGTAAATATTTTCTCCTAGTCTGTGGCTTGTCTTTTTACTTTCTTGCCAGTGTCTCACAGAGCAGAAATTTTTAATTTTAATTAAGTCCAGCATACCATTTCTTTTTGTTATAGATTGTGACCTTGGTGTTGTAATCCAGGCCATTTTTACTGAAATATTCAGATAATTAAGCAAATGAAGGGTTTAGAGCATAATTTATCTAAATTATCATTGCCATAGTCATATACTATATGTCAATGATCTTACTGTTTCTATAATTCAGCAAGGCCAATATTAGTATTAAATTCTAAGTTCTTTGATCATTCATATAAGTAATGAAATGTCATTGTTAAGAGTACATCATAAATTAAAAATATAGGCTAAATATATGTCTTCAGAACATTCAAGTGAGAAAACATAAGTATATTTCACTGTTTTCTCTCAGCTTCAATTTCACTTCAGGGAACCTCTTTGCAAATCCTTTTAAAGTGGTGAGTTAAAGGAAGGAAGAGAGCTTGTGAGGAGCCTAAATTTGGCTAAATTTAGATATGTAAATGAATCTGCAGGGCTTGCTTATACTCCATAGGCAGTCTGTGCAATTTTTCTTTTTCCTTCCTTCTTACTCTACCCCCAATTAAAAGAGTGTTTCAGTTATGGGGTCAAATTCCCTGTGTTGACCTAGCTTTTTGGCTGCTTTGTGAGGGTAGAAGTCTGTACACCACAGAGAGGTGGCATTTAGTTCTCTTATAGTTAAGAAGTGAATGGCACTAGTGAATGGAGATGGGCATTTCTATTCTCCTGAGGAGATAATATGGATTGAGTTAAGAAGAATTTTCTTAGTATCCCCTAGAAATGGATTCACCATTTCTGCTAAAATGGCATGCAGTCCTGGGATGATGCCAAAAAAAAAAATTACAATTTTGAGTCATATTGGAAATTGGAGAAACACACAGACCTGATGAGGGAGCATGAGGCAGGCTGAGGGGCAAAGTATAAGCTAGCATGCCCCCTCCCACGCCAGTGGGATCTGTGTGATATTCTTTGGATACTCCAACTACCCAAGAACAA
Source organism: Prionailurus viverrinus (assembly GCF_022837055.1). Classification (NCBI taxonomy): domain Eukaryota; kingdom Metazoa; phylum Chordata; class Mammalia; order Carnivora; family Felidae; genus Prionailurus; species Prionailurus viverrinus. Next base: position 65,850,820 of record NC_062572.1, on the reverse strand, counting down.
AGGAAGGGAGTTTAAATGCTTGCCATGATAATGTGGAAAACTAATACAAATGAAAAATTAAATTCCCTTACTGCCTACAGCCCATTAACAAGTTCTTGAAACCAGCAGAGTGACCTCCCTCTAGAAGCTCAGCTACCTCAATAATGACACTTTGCTAGGGGCAAAAGAGAACCTTAGCTTAACATTATCCCAACCTCTAGGATCCTGTAAGTCAACTTCCTTTATCTCAACTGCCCCAAAATACATGCTGGCAATCATATTCCAAGCTTATGGCCCCTCGATATACATCTGAAGGGTCTCATGACTGAAGTTTTATTAAATGGTAATAAATGGCATTTCCCTAGCAATAGCTAGCCCTTCGAGGTCTTGGAAACCTTGCTTCTAAAATTCCTTGGAGACTTACTCTTACCCCTCCCAATCTGAGGGTATATAATGAATTACATGTCACTACCCCAGTGCAGCTCTTCCTGCCCGTGGGTCCTGTCCCCATACTTTAATGAAATCACCTTTTTGCACCAAAGACATCTTCAAGAATTCTTTCTTAGCCATCGGCTCTGGACCCCATGAGCCCCCCATCACCCCAAAACTTTACCAGACCTACTCATGAAGAGAGGCCCTTGAAACAAATTGGTGCCATTTGTAATGAGATAAAAGGTCTGTCAGCCACCCAGAGTAAACTTTGCCATGTTGTCATGTGTTATTTTAGAATCAAAGACTATTGGATAGGGGCGCCTGGGTGGCTCAGTCGGTTAAGCGTCTGACTTCAGCTCAGGTCATGGTCTCACGGTCTGTGAGTTTGAGCCCCGCCTCGGGCTCTGGGCTGATGGCCCGGAGCCTGGGGCCTGCTTCTGATTCTGTGTCTCCCTCTCTCTCTGTTCCTCCCCCATTCATGCTCTGTCTCTCTCTGTCTCAAAAATAAATAAACGTTAAAAAAAATTAAAAAAAAAGACTATTGGATATAAAAATATAAACAAGTTATTGTTTTTAGCCTTATTTCAAATTGTCAGGTGCTTAAATAACAGAGGTATTTTGTTTTGTTTTGTGTGTTGCAGGTTAACAGAGAACCAGCCAAATTACTTAAGTAATGGATATTTGATTGCCAGAATAAATATCAAAAGATTTAGAAATATAATCAGGAAACTGCCAGCAGCCCAAGTAGCTGTACAGGTTGTCTACTAATTCCGTCTCTTCCTCATTGTGTGTCTGATTTTTTTCTGAGTTGAAATCACTTCTCTCTTCTCATAGTTATCTCTGCTAATTCACTGTTTTCAGCCCATCATAGCTTTGACTTTCATAGGGTTCTAAGCTTGCCATACTTCCAACTCCAGTTCTGTGCACTGATTTGTTGCCTTTCTAACCCAAACGAAGTGGTTTCTTCACTTTCACATTCCTAAGAGAGAAAATGTGAGGACCAGCTAACTTTGAAGGTCAGTACACCCTAATTTTATATAATTGATTTGCCCCCGTTTTCTAGTATACCAAGTTTTGTGTTTATTTTAGTGCACTAATTCGAGGCTGTAACTATCTTGTTGTTAAGAAGCTTTTAAACTTCTCAGTTCACACACACACACACACACACACACACACACAAAATGTGACTTACATTGTTGTTTCTGTTAGAAGCCTAATTGACCTGGAGGTACTCTCCCCCATTCCTCATATTTATCTTCTTTGGCTACAGGGAAGTATTTGGGTCTCTCCTCATCTCACTTGTGGCTGGAGAACTTGGAGATAGTTTCAGGCCAATTGACTGGACATCTGTGGAAATCTGCTGGTCAATAGTGCTGGACAACAAGCCACCTCAATACTCAATGACTTACAGTGAAGAGCATTTACTTCTGGTATATGTGTGGGGTCAACTGAGGTTCAATGAGTTCAGATGAGGCTGGATTTAGCTTCAGACTACTGAGAAGCTCCATGCATTTACCCAAGGAATTTTCATTCTCATAGCAAATGACAGCAGTGTAAGAGGACATGTTCAACCAGAAGTTACATTTTCAAGAAACTGTTCAGGTTGTGGTTGCTAACATCACACTGGAAAAAGCAATTTTTATAGCCCAATTCCAAATTTAATATACTCCAATGTCCATGAGCTCAGGGGAGGCATGCAGATATAAAACAGTGCTATAGGAGAGAAAGGAACTGGACAATAATCCAATCTAAAACAAAAGCCTCACAGTCACCCCTAGTTGACTGTTCCTCACTGTGCATAGTTTCTGAAAGATCTGCTACTTCTCAGAATTACCTCAAGAAAGAGGGCTTTGGGTCTCTATTATCTTCACTCTCCCCGCTACTCTATTGCTTCCTCTAGGAGTTGTGGAGGGTTGGGAGGGAGACAGTCGGGCCCGTTCCACTTTCTCCATTCCTCTTACCTACAATTGTCTCTTTTCTAGCAAGGTAGGTAGGCATGGTATGTATTTATATTCTTGTCCTCCTGAGGAAGCTGTTTATTTGGTTTTATTTTTTTATCATTTTTAAAAAATAGTTTTCTAAAATGAACATGTTATTTTTACATTAAGCTAAAGGAAGAAAACCCACTTGATTGTGCATTTAAAAAATGCTTGCTGTATGATATCTGAGTCACTATGGCCATATCATGAACAGAAGGTGGAGGGAGCCATTTATTTTATAAATAAATCCATGAAAGTGTGATGTAATGCATTTAGGAAATCCCACAGTCTAATGTCACCTGAAAGATGACAGGAAACTGCTGAAGTTCCCTCACAGCCCCGTGACCACCTCCAATTCCAGACAAGCTTCTCTGTGCCTCTGTCCTGTACACAAAGGGCTCACCTCATTATCCAGGCAATTGAACCAGATACCAAAAAAATACAAGTGGGGAAATCATATATGCTCTAATTCTTCTTTTTTAAAGAACAATTTTTTTTTCAAATTTTGGTGTTTCCAAAATATGTAATCCTCCCACTAATGATGCCTTATAAAACATCAGTATACATTGCTGAGAAAAGATATGGTATATGCCCTGATGCCTCAAAAATGAATGTGAATTACTCCACTGTCCCTCATAGAAGGAGGACTCATTTTGGACTTATTTCTAATAGTGAAAATAAAGGCTTTAGCTCTCTTAAAAAGAATTGTAGTCAGTATTTATCCCCTGAAAGAGGTGTTTTGTTAAATCCTCAGTCATCCTAGTGCTTTAGAAATTTCTCCCTTAGGGAACCTCTCAATCTTTGTATGTATCAGACTGACTCTGTTACTATAATTAGTCAAAGGAAACTAAGGTAAATGCTTTAAAACTAAGGAACCTATAAAATAATGTAAGTAGCAGATCATTGGCCATCAATGTTTTAGCAGTTGAATGTATACTTTTGGCAACTAGCAATCATACATCTGCTTTATGTTTCTCTCTTATACCCACTTCTCTAAATGGTTGTAGCCAGATGACACTGAAGCAATGGTGCCCAAATGATAAAAACAAGAAGATATCCCAACTGTCAAATTTCTAATCATAGACATTTCACACATGAAAACAAATTTCCTTGTTTAGCAGCTTCATCAACTTAGTATTTTATGGTAAAATAGTGCATAGATAGATACCTCAGTTATGTAGTTGAATAAGAATATTGAAATACAGAATAAGTACGAATTGAAAGCCAAGAATTAGAAATATATATAAGGTCACATCTTATACAGCAAGAATACTAACAACACTCATAAGACCCTTGTCCTGAGATTATGTTAAGTGAGCTTGGGAGACAATTCTGTAAGTTTTGAGTTTTCTTTCACCTTTCAGGAGAGAATAGTAAGTGGCTACACACCTACTAGGAAAAAAACACAAAGACATATGCATATCTGTGTATACAAACACATATTGATACACGATTATATCCACATAAGCAGTCTAATGCATAAACTAGAAGTTGCCAGTTGTTTTAACTCCACCATTTGCCTGGAAAAAGGACTGAATGGGCTGTTTTTTATATCGTCATAAATATTGCAGTTCTGTTCTTTTAGTTTCAAAATAGGAAGGAGGCTTTGATCAAAACTATGGGAAATGTCTTTCCTATTTGCTACACAGCATTCTCAAATTTCTCTGGAAATCTTAAAAGAAATAAATATGCAATGAAATAAACAAGCAAGCAAATAAATCTTACACTCTACACTAAATTTAACACTTTTAAAACTAAGAAAATGTTTTCACACATCACAAATTTCATCAGCAAACCAGCAAACTCCATGAGGGAAGGGACTTAGATGGTCAGTTGTTTGGTTAGTTTGTTTTATTGCTGTATCCCAAGTGTCTTGATCATTTTTTAGCATATGGTCTAACACTCAGTAAATATTTGGTGAGGGAATGAATCCCTCACGAATGAATTCTTCATGATATTTTTCCACAAAATTTATGTTCAAGAAAACTCTATATCGTTGGAGGCCACTGCATCAGTTTTCTCCACTGGAAAACACATACTTCCCAAACCAGAGCACAGAAAGAACTGCATGTCACTGAATCAGAACCATGTTTGGACAACTCTGGCAAAGCAATTGGCCAGTTTGGGGCCATATTATGCAGATTAGAAGGATATTTAACACTTTTAAAACTAAGAAAAAAGTTTTCATACATCACAAATTTCATCAGCAAATAAGAGGAGATTAGAAGGATATTTCCAATCAAGATCCTCTCTCTGATTATGGGAAGAAAACTGTTCCTGTGAAGAGTTAAAAATTTAGAGGAAGTAGAGACGTAGGTAAGAAGTTAAAATATGAAAACCTTTAGCTAAAGAACAGTAAGTATCAGGATTATAGCGTAGAGATTGTGAGAAAAGTAACAAAAAAAGAGAAAATAAGAATATGGGAAACCATCATGATAAGAGCAAGGGGAAGACTCATATCACTGTCACAGGTTGCCAGGATGATTGGTTCTCAAAAAAAGTTGAGGAACTAAACCTTTGAAGCACAGCTGTACAAAATGTGTTGATTCTAGCACTTAGAGCAGTACCTGCCATGCAGGAAAAACTCAATATTGTTGAATGGTGATATGATGAATTCCTTTATTCTCAGTTCATTCTGCTTTCATAAATATTAAGAAAAAATTAATTATGATTATGGCATCCCAATTATTATGAAAAATAAAATAGTAGTACCTCACGAGGGCATGGACTTAATCTGTTGTGTGCCTGTTGAATCCTCATTGTCGTCAATAGTGTCTGGTTCATATGCAATGCAGAGTGAATATTTGTTAATAATTGTAATAATGATAATAATAATTGTAAATTGGTAATAACAAAGGTCATAAGGTTACATATCCTGGAATCAGCCTACATTGTTATGACATAATGCCCCCTACTCTCATACCTGAAATAGTTCCCTCAGTACTTCACAATTTGCTAGAGTATAGAAATATTTCCTTCAGATTAAACACTGTCCTTTCTCTGTAATTTTTATTATTTATTTATTTATTTATTTATGTTTATTTTTGAGAGAGAGCGAGACTGAGCGGTGGGAGGGGCAGTGAGAGACACAGAATCTGAAGCAGGCTCAGAGCCAAATGCAGGACTCAAACCTTTTGAATGGTGAGATCATGACCTGGGTGGAAGTTGGACGCTTAACTGACTGAGCCACCTAGGCACCCCTCTGTAAATCTTATTCAAAATGAAAATATCCATTTAAAAAATAGCAGAATAATTCCCTCTCACCTTAATGCTAATCTGTGCAATGAAATTCTCATTTTCTCTTAGGTCATAGAGCTCCCAGGTGAGTTCCTAATGTTTCTCCTTGGGCCAATGTCTCCTAATTCCTTGTGTCAACCAGGAAAATTATAGAAAAAGGGATTTTTATTTTTCCATGAATCACATTTGAAAAATGGCATTGAATATTCCATGCCAGCGGTCGTGCCTCATTAGGATAGGATAAGAAGACAGCTGTTTCAAGGAAGCTGCAAAAAGCAATTAAGTGAGAGTAGGAGAAAAAAATTCTTTTTAATCTTTAACTTTGGAGTATTCAGTGTTCTAATATGCTAAGTAGTCTTGTCAACTAATCAACTTTAAAAATCCCACTAGCATGGCCACTTAAAAGAACTTTTCATTAAACTCTGTTCCAAGAAATTCTAGGGCATCGCTTCGCATCTGTCTTCTTTCTCCCATCACATCTGCCTTCTCTCTAAGTCTGAGATCAGAGTAGCCTGTTCCTGGTAATCTTCCATCTTAAATCTTGAAATTGACCAAGCAATTTAACAATCTCTTTTCTTATCACCTGAGATTGGTGAAACCTGTTTCTGGGTTTAATGAGTTCCCCTATCCCGAATATTTCTCCAAGGTCTGTCTGAAGACTAGATCTGGTGCACCTGTCTAGCACAAGATTCAGGTCCCTATCTATGGCATTTGTGTTAAAGATGATACACACAGTCATTTTGAAAGCATGAGCAAGATAATGCAAGAAAAATTGTGAAATTGGCCAAATATGTCCTTATTATCATCCTAGTGTCTCTTTAATCACCTTTTCCATGCTTTTTTTTTTTAAATTTTTTTTTTCAACGTTTATTTATTTTTGGGACAGAGAGAGACAGAGCATGAACGGGGGAGGGGCAGAGAGAGAGGGAGACACAGAATCGGAAACAGGCTCCAGGCTCTGAGCCATCAGCCCAGAGCCTGACGCGGGGCTCGAACCCACGGACCGCGAGATCGTGACCTGGCTGAGGTCGGACGCTTAACCGACTGCGCCACCCAGGCGCCCCACCTTTTCCATGCTTTTTAGAGCCCTTACCTAACCTCTGCATGTTCACAGAAGGCTAAGCATCAGTGATGAACTTTATTAACAGTCTTCTTTTTGGTAAAATAATTTTGGTCATCCCATCACAGTAATGTCTCTTAAACCTCTAGGGCTACTAATCCAGGACTATGGACCATTCACTGCTAAAACTAGGAAAGTCCAGGGCAAATGAGTATTGTTGGTCACCTTAATCTCTGGAGAAACTATTTGCCTAAAATACTGTTCTGCAATACCCTTATTTACTGCTATGCCCTCTCCCCTTCTAGCCACACATGCTTCACCTAGATGATTCTTATTAACCCTCTAGCCCTCATCTTAGTCCTCAGTTACTCTAGGAAAACTTCCTGGACTTCCCTAAGACTGACATATACCTATTCTATAAGCCTGCGTCATTACCCTGTTTGGAACTCCTTTGGTAATACTTAACATATTATCTTAATTTGCACCCCTCAGTTTCTTGTGGCCAAGCAATTTATCATGTTTACTACTGTAACCACATACTTATTATATTTTTGAGAGATGACAGCAAGGTCTAATAAATATTTGTTATAAAGAAAAATATGCTTTCAAACAATATAGGCAAGAATGGGCTAATGTCACAGTAGTCTAACAGGGAAGTGAACTTGAGGAAAAATGGTGAACATTATGTCACTGAAAATGTTGAAGCATCTATCAGGGGGTTTTGTATGTGGTTCATGCTTTAGTTAAGTTTTCAAAGTAATTGAACTCCGAGGCCCCTTCACACTGATGTCATCTAAATTTTAGATGAATCTCCTCAATCTACGGTATCAGAGTTATCTGAATCCCCAAACTCTGATTCCATAGGTATGGAGTCAGGCCAGCTAATTTCTGTATTTCATAAGCTTCCCTAGAGATTCTGATGTACAGCTAGTTTTTCACAGTGGCTAGAACAATTTACATTTTCACCAACAGTATACAAGTGTTCCCTTTTCCTCCACATCCTCACCAACAGAGGAGCTACATGCCATAGAGATATTAAAAACAAAAGGCATATAGTAGTCCTTGTTCAATAGCTACTCACAGTCCAGGGAAATGGATCTGGGAACTTCACAAGATAGAATACATTTAAGTTCTGGTTTGCCTGGGTCTGACTAAAACCAGGCCTGCTCCAATGCAAAACCTTTCAATTCTAGTTTATTACTCAGATTTATAGATCTGAAGCAGTTGTTTTCAACCTTGAATGTACATTGAAATCTCCTGGGGAACTTTAAAAATATATGGGTGCTTGGCTCTTTTCCAAGTGATCCTGACATAATTGGTCTGGGGATGGCCTTTCCAGTTGAAGTTGATTCTAAGGTTCAGTTCAGGATGTGAATGACTATAGAGGAAGTAAGGGCTAAGCTGAGATCTGAAGTGGAAGCAGGAGTTGCCCAGGGGAAGAGCATGTGTGTATGTGTGTGTCAGGAGAAGTATGGTTAGGTAGTATGGTAATGAGCAAGAGAAATCTAGACAAAGTTGTTCACCTGGGAAAAGTTCAAATTAGCTTTTGTAATGGGCAAATGCCTATGTCTGATGTTAGCTGGATATAATGTATATAAAAATATTTTGTAGGGGCGCCTGGGTGGCGCAGTTGGTTAAGCGTCCGACTTCAGCCAGGTCACGATCTCGCGGTCCGGGAGTTCGAGCCCCGCGTCAGGCTCTGGGCTAATGGCTCAGAGCCTGGAGCTTGTTTCTGATTCTGTGTCTCCCTCTCTCTCTGCCCCTCCCCCGTTCATGCTCTGTCTCTCTCTGTCCCAAAAATAAATAAACGTTGAAAAAAAAAAATTAAAAAAAAATATTTTGTAAAAAATAAGGCATGGCTTAACAAAATAAACTACAGTTAGTTTAATTTAACTGAATTTTAGATCCTTAATGGTATTACTTTTAACCTGAAGAAATTAAAACTACTAAATATATTTAAGAGATTGGCTCTTCACATATAGGTTATCCTTTATGGTAGTCTCTGGTGATTTCATCTTATTTTACTTTAGTCTGGGAAACAGGTCTACCCCCAGACCCCAATTACCTTGAATCCCATTTGGCTGTGGAAAACTTTCTCAAATGTGTGGTTCTATGTTCTTGCCTCATTAATTCCTATCTGGTTAATATCACTGAATCTTCCTTGAATAAATGAGTAAGTTTGTGATCCCCCAGGGACATCAATTAAGTGTGTAAGAAATTCAGTTAGTATGTCCCAACCTCAGGTCATAGCCAGGAAGTGGTTTTTTGAGAAAAATTGCCAACATCAGCTCATTTTACTGTAATCAGCTTCTTTCTCCCCAAAGACAAATTCTCAGGGTGCAGTATTTGAGCACTTGACTGAATTCAGTTGTATTCCAGTTCCTTGCACCTAGTAAGTGAGGGTAAATTGCAAAGCACTTCTTGAGCAACTCTGTATTGAATGACCTGTCTCATGGGTTCCATAGTGAGATGTTAAAAACATCTCTGCCAGGATCCCCTGTGCCTGATGAATAAACCCCAAGCATCAGTACAGATGTTTATGCCATGGAATGGTATGCTCTGCATGGTCATGTGTCTTTCACATTAAGGAGGGTGTGGCAACCTTAAAAGGAAGCAGGCTAGCAATCATGTGGGTTCCAGACCTAGCTTAACCCACTGACACTTGGGTTCCAGACCTAGCTTAACACACTGTGTAGCGTTGTATCAAACTATTTGGACATATCACAGACTTTCTCCTCAGCTTTCAACTAGGGAATACATATCTCCATGATCTAATTTTTAAAACTGAGTTAAATAAGATTCTCAAAAATAACAAGTCTTCTAGTAACAAAGGGAGGCTGGAAAATGTTAAAATCATGAAAAGCTCCTTCTGACTTCCAAGTGCTTAAAACATCTCCCTTCCTTTGTGGGCCATGATGGCAGGGAACTTAAGTCCTAACCACTGAACTTATATGATTTACTTTCCTGTTCTTTGAGAGTTGACCTTTTCTGGAGTTTCCAGAGTGCTCTCCATCAGGTTCTTCCAAGCCTCTGATTGTTACCCAGTGTATTAAGCAGCCTTTAAATGGCCCCATGGACCCTTGCCCCTGTTTTTGTTTTTTGGTTTGTTTGTTTGTTTGTTTGTTTGTTTGTTTTTGGTCCTCTGTAACCTTCTTCCCTTGAGTGTAGGCTGGACCTAATGAATAACAAACTGACTACATAAGAAGTAATGGATATCAATTTGAAGATTAAGTTACAAACAGACTGAGCCACCACTCTTGGAGAAGCAAGCTTCCATGTTGTGTGTAGGCAGGAACTTATGTCTATTGAGGCTTATCCACAGTTAGCCAAATGAGCTTGGACAAAGATGTTCTGAGGCCTGCCACCGTCCAAGTGACAGAGCTTGGAGGAATATCCTTTCTAGTCCAGCCTTGAGATGAGAGTAGTCCTGGCCATTACCTCGACTACAGCCTGTGAAAGATCCTGAGTCAGAGGCTTGCAGTTATATTTTGCTTGGATTCTTGACCCACAGAAATTGTAAGATAATAAATGCCTGTGGATCTAAGTCATAACATTTTGAGGTAAAGTGTTAGACTGCAATAGATAATTAAAATACTCAGTTTCCCCAGTTCTAGTGAGACACCAACACTGGCCCTTCTTCTTATAGCACTGATAAGCACCATGTAGAAGCTGGACTTCAAGACCTTTTCATTCTGCCTCTTAGCCCAACCAAGCCCATGATCAGCCCCATGTACCCATCGTCCTAAATCTGAGTTCCAGTGTGCCTCAGCACTAGTTATCTATAACAACTCCTATAAATGACTCCCTGGATTCTCCTAAGATGTTTTGAGATAAATATTATCATATCCATTTTATAGACAATGCTATTGTTGCCCAGAAAATTTGCACAAGTAGGATTTTTGACTCCAGGTTCAACAATATTATACTGAAGCTACCTCTTTTATTTCCTTAAATATCATAGAGAAGCTATTACAAATTACTAAACAAAAAATGATTTGAAAAATATCAGACCATCTGTACTAAGTGCCGAGTAAATACACTTATTTTTAATTGTAATGAAGTATCACACTACTATAAACTATAAATCCATTAATACACACATATGTATATATGCATATGTATGTGATTTTTTTTCCTGTTTGAATCTCATGGAAATTCACATGGTTAACTTTCAATTAAAATCTTCTCTGTTTCTTGAGACTCATACATACTCCTTATGTGTACATTTGGATAATTAAATTTGACTCTATATATGTGATCATGTATAATGTATTTTACCTCTGAATTTTATTGCTGAAGTTGTTATCGATTTTTATTTTTATTTTATTTTAGTGAAGATTAAACAAGAAGGGAGTATCAATGTCATAACAAACCTGATTCATAATGAATTCTTTCTCCCTACTGCTTGTGTTAAGGGACAGGGGAAAGAGAGATTTTTAGCATAAACCATCCCAGATCTTTAAGTTTGTATGTAAAACTGGCACCAGTTCATCACTGCTTTTGCTGTGAAAAAAAAAAATCAAAGTCGTCCACGAGGATTCCCCCCCCCCTTTTCTTTAATAATGGATACTTTCAGAGACCTCCTAAGGTCCCATTCCCCCTGTCATGTTTAAAGGGTTTATTGTTTCCAGAAAAGCTTTTGCTGCTCCCTCTGGAGACTGAGCTGATCCAAGGTAATATTAATTCTGTGCCTCTCTCTTGTCGGAACTCAACTTCAAATGGAATATATGAGATGAAAGCTGAAAGAGAGGTTATGTGGGCTGTCATCCGCCATTGTGTCTGAGGCATCAACTGTGCTCAGAACAAATTAGGTGTCAGTCTGGTAAATCACAGTCAGGAAGGCAAATCAGTTTATAGAAGACTTATTTGGTCTCCTGGAAGGCTCCACCATTGAGAAAACAGTTAATCTTTCTTTTCTTTTCTTTTTGGTAATTTAAAAAAAAAATCTGAGATTTAGCTGGTCATTTTTATTGTCTCCTCAAACCCCTCTCCACTCACTTCTTGTTTCCCCTACAGAGATGAAGAGCTATTGCTCTAAATGACTAGACTAGTAGCATTTACAGGACTATTCACAGGGAATGTTTCATTATTTCAGTTAATTTCCTAAATGACGGAAGACCTCAGAAAAAGAGGGGGAGGGCTGAATCTGAGCAAGAGGAAGATGTGACTTAGCTGCTGCCCTTCTGTGTGGAATGTTTGCAGATCAAGGAGAAGCAGAGGAGGGAGAAGCAGACAAATCTCAGTCTCATGGGATTTGTTTCAGTTTTATCAAATCCTTCTTGATCCTATTAGCCTCTCATTAAGAAGTTTGGAGGGCAGAAGAAAAGGAATTGCTTTTTACCTTGGAATGTAGAATTCTGAATCTGTCATACCTTTAACCTGAGGAAAAAAGAGAGACAAGAAAGAAGAAAAAATTGTATTTGTCATATCAGGCTACTCAATCATTTTGCTTTAATCACTGAAATTTATAAAGAAATAGGGCACCACCAAAAAAAAAATCCCTAGACAAGGAGTCACAAGTGTTCTAGTTTTGACTCAGCCAGTAATTTAAAGACCTTGAGATAATTGCTTTAATATGCTAGCTCACCCTCTTCTCACTTACAAATGGTGATTATTATTTCTACCCTTGCTTTTGCTAACATTGTTATTGTGTGGATCAGTAGAGAGGAAATCATAATGAAATATAACGGGAACAATCAAACCGATATTATTACAAAGGCCCCACCAGTTGGTCACATCTGTGGCACTACTCTTCACATGCAGAGAGGTGTTCTCAAAGTTCATCCACTGCAATTTGAATTGACACTTTGCCTGTATTTGCCTCCACACCAGCTCTCTCTAGCGTACTTTGGGTGTATGTGACTTGCTTCTTGAGGTATGATCAGAGAGTCCACCATTTAAACTTTAAATTATTCCCTGGGGTTTTGCCTAACTACAGTTCTGCAGAGGAAAAAGTATTGGGTACTGATAATTGCTACTTATTTCCTCATTTGGTTCAGTACCCTTATCTGAGGTTTTGTACCCTTTCCTACTAACCCATTTGCTTGATTCAACATCAATCCTTCTACCTGCTTGTTCCAGACGTACCTGTCTGTCTCTTTCTTTTGCCAAACATCTTGATTCCTGACTCTCTTTCTGGCTCTAGAATATAAATTCAATCACAAGCCATATGTTCTACATAACTTTTCTTTTTTCTGTCCCATTTGTATTGAGAATGTAGCAACTCAGATGTAACATCAAGTTTTCTTAACAGTCATATTGCTTGTTCCCATTAGCTTAGATTCTGATTTCCTCTCTTGTTTCCCTTGAGTTACTGCAACATCTTAATAGAGACTTACTCATCCATTTGGCCTGTGGGCATGTGGAAAAGTGCACCATGTCCTCTTCTTTAAAGCCTGGGTGGAAGCTGCAGCATCATACCAAGGAGAACTGTACACAAAGCTTCTAGGTGGTTACTAACAGCTAACAGGGACAACTTGAGAAATGGGAGCCAAGGTGATAACCTAGAATACTTGAGACATGTTCTCTTCCAAAATTTCTACAAAGAGATGATCGGAGGCTCGGTGGTTGGGATTGACATTTGCGATATATTCAAATTTTCCTTTCACCCTCTACTTTTCCTCACCTGTCATCTTCTTCTCCTCAAACTGCAAAGGTATCCTCCTATTGCTCTTCTCTTCACTTTGAAATGTTTCTAAAGATGAGTTACACTCCAATCTCTAGTTCACAATCTCTCATCCACTGTTCTGGGATTTTGCTTTTTCCTATCTCTCTCATGAAATGGCTCTTCTATTTGTACTGTTAATACTCTAATTACCACACCTATCAACTTTCTCTCTTTCTCACACTTCGGGAATTCCTTGTGATATTTACAATGTTAGGTACACACTCTGTGAAACATGCTTCTGTCCCCATTTTCATGTCCTGCACATGCCTGTTTCTCCCTGATTCTTGACCACTCGTTTCCTACCACACCCATCACTTCCCTCATCTGTCTATCCTTGGAACTTCCCAACTCTTTCCAAGCTACACAAATTTTAAGCTCTTGGCCCTGTATTTTTGTCATTAAGTTTTCAGCCCTTCTCCTTCTCACATCCTGCCCTATATTTCCAGCAACTGCTTAGGTATTCCATATCCAGGCCAGATGAGTGTATCTGATGCAATGGACACAAAACTTAACTTTATCAAATCACATTTTTCTCCTGTATTTTTAGCCCTATTTTTCACTCAATAACTCCAACTAGAGTTTTTATAGTTATTTGCAACTCAAGCTTTCCTAATCCTACCTTTCGTGTAGAAATAGGCGTTTCACTCTTCTGTCATCTGCAGCCTCACTGCCATGTTTTGTTTTGTTTTTTCCTCACTGCCATCTTTAATTAAGGTCTTTGCCATTTCTCAGTCAGATGTCCAAACATTCCCTACTAGTTTATTTTGCCTCTTCCTTATTTTACCCCCTCACCCAATACATGCCCCACCATATGTTCTTGCCACAACTTTCAGAACATGCCATGCTTTTGTCTGCTTCTTTTTTCTCATATAGATTCTCCTCTGCTAAAAATGCTCTTTTTCTCCATGTCAAATGCCTCCCTTGTGAAGTCTTTGAGTGTTGGAGAGTTCTCCCCTCCTGAGTTATCCCCTCCCCTTCCAATTTGCTTCAAATGAATTTGCCATCCACTATTTACTACTTGTTGCTATCTGAATTTTTTTAAATTTTTATTTAATTTATTTTTTTAATTTACATCCAAGTTAGTTAGCATATAGTGCAACAATGATTTCAGGAGTAGAGTCCTTAATGCTCCTTACTCATTTAGCCCATCCCCCCTCCCACACCCCTCCAGTAACCCTCTGCTTGTTCTCCATATTTAAGAGTGCTATCTGTATTTTGATGCTGGCACCAGGTTTAAACTGAAGTCAAACCAATCTTTTGTTTTGCCTCAGGGCTGCTAATAATCCATGAGTTTTTCTGATGGGAGAAACTGTGATTCCCCCTTTCTTTCTTTCCTTTTTTTTTTTTAACTCAAACACTGACCTTTTGCCATCTTAGTATAAAGGGGGTTTATTTGTTTCAAATTGTGTAGTTGTAATTCAAGCCTATTTGAAAAGTAATCATTGTGACCATTAAAATCGAGAGAAAGGCAAACCTGGATAAGCCAGTGGAGCTACATGAGGCCCCATGGGGTAGGCTGGAGCCACCTGGATTTATTTATATCTATTAAAAAATCCTCTTGTATTATGAGAGCTGGCTTTTAGGAGATCAAAGGAATCAGTGTGGAAATGTTTTTCTGACTGTGTAGCACACAAACATCATTTAAATGTCACCTCAACATGTGCATATAACCAAAGCCCATCAGACCATCAGGGAGCAATGGAAGCTGGCACTATGCCTGCATTGTTAGCCTTGCTCCGTATTGATGGAAATAACAGGCAAAACAGAGACAAACAGTAAAGAAGGAGGTAGAATGTGTTGTGGCATGGGGACACAGTGCCTGTAACAGGATGCGCAAATTTCCAGTTTTGTCTTGAAAAAGCAAATCAGTCTAAGAATGGCTCTGTAATTTCCACGGCTGGAGGTGATTTGTCAAAAAGCTCCTGCCCTAGTATCTTTGGAGATGGAGCCCTGTAGCTGCACAAGGTCTTTGCATTGAGATTAATCCTCCATGTTTGGAATGCAGAAGCAGCAAAATAGGCAACGGGCCTGGCTAAGCAGGTTCAATGTGAGAGATCAAAGAGCAAATGATCAGCAAACAATGTTTGTGGTCATTCTTTTCCCAGGATGCTGTTCCTTTCAGGATATTATGAGTATACTTCCTGGAATGATTTTCACAACATTCATTTATTAAATATATTTTGCTATTAGAAGAACTTTTATATTCGTTCATTCATTTGTAACTCACATCTCTCCTGTAACATCATAAAGCATTAGAGATGGAAAATTCCTTAGAGATCACTTCTCCAACACCAGCATTTACTAAGACCAAAAGAGATCTCAATTTGTTTAAAATCCTGTAAATAGCTAGTATTACTGGATCTTATGCCACTACTGGCTACTCTAGTAGCTTTTTCCATAAGCCAAAAAAGCCATTCAGGAAGAGTTTTTTCATCAGACTCTTTGCAGGGTATAAAAGGAGACTATAGTTTCTACAGTCCAGGAACAGGGCTGTGAAGAATACTTTCAGCATCTAGTCTGGAGTGGCAGGTGAGTGAACATTGCAAAGTAAGATATTCTTCAAACAAATATTTGCCAATTACACAATTTTTATTTTTAGTATTAAATAGTGGGGCTAATATTCTAGCCTGCCTTTTTTGTTTTCTGTCTGTGCTTTATTTTGGAAGAAATAATCAGGTACAGAAATATGAAAGTATGGGAGAGGCATGCTCCTAATATTGAGGTTTACTCTCTCCATTGGGTATTACTGAGGTAACTGCCCACACAGGCAGGGTGCACTCCTCTTAGGTCATTCTCCCTGAGGTGGTGAGTTGATTATTAGTCCTAACTATTGATAGGTCAGATCACAATGATATTCCTTGACAAGTCCTCAAACTTACTACACAATACTTTAAAGGATGAAACACTTGGATTTCTGATCTGGGTAGTGAGAATTGATGATTCACTACCTTAGCAGATCTCTTTCTCTAAAATTCTTTCATCTAAATAGTTTCCCAAACCCAGCAGAAAATTTTATTGGGTACACAGAAGGTACCCAACCATTCTCACTGAACACAACTTTCTTTTTTAAAGTGCTTTTATTTCCTATTCATCTAAATTTTACCTATTGTTTCAGATCCACATCAATGTAACATCTCTTATAGGAGGCATTTATTGAATATAAAACAATGGATTATCTGGATTTCTATAGCACCAAAGAGTTCTAACTACAAACCTAGCATTTAAGAATACACTGTGTTTTTTTTTTTCTTTTCTAATTATATCATGGGATTTATTTAGAATCTCACAAGAATTCTGGGAAATTCAAACTTTTTACCTTTAAAATATTCTATTAGAAGTTTCAATTGTCAAGGAATAGCTTTGTAACCTGTCCTTCAAGGAAGTTAGAGTAAGCAACCAGCTACCTCTAGGAAAATGGCCCTTCAGTGTGCCCGCCTGGGGAGTTACCTCAGCGTAGAATAATTGGAGACCCTCTGCATGTTCTGTCTCTGATGTTAGGTCTTGCAGTGCTCTCCATGCAGAAATGGACCCAGAGTAAAAGTGGTCTATAAGCATTTGTTGATTGATCTTACTTTCTCAACTCCCAACATCAACATGAAAGATTCTGATAACTCCATTCGATAATTCTGTTATTGCCCATGACATATATTATTAGGAGTCAATCAATTACAGTTCTTTCCAAATTCTGCCATGTTGTAGTTATATGAAATTGAACAAAACCATCTCACTCTAAGAACATGTTGATCTTTAGTGTAGAAATAATAATTTGTTCCCATCTCCAAAAGCTCTAGTGAGGAAAAGTCTTAAGTGAAATGGCCATAACATTCCTAAGCTTTATACAAATGACAAATACTATTGTTATAACATTATCATTAGTTCTTAGTGCTTATTACTATAATTTTTGAGTCTTTCTTTAGCTTAATACTTTATGATATTCTATTTCATTTTTCTATCATTTGTGCTTTTATATCTCATTTCGGTTTTATGCATGTTAAGTGCAGATATATATATATATATATATATACACACATCTTTATTATATATAAATAAAATATTATCCTAAATAGGTCAGAAATCAGAAAATATTGCTATTTTCCTGGATTTGAATCTATCATCAGACTCTGTATTGACAACAGAGATACTGGTTTCAGTATATGAAAACGGAATTATAGCGTTTAAGTCTTTCAAAATTTCAGTTGAATTTTATATAATGGGGGAAAAAGATGATTAAACTATATATCCATGGGAGATAACATTATATGAAAAAAAAGCAAAAGCTTGTTATGTGTTTGTGGGACTCCATCTGCAACCACCGCCACCCCGTCAAGAGGTCAGAAGATGTGATTATGGAAGGGGCAGCCTTGCCATCACTATTTAATCATGCACACAGTACTCCTCACAGTAATCAGGAGTGACAGGCAGAGGGCAGCTCTCTGCGTGGGGCTCAGATAGGCAGCCCTCATCTATTGGCTTCCCAGTACTCAGTCCTTCTTTCCTCCCCTCCAAAGGGTCCCAGGCTGAACTGGCTATACGGGCTCTCAGGTTGCCAGGCATAGCTGACTGGCAGATGACTGAAGTCTTCATGCATCTTGGTGACCAGGGATGCCTCACCTACCCTCCTTGTCCACCTCAGCCCCAGCTGCCAGCTCAGAGAGCCAGAGGAGCGTAATTGCATTGGCATTGCTCCAGCACCCTAAGGGCTCATTGCCTGCTACCCTCTCTCACCTCCTGTTCCAGGCAAACAGAAAGGTTAATGGTTAACGATGTCAAGCTTGATTACTCTGCTAAAGCATAAGTGTGAGGGACGCATACATTTCAATCCAGAAATCAGTATCTCATATATAAGAGATAAAGTAACATAGCTGGCATGGAAGGAGGCAGCATGATAGTGTACTTCTGGGCTGGAAAACCAGACATGAAGTTCATGTTTCAGCTTTAAAACTAGTTCAGTGTGGTGCTGTGAAAATCATGCAACCTTTTGTATTTAACCTTAGCCCTTTCCTTTGTTGAAGATGACACTTAGTGATAAATAATTGCTAATTTCTCTATGATATCAAAAGAATCCTTTAAAGTTTGAAAACAGAATTTTTGCATAGAAGCCTCTCTTCTTTTCTGCTATTCTGTGAAAGGTTGTAATGTGAAATAATATAAAATAGTTCTAATATGGTCATTTACATGGAAATTATCTTAAATAGTCCATTCCATTAAAAAATATTCAAGTATTTTCATGTAAAATAAACAAGAAATATTCAGCACCTGCTATGTGTTTACCATTTTCTGTGTTTCTGTCCTAGTTAAAAAGATTAATATATAGGAAATAATTTAAAGGTAATAAAAAATGATGTATCATTAAACTATGTGGCAGCCACGGAAATTCATTCTCTTCCCCTCACTGACTTCCAACTCTAAGGAGTATAGCTGATCAAGAGCCTAACTCTGGAGTCTATGTCTGTATTTGCTAAGAGACCACACTTCAGCGGGGCTACACTAAGGCCTGACCTGTTTCTGGGAAACTTAGGGCTCCCCTAATGTCTATGCCATACGTTCTGTGGTTGACATAGCAGTCTAGGATCCTTCCACCCCATATTTACTCCCTCTGAACTTCACTTGGGATCTGATTTGTATCATAGTTTTATAGTCCTCAGAGACTTTCTTGGCTCCCTCCCATTTTCTCTCACGCAAGCATCCCTAATAAAATTCTTGCACAATAAATCTTGTCTTGACATTTGTTTCTTGGGTTACTCTAACTAACATAGGCTAAAAATTGTGTAAGCTCTGTGGATATAAATAAATGTACAAATAAAGCATAAAGTAAAAACTGAGAATGGTAAAGATTACTGCTGGGCTCAGTCACCAGCTCTGCCAATGATATGCAATCTAGGCTAATAATTTATCCTCTGTCTCAGTTTTGTCTACTGTAAAATGGGGACAATAGTGTTACTTATATCTAGGGCTTTGAGGAGTACAAAATAAATTAAATTGTGTAAATCCTTGAGAAGAATGCTTATTATATTCTAAATAGTATGTAATGGTTAGCTACTACAGATGAGGAAATAGAAGGCCAAAGAGCTAAAACAAACAAGAAACAACTTTGTTTAAAATCACAGAGCTAAGTGGAAGTATCAAGGTAAATTCTTGGGTTTCCTATTAAATGCTCAATATGTTGGTTTGTTTTATTTGTTTTTTGTTTGTTTGTTTTAGCTTGTTTATTGTATATGCTGTTCTTATCATGTGTACTCAATAATATTAAGAATTTCAAGAAATATTGGGGTGCCTGGGTAGCTCAGTTGGTTAAGTATCCAACTTTTGATTTTGGCTTAGGTCATGATCTCATGGTCCTGAGATGAAGCCCTGCATCCAGCTCCACGCTGGGCATGGAGTCTGCTTAAGATTCTTTCTCTCCCTCTTCGTCTGCCCCTTCCCCCTCTTGTGCACACACACACACACACACACATGTTCTCTCTCTCTCAAAACAAACAAAAAATAATTTTACAAAATATTAATGGCAAAGTTGAGATTGACATGTCATTTCATGATGAAGCTTGATAGTTGATAATTAAATATTAGAATACGTATCTTTTTCACTTATCAATTTTGGTAAGGTAGATGTGCTATGGACAGAATTAACATGTGATTAGTATATGGGTGCTAAAATTATAACTAGAAATCTTCCATATGTGCAATTAAAATCATTTTGGTTCTTATTTCTGGAGGCCTCAACACCTTTCAAAGGACCTCCTCATCTTCCTGTCTAGACCAAGAAGAATACAAATGTAAATCTCTCCCTCTTCTTCAGTTGGCGCAGTTCATTTTGCTCTGAACTTTTCACCCAGTTCCCCAGTGCCTTGATTGAGGCCCTGTATTTAATTTCTTCAGGAAGTGTCTTTGAGAATGAATTCTAGGTAACTGAGAACCTATTGGAAATCTAAAGAAATCAAGTTCCTCATGCTGACTTTAGTTTTAACTGGTAGCCTCACTGCCTAGAAAGTAGATTTCTCACCTCTGAACACAAGCTTTTCACACCTCGATCATCTGCTTTTCCTGCCAAACTAGGCATAGATGCCTGAACTTCTACCAATTGTCTGATTCATGCAACTTTTATTACTTACACACTTCTCTTTGAATATCCGGAGGACGTTTTCTTCTTTCCTGAATTTAACCTTTTAGAATTCTCACCTGATTGAGATTTTTATTTGAATTATTCTACCTGAAGATCTAATTCTTATATCACCAGCCTGTAAACTATCTAACACGTACCAGCTTTGATGTCTCATAGACTGCAGATCTATGTAGACTCTCTTTTTATAATCTTTTCCTAGGTTATATATTTTAGCACAATTTTCAATTCATTTACTGCGCTTTACTTAAAAAGTTGCAGTGAAGATATATTTAAAAGACTTAGCAGAAGTATGAGGCACATAATAGGAATTTAAGCAGTGGAAGTTAATTTTATCATTTATTGCACATTTATTAACTAAGAGTTAACATTTTAAAAATAGCGAATGCTTTGCCTAAGTTTATATGTTCACCTACATGTGTTATCTAAACATGCTAAAATAAGTATAGAAAATTAAGATAAGATGTTGATTTTGCCTCCCAGGAACTGATAAAGTGATGCTAATGCCTTGGTTCTTGCTTTCCTCAGGGTGACTTTGTTATCTGATGCCAAATCTTTGTCACTTCATACATTAATTTATATATGATACATTTACTGAGGTCCTTCTACTGGCTAAATACTATGGTAGGTATTGGAATACAATATTATATGAAAATGCCTTGAAAAAAAAGGAAAGCTGGAGACATCACAGTTCTGAACTTCAAGTTGTATTAAAAAGCTGTAGTGGTCAAAACAGTATGATACTGGCACAAAAACAGACACATAGATCAATAGAATAGGGTAGAGAAACCAAAAATGAATCCACAACTATATGGTCAATTAATCTTTGAGAAAGTAGGAAAGAAAATTCAATGGGGAAAAGACAGTTTCTTTGACAAATGGTGTTGGGAAAACTAGACAGCAACATGCAAAAGAATGAAACTGGACCATTTTCTTATACCAAACACAAAAATAAATTCAAAATAGATTGAAAACTTAAATGTTGAGAGCTGAAACCATAAAAGTTCCTGAATAGAGTACAGGTAGTAACTACTTTGACATCAGCTATAGTAACTTCTTTCTATATATGTCTCTCGAGGCAAGGGAAACAAAATCAAAAGTAAACTATTGGAACTACTTAAAAAAAAGCCTCTGCAAAATGAAGGAAACAAAACTAAACTAAACAAAACTAAAAGGCAGCTTACAGAATGGGAGAAGATATTTGCAAATGATGTATCTGATAAAGGGTTAGTATCCAAAATCTATAAAGAATTTATACAATTCAACCCCCCCCCCAATAATCCAGTTAAAAGATGGGCAGAAGACATGAATAAACATTTTTCCAAAGTAGATATCTAGATGGCAAACAGACACATGAAGTGATGCTCAACATCACTGATCATCAGGGAAATACAAAAGAAAATTGCAATCAGATATCATCTCACACCTGCCAGAATGGCTAAAATCAACAACACAAGAAACAGCAGGTGTTGTCGAAGCTGTGGAGAAAGGGGAACCCTCTTGCACTGTTGGTGGGAATGCAAACTGGTGTAGCCACTCTGGAAAACAGTATGGAGGTTCCTGAAAAGTTAAAAATAACAACTACCCTATGAACTAGCAATTGCACTACCAGGTATTTACCCCAAAATACAAAAAATACTAATTCAAAGGGATGCATGCACCCCAATGTTTATAGCAACATTATAGCCAAATTATGTAAACAGTCCAAGTGTCCAATGACTGATGAATGCATAAAAAAGAGGTGGCATATATACACAATGGAATATTACTTAACCATAAGAAAGACTGAAGTCTTGCCATTTCCAAAGACATGGATGGAGCTGGAGAGTATTACACTCAGCAAAATAAATCAGTGAGAGAAAGACAAATACCATATGATTTCACTCATATGTAGAATTTAACAAACCAAACAAATGAACAAAAGAGAAAAAAAAGAGAGAGGCAAACCGAGAAACAGGCTCTTTTTTCAAAAAAATTTTAATGTTTATTTATTTTTGAGAGAGAGAGACAGACAGAGCATGAACTGGGGGAGGGGCAGAAAGAAAGGAAAACACAGAATCTGAAGCAGGCTCTAGACTCTGAGCTGTCAGCACAGAGCCCAATGGGGGGGGCTTGAACTCACGAACTGTAAGATCATGACCTAAGCCGAAGTCAAATGCTTAACCGACTGAGCCACCCAGGCGCCCTCAAGAAATAGACTCTTAACTACAGAGAAGAAACTGATGGTTACCAGTGGGGAGGTGGTGGGAAAATGGGTGAAATAGGTGGTGGGGATTAGGAAGTACACTTGTGATGAGCACTCAGTGTTGTATGGAAGTGTTGAATCACAATACTGTACACCTGAAACAAATATTGCACTGTATGTTAACTAACTGAAATTTAAATAAAAACTTTAAAAAAGAAATAACTAAAAATATTATATGAAAATGATAATAAAGATGGATAGTATTTAGAGTTATCTCCATGAGTCAGGCTGTGAATTATATGAATTATTTAATTTAATATGCACAGCACACTTATGAAGCAAGTTCTGACCTATATTGGCATTCCAAGTTGACAAATGAGGTACCTGAGCAAACACTGTGTAAAATAATCAGTCTGAGGATGTAAAATAAGTGTTAGGGATATACTTCAAATTCAAGAATATCTACATTAAAGACCAACATTCTTCAGACAGACATCATCTTTGTCCTTGAAAGTCTAATGGGTGTTTCACAACCCTTGGTTGAGGAACAGGGGAAACTAGGAAGATTTGTACAATTCACTGATGTGTTATAGGGTACTGAAGAATAGTAGATTGGTCAGAATTTGATGAGGGGTCAAGTATCTTTCATTGTAGTCCTCACTTCCTTCATGAAGATTTCCCTATGGCAATAAATGATGAACATCTCAATTTTTGTAGTATCTTAATACTTAGGAAGTATATTTTTATATTGAACACTAACTTTTAAAGTTATATTTTATTATTCCATTTAAATTTCAGTTCTTTGGGGGCAGGGCCTATTCTGAGTTCTCTGTGTAGATCTCTATCCAGGAAATTTTCCCAGAAAATATATTAAAATAATAGTTCAATTCAATTACATATTCATCATGAGTGATTTACTGGGCACCTACTGATTCTCCTCCTATAGACAAAACATGTGTATAAGATACTGTTCTTGTCACCATACAGCTCTAGTTTCTCTTAGGGAGAGAACATTTACCCATTTAACTGCAGGAAACCTTGCCACTTTCTGTATTTCCAACCTTTGTAGCTTTCCATCCACATTCAAACTTAACATGAAAGTTCAAGTGCCAAAAAATGAAGGTGGTGGGGAGTCTTTCCAGTAATCAGCATGTGATTGGAATTAAATGCCTTTCAGAGATCCCTGTTTAAAATCTGTTTTATTCATTCAGCAGCAGCAATTTCTTTAACAGCTACAGTTATAATTGAGAGGTTTGGGGCAGAGAGAATTGATTTCGATAAATGCTTTATTCTTTTACCAGTAATTCTCTTAAGTGGACTTCAGTGAATTACCTTTGTTATGCAGCTATTACCAGGGATAACCTCAAAATAACTGGGGCATCAGCCAAGGAATGTCTTAACTACAGTAAGGGGATGTAGCCCTCCTGAGAGAAGTAGATTTTTACCCCAGTGTCGGGGATAATAATCACAACACAGCATTTGCCTTTCTGCAAAACTGGGCATTTGAGTCTGAGACTACATAAATTAAAGCTCTTAACAGAAACTGTGGGAATTTTTCTTAGAAAATTTGTGAGCGGTAACTGGTTTTGCTCTTTTTGTCCACTGTAGTGGCAATTAGTACCATATGGCCTATTCTGTTACAACCTGTACAGAGCTGTATATTCTACCAACCTTCTTTCTACCAAAAATGTTTTGTCTAGATATCAAAGAAGGTTCCTTGCCAAAGATGATGTTGCTGAATCTTCCAAAACAAACAAGAATCAGCCACTTAAGAGCAAAAAAGGAAAGAAGCCATCAGTCAAATGAAAGCTAAGGATATTATAACTTAAATGAAGTGTTTGACTAATAGACAACAGAGCCTGAAGACAGAGTATATATAAATCATTTTGAAATGAGAAATTTATAGAGGAGAAAAAATCATAAATTATTGAGGACATGAACATATGTTTAAATGTATCAGTAAAAAACAAACAAAAAACAAACAAATAAAAACAAAGAAAAAAGTAAAACAACAACAAGAAAACATTTCCAAGATTAGATATAACAACACCAGTTACATTGCAAAACGTTGGTAAGTAAGTAGGGATATAACAAACCTCATAAACTTCTGATAATAGAAAATAGTTGTTGCTAGCTGGAGAAAAATACAGTGGATGTTATTAATTGAAATACACATAAACCAATGTCCTCCTTTTGCTATGAAGAATAAATTATTATTAGATGAATGCTCATAGCAAGAACTAGAAATGAAAATCAACGAATAACTGTTTGAAAGTATGAAAAAGAAACAAAATAATCCAAAACTCGGGAGCTAAGATTCTGAAGAGCAAACATTCAAAGATGAATTTAACATTTTGCACATAACTTCCTTTGAGCAATTTGCTGACTCTTCAGTTGCACACAGGTATGGTTACATCCAAAAAAAAAAAAAAAAGCAATTTCTAAGGGACTAAAAGTCCCTTAGTAGACTTTTTTTTTTTTTAGTTTAAAGTCATGAATAAATAGAAGCCATCCTTCTTAAAAACCCACATTTTAGTTGTAACCATGGAAGAAATATTAATTGGTGTTAATCACAGATGAAATAGCAGTATACCATACATTTTCTATCTCACATATATTATTTCTGGACATAAGATAATGATATTTGGGCACTCTGTACTTTTTCACTTATATTGTACAGTATAAAAACAAATTTTGCCAGCCACACTAGGAAAATAAGATGATCAAAATTCAAGTGAAAAAAAAATAGTCAATAAATTTAGGCCAATGGAAGATGAAGATATTAGTGTTCAGACATGAACTTTAAAATAAACATGATGTTATCTGTATTTAAAAATAGATTTCATAAAATATTAAATTTTATCAGAAAACTGGTATCTATGAAACGATCAAATGAAAATACAATAATTTATTTTTTTTTTAATTTTTTTTTCAACGTTTATTTATTTTTGGGACGGAGAGAGACAGAGCATGAACGGGGGAGGGGCAGAGAGAGAGAGGGAGACACAGAATCGGAAACAGGCTCCAGGCTCTGAGCCATCAGCCCAGAGCCCGACGCAGGGCTCGAACTCACAGACCGCGAGATCGTGACCTGGCTGAAGTCGGACGCTTAACCGACTGCGCCACCCAGGCGCCCCGAAAATACAATAATTTAAAACATCAATAATTTCCATTAATAATTCAATACATGAGCTTAACAGTACAATGTGTAGTGCAGAAAATAAAATATCCCAAAATAAGACATGTAACTACAAAATACCAGTACTTTTTGAAGCAAAAATAACCAGAAAAAGTGTATTATAAAAAGTAATTACAAACAAATGGATAAAAACATATACAGCATCATAGAAAGGTCAAAATGTAAGTAATTTAAATGCAAGAAACATAAGAGATATTTGAGACAGATGAAATATCTGAAGGTACACTTGCCAAGAATTTCCCACTACTAGTGAAAAACATAAAGCCAAAGAATGAAGAATCTATATAGTCACCAAGTAGTGAGTTGGAAGAATGATACACCTATGCACATTAGAGGAAATTTCTGGAAACTTAAAGATAAATTAAAAAGTTTAAGAAATCAGCCAGATAAAATAAATATTTATCTTCAAAGCATAACAAGACAGCTGATACTTTAATAGAAACACTTGAATCCAGAAAACACTGGAATGCCAGTTTTAGAACATAGAAAGAAAATAACCAAGTCAGAATACAATGCCTAGTAAGAATAAGTTTCAAAAATGAAATTAAAATGCAAATCATTGGGAAAAATAATTGCTGAGAACAGATCTACACAAAAATAAAAACCTTGTCTAAGGAATTTCTTTACATGGATGAAACAAGATTCCTGAGGGAAGTAAAGCAATATAGAAAGAAATGAAAAACAAGTAAAAGTAATTTGTGGGTAATTATAAATAAATATTTACCATTTAAACAATAATAATGATATTTTCTGGGATTTGAAATACAAACTTGAAATTTGTTGAATTTACAGAGCTAATAACAATAGAAAAATGCAGAGATAAATGGACCTAAAGGTCTATATGGTGAGCTATTACTTAGGATGTGGTAAATCTCTAATAAGTCACTGATGTGTGTTCCTGTCTCCAGGGTAACCACTAAGAGAAAAAGAAAGTGGCATAATGTTTAAGTTATAATTTAACAGGGGTATCAGGCAATGGATAGGATGAAATATTAAGGCAACATAAGAAAAAGGAACAAAATAAATTAGGCATATGGAAACAAATATTGATATAGTGACTATAATTCAGATATATTCATAATTACACTTAATGTACAAATATATGACAAACATTGCAAACTGGCTATAAAAATAAATCCACTACATATGGCTTACAATTCTAAACTATGAGGAAAAAGAAATTTGAAAATAAAAGAATGACAGAAGTAATGCAAACATAAAGCTAAGGAAAGCTAATAGTATTATCAGTAAATCCTAACATCTATAAAAATAGACCTTAGGAATACCAAGATAAATAAGTACATATAATAAAATTGAGTCAATTAGAAAGTCAGCAATTATCATTATATTGTATTTTACTTATAAAATATGAGCAAAACAAATGCAAATATGTAAGCTAGAAACACAAAGCAATTCACCACATTAATATAAAACATAAAAAAGATGTTTGTATAAATAGATAAAAAGTATAAAAATTAACACATATAATTATATAGAAAACTAGAAAAGAAGGAATTTTTTCTTAATCTGAAAAAAGAATACCAAGAAAATGTCTAGAACAGGGGCTTCTGCATAGCTCAGTCGGCTAAGCGTTGACTTCAGCTCAGGTCATGATCTCATGGTTCATGGGTTCAAGCCTCGCATTAGGCTCTGTGCTAACAGCTCCGAGCCTGGAGCCTACTTCAGATTCTGTCTCCCTCTCTCTCTGACCTTCTCCCACTTGCACTCTCTCTCTCTCTCAAAAATAAATTAAAAAAAAATAAGAAAAGAAAAAAATTATATAGAACAAACATTAAATCCAATGGTGAAGTACTGAAAGGCTTTACTCTGTGAATGGCAATAAACAAAGATACCCAGTATCACCACTTTCATTCAACCTACTGTGGGTCATTGCTAGTGCTATAAGCAAGAATATGAAACCAGATGCATAAGAAGTGGAAAGGAAGGAAAAAAAAAACTTATTGGTTTACCCACCAAACAAGAGAGTTTGCAGAAAATCTTTTAAAACTTTAAGAATTAACACATGCATTTAACAAGATTAATTTATAAAAGACAATATACAAAACCAATGTATTATTATATACCAACAAATCAGATAGGAAAAAATTAAAGAGATGTTACAATTTAGAGTAATAAAATAATCAAGTACCTATTAAACAACTTAAGGGAAAATATGCAAAACCTCTACACTAAAAACTATAATATAAAATTAAGAAAGTTGTAAGAACACCTAAACACTTGGAGAAACACTATTTTAATGGATTGGAAGACTAAACATAAAGGTATCAATTCACTGTAATTAAAAATATAAATACAATGGAATCTCAATTATATCCCAAAGATTTTCCTTTTGTGAAATTGGCAAACTGATTCTAAAATGCATAAGGAATTACAAGGGGCTCTACATGCATGACATGTATATCCAAGGGCTTACACCTAGATTATATACAGAACTCTTACATCTCAATAATAATTTTTAAAAGTGAAAACTAATGGAAAAAGAGGCAAAACGATTAAACAGACAATTCACAAAAAAGAAAATTCAAATGTGGAAAGGTGTTCTACAACACTAGTCATTAGAAAAATGCATATTAAAACGTAATGGTGTACTTTGGCTATTGTTGATAATGATGCTGTAAACATCAGGGAGTATGTACCACCTTTGAATCTGTATGTTTGAATCCTTTGGGTAAATAAACACCTAGTAGTGCAATTGCTGGATCATAGGGTAGTTCTATTTTTAATCGCCAAACTATGGGGACAGCCCAAACGTCCATCAACTGATGAATGGATAAAGAAGAATAAGGAAGTTTGCTGTGTACACACACACACACACACACACACACACACAATGCAATATTACTCAGCCATCAAAAGGAATGAAATCTTGCCATTTGCAACATGATTGGAGCTAGAGTATATTATGCTAAGCTACATAAATCAGTCTGAGAAAGACAAATACCATATGACTTCACTCATATGTGGAATTTAAGAAACAAAAAAAGATGAATATATGGGAGGGAGAAAAGAGAGAGAGGAAAAAAAATCATGAGACTTTTAACTATAGAGAACAAACTGAGAGTTGATGGAGGGAAGTGGGTGGGGATGGGCTAGATGAGTAATGGGTATTAAGGAGGGGAGGGCACATGTTATGTTGAGCACTGGATGTTGTATGTAAGTGGTGAATCACTGAATTCTACTCCTGAAACTAATATTGCACTCTATGTTAACTAACCATAATTTAAATAAAAATTTGAAAAGAAAATAAAAAAAGAGAAATGATACAATACAAATGAAAACAAACAAAAATACCAGAAAAAAGAATAACTAAAAGTGAGACAAAAAGAGACAAAATAATGACAGTAATAATAACATGATTCAAAGTATTAGGAGGATTTGGAGTAGCTGCAACTCTCAGAACTGTTTATAGGAATGTAAGTGAGGATATTTTAACAACTTTTTCAGTGTCTTCTAAAGGTGAAAACATTCTTACCGTTGACCCAGCAATTCCAGTCCCTCAGAATACGTTAATGTGAGAAACAGAAGACATACAAAAACAATGTTCCTAGGAACATTCTGTGTAACAGAAAACTGAAAAAAGCTTAAATGTTCATCTGCACTAGAATGGATAAAAATGCATTTGTATGTTCATAAAATGTCATAGTGTGCGATTTCAGAGAGTGAACTACTGTTGTATGCAAGAACATGAATGAATCTTCAAGCATAATGTAGAGCCAACAAGTCAACTGCAAATGTTCATATATAAGTCCGTCCATTATGCAAGTTAAATTTAAAAACAAATAAAACAAGTTTATGTCAACTGAGTAGTGATGAATTGTGGTGTGGATAATGACCAGAAGGGGCACAAAGGAAGCCACTGTGTTGATGATGTGCTGTATCTTGATCTGTGTGTAGTTACATGTATGTTACTTTATTAGGTACTTCTTATATTATGCTTGGATAATAACTATGCTTGAAGGACTCAGGAAGTGTTACAATTTATTTTCCTAAAGAGTACAAGAAATGGTCTTCAAAATGGCCATTCTGAATGTTACTGAAATGCATCCTCTATCACACTGATTGTCTGATAAAACTCCATTGAAGTCCTCAAGGTGCTTCCAGAAACTCTAAACACCCATATTGTTTTGCCCTCTAGTATCTTTTTTTTTTAAATTTTTTTTCAAATTTTTTTATTTATTTTTGGGACAGAGAGAGACAGAGCATGAATGGGGGAGGGGCAGAGAGAGAGGGAGACACAGAATCGGAAGCAGGCTCCAGGCTCTGAGCCATCAGCCCAGAGCCTGACGCGGGGCTCGAACTCCCGGACCTCGAGATCGTGACCTGGCTGAAGTCGGACACTTAACCGACTGCGCCACCTAGGCGCCCCTCTGTTTTGTTTTTAAATTTCTGCCTATTACATCTTCCTGACTCCCTGCTACTAAGGCCTTTAAATAATATTTGAGTTATATATCCAACTATATTTGAACCTTATTTTCCTTATTATTCCTCTTCCTTATGATTTCCTGAGATCTGACAATATTACAAAGATTACAAACCAGTAAAGAGAGCTTCCGAAATCTTCCACATGGTACCTCTAAACTCCGCACACAACCTCAGTTTCAACATGTGATTAACTGCATTCACCTGCAGCTACAGTGTAAAGAGCTAAAAAGCCTTCTTGGCACAGAGCTTATTTTATGTGTAGGAAGAATAGACAATTATATAATTTCATGAATTCTGAGTATTTCTTGTACTGAAAAAATATTCCTTAATTTTCCCCAAAGTACCTGAGAACAAATCACAAGTAATCCCTTATTTTAATGATTCATTTTGGACATTTATGCCCTTGATTGGAATGCAAATTTTTTAGTGAGTTTGTCTGTGTATGTGATTTGGATGGATGGGGACATGTTAAGTGGAAGGTGAAATAGGTCAAGGAATGCAAGCATTTGAATCAGTGCTTTTCCAACTCTGTGGTACATAATGGCCACCTGGGAAAATGCTACAGTACAGGTTTTGGAACCCCATATTCACAATATCTGACTCAGTAGGCCCAAGGGTAGGGTAGACCAGAAATAGGCAAGTTTAACAGGCACCTCAGGTTTTCTGCTACAGACAGACAAGGAGTATATTTCAATAGTTGTTCTGTGAGCCTTTATCATCAAGCCTTAACAAATATTAAGTTTAAAAGATGCTGAAAGCAAGCCGCTGGTACAGACAGGATGGAGTGGCATAATAAGAAGAGGGTCACAGGGAGAATGGAAATGGGTGGATCCTTTGGCCAAAGATAAATGCACCTACTTCACAGGAGCTAAGCCAGTATCTGAGGCATCATACAACTTTGTCTAGATACTGTGCACTAAAACAGCTACAAGTTTTCCTTACTTATATGTAAAAAAGAAAAAAGAAAAAAGAACCATCATTCTTAACATCAAAGATTTAATTTAATACAAACTCAACCAAGAACAGGAAGCATAAAAAGAAGATAGTGAAATGATTCTTTTCTTTTTCTCAATAATATCTTTACTAGGTTTTAAGTTATTTTTATGATAAATAGAAATTTGTTTATGAAGGTAAATGAGTGAGGGTTCTTTTCTACTTCCTCCTTGAGGAGTCAAATAATAAGATCATACATAAAGAACAGACAGAAGGTCTTGACAAGTTTTGCCTTTTGTTTTTTCATAAAATAATGTGAGAACCCGACATTTTTATTCATTGATCTAGTTGTGAGACATATAGTCTCCTTATCTGGAAACATTGATAGATCGTTTCTTCTTTTTCTATAAAAATTTCTTTCAAAAGCTCAAGTTAAATACGTCTCTTAAAGTCCAACAGAACAACTAAAAATCAAATAAGTTTTGGAAGAAAACTTACAGCATCTGAGTTACATTTGGCATACAGGAGCTTGCTAAATGTTATACATTTTTGCTATATGAACTTGGTTGCCCCATTTGTCCTGTCTGATACACGGCTTCATCTTCTCCATAATGGGGCAACGATGCTGGTACTCAAAGCAGTGTAGACAGGATCCACTGAGATAGTTAATGTACCTCAGAGTTCTTTATAAAGTCAAATGCTCACTACAAATATTTTGTGGTATATGACTGGGGTGCAGTTATATAAAATACAGGAAAAGGGAAAATATTGTGAAGATAGTTTCTGAAAAAAAATAAGAATGGGTTTGAATTCCAAGACAAAGGAATATGAACAAACAGAAGATGAGAGAAAATGTGTTAGCCAAATATATGAATGGAAGTAGTGTAAAGAACATTGAGTTGAATACTGGCTTTGTTTTCTAGCTATTGGTGTACTAAATACACCCATCAACTCTCCCATTCAAAACAACCAAAATGCTGATATATGTATTTCTGTTTAAAAGAATTGCCAAAGTAGCCGGAGAGAAAGAAATCTTCAGTGATCAAAGTAAAGTAAAGCTCCAAGCCTGAGAAATAATCACTCTACTGGCTTTACTTGAAGGTTTATGCCAAACCTTAGAGACCTCAAACTTTGCTTTAGTGCCCTCAAAAGGATATATATATATATATATATATATATATATATATATGGCATTGAGTATTGCCAGATCAGCACATCCAATAAGAGCCCATACATAAACCAGAAATCCCTAAGGGCTAAATGAAAAATAAATCTGCTGCAAAAAAATGATAAAGACTAAATTTATTTGTCTCATTATTTATCCTGAGTTGATAGAAAAATAATCTTCTCTGAGAATTTCTAATGACAGGACCGAATGTGTGTAAGTTTAAATCTATAATATTAATTCTTGTGAGGAAGTTTAAAACATAAAGAGGAGAGTTTCGTTTAGAATGGTTTAAGATAGTGCCCAAGAGAGGACTGACATAAGCAAACAAAAATCCCCTCTTTATTCTCAAGGAAAATGCTACTTTAACCCAGAGCACAAATAATCTCTAAGATTAATTTCCAGAGAAAACACTCACTGTCAAAAATTACAACTGCACAAAGAAACAAGTCACCATTAATCAACACCACCCAAAAAATAGAATGACACAATACTTTAATATCAAAAACGTTAGTATATAAAGTGCCGACATTGAATATTTGAAACCAAATGAAGTCTTCATCTCATAAAAAGGAAAGGAGGGTATAAAGGAAAAATAAGCATCTCTTAAAAGGAACTAAATGTGACTTCTAGAAATGAATAATACAATTGAAATAAAGTCTTATATTTTATTTAGATTAGATACAGTTGGAGAGCGAATAAATGAAGAGGAAGATACTTCTGTATCTTCAGTGTTTACATTTGTAAACACAGCACAGTGAGGCAAAGAAATGAAGAATGTGATAGACGTGATGGAGGACAATATGGGAAGTTCTAATATATATCAAAGCCAAACTGAAAGAAAGAAAGAAAGAAAGAAAGAAAGAAAGAAAACAGGGAACAGGCGAAGATAGTGTTCAAACATTTCTAGCATTCAAAATATGGGCAACATTTGGAAAGACGGTTATTGAATCCAAGTAGCCTAATAAAATCTCAATCATGAAAGCAAAATGAAAATACATAAGAATGCACACGAAAACCATAGTAAGTCGATGGATAGGATGCGACTGTAAAAGCAGCCAGAAAGAAAAGAGAAAGAATGATTATTCAACCAAATACCAACTTCTCAACATCAGCAATGGAAGTCAGGCTGTGTAATAATATAAACCAGTGAAGTACCTAAACAAAATTGATGTCAACTTAAAATTCTATAATCAGAAAAACTATCTTTTAAGCAAGAGAATGAAATAAAAAATGTTTTCAGAAAAACACCAACATTCAATAAACCAGATTCTAAAGGATATCCTTTGTGCAGAAGTTAAATGATACCAGAAGTTAGATTTGGAATGCCAGAAGAAATATTCAGCAAATAAATATTGACAAATAGGATTGTTTATAATGGTAGCAATTATCCCTAACTTGTAGATTAAGAATAACCTAAAAAAAAAAAGCGCAAACTAGGTACTCTATCTTCCTCTTTTTCTCCCTAGTGCTCTTATGATGCAGTTCATTGGAGTTTACATGACTGGAAGGTTTCCATCTGGCACATGGTAGCCCACAAAATCAGCAGCACCTAGGGGATTCAACTTGCAGAAAAGTTGATTACAAAGCAATTGAGCAAATAAAAAATATATAAAAGTAATGGAACTTAGATTATTGTCAGAGAAGAAAGTTATGAATATGGAAAGGAGTAAGCTAAACTTAACTTCCTGCAATTAGAGTTACTGGCATAAACTTTATGATATTTTATATTTTTATTTTTTAAATATATATATTTTTACTTTTTTTTTTATTTGAGAGAGAGTGTGTGAGTCAGGGAGAAGGGCAGAGGCAGAGAGAGAATCTTAAGCAGGCTCCACTCCCAGCATGAGCCTGATGCAGCGCTTGATCCCACAAACCAGGGACCATGACCTGAGCTGATACCAAGTGTCAGACACTCAACCCACTGAGCCACCTGGGCACCCCTATAATATTTTAATATGTATAGATAAGTATACAGATGCAGTATATGTGTGTATATGTGTCCATATGCAGATGTATTTCCTAACTTTGTCCACTACAACAAATCTAAAAGCATTAGTACCTCAAGAGAAATTAGCACAGTTGACACCCATATCCTGGTTTTCAAATACAATTTTCTGCTATAGGATATCAGCAGACTTTGGAGAAATAATTGATTCCAAGGCTGGAGTGGGGAAAAGTATAAGATGAATCCTGGAACAGCTTACTGTGCCTTTAAGTAAGAAAGTACTCAAGGAATAAACTAGATGGAAAGGACTCCCACTGTTCAAACACATGACAATTTGACCTTCAAAATAAA
Organism: Prionailurus viverrinus; assembly: GCF_022837055.1. NCBI lineage: Eukaryota > Metazoa > Chordata > Mammalia > Carnivora > Felidae > Prionailurus > Prionailurus viverrinus. Next base: position 65,816,125 of record NC_062572.1, on the reverse strand, counting down.
TAATGATAGCCATAGATTATACCTAATTAAATAAAAGAGAAATCCTGAGTCCACATTCGTATATAAGTGACAGAACACATAAATAAATGACATAGAAAAGGCTTCATCTTACAGAAATGACAGCAAAAAATAAACATTTATTAATAATAAATATAAAATACTTATTAAGTTTACAGTGGAGAAGACTGGCAGACACTATTTTAACCAAGTTTCAAAATTTAGCATCTCCAGCAACAGGAAGGATTGATATCAGGCACCTATTGATAGGATGCACTGCAGTGTTCCTGTCATAGATGCATAACTTGCCATAGTTGCACAACCTTAGGGAAAATTCAGACCCAAATTGAGAGGTATTTGACAAGGTAGCTAGCCTGTTCTTTTTTAGAAAATGTCCAAGTCATGAAGATTAAAAAAAAAGACAAAGGAATTGCTCTATATTGAAGGGATTGGAGAGACAAGATTACTAAATGGAGAAAGCAATCCAGAATTAAATACTAGACCTGTCAAGTGATACTGGGAAAATTTCTTAATGATGTGGATTACATGGCATTATAGTATTAATTTCAACTTTAGGGTTTTGATGATTGCACTCTATGTGGGAGAGTGTCTTCATTTTTAGTAAGTGCACAGAAAATTTCTATAGGCATTATATCTACAATTTACAAAAGGTTCAGAATGGGAGAATGATTCACTAAATAGGTAGGTTAAAATGCTGGTAATTTTGATATCAGAGTTCTTTGAACTACTCATGGAAAACTTCCCGTAAGATTAAAAACATTTCAAATAAAAAATCTTAAAACTGTGAGAATAAAAAAAAACAACTAGATATCAGTAGTTCATAAGAGAGGAAGTGGAGTCATCAGGGTTAAGGCCTTTAAAGGACCTTGTAGTGTTTGGGAGGCAGGTCAATAGTGATTAAGTTTAGAGTTCCAAAGTTTGAAATGGAAATATATTACCACAGCCACTTGGGAAAAAGTAACAACTTCCAAAACAATAAAAAGGGAAAAATGAATTGAGAAAAAAGTCATCCAGGAAGAATTTAATATCGGCCTTCAAAGGATGGAGATCATTCTAAGATAGGGTAAGTAAAAATAATGTCTTCTGTTTTGAGCAACTCTTAAGACTAGATATCTAGATATTATGAAAAAAAACTTTTTCCTACTTAGTTTCCAGGAAAATTGTGATAATGTTATATATATTATATATCCATATAAATATATGGATAAATGAATTAATTTAAAGTTGTAGCCAAACTTCAGGAAGGCAGGTAAAATCCCTAGGAATCAAATTTGCTTGAAGATATTAGAGAACTAAACACAAACACAAAAAAGTAGAAAAAAGTTAACTTACATAATAGCTGAAATCAATCAAATTAAAAACACATTTACAATTATGTTTACTTTCTTAATAGTACCAGATGCCATTAAGACTAAATAAAACAAACCATATACTGGGAGAATATCATACAAAGGATTTTTATCCATAATATATTAAAACTTATGATCAAGTAACCAATGGATTAAGTAATTTTCTGAAAAAATAATCAATTTAATATTCTTCTGGAAAGAATGATCAATTAAAAACAGAAGACATATTACCACTGTACCTGAAGAAAATGACATATAGAGAAACATATGACAGACTGTAAATAGGTATCCACTGAATTTATTTCCAGTACATTTTAAAATTCAGAAACAGATAATTCCTGCAAAAATACAATTTATATAGCCTGCACAGATGACTTCCTAGAGAATTCTACCAATTATTTTAGAAGGAAGTAATGCCAATTATGCAGTCTTTCAGAGATTAGAAAATGATGAAATACATTCCAATTTGTTTGATTAGGCCACAATAAACTTAATTCCAAAATCTGACAATGTCATTATAAGAAATGAATATAAAAAGCCACTCATACTTATACCTAAAACATAACCTGCATGCCAAATCCATAGATATATAAAAAAATATAATAAGAAATGATGAGTTGTTTCATTCAAGCAATAGAGTTTATTTCAAATTCAATAACTAAAGCAAGTAAAGACCTCTGCTTCTAAGTAGGATCTAGTAGGTCATGGCAGGCAACATTTCTGTTCCCCACTATACAAAGACAGACAAATTACAAAAGTATAAGAGTGTGGCAGGAAAAAAGGACAAGATGAATTAACATTCCAGAGAAGGAAAAACAATCCAGAAGTTTGTCCATGACTAAAGGCCTTCCCGGCCCCCCCATCTTTGTTCAGAAAAATACCTATTCTGGGCATGACCTTTGGATCAGGACTTGGTCCAGGTGGAGGATGACTGCTACTTGAGGAAATTAGCAAAGTGTGGGAGAGAGATTGTGAAGGATCAGAGTGACAAAACTGAAGACTTGTGAGTCCTCAAATAAAAAGCCAATTTCTCAAAAACAAAACAAGCAAACAAAAATATTAATAAATTGTGCTCGGCAGTAGGCAAAAGAACATTAATGTGAGATGGATTATAGCAAAAAACATTACTGGCAACAAAACATAACAAAATAAAACACACAACACAGAATTTATAAGACTGTTTAAGCAAGTGTTTCTTAAATTGGACAAAAAAAATGCATTAACCATAGGAAACAACATTGATAAATTAAACTTGAATAAAATTAAAAATATGTGTTCATTAAATGATATCATTATGACTATAAAAAACAAATAATAGACTGCAATAAGATATCCAAGGATTTATATCCAGAATAAATTTAAAATTTTTCTACAGGCCAATAAAAAGACAACCCAATTAAAAAAAATAGACAAAATTTATAGACACTAAAGAAACAGAAAACTAAAATGACTAATAAGCATTTGAAGATACTCCACATCATTAGTTATCATGAGATAAGACAACACATGTATTAGAATGACTAAATTTTTTTAAGATTAAAAATACCAAGTGTTGGTGAGGATGTAAATAACTGGAATTTCTGGTGGGAATGTAAATTGGGACAACAACTTTAGAAAACTGGCAGTTTCTACGAAAGCCAAACATATACTTATCTTATGAACTAGAAAATCCACTTTTCACTAAATACCCCAGAGAAATGAGGACATATGCCCATTAAAGTCATATATAAAAATGATCAGAGAAACCTTATACATACCAGTCTAAAATTAGAAAAAAAATCATTATCAAGAAGATAGAGAAGTTAATACCTATTCATATAACATAATATGTTATATAACATACTTTACATTTTATTATGTAATATGTATATTAGGCTGATAAAATGAAAAAAATGTATCATGATTTCATTGACATGAACTTTAAGAATAAGCAATCTAAGATATGGTGAACAAAGTCAAAATAATGGTTGCTCTGGGATTATATAATAGGAAGGGAAATTAGGGTTTGTGGTCCTGAGGGAACTGGATGGGAAGAACCATAAGTGTTAAAGCTCATTAGGGTCCTAAGAATATTAAATGAGAAAAAAAAAGGATCTGGAGTTCTGGACATGTTCTACATCTTGATCAATTTTGTGATTTAGAAAATGTATACATGTATAAAACTTTATTGAGGTATATCCTTAAGATTAGTGTAGTTTATGGGATGCACATATATATGTATCATAAATATCACACATATCTATCTGTCTATATATACATCAATTTTTAAAACTCAGTTAAAAAAACTAATCTAAAATATTTCAAAGGAAGAGTGAAATCTGTAGTTTTACAGGGGTTTGAATGAAAATATAATCCAGGTAGAGAAGTACTGAAATAAAAACATGCAAGAGATAAAGTTATAGAGGGAGATATAAATCGAAACTGAGAATTCACAGTCACATTTCACCTGAAAATATAAACTGACTCTAGGCCCTTCTAAAGACTGAAGATACCAGTAGATTTTTTTTTACAAGTAGAAATTTTGATATGTAAGATTTAAGCAAGGCTGACAGGAAAAACTGAAATGTCAAAAACACATACAAAAAAATTGTCAATCTCAAAATTTTTGCCAAACTTTCAATTGTTTATATCAAGAGACTAAACATTACTAAAAGAAAACTTTATAGAATTTAATCTCTCATATTTTTTCAGTACTGAGGAAGAAAAGATCTGCCAGATATTCAAGTGAAAGTTCTTGAGAATAATTCAGTAAGAACAGAGACAAATCAGAGACAGATTAAAGTTCAATAAAACTGCAATTTGTCCTTGAGAAACTTAGATTCTGATGGATTTAGGTGATAAGTGTCCTAGTTTCACGCTTAATAGATGAAAGGGTGAACTCTCACTGTTGGATGATACCATCATCTGTACATTAGATATATACATACATAAATATGATATTCTATCATATATATATGATATTCAGAATATAATGAAAAATCAGACATATAAAAACCAAGTGATCAATAATCAAGAAGAAAAACGTATAATTAATACAGACCTACAGAAAACAGATAATCCAGATATAGGGGTTAGCATTAAAGGACTCTTAAAATCACTATGATTAACTTTTTAATATGTAGAGGATAAAATGGGAAGAACAAGTGAAAACATGGAAGATTTCAACAGCAAATAGACATCTATTTGAATAAATTAAATGGATACTATAGGGATAAACATAAACCATCTGAAATGAAGAATCTGGTAGACGTATTTACAAATATTGGAATACAAAATTAGATAAATAGAAAATTATAAAGTGAATCATAGAGGTAAAAAATACAAAGAAATGAAGTGTATAACACAGAAATTGGGAACTATTGTAGAAAGCATTTAAAAGTTCTAACATGAGAATTGGCTTCTCAGAAGGAAAGGAGAAAAAGAATACACAGAAGAATATTTGAAAAGATACTGGCCAGGGGCGCCTGGGTGGCTCAGTCGGTTAAGCGTACGACTTCAGCTCAGGTCACGATCTCGTGGTCCGTGAGTTCGAGCCCCGCATTGGGCTCTGGGCTGATGGCTCAGAGACTGGAGCCTGCTTCCAATTCTGTGTCTCCCTCTCTCTCTGCCCCTCCCCCCCTCATGCTCTGTCTCTCTCTGTCTCAAAAATAAAAAAAAATAAAACGTTAAAAAAAAATTAAAAAAAAAAGATACTGGCCAAAATTGTTTTCAACAATGATTAAAAATGCCAACCCATGGATTTAAGAATGTCGATGAAAACCAAGCAGCATAGTTAGTAAGAAAAACCACCCAAGTCGATCTTAAAGAGCTGAAAACAAAGAAAATATCTTAAAAGTACCCAGAGAGAAGTAATAATTACCACACAAAAAGCAGCAATAACACGGATAACCAACTTTTTAAGAGACAAAAGGGGAAAAAAAGAACAAAAAGAAATAAAGAAAGAAAAATGGGAGAAAGAAGAATGATAAAAGTCTTTAAAGGCTTGAATAAAATAAAAAAAAAAATGTCTAGCCTAGATTTCTATGCCCAGTAAAAATATCCTGCAGAATCAAAGGTGAAATAAAGACATGTTGACACAAACACTAAGGGCATTTTTCATCAGAAGGCCATCACTTAAGAAAAAGAGACACAAAAGAACTTCTTCAGCCAGAAAGGAAGGCAATGTCAGACAAAAACATGTAAATTTAGGAAAGAATAAGAGAAAGGTTAATAATATCTGAAAATAAAAATATCAAATCAATAATAAAAATACAAACAATATAATTTAAAAATAGGCAAATTACTTGAATAGTATTTCTCCAAATAAGATATGCAAATGACCACAAGCACATGGAAGGATGCTCAAATCAGTGCCATTAGGGAAATGCAAATCAAAACTACAATGAGGATTCATTCCACACTCTCGTAAGTGGCTATAATTTTAAAAATGGAAAATAAGTAGCAAGGATATGCAGAAATTGAAAACTTTGACATTGCTGGTGGGATTGTAAAATATTTAAGCCACTATGGAAAAAATTTGGCAGATCCTCAAAAATTTAAAGATAGAATTACCATATGACTCAGCAGTTCCAATTCTAGGTATATCCCAAAAGAACGGAAAAAGATATTCAAACAAATGTATTACAAACATGTTCATAGCAGCACTATCCATAAAAGCCAAAAGGTAGAAACAACCTTCATGTCCATCAACAGATGAATAGATACATATATACATTAATGGTATATCCATTACAATAGAATATTATTCAGCCATAAAAATAAATAAAATACTAATACATGATAAAATGTGGATGAACCTTGAAAATATTCTGTTAAGTGGAAGCATTTGGACACAAAAACACAAATATTGCATGTTTCAATTTATGTAAGATATTCAGAATATTAAATCAATAGAGGCAGAATACCTACTACTAGTGTCTGCCAGGGAAATGAGAAGGGTGAGGGATGAAGAAACTGTTCAATGGGTACAGGGCTTCTTTTGGACTAATGAAAATATATGGTAACTAGAAAGAGGTGGTGATTGCCCAACATTATGAATACACTAAATGTCACAATTGTTTACCTTAAAATTGCTCTTTTATGTTATGTGACTTTCACCTCAATAAAAACTATTTAACAAAATAACATTAAACTGTAAACTATAATTTGTTGGGGGTGTTAAAATGCAAACTAATATAGAGCATTATGTATTATACAAACTAGTGCATGGTGCACAAAATACAAATTAATGAATGTCTAAGATGCATGGCAACAGTAACAAGATTGGAGGAGGAAAAATAAAAAATTTCTAAACGTCTAGCAGCATCAGGAGAGCGGTAAAAATAACAATTTTAATTGATGGAAATGAATCAAAGATTTATCTCTAGGATAACTACTAGAAAATAGTAAAAAATGTATAACTGAAAGATCAACAGAAGAAAAAGGAGATTAAAATTTGATTAATTGGTAAAAAGACTTGAGAGGAGGATATAAGTAGTAAATAAAACAAGTTGTGTCAAATAGAAAAAAAATAGATGGCAGGTAAATTCAATTATATCTCTAGTTACATTAGATGTAAATAAATATTCTTAATAAAAGAGTGAGACAGTTTGTGAGTTTGAGTCCCACACTGGATAAGAACGAGCCTATTTTCGGGTGAGCCCCGTTTCTCTCTCTCCGCCTTTGCTTACTTGTGCCCTCTTTCTCTCAGTAATGATAATGATAATAAAAATAATAATAATAAAATAATTAATAATAATAATAAGTAGAAGAGTGCGATTGTCAAATTGGACTTTAAAAAAGAAAAAAATCGACAGTTGAGAAAAACAGTCCTCCATGGCCCCAACCCTCTTATCTTTGCTGCAAAGCCAAATCATTCTCTGATCCTTAGTCCTTTTAACATTACTACCATGCAACTGGTTACTCCTTGGGGAAGTGAGACTTGTTTGCTGTTTGCTACAAAAAATGCTGAGCACCTGACCCTGGTTTTCTTGGCTACACCCCAACCCAGAGTGTATAGGAATCATCTGGGCTGGCCACCTCACATATTGGGGCTCGTCTGGATGAAACACATGCTACATGCAGAATCTCCTGATGTTGGTTCTGTTTGTGAGTGATAAACTGCCTTTCTCCAAACCACTGAGTCTCATGATTTCTTTTGGCACCTCTGGAATTGTGGCAGCCACTGCTTATTATTTAACTGTTTAGTTATTTCCTTTGGTTTCTTATTATTTCTCATATCTTCTGGGAGGTTGAAAATCTCCCTTTATCTTAGTCAATGTAATTCATTATATTAACCCAGTAAAGGAGAAAAATCATAGAGTTGCTCAATTGATGAGAAAAAGCAATTTGATAAAATTTAACCTTTATTTATAAACATTTAGTAAGCCATGAGAAGAGGAGACCTTTTTTAATTTCATAATGGGTATATAAAGAAAACTATAGCAGATACTTTATAGTGAAATACTGAAATATTTTCCTATAAGTCTAGGAAGGAGATAAAGATGCCCACTATTACTCTTTCTTTAAACATTGACCTATAAAATCTAGGCCCTATAATAAAGGAATAAAAATACAGAAATGGGGGCACCTGTGTGACTCAATCGGTTAAGCGTCCGACTTCGGCTCAGGTCATGATCTCAGGGCTCCATGAGTTTGAGCCCTGCTTGGGGTCTGTGTTGACAGCTCAGAGCCTGGAGCCTGCTTTGGATTCTGTGTCTTTCCGCCGGCTTCTCTCTCTCTCTCTGCCCCTCCCCTGCTCATGTTCTGTCTCTCTCTGTCTCTCAAAAATAAATAAAAACATTAAAAAAATAAAAAATTAAAATGCAGAAATGATAAAAGAATTCGAAAATAAAAATCATAGTATTATCATATTTTTTCTAACAAAATCCAAAGGAATCTCTTTATTTATTAGAAATAATATGTTTATTGATGGTGCTATTAAAGTTAACATATAAGAATTAATTTTATTTCTTTATACTAGTTACACACACTTAATGAAATTAAGCTAAAGATGCCAGCTTAAATAGAAGCAAATATATCAAATATCTAGGAATCAAACTAATGAATTATGGATAAGACATCTACACAGAACACTATAATGTATCTTTAGAAAAATTGAAAGAGACTTAAGTGGATAATATCATCTACACATGAATTGAAATACGCAAATTCATTTATAGATTCAATCCCAAGTAAATCCCAAATAAAATCAAAACTTTTTAAAAATTAACAAATTATATGTAAAATTTTGTGAAAAGGAAAAGGAAAAAGAAGTGCTCTATCTTGAAGATAAACAAAATGGGAGGAAACAATGATTTATTATAGTGATAACAGGATTTACTATACAGCTGATTTGAAACAGTTTGATATTGGTATAAAAATGGGCAATTATGCCTCTGAATGGAATAGAGTCCAAGAATAGAACAACATATATATGGAAACTGAATTGAAGATGAAATTTATTGCTGAGCAATGAGTTAATGCTTGTTTTATAAAATAAACATTACTTGCTCAGGTGGAGGGTGATCATATATTTTATTATCCAAATTAGGGCAATTTTCAGTGAAAGAATACTATTTGATAATTCCACCAGAGCCACAGGAAGCTAGGACAATGAGATATATGAGTTAAAAACAAACACATGATTCCCTTTCTCATACAATTAGTAAAAAGCCAGCTTAAGAATATTAAAAATTAATACATGATAGGCAAGGGGTGCCTGAGTGGCTCAGTCAGTTAAGCGTCCGACATTGGCTCAGGTCATGATCTCAGGGTTCCATGAGTTTGAGCCTTGCGTTGGGCTCTGTGCTGACAGCTCAGAGCCTGGAGCCTGCTTCAGTTTCTGTGTCTCCCTCTCTGTCCTTCCGCTGCTCTCACTCTGTCTCTCTCTCAAAAATAAACATTTAAAAATACATGATAGGCAAAACATTAGATTTCCTAGAACATAATTTCTTTACTACTTTGTAGCATGGGAGGTTTCCTTTTTTTTTTAATTTTTTTTTCAACGTTTATTTATTTTTGGGACAGAGAGAGACAGAGCATGAATGGGGGAGGGGGCAGAGAGAGAGGGAGACACAGAATCGGAAACAGGCTCCAGGTTCTGAGCCATCAGCCCAGAGGCTGGCACGGGGCTCGAACTCACAGACCGCGAGATTGTGACCTGGCTGAAGTCGGACGCTTAACCGACTGCGCCACCCAGGCGCCCCAAGCATGGGATGTTTCTTAACCAGGACAAAGGAAACAATGCCAGTATCAAGAATCAGCAAATTTGACTACAGTAAAATCAAGAATTTTTCTCACCAAAAGGTGCCATTAAGAGAGTACAAAGCAAAATATGAAAAAGAATGTATTTGGAACACCTAGTGCAGGCAAAGTGCTTATATTTGGGATATATAAAATATCTATACAAGTCAGGAAGAAAAATGACACCCAAAGAGCAATGCAGGCAAGACAATAAACAGGGACTTTACAAAAGAGGATATCCAAATGTCCGGTTAACCTATGAAATAGACTCAACTTTATTAAGAATCAGAGAAATGCAGTTAAAACCACAATGAGATGTCACTACATGTTCTTTAGAATGGCAAAGGTAAAAAGGGTCACATAATCCATTGTATCTGTGGATGTGGAACAATGGGAAAAGTCTGATTGATGTAAATTACAGGCATGTAAATTGTTACAACCCCTTTGGAAAGGTGTTTGACGTTATTTGTTAGAGTTGAGAACATGTCCAACTCTTTATGAGGGTAAATGGTTTTCTTCTTAATAGGTTCCTAGTGTCCTGACATATCAGGTTTGCCAGACATAACATGATAGCCCTAAATTCCTCTTTAGGCTCAGTGTAGGACTCTGGCTACTTACAAGATTGATTTTGATATACAGAGAGAAAATTGAAAATAATATTCTAGCACAAAAGAACAATTATGCACAAGGGTGCAGAGTTAGAAATTAAACATATTTTGCTGTGGACAATGAGGATCATCTAACCACAATGGAACCTTTATTTAGGAACAAAAACAAATTGATAAAAATATGATACAACATAGTAGTCCAGATTTTCTCCTAAATTTCTATGTGAACTTAAATATTTGAGTACTTGCCATTAAGACAAATTTTCCACAACTATAAAAGAAATTCTTTAGACTATTTTTTTCCCTAGCTGTAGCATGCTCCAGTAGCTTATGAAACCTAATATTCTGATAACGATGAATACTTTCCAGATGGGCAAATGGCCAAACATTATTTTTCTCTCTCTCCATCATAAGTACCTTCTTGACTAGAGGAGGTAATGGTATCCCGGCAACAGATAAGCAATGCTCCATTTATTGCCAAAGATTATATTTTAATGAACTTTGGAAAAAGGAAGTCAAGTTGACTATAAGGTTCTTTGATTAATTTGATGAAAATCTATAAACATCTGACCTAGCTCATTAACACCTTAATGAAGACAGAAGAATCTCTTATGCTCAATTTCCAGAGAACAAGTGTTGTGTGTGGCATTTTGATTTTTCCAGCCAAAGAAAAATGAGGTCCATGAAGTAAAATTTGCATATCTATAGGTCAATGTGAATGTAGCAATCATCAAACAACTGGGATACTAAGGACCTCATGGATGACCTTATTATCCTCTTTTCTATTTCCCTTTCCTCCTTCCCTGTTTTATTACTGACTTGAAGTTACACAGCATAAGTCTACAACTACCTGAAAGACAGGTTCCCCATGGAGGTGGTTGAGAATGCCAAATATTTATTGAGTAATTACTCTTATTTTGAGAACACTGGAGTTGAGAGAGACACCGAGAAAAAAAACAAAAACAAAAACAAACATAGATGATCTTTGGCCCTGGGAAGCTAGCAGATTTGGTTGATTACAATGACAAAGAGTTTGTTAGAAGTATTTTTAGACAGTTGATGGAATTTGGGGGAACACTGTAGAACCAGTATAGAACCAGGCTCAGTTATAACAGGCAGGACCACAACCAGATCCTGAAGTGAATTCCCCTGTTTAATGGACTAGGAATTCCACTTTGAAGTCTCTGATTCTGTTACTTCCTGATGTTAAAAAGAGAACTCCTTTCAGGTCCCTCCTGAGTCCTAGGTCAGTCTTGAGCTCCTGAGTCAAAATCTTGCCTGCGTATCTGATGGGTGGGATCTAGTGCACTTGTCCAGGCCACAAAGGCAAGGGAATTGGGAAAGCAGATGATCCAGTATTTTTATCTTCTATAGGGGGGCATATTTTCCCTAAGCCTCATAAGGTAGGGGATTCCCCAAATAGAGAAGGCTGTTAGATGCTTCAAAGGGAAAATTTCACAGCATATTTACAGCTTACACTCTGCTAAGCAGCAAAGACAAATGCCCAGGCAATGTTGCAACTGTATAGAAACTGCTATTAGAAGAAAAATAGAAGGACTTACTCAGACTGAGGTAGTAAAAGAATAACACCTGTGGTAGGGAACAGGTAAAGCGAACAAGGAAGAAGAGTATTTGCTAGATAAAAAAACAAGAAAGAATATGAACAACAAGTGAAGAAGTCCCCAAATTTGCATCATTCTCTGAATATGTTACATCTATTAAAGAAGAAGCAGTTGGATATTAAGATGCACCCTAAAGGACAATTGGTATTGCAATAAAAAATGGAAATGGGCTGGAAATTCACATGTAGTAGGACCTACCAAGAGCTACAGCAAACTGAAATTGATCAAAAGAACAGATTTTGCCTTCAAGAAGTTTATTTCACCAACACAAGACAGCAGGGACCCTACCTAATTTTACATGAGAATCCTGTTTCTTGAATTTCATATCTATTATCTCATCCTTTTCTTCTTGCTATAATAAATTATTAGATCTTGTCTTTTTAAATGTTTATTTTGAGAGAGAGAGAGAACATGAATGAGTAGGGGAGGGGAAAAGAGAGAGGCAGGGAGAGAGAGGGAGAGAGAGAGAATCCCAAAGGTTCCACATTGTCAGTGCAGAGCCCAATGTGGGGCTTTATCCCATGACCATGAAATCATGACCTGAGCTGAAATCAAGACTTGGACACTTAACCAACTGAGTCACCCACAGGCACCCCTCAGATCTTGTTTTTCATATGTTTCTATTTCTAAAACATTCCCTGACTCTGAATGTCAAATCAATTCTCACTCAGTGTTTTGGATATTTCTTCAATTAGGAGACTTTTGTGAATTCTTCTATGGGGTCCTGACTGGGAGAGTTACTGCTTTTTTATTATGTGACCAAGAATGTTCCTGAATTTCAGTTCTGTTAGAATTTTATCAAGTGGGGCATGAGAGATGCTAATGTGTAAACTGATGATCTGATTTTTGCAAATTTATGTGATAAATATCTGTGGTATAGCCCTTTCCAGTGGAGACTCTTAAAAACTGTACAGTTTGAAGTCAATATAGTTTTAGGGAACCAACACCGATACTGAAATTTTTGGCAATGGTGCTTGCCTGGTGACTAATTTTCTAGGCAAAGTACTTCCTTCATCATTTTAGGAACGTATAGTCACAAATGAGTTTGGCTGTTTTATTTTCTCCCCGTTGTTAACCTAGCAAAAAGAAGAGTGTTTATAAATTGTCTATCATTTTTCTCCTGATAAAATGGACGAATCTAGGAAATTTGTAACAAGAAGGCTAAAGCAAGTATATAAAACACCATATTAATAGGATGTAAATTACCTATCAAGTTATTAGGTTAAATGACACTTGGGATAGTAACACTGACATAGAATTGATTAGCCTGATATAGACTGTTTAAGAAAATTACATGCCTGAAGAAGATTATGTAACATGAAACAATCTTTTAAGAGAAGGAGTCAAACTTTTATCATATAAACCTAAAATTATCTGCAAATACTAGAGTAAAGCCTAGAAGAAAATTAATGAAATTATGTATCAACCAGTCTAATTCTTTTTTTTTTTTTTCCAACGTTTATTTATTTTTGGGACAGAGAGAGACAGAGCATGAACGGGGGAGGGGCAGAGAGAGAGGGAGACACAGAATCGGAAACAGGCTCCAGGCTCTGAGCCATCAGCCCAGAGCCTGACGCAGGGCTCGAACTCCCGGACCGCGAGATCGTGACCTGGCTGAAGTGGGACGCTTAACCGACTGCGCCACCCAGGTGCCCCTCAACCAGTCTAATTCTTAAGTTGACTTGATTAGATATGGACCAGAGATAAATAGTATTTAATTCAATATTAATTGAATAAAAGAAAAATAATAAAATGAATAAATAGATTCACTCAACAAATATTTACTGCCTAATGTGGCTGCATATACCACAAAATTTTAAATGTGATGAGGTAACAGGGTAAATATATGCATTGATGCTCTAAAATAATTTAAGTAGAAACATACTTAAAATGTTGTTCTATTGCCACAGTAATGGTATGCCAGAATTTAGTCCTTAGTACTCTTGTCCATTTACATACACTTATTTGGTGAGCTCATCTCTTCAAATTTAAATACCATCTGGAAGTTTACTGTTCCCACATACATGGCTACAGAACAGACCTTTCTCCCAAATGAGATTTAAAAATCCAAATACCCACTCAACATCTCTTCTCAGTTGTCTAACAGACACTTAAAAACTTAACTGGTCTCACAATTATTCCTGCCAAGTTTGTATACCTGCATTAAAGGATAATTTTCAAAATAAAAGTGAAAGCATGACTTTAGTAGGGATATAAAATAACCATGTGTTGGGCGCCTGGGTGGCGCAGTCGGTTAAGCGTCCGACTTCAGTCAGGTCACGATCTCGAGGTCCGTGAGTTCAAGCCCTGCGTCAGGCTCTGGGCTGATGGCTCGGAGCCTGGAGCCTGTTTCCGATTCTGTGTCTCCCTCTCTCTCTGCCCCTTCCCCGTTCATGCTCTGTCTCTCTCTGTCCCAAAAATAAATAAAAAACGTTGAAAAAAAATTTTTTTAAAAAAATAAAATAACCATGTGTTAAAGACCGTATTTAGCTCATTATTAATCAGGTAATCAATAGGATGTTACAAGCAATTCCTAGAATAATACTAACAGCAGACACATTAATAGATCAGGAATGTTGAAAAGAATGTGCAAATGGAGGCTTAACTGTTTTCTACCTGTGTGGAAAGGAAGTCAACTGAATTTCTACTGGATAGAGTTTGGGTGTCTACAGATAAGAGTGATTTTATATTGCTATCAGTCATATACAATTTGCAAAGTTCTAAACTCGCTTAAAACCATTAAAGGGCTCAAATCCATCCACAGAATCAGAATCAGATGACCTGGAGGGATGTTTTCTACACAGTGAATAGTTAAGAATGAGGGGGAAAAATGACCAGATATATTGGAAAAACAGAACTTAGCCTTCTCCTGTTTTCAGCAAAATTACTGAAACATTCACTTCAATAAGGAAAAAAGAAAAGGTTAACTTTGGAATGTTATGGGGCACAAGAAAACAAAAGCAAAGAATTAGTAAATCAATTATGTAGACCTACTCAACTATGAGTGTAAAAAAGTTAATTAGTTATGTATTAGAAATTTAAAACTAAAACTATAGATGGCAATAAAAAGATAGACAGGTTTTCAAAGGGTAGGTGAAACATGCTTAGGCTTCTGGTCCTATTCAAGTGAAGGAATTTAAATTTTTAGAAGTATGTAATTAAAAATGCAGTTGATCCCTGAACAACAGGGGGTTTTGGGGTGCTGACCCCTACATAGCTGAAAATCTACATATACCTTTTGATTTCCCAGAACTTAACTACTGATAGCCTATTGTTGACCAAAGTCTTATTGATAACATAAATGACTAACACATATTTTGTATACGTATTATATACTGTTTTCATTCAAAAGAAAATGTTATTAAGAAAATCATTAGGAAGAGAAAATGCCCTGACAGTACTGTACTGTATTTATTTATATAAAAAAAAAGGAATCCGGGCTGCATGGGTGGCTCAGTTGGTTAAGCTGAGCTCCAACTTCAGCTCCGGTCATGATCCTGTGGTTCACGAGTTCAAGTCCCATGTTGGGCTCTGTGCTGACAGCTCGGAGCTTGGAGCCTGCTTCGGATTCTGTGTCTCCCTCTGTCTCTGCCCCTCCTTAACCTGCACTGTGTGTCTCTCTCTTTCAAAAATAAATAAACATTAAAAAACCTTTTTTTAAATAAAATAAAAATTTTAAAAATCCACAAGTAAGTTGACCCACACAGTTCAAACACTTGTTGTTTAAGGGTCCACTGTATATGTTAAAAATTTTAGTGCTAAATAATTAAGGTAATTTGACCTTAATATAATCTATTGTTACTAAATCAAAACAGAATTAAATACAGTACACAGAGTAAAATACAGTAAAAAAAATTCATCTGAACATAGGAAGGTAGAAAAAAAAAGAAGTTAAAGCAAAGGAAAACAATTCAAAATAGAAAACACACCAAACAATAGTAGAAATAAATTAAAATATATTAATAATAATGATGGACATATAGAGATTAATTTGTCCCTCCCAAATGATAATTTCTGCCATATACTGCATAATGTCACATCTGAAATAAAACCACACAAAAATGTTTAAAATCAAGGCATAGAGAGAACTAATCTATGAAACACTGACCTAAAAATGTTGATGCAAAAATTTTAATAACATGCAAATGAGAACTTAAAGCAGAATTCCTTAAAATGAATGAATCACATTACATAATAACGAAAGAAAAAATGCACAAAGAAAATATCATAATGTAAACTGACAAAATAACATTCAAATGCATAAGGCAAAACTGTCAGTATTATTTTACAATTAATTTAGTAAATCCATTTTCAAATTCAGAGACTTTTTAAATTCATTTTTATTGTAAACTGAGAGTTCTTGCTTATAAACAATTCAGCAAGTAAACAGAAGACTTGATTACCACAGTTAACAACCTTAATCAATATATGTGTACATATGGCTAATTTACATAAATAGATTACATAATAGATTTCAAAAGAAATCTCAAGCTATTTCAAATAATTGATAGCACATATACCACACTGTCTGTAAATCAATTAAATTTGAAATCAACACAATTAAGTTTTTCCCCCAGACACAAATGTTTGCAAACTTATAAAAACATTACTAACTAACTTATGGGTTAAAAAGAATATCAAAATGGAAATTACCAAATATTTAGAAATGAATGAAAATGAAAGTACTAAATAAGAATACTTGGATGCAGCTAAAGTCATTTAAAGGTAAAAGCACAGCTTTAAAAGGTGTATGCATTGACTTCAAGAAGCTGGGAAAATAACAGGATAGTTAAACTGGGTAAGAAAATATAATACAAAGGATAGGTGTGGATTAATGAAATTTAAAGCACAGAAACAATGGAAAGGAGAAAACTACAACCAGCTTCTCTGTAAATGTAAATAAAAATATGTATCCTTCTACCCACAAAATTCATGGTAAAAGGTACAAAAAGACAACATTAAGAATGAACAAATAAACATAAACAAAAAGAATTGAGTATTTTTAAAATACAAGAGAATATCATAAATTTTTATGATGAATTTGAAAATGTATATTAAATAATTTATTGTCTAACAAAATAATAATTATCAAAATTAGTTTGAGTAGGGATAGAAACTCTTAATAAAGTATAAATATTTATGAAACTAGACCAGTAATAAAAGACACTTACTTAAAAAAAAAAGGAAAAAGACAACAGGAGTAGATGGTGTGACTAATGAGTTTGAACACAACTTTAAAGCAGAGACAATGACTTTCTTATTGAAACTCTCTCAGAGTTAAAAATAGACGGACATATATCCAAATCATTTATCAGGAGTGTATAATTTGATTGTAAAATTTAAAAAAAAGGACTATGCGATAAAATAAAACTATAGGCAAATATTACTTACTAACATAGATGCAAAGTTCCTAAATAAAATTCTAAGAAATACTTTAGTATAATGAGAAATGCATCATGATTGAGTAGTATATCTTAGGAATCCAAGGGTGATTTATCACCATAAAATCTATTTACATTACTTGCCATAGATAAAAACAGAAAAGAAACATGGTCTTTTAAAGAGATAGTCAAAGCATTTGAAAAATTCAACACTCATTTATAATTAAAAATGTATTTTTCTCAACTACCAGGGAACAGAAGGAAAAGGTTACAATGTGAATTAAAAAAAATCTCTACCAATAGCATGCATTATAGACTCAATGGTGACACTCCTTAAATATTCCCATTAAATTGAGGATAATAAAGAAAAGCCTATTTTCCCTATCTCTAAGTAACACTGTATTGGCTACTGTAGTCAATTCAATAAGAAATATGAAATGAATTCATTTTCAATATTCATAATCCAAGAGAACTAAGAACTTTTAAAACCAGTAAAAGAAAATAGCATGTTTGAGAGAAAGCCAACACAGACATTCTTAGAGTGTACAAATAACCAATTTTTTAAAAAGTTAAAAACAAAAACTCCTTAAGTAGAAATATAGGGATAAGGTAACTAAGTATAAATTAAAAGATGTGTATGTTTGTAAAAATAAAAAAACATCACAGAGTATAGTGGACATAACAGATGACTTATAACATAGAGAAATCCCTTATGGATAGAAAGTCTAATACATTCTTCCCTGAAATAAACTATAAGCTACTGTGACGCATCCTCTTGAAGCCCTACCGAGATCAGAATTTTTGTCTTAACTATCCTCTTACTCAGAGTGGGGTTCTCAAGACATGCTTTTGTACTAAGTGACTGTGTTCACATCATTTGTTGTTCTAAGGTCTAACCTAGTGCTGTGGTTACAGTTGAGTTATAATAATAAATATAAGCTTTTGATTTAGCACATTGCTACTTCTTATCTTTAATTAACATTGTACTTTAAGTGGAATTTATTTTTTTTTAAATTCTCCCTTAAGCAGCAGTGCTCAAAACAAGTGGATTCAGCTACATGCAATTGTTTCTAAATAAGAGTTGAAAATTGTTCAAAATCACTGCACTTAGAATCCATGACCCTGAAGACCATATATTCCTATATTTCAATAGCAGATTAAAATTAAACAATGATATTACCGTGTACAGTGATTGTAAAACCCAGGAAATATAGAACTTGAGTGACTTCAATTTTAGCTAAGTAACCACAAGATGTTATTTGTTTCAACTGTTTGGTTCCAGAGACATCTAAAAGCTACTCAGATCAATCTTAAAGACTGATTCAATAGACTTGCAATTTCAGGAATTTAGTGTGAAATGGAATTTTTGTGAAGCTCTGCCTAGCTTTTGTACACACTTCAGAATTGTCTCAGCTATTTGTGTTATCCATTGTTTCACATAAATTTTAGAAATTAAAATTAATAAAAATGTTTTATGGACTTTAAACAAAGGTAGATTAACAAATCTGGCTATGCTGTCTATTGAACACAATTAGGGGAAAGGTAAATTTCTATAATGTCATAGAAATTTGTATAAGACTCAAAGACAGAAATTGTAATATTCTTATTGTTTACCAAGACATAGGAATATGTGGGTATAAATGTTTTATCTCTTTTTCAAACTATAATGTAGTTAAAATTACTGATTCATTATTTTTTTCCTTTGTGGACTGTGATATTTGTTTCATTATATATATATATGTTTTTTTTGCTTAATATTAATTTCACTGACATGATTATATACACAAAGAACAGTCATTTTTTCCCACTGGCTGCAAATTTTTCTGGCCATTATTAGTATTTGTTTCATTTCTTGATTACTACTAAAAATAGTTTGGTATATAAGAGAAGCAAGATCTTAAAAATTATTCTCTCTATAAGTCAACTACATCTTTTGTGTTGCTGTTAGAAACCAGAATAAAGATGAAAGATGTTCCATTGTAATTCCTCTCCCTGAAATTGTTGTATTTGGACTTCAAATTCCAGTTCTCACACCTTTCAAATGAGTACATGTACATTCATGACAGATTAGGGAGGAGGCATCCTTTTCTCTAGTGTACAGTTAATAAAAACCAGTATTCAGGCAGCAGATGAGCTGAGAGAAGAGGCTTCAGTTCCTGGTGCTTTTTCAATTTTTGAATCCAAGTCCTGTCTGAGACTCTTTTCATGAGAAGAATTTTTTAAAGTAATAAATTTCCTCACTTCTTCCTAAAGAGCTGGAGATGACTTCTATTTCATGGAACCAAATGACAACAAAGGTACTTGAACTCCAAAGCCTAGAGAATCAGAGAATGGGGAATATATCTTAGAAATTCAGGGGAGGAAGCTACTACAAGAGTGGGTTTGTCCATGGGGGCTGGGGAGAGAGGAGACTGGCATGGGGAACCTGCACTGTGTCTGTCCCCTCGCCCGGATTCCTGTGAGACCATGTCTATCCCCATAAAGAGAAAAGTTAGTTTTTACAAAGAAATCTGTATGACAAGGAGCCCTTTGCAGTAACAATTTGAAGCCAGGTGACAAAGTGAGATTTGGTCTGGCCACATTGTAGCCTACTTGGAGAGACACAACTGAATATTTGACATTGTACTTTCACCTTCAGGCATTACTTCCCATTTTTTATTGATTAATATTTGTCTTTACATCTAGCTGTCTATACATTTATTCACTGGCAAAAACAGGTATGTTGAGTTGTAGCTATATGTAGTAAAACCTAAATCTAGGGTAACACATTGCTCTTTTCTCCCATGGTTTATGCTTGTTCCAAAGATCTTATACTCTTTCCTAGTAATAATGCTTTAAGGTGTGATAGTAAACAACTAAGTTGACTTTCTTCTAAAGCACAGCACACAAATTTGAAGGCATAATTTTTTTTCCCCAGAACTTACAAAATGTACTTTATCCCTTACTGACAAGGGAACAAACGATTTCTATTTCTGGGCCTTTAGCTATCCTGTCAGAGAAGAAAATGCATTCACTGCACTGGGGTGCTGTCTGTTCTTTGGAAATAATAAAATTTAAAAAACCTAATAATTGACTAAAGTTATTTATTGAAATATATGCCTGAATACACAAGGACCAAATTCCAAGCATGTTGGACTTTTTCTATATTATTGTTTTTCTCAAGAATAATATAAATTTTTAAATAAATCAGCCATTTTTCTTATTTCACTTAACAAGAAAAAATGTATATATCACTTGATCAGTCAGGTCAGTAAAGATGTGAATGAAGCCAGCTAGTGTTAGATGCGTATAGGAGTATAAAACCAATATTGGCTACAAGTTTTCCTCTTGAAAATGTAGGATTTTGATGAAGGTGAAATTTGATAGCTTTAGTTGCTCACTTAAATCTGCTGTGTTTCACTGCTCTGCTACCTTTAGACCCAAAGTCATTTGGTCAGTGTTTAATCATTGTCAAGTTAGGGTGGTATGTTACTACCTCATGTAAGTTCCATGTTTTTAAGTATTTTGCATCTAATCCCTGATTGCAGAATTAAATTCTTTCTTTCTTTCTTTCTTTCTTTCTTTCTTTCTTTCTTTCTTTCTTTCTCTTCCTTCTTTTCTTTCTTTCTTTCTTTCTTTCTTTCTTTCTTTCTTTCTTTCGATAGGATTGAAGGAGAGTAGAAGGGAGTTTTGGGGGAGCGTCAATTTTCTTGATGCCCTTAACTATTATCTATTCTATTCATGCATGAGGTTGAATTTCAGTGAGATGCTCAGTGATGCTGGGGGTAAAGAACAAGCAGGTGGTTTTTGCTCTCCATGGAAACACACTCAAAACATAGAAAGGAACAGAGAAATGACATGGTGAAGGTGATCTAAAAAGCAGTGGTCTGAGGCGCCTGGGTGGCTCAGTCAAACGTCTGACTCTTGGTTTTGGCTCAGGTCATGAGCTCATGGTTCATGGGATTGAGCCCCATATTGGGCTCTGTGCTGACAGGGGGGAGCCTGCTTGGGATTCTCTCTTTCCTCTCTCTCTGCCCCTCTCCCTGCTCGTGTTCTCTCTCTCTCTCTGTCACAAAATAAGTAAGTAAATATGAAAAATCAGCAGTCAAACAATAAGAGCGCTCAGAAAAGGAAACTATTAATATTTTGGCTTCTTCTAGTGAAAATCTAATCTCTTCTCCAAGCCCCATTGCCTGCATTGAGCCTGATGCATAGGAAGCTGCTCACATTAGATTTTAAGGACATGGTCTCTGCAACTGCAAACCTTTCTTTCTGCTTTGGCTTCTGAAAATTATACCATCTCACTCTTCAAATTATAAATCTTCATGGTTAATTATAAAAAGTAAACATTAATCTCCATTTAACTACTATTACTCATCATTCCTTTAAGTGACAGTAAAAGACTATAAAGCTAAAAGTTTAAGCTGAAAAAAATCCACATCTTTGGTCCCTGGTAGGATTGGAACAAATGAGCATGTTTTGAGGGAGTGACAGAAATGGGTCAGAGGTAATATCCAAGTTTTCTGGGGTGTATGGAGCCATAGAAAGGAGAAGACTACTGAAATATATGTAGAGGTTTTTGAATAATTTTACAACTTCACAGTTCTACCAAGAGATGACCTTGTGTAGTCTGAACTTGTATGATCTGAATTTCTTTTGAACTAAAGACATACTTAGAAAGCAGAGTCATCTAGTTAATTTGCTTCCCATAATGAATGAATGAATGAATGAATAATTATTTAAAGATACCAGGAAACCCCTTTAATTCATTCACTCACACACTTTTCAAAGTATTAGCTGAATATGTTTGGCAGTATTAGTGAGTTGATTTTGAGCTGAACATACTGGGGCACCAGGATACCCACATGTAAGGACCTTGAAAGAGAAATTCATGCTAAAAGGATTTTATTTCTAAATCAGTTAAAGCTTGTAAATTTTATTTCAGAGTAAAAACTTATTTTTCAGATAAGGAAATAAAATACACAGCTGGAAATGTAACTATATTACTTGTTTGGGAAAACTTCGTATCTTCGTAGAAATTTAGACATTTCTTCTTTCAACATTAAGGGTATTTCCCAAACCTAAAATTCTATACTTTCACCAGATGATATTTTATTTTGCTTCTCTTGGAAAGAACATATCTGTCCCACTAGGCTGATAATGGCACAAAATGACATAATTTGTTGAAGAGTGAGAAAATGGCTCAAAACCATTGCCTCAAATTCCATCATTAGAGTTATTTGTTTAAAGGCATTGTATTTAATATAAATGGCAATAAAATAATGATGTACATGGTAGTGGTAAACTATCAAGCCATTGCTTATCCCCTGAATCTTGTTGGAAAATATCAAATCCTCTCCAAAATGACTCCAGGCTAAAGCAGTTTTGAACAGGGAATAGGGTCAGTTTTGGTGTCGAGAAGTGCATGAATTGAGAGGGTTTCATCTCCCCCATAATCTTCACTGACTCAGTACCATACCCCTGAAAAATCTTTTTTTTTTTTGTTTCCAAACAGGAGTAGTTTGCTTTTACTTTTAAAATTTTTTAAATGTTTATTTATTTTTGATAGAAAGAGAGAAACAGCGCGTGTGTATGCACACAATCGTGCGTGGGAGTGGGAGGAAAGGCAGAGAGAGAAGCAGAGACAATCCCAAGCAGGTTCTGCACTGTCAGCGTGGAGCCTGATGTGGGGCTCATCCCAGGAACCACAAAATCATGACCTGAGCCAAGATCAAGAGCCCGAGTGCTCAACAGACTGAGCCACCCAGGCATACCAATAATTTGCTTTTAAATAAATCTCTGAGTTAAGTCCCAGCTTCCCTTTCCAGATTTCTGCCCCAGCATGGCTGCAGCAGCCCCTAAAGTGGAAGGTCACAGATGAGCTGTCTCACTGAGTAGACATAGACAAACTTCCTCTGCCAGCAGGCCTTGCACAGCCAGGTTTCCTATGAGATAACCAAATGGTTGATTGGGTGCAAGTGAGTCGGAGCAGAAAAGCATTCTAAAATGTAACCCAGATAAGCCTAGAGAAACGTCATTTTGACTATGGCTGCTCATAAAATGAGTTCTGGTTTCTTTTTTTTTTAATTTTAATTTTATTTTTTAAATTTACATCCAAATTAGTTAGCTTATAGAGAAACAATGATTTCAGAAGTACATTCCTTAGTGCCCCTTCCCCATTTAGCCCATCCCCCCCTCCCACAACCCCTCTAGCAACCCTCTGTGTGTTCTCCATATTTAAGAGTCTCTTACGTTTTGTCCCCGTCCCTGTTTTTATATTATTTTTGCTTCCCTTCCCTTATGTTCATCTCGAGTTCTGGTTTCTTGATGTTTATGCTGCGTGCCACTTTGATGCTCACTCTGAAAGCATCTCAACTGAGGAGTCAAATAATTCTGAGAAATCATCCCATTTTATCTCTTTTTAAAATAACAGCTTTTTGTCATCTCATCTTTTAATTTGATTTATATACCACCTCTATAGAAGTTTTTGTATTTTGGGAGGTCAGCAACAGCTCTCTATAGCATATTCTTTTTTCAGTCCATATTCTCTTCCCAGAGGTTGACAAAGTTAGAAACTCTTTCCTTCTGGATATTTCTTTTCTCTCTTTGTTAAAACAAGTATTTGACAGAATCTTCTGAAACTCATTTAGGTTTTGTTCTTGAATTTAAGTACAAAGTCAACCTCTCACTCTGTGATTGCAGTTCTATACTGTGCTGCCTTGTTTCTTACCACTGAAGTTTCTCCATTGTCTGTTTTCACACATTTCTTTAAACATTTTAAAACTGCTGTCATATCTCCCCTGGACTCTCATCTTCTTAAGGATGCCCTAATTCCTTTAATTGTTTCTCACATGGCATATTTTCAATGTTTCTAACATCTTGGTCATTCTTCATGATCTTTGTGTCTATTACAGAGCAGCTCCATGTAAGGGTTAAATTATAGTGTAGGGCTAACGTTTAGCTTGAAAGATAACAACTTTGTTCTGACACTGAAGGTCAAAAGATAACAGTCTTGCTTTTACTCTTGTAAATCATACTTCATACTCTTGTGAATCAGGCTTTACCAATGAAGGAAACAAAAGCTCAAAAAAAGAGCATCAGAGACAAGGTCAAGGAGATCCACTGGTTGCAACTTAGCGGCAGAAAGTCTAAAATAATCACCTCTTTCGATAACTGTTTCTGACTTATCTGGCAACTGTTTCTAACTCATCTGGGAACCGTTTCTCTGTTCTGTTCCCAGATAATGATAAAACGATGTGATCGGCTTTAAAAATTCTGTACCCCGGCTGTTCGGGGCCACACTCTTATCAAGAGTGTTGGTCCCGATCTGTCGGCCTTGCCTCTCATTGTAATAAACTTTGTTGCGACTGTCACTGGTGCCCGTAGCATTATGTTTCAGGAGTCGTGTGGATGCAACACTCCAGTAACTGCATGTAACTCTCCTATGCAGAGAAGAGCAATACTTCCACACTCCTCCTATTCTAGTTTTTTACACGCATACTCTTATGTAAACTGAATTTCTATTAACATTTTTTTTTGTAGTCACAGTGCAAGGTAGATTAAAATTGAGCCTGCTGCTTCTTAACATGATGATGTTTTTACCTATCTCAGTCTTACTTTAACTTGAACAGCGGATCTTTTAAACTCATTTGCTATCCCCACATTTATCCCTGTTAAAGTTCATGCCATCAGATTCAGCTCATTGCTCAGGCTTGCCATGATCTTTTGAGATTTTTATTTTGTCATCTAACATAGTCATCCTCCTTTTCAAAATCAGGACACTGACTGGTTTCTGAGCATATTTTTTCTTTATTGTCATACAGATTATGATAAAAATGTTTGTGTCACAGTGTCAAGAACTATCCTTAAGGTTGACAGCAATCTAGTAATAAATACTTTTTAAGCTTGGTTTATTCAGTTATTAATATCCAAGTGTAAAGAGGATCCATAACCTGTTTTTTTTTTTAAATAAAAGCTGTTAAATTGCTCAGTAAAAAAATAAATATGGGACTTCTCATGATACATATATGCCTAATAACCTGGTCAAAGTAGAAAATTAAGTGACTGATAAGATGTGCTTTCAGTAAATTTATGGTGGCTCCCAACAATCACTGCTTCTTTTCTTAAATGCTTTTGAAGAATCCCTTTGAGCTCATATAAATCTATAATTCATGGAATTTCAAGCAATTGCCATTCTCCAGATTTCTAGAATCTCTCACATTCTCCATACTTTCATGGAGAGCACTTGTGTTGGTTTGGCAGACTAATTTTTCAGTTCTCTCAGTAATTAGAAAATGTACAAAATAAAAACAAATAATACGGTGATGTCATGATCAAAGTGGGTTGGGCATTTCAGTTCCAAGTCAGAGGTGGATGCGAGTGTTCAGGAGCCCTAATTAGATGACTACTGGAACCAAGTGTCCAGCCATCTGCTTTTGGACATCCTTCTATCTTTTGTCCACTCTGCAAAGAAAGTAAGTTAGCCTGATTTTAAGGGTCCCTGGGAAAATGTATTGCTAGGAGTTGGAGAAAACTCAGGTGATGTAAGAACTACAGGATTGGAGTTGACACGTTCATGACTTCGATTTTCATTAGCTCCAGTCCATTAAACAAGCATTTGCCAATGTAATACTGTATGCATAAAACAACTGAAATATTCATTAAATGGAAAAATGACTGAAGATGCAGGCCAACCGTTTCTCCCAGAAAGTTTTGCTGCAGGAATACAGCTCACCAGGGTCTACTGCTTTGCCATTCAGTTTAATTTTTTGAATTTAAGGTTTTTAAATATCTGTGCCCCATCAGGCAAATATATTTAAATGAATGTTTATGATGGAAACTATTTTTCCTTGGAGCAAACAGTTGAAATATTAGGTTTTCAAATATTTTTCATAGGAGGTTGTAACCTATACAATTCAAGTACACAACCTACACAATCACACAGGGCTAGGCCTCTTATATTTTAAGTAGAGATACTTCCTCTGATAAATCAGTTTGATTCAGTGTCCCACAACATCCTTTCACAAAAGAAAAATTGGTTATTCAATGAATGAAATCTATCTACCAGCATTGTACTAGACATTCTGAAGGGAAAAGCAAGATATTTCACTGCCTTCAGACTTACAATGTAATGGAGACATTAGATAGAAACAGATATTAGTATCAAACTAGGTAAAATAATTCAGTGGGAAGAGAATGGTCTGAGTAAAATTAGGGATCAATTTAAAATTAGAGGAATCATACTGTATTCATTTCCTTTTTTTAAATTTTATTTAAATCCAAGTTAGTTAACATATAGTATATAATGGTTTCAGGAGTAGAATTTAGCAATTCATCAGTTACATATAACACCAGTGCTCATCCCAACAAGGGCCCTCCTTAATGTCCATCACCCATTTAGCCCATCCCCCTACCCAATACCCCTCCAGCAACCCTCAGTTGGTCCTCTGTATTTAAGAGTCTCTTATGGTTTGTCTCCCTCTCTGTTTTTATCTTATTTTTCCTTCCCTTCCATTATGTTATCAGTTTTATTTCTCTAATTCTTGGTTTCAGCTCAGGTCATGATCTCCTGGTTCGTGAGATCAAGCCCCATGTCCAACTCTGTGCTGGAGTGCAGAGCCTCCTTGGGATTCTCTCTCCGTCTCCCTCCGTCTCTGCTCCTCCCCCACTAGCACAAACTCTCTCTCTCAAAATTAATGTTTATTCATTAAATAATTAAAAAATTGTCTATTTTAAAGATACAATGTAATTAATTTTGAAATTTTTTCCCATAAATCTCCAAGGTTCTCTTCTACCCCTTGGTAATTTAATTCCAAACCTTTGGTCTTCTTTATATGACTATCATCTTGCCTTTTCCAGAATGAAATATGTGGACTTTTGTGAGTGACTTCTTTCTCTTAGCACGATACATTTTCGATTTCTCCATAGTGTTATATGCATCAGTAGTTCATTCCTTTTTATTGCTGAGTAATAATAGCTGTATGGCAATCTTACAGTTTTTTTCCATTCATCAGCTGCTAAATATTTGGGCTATTCACATTTGGGAACTACTATAAATAAAACTGCGTGGAAATTCAAAGACAAGTCTTTGTGGGGATGTATGTTTTCATTTCTTTTGGGAAAAAAACCTAGGAATGAGATGGCTAGGTGTCATGGAAATTGGATGTTTAAATTTTGAAGAAACTGCCAAAATTTTGTCTAAAGTGAATGTTCTATTTTCCACTTCCAAAAGTGATATGTAAGAGCTCTAGCTTCTTTTGTTCCTTGCCAATATCCCACATTGTCAAAATCTTCAATAGGTATGTAATAGTATCTCAATGTGATTTTAATTTGCATTACTCTAATGATTTATAATTTTGCCATTATTTTTATGTTTATTTGCCAAACCTCTCCTTGAATAAAGTGGGTTTTTTTTTAAGGTTTGCTATTTTTTCAAATTTTTATTTGATTAAATTTGGATTCTTAAAGTTTTAGATATTTTTATAAACTCTAGATAAAAGTCTTTTTTTCAAATACATGTTTGTCAAATATTTACTCTAGTACTTTTCACTACAGCTTGCTTCTTAGATAATTTATACATGCTTTCAATATTTTTTCGATACTTAAAAACAAATTGACCATTATGTTCTGCCAGATTCTATTCAGCATAGGCAGAATCAAGTTTCTAGTCTAAACACCCAATTTATCCAGTCACCATGTAACCTGAATAGATCTCACCCTGACCTTGATCTCTAATCTTTAGGGTCTTTCTGTGATGTCCATGTGTTGGCCATTTGCTTTAAAACTTGTTGTCATACAAGACTATATCTGAAAAGGATATATATTGGAAAGGAGACGATAGTTTAAGCCAATGGGATGTCCAATCATTCATTCTATGAATAAATGGGAAAATATGAAAGAAGTTAAGGAAAACTGAATTTTCCTCTTCATCTTGAAGATTACATATATATTTTTAATTGAGTAATTTTGAATGTTTCTGGGCTATAAAAGGAGAATAAAGCCCAGTAAATTATCATCAATATAACTATTTTGTTTTTCTACAAAGGAGGTTAAGGATAAACTGAGAACGTATGAAAGTTTTAATTAAAAAAAAAAAGATTGCAATTCCAGATAGTGTGAATGATAAAGTATCATTTGTTAGTTTCAGAGATGGAAAAATGAGAATACCTTAGAATGCTGTTTAGAACCTTGTTCCTATGGGCAGTGTCAATTGTGTTCCTCCAAAAAGATAGAGGGATTGATGTGATGATGTCATTAAATTCTAGGATTTTAAATTGTTTCAATGCCAGGAAGGAAGTGTGGCAGTTCCAAATTACTAACTTATTTATTTATTTATTTATTTACTTATTTATTCATTTACTTACTTACTTACTTAAGATGTTTCTTACAAAAGCTGGGTAAGAATAAGGAACAACAGGCCAAAATCATTTTCAGTGACATTTATCTTTAAATACTCATTGAATTAGAATCATGAGTTATGAAGGCAGTGGTGTGAAAGAAAATGCCTATATCAGAAAGTAACATTTTATAAAATGTTTAAACTACTTAGTCAACTTGACTCACTTTCTTATACTTTTTAATGCAGTAAAATCTCTTAATTGTTGCTATTTCTCCATATGCAAATATCCTAGTTATTCACTAAATAATTTACTAATATTAATTGATTGTAAAATGGGAATTGACTTCCTTCTCCACCACTTCCTTCATCTTCTCCCTCTATTCAGTCTTTCTAATGCCTTTCTCATGATGTTTGCTGATGCTATTCCCTAATCAATAATGTTCTCACCTATTCCTAAGGATATACTAACCACTTTCTATACTTTATTCCAATCCTCACCATTCCTTAAAATCTTCCTTGTCTATCATAAGCTAAGTCACAAAAAATTCATGCTGCTTTCCTAATTTTCAATTCTAAAGACATTTTCATTCCTCACCATCCTTGCATTATCAAAAGCATTTTAAGGTGTTACCACCTCAACTTTGAAATCATCTTCCATAATGACGTCTGTTGTAGGCATGTCATACAGTTTCTGTTTGTTATTATAACTAAAAGTCCATTTTAAGTGCCAACTTCACTGCTTATACTCCTACTTTAAGAGGCCTTATTAGCATCTGTGTTTTATACTCCTTGATATTGACCCTCTTGGTATCATTTTAGGACCTAAGATGTGTATCTTCCAAACAGCAGCCAATAGCAGGAGTGGTTGTATGGAGGGATACCCTGTATAGAATGTGGGAGCAAAAGTCTTGAATCAATATAAAGTATGATTTATGTAAGATCATCTCCTCTGCATACATTATCACACAATCTGCACTGGGTGAGATAAGTAGCAAAGGATTCATGTATTCTAGATTCTGCTAAATATCACTTAATTAGAAGTAAATTCACTTAAGCAGCTCTGTTACTACCCATGACTTCAAGCTGCTTAGTTTTTTAATGCTGGGCTTAAAACAGCTGAACACAAACCTAGGGGAAGAGGAGTACACGTTAAGTTTTCTGGCCTATAGCATCAACTCTAGTCTAGGTGACATCAGCAAGAACAGAGAACCTGATCTTCTATAACCCAACAGAACCTGTTTCACTCCCATTCACTTCTTCAGTGTATGTCAGAGCAATTTATTACAAATCTCCATCTCATGACAAGATTATTTCTACTTTTACAACATTTACTTTTTATTCCTCTCATGAGGAAAACCCTCAATTTCTCTCTTCTCTAAAAAATTTCTACTTATTCCTCAAGTTCTACCTGGAGTGTCATCTGTTTACTTAAGCATTTTCTGTCCCTTTGTTTGACTGTTTATGATCTCCCTTCCTGTGGGTGAAATCCTGTTGTGAAATCTATTGTATCTTCCTTTTAGCTGGGTATAATTAATGCTTTGTGAGGTGTTTTAAATTTTAAAATGGTGGTGTATTATCTCAATTAAATTTCGGTGCACTGAGAACCATGAACATATTTGATCTTTTCTTGTTATGTACCAGAGCACAGAGAGAGAATACCAGTGAATTGATTGAAATGAATTGAAATCAATGATATAAGATCAACATGCCCAACAGTGACTATGTACAGAGCACTTTCGTCTGCTGATTGGATTGTTCTTCAATATACCAGCCCTAATATAACCTTAAATCAACAAATATTCTCTATTTGCTACTGGTATAAATATTTGATATAAGTTATTCTCCTCTCCCCATCTCTGCCCATTGGAAGTACACTCCCACACTGAATCTGGACTGCATTTGCTTCAGCCAACTTGTTTTGGCCAGGAAGATTTGTAAAGTACCTGCACATCAGTCCTTTATCTGCTTTATGGAACCTGGAGACTGCCACGTGCAGAAGCACAGGCAAGCTTCTTGAAGGATGAGAGATCATGTGGAGCAGAGTCAAGCCAACCCAGTTGAGATTCTGTAGCCCAACCAGCCTACCAACTGACATGGGAGGGAGGCAGTCCTAGACCATTAATTCCAACCAAGCTAACTCAGTCTTGGAGTCACTTAGTCCACCTTCAGTATCATGAAAAATAATAAATGCTTGTGTTAAGCCAATAAGTTTTGAGACCATTTTTAAGTAAAACCTGATTTCTGAAATCACAGCATGCAGAGGGAATTGGTTTTAAATTGGATTTATGGCTACCTAGTAGTTTTAGGACAACTATGACAAAATATTACATATTAGTCTAACATTGCAGAGTTAGCTGTGTGCCCAGGATTTGAGGAGCATATGGAAGGATCCTTCTTTTCTGAAATGCATGTTCTAGTCTAGAACTGTTCCACTACAGACTACCTGAGGGAAATGTAATATTACAAATTTAGTTCCACAGGTTGTACGGGTGAGTTTATTTAGTCAAGTATCTAATTCTTGAGAGAATGGGATATAGAGCAATCTCCCTTTCTATTTTCTGTAAAAGTTCACATAATATTGGGATTATCTATTCATTATGAGTTAGAACTATCTCTAAATCACTCTGAGTCTTTTATATATTAGGCCAATAGATACAATTTTCACAAATCATTCAAATCTTAAATTGCTTTAAGATTGACTTATTTAGGGGCGCCTGGGTGGCGCAGTCAGTTAAGCGTCCGACTTCAGCCAGGTCACGATCTCGCGGTCTGGGAGTTCGAGTCCCGCGTCAAGCTCTGGGCTGATGGCTCAGAGCCTGGAGCCTGTTTCCGATTCTGTGTCTCCCTCTCTCTCTGCCCCTCCCCCGT
The DNA here is from genome assembly GCF_022837055.1 of Prionailurus viverrinus. Lineage (NCBI taxonomy): Eukaryota > Metazoa > Chordata > Mammalia > Carnivora > Felidae > Prionailurus > Prionailurus viverrinus. The sequence goes on along the minus strand of NC_062572.1, from coordinate 65,784,739 downwards.
TCATGCTCTCTCTCTGTCCCAAAATAAATAAACGTTGAAAAAAAAATTAAAAAAAAAAGATTGACTTATTTAAAATTTCTACTTATACAGTATTTGGTAGGTTATATTTGGTAGGAATCTTCTACTTCATTTATGCTTCCAAATTCATAATACTTTCTCTATACTTTAAAATATATAAAATATTACATATGTGTGTGTACACACACACACACACATATATATAGTTTATTTCTGCATTTTTGTTCCTTGGTCACTTTTGCTATAAATTTGTGTGTTTTAACAGATTTTTCAAAGAACACTTGCTTTTAGCTTTGTTGATTCCTTTCTTTCCTTTTAATTTAAATTTCATTAGCATTTATTTTACTTACTATTTTCTTTGTTTTAATTCCTTTTATTTACAGTTTTTCTTTTAAATATCTTGTATATTTAGCTTAATTAATTTTTTCAGATATAATCCTTTTGGTGTAAAACTTACTTCTTTTTGTTTTTAATTTTTTTTAATGTTCATTTATTTTTGAAAGAGAGAGACAGAGCGCAAGCAGGGGAGGGGCAGACAGAGAGAGACAGAATCGGAAGCAGGCTCCAGGATCTGAGCTGTCAGCACAGAACCTGACGTGGGGCTGGAACCCATGAACCTCGAGATCATGACTTGAGCTGAAGTCGGACACTGAACTGACTGAGCCACCCAGGCGCTCCTGTAAAACTTATTTCTAAATAATGCTTCCTCTTCACTCCACAAGTTTTGATGTGGTATGAGTGCACCATACTGATTTTCAAATGTTTTCTAGTTTCTATCATGATGTAGTAATCTTTTTTGTTTTTCCTTAAGCTTTTAAGTCTGTAAGATGTAAGTATCAGTTTGTAATCAGTGACTTTTCTATCAAAAAATATTTGTTTTTGTATCTTATCCTGATGTTGCTCACAATATGGAGCTTATTTGGTTTTTATTTAGAATGAAATGGAGTTACACATGAAGAATGGAATCTGAAAACTGTCTTTTTGAGTGTATCAAAAAAAGTTTTTGCTGGGTTTTTTTTTGTTTATTTATTTTTGAGAGAGAGAGAGAGAGAACACAAGCAGAGTGAGGGGCAGAGAGAGAGAGAGAGGGAGACATAGAATCTAAAGCAGGCTCCAGGCTCTGAGCTGTCAGTGCAGCACCCTAAGCAGGGCTTGAACCCACAAACTCTGAGATCATGACCTGAGCGGAAGTTGGACACATAACTGACTGAGCCACCCAGGCACCCCTGCTATTTGTTTTTTAATATTTAAGGAGTGCATATTGTATGTCAAAGATTACAAGAAGTGTTTCATTTAAAAAATCTCATTACTTTTTTTTTTCATGTTTACCAGTTCGTTAAAGGATATGAAAAACGAAACAAATCAATAGGTCCTGAACAAAGGAGTTTCTGTTTTTTTGGAGCTTGGAGCCCAGCTTGGTGGCAAGTGGAAATGTTCTGTTTCCCCAAGTATGGAAGCTCTCAGAAAAAGCTACACAATCTCATTTCATCCTGTTTTGTTTTGTTTGTTTGTTTGTTTGTTTGTTTGTTTTTAACATACATTAAACTGAGGCGTGGAAATGTTCAGAACCACTACATAAGCAATAGGGTTGCACCTGGGGTTGAAATTCAAACGAAATTACTCCAAAGCCTTTGCTCTTAACCAAGATGTTACTTTATTCCTTCTCATAAACTCACTATGTATAAATATGTTACTGTTCATATACAGTTATCTAACTTTCTAGTTTTTGAAATAAATTGAACAATAAAATAAATTTTATCCCAGGAAGTAATAATGCAAGTATTCATGTGCTGTTCATATTTTTTTAAAGAAGTCTTCTTCTTTTTTTTAATGTTCATTTAATTTTGAGAGAGAGAAAGAGTGTGACTGGGGGATGGGCAGAGAGAATCCCAAGCAGGTTCTGCACTGTGTGTGCAGAGTCCAAAGCAAGACTTGATGCAGGGCTCGAACTCACAAACCCCAAGATCATGACCTGAGCTGAAATCAAGAGTCGGACACTTAACTGACTGAGCCACCCAGGAGCTCCAATTGTCCATATTTAAGAAGATGTGTGTGTGTGTGTGTGTGTGTGTGTGTGTGTGATAAAGAGGTAAAGAAAAATAATTTTTCAAAAATTGAAACAGAATACTAAAAAAAACTGGAAAGAAATCAAAAAGTAGTTGTACAACTTTGCCGTCAATATTATGAATGATTAGTGGATGTGGATAAGTTGTTTGAGCTCATTATTCCTTTTTTTCACAATAAGAGGTGGTGATTAAATAATCTCTTAGGTTCCTTACAGTTTTGATAATCCTTGAGAAGCTCAGAGTGTTGCATCATCCTAGGCAAGATGACGGTGATATTCTGGGGAAGACACATCCTTCCAAAGACATTTCAAACTACACATACATATTAGCCTTTTCAAAAAATGCAGATATAGAGTTAGCTGTAAAAGGTAGTCATGAAAATGTATAATTTGAAGTCACAAGATTATAGGTTTTCAAAATGGAAGAGTTTTCATCCACAGGACCAAGCATAGCAACTGGCCCCTTACAAGGACTCAATAAATATTTTCTGAATTAAATTAAATGTTATTGGTTTCCATCAATGTCCATCAATTAATAGTCATGTATTATACTTTAGGTGTGGGATCACTGCCCAACAGCCTAAGTGCCAACCCTTCAAGGCAGGAGTTGTTACCTACAGTCCTTTTCTTAACAACTAACAAGAGGGTGAAGAAAGCATTCTCATGGTTTAATTTGATCTAATGGGGAAAATGCATTTCCTTTTTAGATTTGTTGAAAGCAACTCTTTTTGAGTAAAATGACACCTGTCAAGTTCCTTGATGGTTTCAGTTTTTCTGAAAAAATTACAGGCATAGAAAAGCACACCAGGCTGGTCCTAAGCACTTCAGTGTCATGAATAGTATAGCTATAATTAGTGACTTTTGCCTGGTGTTAACAAATGCCAGAGGGTATCTCAATCTCTGCAGATGAGTTCTCCAGGATTTAATTAGCTCTATCCTTCTATTCTTTGTAGAACTATAGTGTTCCTAATATACCTGGTGCTTGCTTCAGGCATGGGTCAAAGTATGCAGCTGTCAATTATTTAATATTCATGACATTTTTTAACAAATGAAGTGTGCATGAAGCCTGTAGTATTGGAAGATATAGAAGCCGTGCATTTGTGGAACAGATAGCCTACTTCATTGAATAATAATTTGAAAAACTCAAGACATAGGAAATTTTGTTCTTAAATCTCAAGATCTGTCTTTTCTCTTTGCTTGTAATCATCAGGAGAGAAAGAATGAAGTAAGCATTTTGGGTTTTACTTCTTATTCTCTGTTATCTCAGTATATCAATTTTGCACATCATTGTAGGTTTCAATTTTTCATGTTTAAAATGGAGAATTGAACTAGCTGATGTCTAAGCCTCCTCAGGTTTAAAAGTCTAGGCTTTGAGGATGCTTATGGAAATTTTTATCAAATTCAGACTCATTCCTCCTTAAAATAGATTACTGGGAGGAAATTAAATTTTTGTTTATTATGATATACATATGCATGGAGAGAATGAAATTGTACAACTTTTAAAACTGTATAATTTTGGTTCCTTGAAAAGTTTGAAAACAAGTTTTATTATTATTTTTTAGCTATGCCAGTGACATGGGATACATAAAATCATTTTGGAATGAATCCCTGGAAGTAAGTTATCTAGCTCTGAAAGTTATAGTAGTTTTTCCGGTCTTCAGGTTACTTTTTGATGTCCTAAAGAAGGAATTTATTGGATATCCTAATTATTATAGGTCCCTAAATACCAAAGTAAGTACCTCTTCTATGCTTGTGGTGAATCTGGCTTCTTACACACTTGTTACAGTTCATTTTTAAGCTAATTCTGAATATTAGTCAAAAGGTTTGGCTAATTGTCATTGCTCATTTAAGCTAAAGTTAACATTTATTTTTTTTACAAAATGAACCCTTGATTTTACTTTCAGTTATCTGAGCAATTACACTGCTGGCATCAGAATGGAAAATTAATTTACACGGTATAAGTGTATGTGGGTACAACAGTGAACTTTCTTTACAGTGAACTTTTCTTTACAGTGTATGCATTGCAATAAGGCAATTTTTAATTTTTTTAACATTTATTAATTTTTGAAAGACAGAGAGAGAGAGTGTGTGTGTGAATGGGGAAGGGGCAGAGAGAGAGGGAGACACAGAATTCGAAGCAGGCTCCAGGCTCCAAGCTGTCAGCACAGAGCCCAATGCAGAGCTCGAACTCACAGACTGCAAGATCATGACCTGAGCCAAAGTCAGCCGCCCAACCGACTGAGCCACCTAGGCGCCCCTACAATAAGGCAATTTTTAAAGTAATGATAATGACTCCAACATATGTAAATAATCTATAGGGCTAGACATTGCATAGTGTATGGAAAATCACAAGTTCTTATAAATAATGTTTGTTTAATTTCAATTGCTACTGATAATAAAAATAGATATAGACATATATTTAAGCAGCATTAAGGTACAATAGACATATAATTAACTCTATACATTTAAAGTGTACAATTCAAAAAGTTTTGGCATATGCATACATCAGTGAAAGCATCACCACAGTTAAGATAATAAACGTATCATCACTTCCCAAAGTTTCCTTATGCCTTTTTGTAATTGCTCTGTTTTGCCCGTCCCAAACCTCTTCTCCAAACAACCTCTAAGATGCTGTCTGCCACTATAGGTTTGTCAGTATTTTCTAGACTCCTATATAAATGAAATCATATAGTACGTACTTTTATTTGGTTTGGCTTCTTTTTTTCACTCAGCATAATTAATTGAAATTTACACATGTTGTGTGTAGCAATAACTTATTCTTATTCATCGCTGAGTAATATTCTACTATATGAAAATAGAGCAACTTGTTCATCCATTCCTCTGCTGATGAGTATTTGGGTCATTTCCAGTTTTTGGCATTCACAAATAGAGCTTCTCTGAATATTTGTATACCACACTTTTAAAGATATGTATTTCCTTTTCTCTTGAATAATAACTATGAATGATAAAGTCAGTTATTAGTTCCAGGGTTTTTTTTTTTAGTTCCAGATTTTATATGTGGATTATATCATACTGAAATAAAGACAATTTTACTTCTTCCTTTAAAATTTGGAAGTATGTATTTATTTTCATTGCCTGATTACACTGGCTAGAGCCTCCAGTTCAATGTTGAATATAATTGGTGAGAGCAGACATTCCCATCTTGTTTCTGGTCTTGAGGTAAAATGTTCAGAATTTCACCATTAGGTATGATACTAGCTGTAGGTGTTCACAGATGTCCTTTATCAGATTAAGGAAGTTCCCTGGAATTACTACTTTGCTTAGAATTTTTATTAGGATTGGATAACAAACTTCTGTTAAATGCTTTTTCTGCATCAATCGAGATGATTATGTGTTTTTTTTTCAGTTTGCTAGTACTGTGAACTATCTTGTTGATTTTCAAATAGTAAGCCAACTCTTCATTTCTGGAATAAACCCTACTTGATCATGATATATCAGCTTTTAAATATTTTTTTGCTTCAATCTAGCAAAATATATCTACTTCTTAAAAGTACTGAATAACTAGGGGTGTGTGGGTGGCTCAGTTGGTTGAGCATCTGACTTCAGCTCAAGTCATGATCTCACGGTTCGTGAGTTCAAGCCCTGCATCGGGCTGTGTGCTGACAGCTCAGAGCCCGGAGCCTGCTTCAGGTTCTGTGTCTCCCTCTCTCTGCCCCTCCCTGCTAATGCTATGTCTGTCTCTCTCTCAAAAATAAACATTTAAAAAAAATTTTTTTTAAAGTACTGAATAACTACGTACCTTGGATATCACCATGAACATTTATTAAGTGCATGGACTACTTAGCTGCATTACCTGGATTAAAAATCCAGTCTTAGTTAAGTTACTTAATCTTTCTATGCCTCAGTTTATTCACCTATAAAATATCAATAACAGTAATAACTTAGCTATATCATAGGCTTTTAATAGGATGAAATAAGATAATGGAATTGGGAGAGTAATTCAATGCCTAATGTAACAATTCAATGAAACATGTGCTAGACATGCTCAGATAGTATTAATATATTTTGAGTGGTTGTGATAAATCCAGACCAGTAATGTGTGGCATGTAGTCAGTGGTGGGAGAAAATGAGGAGAGACAGTTTGGGAATAATTACAAAAAGGAGTTACTGAGCCAGATGGAGGCATTGTTAAGAGCCAACGACGAAAGTTAAGAGGTGGAGTTGGGGAGGGGAATGGTTTGGAGTTGGCAAAGGAGAAAGATTCTGGGCTAATTCTGGAAGTGAAGAGCTGGGTGTCCGTAGAGTATATCTGTTTAGAAGATAAAGGGATTTTTATGCAGGAGATACCAATGGTCAACCAGGTAATAAGAAGCAGTTAATAATATCAAGGTCCAAATTCAATTCCATCCTTCCATCTAGTCTCTTGGTACTTGACCTATAATGATCTTCATAGAGTTTCATTCCAAGGATCCCTTTACCAGTCTTGTGAAGCTATAGAATCCTTCTTTGCATAATATTTATAAATGCATAAATAAAATAAATAGGCTTAAAAATAATAATTAAAAAATTGTGAAATACTCTTTTATACACAGGCTTCCTTGGAGGGTTAAGGGTTGTATCTGTGGATCCCAGGTGAAGAAACGGGATAATAAGTGACATGGAGACTGAAATGGATAGAAAATTTAAAGAACTATTATATTTCTTAAATTTCTTATTGTCAAGTGAAATTTATGTCTCTTCTTTCAGTTACTTATTTTAAGGTTTATATATTTATTTTGAGAGACAGTGCACAAGCAGGCAGAGAGAGATGGAATCCTGACACAAGGCTCTATCTCACTAACCATGACATCATGACCTGAGCCAAAATCAAGAGTTGGATGCTTAACTAACTGAGCCACCCAGGTGCTCCAATTTTTAAATGTTTTTAAAAAATCAAAAGAAATATGTTTAATAATATGGGGAAATTTTATCAGATTCAAATTTCAGTGTTCATAGGTTTTATTGGAACAGCACCACATTCATTTTTGTTTATGTATTGTCTCAGCTGTTTCCATACCACAAGGACAAAATTAAATAGTTGTATCATCTGGCCTTTTACAGAAAAAGGCTGCTGACCTCTCACATAAAATATGATGTCTTAGGGGCAACTGGCTGGCTCCGTTGATAGAGTATGCAACTCTTGATCTCAGGATTGTGACTTCGAGCCCCACACTGGGGGAAGAGAGTAGTTAAAAAAAAACTACGTTTTAGTTTTATTTTCATACATTCTATTTTATCTATTATATTTTTTAAATTTTTTAATGTCTTTAAAATTTTTCTTTGAGAGAGAGAGAGACACAGAGCACAAGCAGGGGAGGGGCAGAGAGAGAGAGAGGGAGACACAGAATCTGAAACAGGTTCCAGGCTCCAAGATGTCAGCATAGAGTCTCACGCGGTGCTCCAACCCACAAACTGCAAGATCATGACTCAAGCTTAAGTCCAATGCTTAACCGACTGAGCCACTCAGGTGCCCTTCTATTATATTTTTATTGTTCATTTCCTCCTCCCAGAATATAAATCCTTCAACAGTAGGAATTCATCTGTTTTGTTCCCTAGTCTATTCCTGATGCCTAGAAACTGTGTGGCACGTAGTAAGTACTTACTAAACATCCGCTGATTGAATATCTGTCACGTCAATAACATGATATATGGAGCAGTTGAGATAAAGCAAGTACTATCAGACAGGGAAGAGATGTATCAATGTATGGATTTTTGAGAATGCCTCAGTAAAAGATCTTGATGGATGAGTATGCCTCTGCTAGGCAGAGAGGAGAGGGGATGCCAAAAACACCAGGAAATGAGAAGGAGCTTAGTTTGCCAAGGTAGAATTTGCATGGCTTATTCAGGAAGTAATTAGAAAGAAACTTAGAAAATACAGTTAAAGGTTTACTTGAGAAAGAAAGAGAAATACTGTTGGAAAGTGTAAAAGTGAGTTGAGATTATGTACAGCCTAAAATGTCAGGATGAGACATTTGTTTGAGGCCAACTTTTCAATGTCCTGACTCAGATCTGTTTGTTTACACACCCTGGAAAGAAATGGGGGAGGAAAAGGTTACAACTCAACTGAGAAGATGTCAATTTGCCCTGTAGTTACTTGTGATTTGGAGCAATTCCAAACAAAAGCAGCAAATCGAAAGATCCCATCCCCTTTATTTTCTTCCCTTCACTTTAAGAATGCCAATTACAAGTGATTGAAAGAAAACATTTTCTTGGTATTTCCCCAGACCTGATTGTGTTACAAGTCTGGAGACAATCTCCAGGGCTCCAGCCGGGACACATTTACAGGATATTGAGTTTGAATTTTATGCCTTGTTTTTGCCATTACGTGGAGGTTACTTTGATGTTTATTATACTGCTGGATTGATACAAATTATAGTCAGATAAACGCAATCAACATTTTTTTACTAGTTGTTCAAATTGTGACTTGCCCTCAGTAGGAGACAATGGTAATTTCTGATATTTTAGAAATTCGATGCAACTACCTGGCTTGACTCCCAAGACATTGAAGGGAATTTTTTATACCTTTAACCTACTTGAACTTTCAGTATTCGATTTAATATGCACTTGCTGATATCAATTGTTACCAGGTATAAGAATTTTAATAAAGGACATGATGTGTATAAATTAATAGACTCAATCAAATTCACATAAAAAAATTAAAAACATGAAACATTTCTAGTTGGCGATAAAATAGGATTACGTGATTATAAAATGGGGCTTGAGAATACAGCATTAAATTCCAACATACATATTTTATAATGCTAAAGCAAGCATGCATTTTCAACAGGGGCATATCACCTTCCAAGGGGGTGAAATTTATTCTTGGGGAGTGAAAAAAACCTTAGCTACCGCAGTGGGTTGTGGCCTCCTTATTGCCCAAAATATAAAAACAGATATACTGCATATCTCTGGTATTAAAATTTTATGGCTGGAGAAAAGAAGAAAAAAATTGTATAAAGACTTCTTAGGAAGGGGGAATAAAAACAACAACAACAACAATAACAATAATAATAAAAGAGGTTCAAAAATACTAAAATAAAAAGATGGATGCTTATCGTCTTTTTGCCAGTCACCTTGACCTGCTGACAACTATATTTATAAACTGTGTTGTATGTATCTTCAAAGTATCTGTAGTGTGTGTATGTGAGTGCTTATATGCTTACATGTTCTACCCAGGTAAGGTACATACTACTCAAGAGTAGAGGCTGAGCCTGCTATATTTTATGACCTTGTAAAAATTTATAGTTTATATGTATCTTAGAACAGCTAGATAGGGGGCAAGCCTGGGTGGCTCAGTCGGTTAGGCGATCGACTCTTGATTTCAATTCAGCTCATGATCTCAGGATCCTGACATTGAGCTCCATGACAGGCATGGAGTCTGCTTCATATTATCTCTCACCCTCTATGTCTACCCCTCCCCCACTGACTTGTCTATCTCTCTATCTCTCTCAAAAAAAAAAAAAAAAGCAAGCAAGCAAGCAAGTCTTCTTATTGGTTAAAAATGAATCATAAAGTTTAAGGTTTTATTTAATCCTATATTCTTCTTTTTTAAATTTTTTAATGTTTATTTATTTTTGAGAGAGAGAGAGACAGAGACAGAGCATGGGCGGGGTAGGGGCAGAGAGAGAGAGGGAAGCACAGAATCCAAAGAAGACTCCAGCCTCTGAGCTATCAGCACAGAGCCTGACACAGGGCTCAAACCCACAAACTATGAGATCATGACCTGAGTAAGCCCAAGGCAGATGCTTAACCGACTGAGCCACCCAGGCTCCCCTTTAATCCTATATTCTTATTTGACGTTTTTATCAATAACTTGTTTATAGATTTTCTAATAATCTGTAAAACAAAAGAAATACTAATTAAAATTCATCCCATCACACACTCTAATCTCAAGTAAAGAATCTCTTTGAAATATGAATAAAAGGTACACTATGTGATTTTTTACATACTGGCTTATAAACAAAAGAAATTTATTTCTTGGAGTGCCTGGGTGGCTCAGTCAGTTGAGCATCTGACTTCAGCTCAGGTCATGGTCTTATGGTTTGTGAGTTCCAGCCCCGCAGAGCCTGGAACCTGCTTCAGATTCTGTGTCTCCGTCTCTCTGCCCCTCCCCTGCTTGTGCTCTCTCTCTCTCTCTCTCTCTCTCAAAAATAAACATTAAAAAAAATTAAAAAAAAGAAATTAATTTCTTACATTCTGGAGAATGGAAGTCCAAGATGCCAGAATAGTCTGGTTCTGGTGAGGTCCCTCTTGTGGGTTACAGAATCCTGACTTCTCATTGTATCCCAACAAGAAAGAGGGCATATTTGTTATTTAAATATTCTAAACCTCCATTTTTTCATCTGTAAAATGGATATTATTATACTATCAAATTTACAGGGTTGTTGTGAGAATTAAATGAGATAACAGAATCAAAACTGTTAGTATAGAGGGTAACACGTAATAAAAGCAAAGTGAATAGTAATGGTGAGGGCGACGGTAGGGTAGAAAAAGTAGTATAGTTGTTATGATAGTGATAGTAGTGTATTAGATCAATGACCATGCTATGTACATGTTCAAATTTCTGTGTAAAATCATTATTTTAGAAACCCAACCCAGTGACAACAAAGATGATGAAATTCTAGGTATTTTCAGCCTGAGATGTGATCAGTGGCTCTTAGAAAGTTGGTAGTCCTAGGGGCGCCTGGGTGGCGCAGTGGGTTAAGCGTCCGACTTCAGCCAGGTCACGATCTCGCGGTCCGGGAGTTCGAGCCCCGCGTTGGGCTCTGGGCTGATGGCTCAGAGCCTGGAGCCTGTTTCCGATCCTGTGTCTCCCTCTCTCTCTGCCCCTCCCCCATTCATGGTCTCTCTCTGTCCCAAAAATAAATAAACGTTGGAAAAAAAAAAAAAAAAAAGAAAGTTGGTAGTCCTGGGGAGCAAATGAAGCCAGAAGGAGGCAGCTCAACTAAGATAAAAAGGGAAAAAATTAGCAGAAAGAGGTCATTATTGGATAAATTATAAGCACGATGCATGAGACAGAAAAAGAGAAGAGGTGAATTTGAGAAGGCTGTCACTTTAAGGAAATATTCAAAATTCCGAAGGAGAAATGTTTCCAGTTGAAGTAAGATCCAATTATGGCTATACTCATGGATAGAGCTGAAGACCATCTTATCTGAAGGAGCTGAAAAATGGTTTTATCAGTTTATCAGACGGATCATCAACATGTGTACTGAAATTAAAGAGAAATGTGGCAGTAGATGAGGTGAGAAAGAAAACAACTTGGCTAGTTCTTGAAATCCTCAAGGAAAATATGAGCATCTCAGGAGGACCAAGATATTCTGCTGACAAGAGATTCAAGAGTATGTAACAAACAAATTTTACTAAACTGAGTTAATATTTGTGAATAATTTACAATAGTGCATGGCACATTTTGAATGCTATGTAAGAGATATTTACATACGTATAATGAACTTCTAATGGTGCAGGGACCCAATGCACATTCTTTGAAAGAATGATCATGGTAGTTACAGTGGAAATAAAACACCAATGATTGTTCATCACATGTTCATGGCAGGATTATACAGGGGTTACTTCCCCTGAAAGAGACTAGCCAATCTAAAAGAAGTTGACAACTCAGATCTCTTCTATTCAGTTGGACTGGGCAGTTAATGTGTTGTGTGACCTCTGGCTTAACTGTTAATGCTTATAATAAAAAAAAAATTATAGTCAAACTGTTACATGTGCTCAGAAAATAGAAAATTAATTATGAACACCCCATTGAATGCAGGGAGGGTTGGATGTCCACAGTTTTTCTGTTAAAGCATCATTGAAGTAATTCCCCTACCACCGATTGAACATTTCTATAGAACTCATCTAAATGTGCTCAGTCAATGAATCCCCAGAGAGTTTCTGCTTCATTAACTGTTTACATGGTGACCTCAATAGAAAGGTTTCAGCCTGATGAGATGTCTCTCTTTCAGGCTGCCTTAGGCAACAACTGTAGTAGGGCTGTATAACTCTTCATGATATACTGAGAAATGAAAAATATTGCATTAACAATCTTAATCTTGCCACATTAAGTACTGAAACACCCCTTGTTGTGTTAACCTCTAAACAGTCCCCATAACGATACATCATAAGCTCTATCCCTGAAATCCTCTCTATTTATTTGGAGTGAAAGATATATTTGTGGTGTTTCCTGCTCATATTTCAGGGCTCTAAAGTCCTATATTTGAAAGTGGGTACTCCACATGTTCCATTCACTTTTTAATAGCACTGTTATTTGCCATTAGATATATTATAATATATATCATATATTACAAAGTCAAGAAAATCCATGCATTCAAATTTCACTGGGCATCTTCTGAGAAAGAATGACTTCTCAGTAAGCAAAATGTTAAAAAAAAGAAAAGGAAAGAAAAATATATTTACTACATATTACTTGTCTGGTAACAAAATTTCTATTATAATAAAGATTGGATACATTGAATCATCCAGTGGGTTGATGAGAGAAAGGCATAAAAATGCTATTTGACTTTTGCAAAATACAATGACTTTCAAATGTATATTTTGTAATAAAGCACTGATGTACGCAGATCAACATACATTTTAAAAGGGGATTAAACAGAAGAAGAGTCACTGTACCTGGGTTCTGGTCCCCAAATGGTTGGTAAACTGCTAAATTGTGTAAAATAACTTTAGAGTTTAAGGCATCAGTTTCTACATTTCTAACGAGGGAAATGAGTAACATACTAATAACTCAACTCTAAATTCTGTCATATTACCTGATATTGGGTACTATTTCTATCTGTAAAATTATTGAGCTTTAATATCATGAGCTCTGAAGTCTAACTTGAGGGGTACCTGGGTGGTTCAGTCAGTTGAGTGTCTGACTTCAGCTCAGGTCATGATCTTGCAGTTCATGAGTTTGAGCCCCACATCAGGCTGCTGTCCATCCAGAGCCTACTTTGGATCCTCTGTCCCCCTCTCTGCCTGCCCCTCTCCCACGTATGCTCTCTCTCTCTCTAAAAAATAAACATTTAAAATATAAAATAAAAAAAATAAATCTAATTTGAAAGTTCTATGATTTTAGTGCTTTTCCCTCTTTATTTATTCTATTTACTTCCATTCTTTTCCAACACAGATTTAAATTGTTTGCCTCAGGGGCACCTGGGTGGCTCAGTCGTTTAAGCGTCCGACTTCAGCTCAGGTCATGATCTCACACTCCGTGAGTTTGAGCCCCGCATTGGGCTCTGTGCTGACAGCTCAGAGCCTGGAGCCTGTTTCAGATTCTGTGTTTCCCTCTCTCTCTGCCCCTCCCCTGCTCATGCTCTCTCTCTGTCTCAAAGATAAACATTTAAAAAATTTTTGTTTTAAAATAAATTGTTTGCTTCAATTATTCTTGATAATTATTCTCTGTTCTTGTTTTTGTTAATCTTTCTTTACAGCCATATTATACTCAATAATTGGGATTCATATTTCTAAAATAATATTCTTCAACATCAATAAAAATTTCTGATATTTACAGTAAAATTATTTCTATGCAGGCCCTATGATGTATTTCATGTTGTATATCATCCTGTGTCTTTGTTAATACTCTTTGCTGACTTTTGGAGCCCATATAACTTTCTCTCTTATTCATAGTTCTGCAAATCCATACAGATCACATTTGGTTTTCACTTGTTGCTCTCCCATAGAAAATCCCTTGAAAGCTGGTTTATCTTCCCTTTTATTACCTTAGCACAGTGATGAGCATATGGCTGGTATACAGTATACGATCACTGCTGAAATAGATAATAGGCACATGGTTTGTTATATCTAACCATTCTTTCCCACAGCACTAGGGTCTGCGTTTTGAGACTTCTAGGAATGAATAGATTTTGCTGATTCCAACGATTTCCTTTTCTCCAAACCTCTTTGAACTAAAGACAGTGTGTTTTCAGGATGTTAATTTCAACCGAAAAGTGATATGCAACTATTTCTGTAATGTAACTGTAAGGGTAGAATTAATCTGGAGTCAGAATGTTTGACATTGTGAGTCTCAGTCTCTTGGACAGTATAAAGGGATAAAAATGTCTTCTATACTGGCATCACTGGCTTTCCAAGGGAATCACATGAGGAGCTGGATGAGACATCACTCAAACATTGCAGAGTGCTGTGAGATAAAAGAGATTCATTTTATTACAGCAGTAGTATGGGTAGTAGTAACAGTAGTAATAATGGTAGTAGGAATTGTAATACCATTAATTAAGGATCTGTTTGGCTTACAGAGGGGTGAAAGGCATTCTCAGGACTACTTCATATGACCTTAAATTCCAGAATTAAGCATAGCTGTGTGTGTGTGTGTAGATATATATGTGTGTGTGTGTGTGTGTGTGTACACGCAGATACATATATATTTGTATATAGTTTTGTATTTTATATTGAGGGTGCCTTTCTGTCCTCTTCTTCTAGCTATTGCTCCAGTTCTTCATGACTCTGACTTCTCAGGCTTTTATTATTTTTTTAATGTTTATTTATTTTTGAGAGAGAGAGACAGAGTGCGAGCAAGGGAGGGGCAGAGACAGAGGGAGAAACAGAATCCAAAGTAGGCTCTAGGCTCTGAGCTGTCAGCACAGAGCCCAAAGCAAGCTCGAACCCACAAACCATGAGATCATGACCTGAACGGAAGTTGGACACTTAACTTATTGAGCCACCCAGGCGCCCCTATAATTTTTTTTATTACATAGAAATTTAGTACTCAAGGCCAGGAGACCATGAAAAGTCCTGATGTTTTTAATTGCAAGGAACTTAATACATGCAAGAAGACTCAAGTAGAAAGCTGCTTATTTAAAGCCTACAGCAGATAATCCTGTGGATAATCAAGTGTCACAAGGCATCTAGATATGGTAAATGGTAACAAAAACCATTGCTTCTATCTCTTATTTAGTTGCATTTGCACTTCTGCTTATTTTTCAAATATTTTCTCATAGTCTTTCTGTTTCCCAAGAGTTGTTTATGGACTTAGTTTACTAGTCCTGATGCCTAACCTCACACCAACCTGACTTTCCATTTCAAGAGCCCATAATTATGATGGATTGATTATTATTATGGTTTCTGTACTCCAATTCTTTGGAAAGGGAACATAATAGACCCTTTGCAGGATCCACTTAAGTTGTCATCAAATATAACCCATCACAAGTAGTGCTCAGTTGGGAGATGGAGTCAAAAATGTATTGCCCAGAAAGCTATCCCCTCAAGGAGATGTAGAGTCTTCCAAGAGAGATTGTTGGTAATGACTCAAGGATAGAATACCTTCACCATAATAAAAAAAAAATTGTTTTTGATATCATTCAAATGAAACCAACAATGTTGTGTTTTAGTTAAAAGTGACTCCATGTTCAGTTATACATTTAATTAAAAGTATATAAAATAAATTTACAGAAATTCTCTCCATTCTTTGGAATATCATCAGAAAATGCATCTTTTACTCTGTATATGTCCAGATACTCTCTGATCTGCTCTAGTGATAAAGCGAGTCCTTGGCTCTGACCTCTATTGATATTATTTAACCACTTAAGTCTTGTCTATCTCTTGAAGATACACAAGGTATCACAAAGATATACAAGATCTCTTACTTTACATAAGTATAGACTATATGCTCATGTCCTTTAGGTTATAGAACAAAATCCTTCTTTAGGTGAGCTAAAACTGGATACTATTAGATAAAAGAAATTATAAATGTTGGGGGCAATTAATTTGTATTCACATGTTTTATTTGGGTAATATCTTGCCTTTTATTATATTGAATTTATATTTTTAAAAAGAAACATATTTCATCTTACAATTATATTTGTCTTAATTGTCTTTATAAAGGAGAAATACTTAAACATTTTGTCATCTTGGATTTTCTGAGACTATAATAAACTTATAAACCCTCTTCCTACAGAAATGGATAAAATTTTTTTCCATACCATTTCTAGTGTTTCACTGAATCTCTAAAGCTCATCTATGGGTTCCCTAGGGGTTCAAATTTCATTGTCAAAATGTGCCACTGTAATGAAAATGATAACAGAAATATTTTCCAATAAATGCTTAGAAAACATACTTAAATAGGACATTATGTTACTGAGAGATTCTTTGCTCTGTTTCCCAAGTTCACCAATACACGAATTTAAAAATTTTCAAAACCATTTAGATGTCCTCCTTTTTATATTTTGGAAGTAGACCAATCAAGATAATCTGCAATCTAAATCTAACAGGGGTCAGGGAAACTCAGTGGCATTGCTTTGTTTTTAGAGTAAAAAATTCTTTATTTAAACACAATCCTACAATGGAACCCCAATATGAAAATGGGTAACAGTTTAACTGACTGGTTGAAGTATAATTTAATAGGGTGATATATGAGTCCTACCTGTGTATCTTTTTTCCCACTTGTTCATTAGAGCTCCTAATAGAGCTCTTTAGAATCCCCAGAAATCTGAAACACATTAATGAGTCAGTGGATCAGATGAATAAAATGAAAGAGTATTTTAAGTAGAAGCGACAGTACTCACAGAGGTATCAAGAAGAGTAACAGAAGTTCAAAATTGCCTTAAAGAATTGTAATGTAGGTGGGTAAAGAACAGGTGATTTTTACAACAGCAGCCTCTTCCTCTAGGGCCTTATATTCTACATGAAATTATTTTAATACTATTCCGAAAGTATGAGGACTCACTGTGTATTTTAAGTATAGTAGTAATTTAATAAGATTCGAATTTCATAAAGACCACTCTGGTAACTATATATAAGATAAATTAGAGGAAGAAATTAACTAGGGACAAAAGGAGATAATTTAAGCAATTCAGGAGAAAAGTTATTTGAGCCAGAATTAAGAAAATAACATCATAAGTGGAGAAAAGTTTCCCAAAATGTCGTGTAGGTAGAAGACTTGA
The DNA here is from genome assembly GCF_022837055.1 of Prionailurus viverrinus. Taxonomy (NCBI): domain Eukaryota; kingdom Metazoa; phylum Chordata; class Mammalia; order Carnivora; family Felidae; genus Prionailurus; species Prionailurus viverrinus. The sequence continues at coordinate 65,767,765 of NC_062572.1, read as the reverse complement.
CAAAACTTGGACCACTGGATACGGGTGGTAGGTGAAGAGTTAGTCATTATTACCACTATCTTGTTCATGTAGGGTATAGGCAGTAAGGGGAGAGTTGCAGGATGGGCGGGTAGATAATTTCAAATTCATCCTGTTCAGACCTTTCAATCTTTTATGTGCATAAAATGTCATTTTCTGGCTATATGATGATTTCCCCAGTTACGGTGTATGTTTTATGAAGAACTCTTTAATATCAGGGTGAAAATAGGTTAATTGAAAGTAGATTAATCAGCAGGAACATCTAGGTTGAGAAGGATGGTTATACCATGACTCAACTGCAAGCAGAAGTTTACTGTGAGTGTTTGACAATGTCTGCCATGTCTGTGGAAGAGAGAAATACTTTGTGCATTAGATACACAATTTTTTTATAATTTTGTTAATAAATTTATTTTATTCATCCATAGTTATTGAATAACAATATATATGTATTTCTTTTATCATGGAAGATAGACAGATAAAGGAAAAGACACAGTCCTTGTCTTTAAAAAGCATATGGCTGAAATGTTGAAACTAATGTGCAGGAAATTATTACAGCATATTGTGTGGATGTAAACACTGGGATGCTAAGGATTAGCATCTTGGTTATTCATCTGTGTCTCTCTATCTCCTGCACCAATGTCCCTTATTCTCTGTCAGTGTGGTTCTATCTGCCTGCAGGACACAGGGTTCATGTATTGCTTCTGATGATCTAAGGAATATTCTCCCTGATTTGAATAGTTCTCTTAGCTCTCTTTCCCTTACTTCTTCTTATCAGGTATCTCTTATTGACAGGTGCATATCTGATTTCCTGAAATATTTAATGAAGCAATTGCCCTTCTCCATCAAAGGGTCTAGAATCCTCAATAGGAAGCTAAAGCTATGGTAGTGAAAATGAAATGCCTCCTGCTCCACCAGAAATCCTAGCTAGATTTGGAGAAGACCACTTGAAAAATCTTCAGGGAATGCAGAAATGATAAATAGTTTGGTCTAAATCTCAAAACCCTATTGATATATATCTATATAGATATACATATATAGGTTGTATATATACATGTGTATATAGATAGATAGATAGATATAGATATAGATGATATAGATATACATATAGATATATAGGTATATGTATATGCATATCTATATATACATGTATATATATTGCTATTTATATATAAAATATATTTATATATTTTAAAATCCTAGTTAAAAATGCCTAGAAGAAAGTGTAATGGTTTTCAGAAAATATAAATGCTGCAACAGAGCTTTGGAAAACTTTAACTTTCAGAAAGATATCTAGGCGCAAGCTCTTTTAGGGTCTGTGGACCATACCACATAGACAGTGACCTGAGGCCACATGTGCATGAAAATGATTTACCATGAGGAAACAATGGGGGTTTGCCCAGTAGCTTATGTGAAGCCAATATCTTTGGAGAACAGACTGTTATAAATCCTCTAGAATTTATTTTGACACTGATCATTTTTGGATTTGCCTGGCTTGCTCTTTAGATATCTCTACTCTAGGAAATAATTTGGGCAAGTCTTAGCTGGGAAGGAAGCAAAAAGAAACATGGATAAACATAATTTACTTCTTTCTCTCCACTGGCTGACCAAATAGGCACAAAATAAGTATTTTTTGGGCCAAGTAATAAACAACTATATAAGATATTTAATCTATAAGGGTTTCAGTTTTATTACTGTTGTTGCTATTTTTTCTTCTTTTTTTAATAGAAGACAGGTTACTTTCAAGTTTTCTCTTTCTGTTTCTCTATTTATCATGTCCCTCCCCTAATAGACATATAGCCTTCCACAAAATATATGTGTCTGCTGCTTTTCCTCCAATGCTACATCAAAGGTATATATTTTAGAATGCTCTGTCCTTTTAACGCACTGCTTCATAGTAGATAGTAATACAGCATTGTTGGCATCATCATCATCATCATCATCAAGAATTTTAGGATGCCCTTTGAAGCCAATATTAGTTTGAATGTCATTAGCTGCCAACATTCTGTTAGTCTCTTAATTGGGAATCACTTAATTAAACTAACAAGGTCAATGGCAATTCCTTTTTCTTAAGCTCCAGAGCACACTCACTGCCATGGAAATTTTTCCTCCTTCAGATTAAATTACTTCACTTTTAAATAGTCATTAACTGCTGCCCTAACACTCTTTTTCCACAAGGTATACATGGGAGCGCAAAGGCATACTCACTGAGAAAGCTGGTTGGGGAAGGGCTCCTCCTCTCTGACTTTTGATGTACTGCTACACTTGAGCAGGCTTGATGATAAATCGCGCAGTTTTGGTTTATTCTTCAGTGCAATTTCCCCAAAACATTTTTGACAACCATTTAATTTGAGTGGGATATTTATGTACTAACCCACACTTCAAGCAATTTATTCTTGAAAATGAAGTAGGAACAATAGACACAATAGTATGATTTCAGTAAATAACAAAAATTTACAGCAATTGTCGTCATATTAGGATATAGCTTTCCTGTCTTCAGAAACAGATAGGATTTTAAGAGAAAAATGCCTTTCAAAATGACAAGCAAGATGTAAAATTGAGATAAACAGCTCAGGAGAGTGAGTACCCAATTGCATGTGGTCTTATTGGTGAGTTTGTTACATTGCTTTCCTAAAGGATTATATACCTTCCTGACTCTGGGCTAAAGTATCCTTTAAAAGGCTGATATACAAGCAATAGAGTAGATTCTTCCCAATAATTTTGCCTGCTTCTCTTATTCATGAAACTCTGGAATTAGATTTAGTTTAGCTATGGAAATTGGGAGAGAATAAAAGTTTGCCTTTATGACTCAATGGTAAAACTTCCCACTTCATATTCCAGGACACTCAGAGCATGCCTACTCACTTATCCTTTAGAAATGCTCTAATGGAATTGAGGAAAAACTGGATAATTATTTTTCAGAGACAGGTTTGTTGGCAGAGACTGTAACTTCTGATTAGTCTGACTATTCCACCAATTTACTTATCCTATTGATTTTAAATGTTCTTTTAAACCAGACCACTGCATTATTATAACCATGAGAAAAAACCTACCAACAGATATTTTCTGAGCATGTCATAAATAAGACACCATGTTAGGCACTGAAGAGGGTTTCACACAACTGTACAATACTGAGATTTCAAAAGAGAACTAAGATGACAGATAAATAATAGTGTTTTAAATATATGAACAAAATGTTATAAATCCAGAAAAAGACAGTGCTACAAGAAATATCTCAGGTGAATAAAGTGAGATTATCAAAGAGTAATTTAGCTAGTTGGTATAGAAGAGTTATTCTTAGAAAAGAAGGAACTTGTACTATACTTTCAAGGAGGCAGGATTTGGAATGGAGAAGAGGAGGAAGAGTGGACTTTCAAAAGTGAAAATGATGGTATGGATGTAAAAAATGTGAAGATTCTTCTAACCGCTACCAAAGAGAGAATTTTGTAGAGAGAAATGTTTGCACTGATACTGACTGACAGAAATTAAGTTGGCTAAGTATAAAAGGCCAGTTTGAAGGAATTCAATGTCAGAGAATTCTTTAAACTCTATATTATATAGTTTGAAAGTAATTTTGTATTATTTCTCTAGTAGGGAATTCACACAATTTTAAATTTAATTTTAAAGGAACAAGAATTCACTCACATATTAGTTTGTTTGTATTTTATATATATTTTTTATTGCCTCATTAAATGTAGGTAATGTTCTGGTATTTGAAGATCTAGCATTGAACAAAACAAAACAAAACAGCCTGCTCTCATGGAATTTATATTCTTGTAGGAGGAAAAAAACAATAAATAAAACAAATAAGTGAAATATATCACATTATATATGGTTAAGAACAAAGGGAAAAACTTAAGGCAGGGAGAGAAAATATGAATTGTCTGGTACACTGAAATGTTTGTTTGAGGGCCCATTGGAACTTTAATTGAGAAGGTGACTTCTGAGTAAAGACCTACAGGAAGTGAGGGAGTCATCCATGTGGATATCTGGGGTCAGGAAGAGAATGATAGGCAGGGAAAGAACAAGTACAAGGCACCTCAGTAGCAATAATCAAGGGGACTAGAATCATTGGAACACCATGAACAAGAGAGACCAGAGACTATGAATCGGCTCATGGACCGGATTATAGCCCTTCTAAGGACATTGATTTTTACCTAAGAAGCCACAGAAGGGCCTTTGAGAAGCTTGATGTGTTCTGACTCATAATGGGTTATGCAGTGGATATTAATATGGCCATTAGATAAATTTATAGGCAAAGAAGTTTTTAAAATTGAAACCAATAGATTAGAAAAGCGCATGAGTCCAAAGAAGTATTCAAGTATATCTGTACCTCTAAAAGACTAGCATAGATATATATTAATGTCTCTTTTATATTTAGTGGAAACTGATAATTTTTAAAATTTCTATATAATACAATTTTAATCTAACTTGCACAATTTGCTAAAAGAGTCTAGGATCATCAGATCTATGGGAATCATGTTAGTAAATGAACATATCTTTATGAAAGTACTTCTAGCATAAGTGACTTTGTCTGATTCAGCATTTCTCATGTGATCTAGTGGAACAAGTTCAGAATCATGAGTGAGCATCAATGGATTTTAAAACCAGATTAGCAACTAACAAGCTCTGTGTCTTAGATAAATGGATGTATACAGACCTCAGCTGACAATCCATACTCTGCCCATTGCATGTTATTCCTACTGTGGCCCTTGTAAAAGGCAAGCAGGGAACCCTTTCAAGTGGAGTTCTCTAGAACTGAGCCAGATCACAACTCACTCATCTGTTTCTCACTCTAACCTGCTGTGATTTACTCACCACCAGGGTTCCGTAGTCATTGTCATGCCCACACTTTAGATAGCTTGCTGTGCACAGTGTTATTTTAGCTGCCTGCCCCCACCCCCATCTTCCTCCTTGGACATTATCTGGTATTCTTTCTCCTATAATTCAGGACCTCTTCCTTGGCATATTCCCCACTTGGCCTGCCTATCAAGAAAGGGATGGATCTATATAATTTTATATATGGCCAACATTCACAAATCCACACCTATGGTGAGTTTTCCAAATACGTCGTATTAATTACGGATTCTTTGATTCCTCTACTAGTAATGCTGCTCTTGGCATGTGTGTTCATAGCATTATGTGTTCATAGTCAATGATCTTATATGGTCACTGGAAATCTACCTGAGTTCCCTGACATAGGACACTTAAATATGTGCTATGGATACTATTCTGAGTAATTTGTTGTTGCCTTGGACATTTGTAATCTGAGAAATTAAATCATAATCCTCACCATCGTCATGAGTAATGTTATCATTATCATGATTATAGTTAATGTATACTGAATGCTTGCTGTGTACCAGGAGTGGAGCCAAGAAGTGTTTATAGGTTATCTCATTTAATCTTTGCAAACTATCCTAAGAAGTAATATTATTAGCTCCATTTTTGTCAAATAATGAAACTGAGGTACAGAAAGGCTGTTACATGTCCAAAGTCAAATAATATAAGTGGTTAAGCTGAAATTTGAATACATAACATCTGACTTTGAAGGTCTTATTTAAGAAAGTCTCTAGCTATTCATTTTGGCCTCTACAGTGAAATTGGGGTTGAGACTTTTCTACAGTGACAAAAATATAAATATTTTCCTTAACTAGCATAATAAAAATGAATAAGAATGGTAATATTTCTGAAATGTTTATTACTGGCCATAAGAATATGAAAAGGGAGAATGACAACATGTATGTAAATAAATACACAATACACATATACCAAATTATGACTATAATAAAGCAAATTTGCCCAAACTCTTCAGTACCTTTCAAATCCTGCATTAAAAATGGTAGGCAGTGTTATTGATTTGTGCCCTTGTAGATTTTGAAACAAACTGTGCTGTATAACACAGACCACATAGTATTTACAGATGAGTGAAGACATCGACCAACTGTCCAAATAGGCAGAGAACAGAGGAAATGATGTGAGTTTATTTGGAGATGCCTATCATCAAGCTCACATTTCAGGCTATTGCAAAGCTGTGGAATATATTACAAACAGATTCGTTATAATTTAATAGCGTTTTTTCCCTCCTGGAACAAGAGAACATAAATGTGAGCAATAACATTTTAGGATATGTAACAGTTCAGTATGGGCTTTCTTTGGCATTTTGATGAATAAAAGAAAAAATGAGGACAAAATTTGTCATCCAGGCAAACGGATCTGGATTATTAGAATATAAAAGTTGATTACACAACCCCATTAAACACAGTAAGGCAGAATATAATAGTAGGAATCCTAATGCTAGGAAAAAGTTTTCATAGGGTACTGGGAAGAAGGCTGAACTGCAGTTAGGAAGCTCACTGCCTCTTTTTCTCATGGGCTGTAATCCTTGTAATTTTCTAGGTTTCTGTTCCTCATCTGTAAAATGAGTAATTTAGGGTGAATTAATCTCTAGGAGCTTTTCTAGTACTAGAATTCTGCCCTTTGGATTTGGATTAAAATAGAGAATTCCTTTAAGACCAAAATGTATCTATTATTAGAATAACTTCCAGTAATATCTAATATATAGCTTAGTGTGAGCTGTAAGATTATTTTCATTTTAAAAAGAGTTTGTTGCAGTATAGTGAATGGAATATTGGCTCTGGAGTCTGAGACTCAGGTTTTTAATCCCAACACTTCTGTATATTAGCTATGGATATGCTTCTCAGATCTGTTACATATAAGTCTCAACATACTATTTTAGATGTTTGAAATAACAAGACCTACTTCACACATATGAGATAAGCATAAAAGAAGACTTTATAACCCACAAATTGATGTAAATATTAAAGGACATACAGGCCTTTACAGAATCTCAGATCTTTACTACAAAAATTTCATAAGGATAGGGATAATGTTTGTCTTAGTTTGGGCTACTATAACAAGACACCATGGGTTGTGGGGGGTGGTTAGACTACAGAAATTTATTTCTCATAGTCCTGCAGTCTGTAATGTCTGAGATCAGGGTACTGGCATATTTGGTTTCTAGTGAAAGTGCTACTCTTGCATTGTAGACAACCATCTTCTTGCTTTGTTCTCATGCTGTAAAGAGATCTAGCCCAGCTTGTCATCCCTTTATAAAGACACTAGTTCCATCACGGAGGCTCCACCTACATGGCCTAATTCAATTTCTAATTCTAACTACCTCCCAAAGGCCCTAACTACAGATTGGGGATTAGGGCATCAACATGAATTTGGGAGTGGGCACAAATATTCATTCCATAACAATGGCAAGTTCAAAACTGAATTCTGAACATTTAGAACTGGCTTGGCTCAAACTAAGAGCTCTCTAATATTTTTATGATTGAATAAACAACAAATGAATACTTGACTTACTTTTGATCATGGGGCCTTCTGATGATGTCTCAAATTGCTATTAGGGTTGGTTTTTGTTTTGTTTTATTTTGTTTTAATGTTGATTTATTTATTTTGAGACAGAGAGAGCATGCACAAGTAGGGGAGGGGCAGAGAGAGAGGAAGAGAGAGAATCTCAAGCAGGATCTGTGCTGACAGCAGATCCCCCTGCAGTGGCTCAATTCCACAAACTGCAAGATCATGATTTTGGCTGAAATCGAACCCTTAATTGACTGAGTCACCCAGGCACACCACTATTATTATCATGTATTATGTATGATCATGTATTATAGATGACTCCTAACCTTTGAGATTGTGAAAAACAAAAATAAGAATCTTCAGTTCTCTTCCCATAGCAGATATTCTTTTAACTCAAGGTTAGTACAAAGTATGTTAATATACACCATGAAGAAACATGGGCTTTGTGTCTCATGGATCTGGTTTACTTAGATCTTAACCTGTCTTAAAGCCTCAAGAAATTGATACTGAAAGAGAGAGAAAGAAATGGCCTCATAGCTCTTCCCCTGCTCCCTCTCTCTCTCAAAATAAATAAACATTAAGAAAGGTGGGCGCCTAGGGTGGCTCAGTTGGTTAAGCATCTGACTCTTGATTTTGGCTTAGGTCATGATCTCATGGTTCATGGGATTGAGACCCATGTCAGGCTCTTCACTGAAAGCACAGAGCCTGCTTGGGATTCTCTATCTCCTCTTTCTCTGACCCTCCCTTGCTCTCCGTCTCTCTCTCTTTCTTTCTCTCTTTCTCAAAATAAATAAACATTAAAAAAAAAAGAAATGGCCTCATAAGATTATTCAGTGAATCAAGTTACATAGTGTTTATAAATTAACTAATTCAGTATCTGGCCCGCAATAGGAAGCCAATAAAGATTTACTCCTTTTTCATCCATGCTATAATATCCAATCATCAATAAGTAGGAAATTGGGATGTATAGATGGAAAATTAAAAGTGTCACTGCCACATCTAAAGATAACAATGAGATTATCACTGTTTATATCCAACTTTTCAAGAGAGAAAGATATGAGAGAGAGAAAATATCCCTATTTTATTGCTGGATTTGTGAGAAATTATAATATGCTACCTAAAATAAAAACTTGTTGTACAGAGTGGTGGGAAAGTAACATACACATACCGTCTAGGATACATACCCTAAGAGGCTGCATTAATTTGATTATAAGATGCAATAGTATGAAAAGTTACATCAGATGCCCTTATATTGCATTTTCTTGGATTTATTGGCTTTTGGATTGATTTAAATATTAGATTAAGAATGATTAGTTTCTGACATGCAAAGAACACAGGAATCCAAAACACCTGACTCATGCTGTCCATAATCTTGTCCAGAGGCAGCAAACTTTTTCTGTAAAGTGCCAGTAAATATTTTAGGCTTTGTGGGACATACTAACTCAAGTATTCAATTTTGCTACTGTAGCAGGAAGGTAGCCATAATAAAAAGGGGGATTAATGAGTATGGCTGGGTTCAAATGAAACTTTATAATAGTAGTGGCCAGATTTGGCTCAGGGGCCATAGTTTCCTTCCCATTTATTAGTCCACTGGAGAGACAGCAGTCTCATAATTATGGAAGTCCTATTTTGTGTCTAGCTCCATATTACACACCCTGCTGGACTGAATTGAATAGATGCAGACCTAGATGATAGATCATGTAGCTCCAGCAATAAAATTATGAGCAAGTGCCTGAAGATCCCCAGTTTGTACCATTGCCCATTCCTAAAAATGTAATTCCCATTCCTACTCATGTCCCTTCTTTAGCTGCTTAGGTCACTGTGCACTCTTCTATTTTCTGGTGATTAACTTAGTTGAATACTTAGCAAGTATTTTTTTTTTCAGACTCCCAATTGGAAATAAGGTGCCAGTGACTGACAAAAACTTCCAGATATATATGTTAAGAGAAATTTTAAAAAATCAAGTAAATAAATTAATCCATATAGTAGGAAAACAGATACCAATTAACAGCTAAGATAGATTTTTATCATCAAAGGAAATTTTTCTTAAAATTATTTGCACAGACAGATGACTTCATGATCTGTAGTTGAGTACCAGGCTTGACATTTAATTTTTTAAGGGTACCTAAAACTCAACTTAAATTCCATTGTCTTTTTTATTACAGAATTATGACAACAGGAATCCTTGGTGCAATATATAATACACACACAAACATGTGTATATTTATTATTTGAAAACCAATACTTTCAGTTGTTTTCAACTACTCATATTCCAATATGAGTTAATTTTTCTCCTGCTTTCTCAAGTGGCAGTAAAGTGGAATGTTGAGCTATGAGAGGTATAGAACAGTGGTTCCCAAACTGTGATGCCTGGACCAGCACCCATTAAGCTTCACTTAAGAATTTGCTAGACTTATTGAATCAGAAACTCTGGGATGGAGGTCTAGAAATCTGAGCTTTATCAACTAGTACAAGTAATTCTAATGCTAAAGCTTGAAGACCTATGACCAGCAGACTAAACAGTCAGGCTTTTCTGCTGTCCCCTGCTGTCTTTCAACTTATTCTCTTTAGTGAGCCCAATTCTAACAATTCTTTACCAGGCTATTTCTGCCTTCCATTGATTCTTATACTAAGTGAAAGTTAACATACACGAGGCACATAGAATCCCTGTATTATGTGTATTTGTTAACATATTATGATTTTCAATATATCTCACTTTTCTCATGTTCTTCCTTACTTCCTTATCCAGCTTACCCTCTACAGTCAATCCTTATGAATCTTCTTTTGCTATTCTCTCAAGTATTTTTCATGTTTTTATTTCATTGTATCACTCTGGCAACACTATAAACACGGTTAAATCCATTCTATAAGCATGTAGCTCCATAGCTAAATGGGTGTGGAGAAAGATGGACAACCATGTGGCTATTCTCATTTAATGTTCATAATCACTAAACTTAGGGGATATTAATGTTGCCCAGTAATCAGACCATAATTCCCTAGCCTTTTTTTTCTCCACTCCTTGAGCCAGATACTTCATACTAACACATCTCTCAAACCTACGAGAGTTCTTCTGCTATTGTCAATAAAAATTGATAACTATATTTCACTGAATGATAAAATATCCACTCATCTAGCTAAGACCAACTTTTGATTTGTGCATTAGTGTTCACCATTTCTGACCTACTAGAAGAGACTGCTTCCATAACCTCTCCACATCTTTCAAATAGTAACATTTTTTTCTTTCTCTAATGAATCATTGCCATCACAAAATAGTCATGCTGTTATTTCTCCCATCTTAAAAAATAAAAACTCTTTTGACCCTACCTCCCTTGCTGGCTACTTTTCCTTGTCTTACCTTTTCTTTACATCAAAACCTCCTGAACGAGTTCTGTATACTGGTTCTCTCTCATTTATCTCTTGGGATTGCTCCAACCAAATTTCTTCCACTTCATACCCTACAGAAACTGCCTCCATGTTGTTCAGTCCATAGTAACTTATTTGGTTTACATCATACTTGTACTTTCTGGATCATTTGATATTGCTCTCCTCCTTAAAGTATTTTCTTGTCTTGACTCAAAAGACCTTATATGTGCCTATTTTTCTATTACTTTATAGCTCCTACTTTTCTTTCTCTTATAAGCTGCTCTTTAGCACCCTGCCTGTAAGTTCTATAGTGACCCAGTACCCAGTTCTTGTATCTCTTTCCCCTATTCACACTCATTCTTGATATGATCTCATCAATAACCACCCTGAACTCCAGATTCAAATATCTCCATGGTTATCTTTGCTTGGATGTCTAATAGGCATCTTAATATGAATATACTCAGGAGCTTCTACTTTGTCATATGGAGCAATAGGGAGCAGATATATTCTCTTAAATGATGAAACTAACAAGCAAGAAAAAAATCTATGAAACAATTTTGTTTTAGACATTAGATATCCTGTAGCAACTGACAGAGATTTCTGAGAAAAGAAAAATAAAGATTATTTGCCATATCCTACAGTCTATTGAGAGTTTCCTGGCTGCAGCACATAGAGAGGGTACCCAGGTGGAGCATAACAATTGCCCTGTACCAAGGTGACAGATGGAAAAATTAAGATAGGGTAAGGTAGCCTAGGTTTAGAGGGAAGTGTCAGACAGAAAAAAGCTGCAGAGAGAGAATTTTGGATATCTACAGAGGTTTCCCTTTAGTTTTCAACTGAGTACTGATTAGTGTATTTGCATATGAAAACTACTTCACACCCAGGAAGGGAGGGACACTCAAAAGGAACAGAAAAGATCTCTTGAGTTTCCATAAAATCAGTAATTGTGGGGTGCTAGGTGGCTCAGTCAGTTAAGTATCTGAATCTTGATTTTGGATCAGGTCATGATCTCACAGTTCCTGAGATCAAGCCCTGTGATGGGCTCTGTCCTGAGCATGGAACCTGCTTGAGATTCTCTCTCTCTCGTTCTCTTTCTCTGCCCCTCCCCCAGCTCATTCTCTCTCTCTCAAAATAAATACATGAATATTTTTTTTAAAAAACATTAATTTTGTTTCCACAAGCCAAAGTAGAAAAACTTCATAATTCATGGAATATTACTCAATTCATGTACAGTACTCAAAAAAGTATTGGTAGCTGGGAAAAAAAATATTAGCCCTAGATGAAACACTGTTCTGGATCAGCCTCACAAAGCACAAAACAAGCCATAAATGATCAAACCATTTCTAAGTAACATAATTACATCCAAAAACAAAGCTCAGGAATATTTATAGGAACACAAAAATATCCAGAGCCCAACAAGATAAAATCATAATGTCTGGCATCTTGTCAGAAATCACCAGATATGCAAGAAGCAGGAAAATATGACACATAATGAGGTAAAATATCAGTCACTAGAAATAAGTCCAGAAATATCATAGATAGTAAAGTCAATAGGCAAGGGTATTAAAAATTATCATAACTATACTCCACATACTCAAGAAAGAAAAGGTTGAGCATATTAAGTAGAGTCAGAGAAGAGTGCAGAGAAGAGTCCAAATTAACTTCTAGAGAGAAAAAACTACATGTTTAAGTTTATAAAAATACACTGAATTTCATTAATAAATATTTTTCCTTTGATATACAATCACATTTTTACCACAACTATATCACATATATAATTGTTTTTAATTTTTCATTGTTTCACTGATCCATTTGTTTATTCCGATATCAATTATATATTGTTTCTACGGACTTAATTAATACAGCTTATTTGTACAGTTTTATTAGCTGGAATGGCATGTGTTTTTTCTATCTCAAAATTTTCTTGGATATAACTGCATATTTTTTAATGACTCATGCTTTTCTCTTGTTAGACTTATTGAGTTTTTAATAATTTCTTTTGCTGCAACATTATTATAATTGCATAATCTATTTGGTTGTCTCCAGTGCATTGAAAAATGCAGCATGGTGTTTAAGTATATAGACTCGGTGGCCAGCCTGCCTGAATTCATCTCGTTCCTCAGCCACTTACAATTTGTGTTATGTAGCCAATGTGCACCAAAGTTTCTTCATCTGTAAAATGGGACAACAATAGAAACTATCTCATTAATTTGTTATGAAGAATATGTGTTTTAATATGTCTAGAGACTTACAAAATACCCTGTACATGTTAATTACTGTACAAACTTCTGCTAGTATTGCTATTTTTTATTATGTTGATGACTTATCCTCATATTTTTTATTGATATACAATTGTAGAGTCCATTAATAAAGTTATTTTTGTTTCTTTCCAGTTGGTATGTTGCTTATTATTTCTATTCGTCTGTCTTGACTATGGTTTCCTCTTAAGAATGAATCTTAGCAGTGACATTTTTACTCTCCTCATTTTAATGCTTAAGTTTTTACCAATAATAATGATTTTTTTTGTAGAATACTAGTAGATGTACTTTAAGAGATTTTGAGAATTTCTTCTAATCTTATTTTTCCAAGTTTTTATCATGAATGGGAATCAGATTTCATGAAGTGTTTTTGTATTGCCTTATTGAAATAATTATTCTGATTTTGTAGTAAAATTAATATATTCCTTAAAACATGTGATAAATCTCAACACATAATTTTGATGAGTATGTGGATAAAATAGGGATAAAACTTTTTTTCTAAATCTGTAAAGGGCTATTCTCTTCTGATTCTTACTATGATCAAATAAGTTTGTATGATTTCTGCTCTTCAGTATTTCTTGAGTTTTATTTGGATACATACATCAATAAAATTCTGGTTGATTCACATGAAGATAACAAGTATATGGAATGAGTAAATCTTAGCTAAGCAGAATTCACTACATGTTTCTCTCAGGAATGTCTGAAGCCTGGTAATGCCCATTGGCCAAAGCTACAGAATGTACTAACTAGAGATAAATGGTGTTTGGCAACCATGGCTTTTTGGAGGTAGTATTGTTGATGGATTCATGATTTACACCTGCTTTCAGTAAAGCATGAGGTTAAACATAACTAACATGTATAACATGGTACTGAAGACAAAGAGGATACATAATGTGATAACTATTTGTTAATTAAGTATTTAATTAAGTATTTAATTGCTAAAAGGACTCACAGGACTCAAATACTGGAATACTCTCGAAATCTCAAGAGCAGGCAACTGTATTCTCTCATCACTGGGTCATTCAGGATATGATCTGTCTCGAGGTCTTGAACTACAACACACACACACACACACACACACACACACACATATATACATATACACACACACACATATATATATATACACACACATACACACATATATGTGTATATATATACACACATAAAATAATATATATATGATTTTCATTATGCCTCATACTTCCTTCTAAACATAAGATTTATAGCTTGATTTATCCACGTATATTTTTCTTTAATATTTTATTCCTCCTTAGATTCAGTTTTTCATCTTACAGAGTGTATATTGAAATAACTCTTTCAGAGATGTATTTATTTTGCCATGGCATTAAGTACAAACCTCTTAATTCTTCAGAATGCCTCTCTTGTCTTTTATCTGTTGCCTCTGTATTCATGATTTGCCCTACAGCACTTTGCTTCCCATTAGTCTTCTGCATGGTGTTGGCGAAGTGATATTCTTTAGTCTTATTTCTTTGTGGAACTATCATATTCTACTCTTGATTTCAGCTCAGGTCATGATCTTACAGTCATGGGATAGAGCCCCATGTCTGGCTCCATGCTGGGCATGGAGCCTGCTTAAGATTCTCCTACTCTCTCTCTCACATGCTCTCTCTCTCTGTCAAAAAAATTTTTAAAAATTGTCTGTTGGAACTTTTAATAGGACTTTAAATGGGAGATGAAATAGAAATATCAGTTTGGCTGGTCTCCTTAATTCAATTATTCTCACTTGATTTTCACAACAAGTTTGTGATAAGGCTTTTAGAATTCCTATTGTACAGATGAGAAAAATGAGATTCAGAGAATTTAAATAATTTGTGAACAAATAATTACACATAATTATTAGACACATCTAGTCAATATGGTGCTTGGGTATGTAATCATCTGTGTTCTCTCAAAGTTGGCTCTTCTTTTGCTCCAATGCCATGTCTTGAGATTGATACATAATCTAGGTGCTGTTGCTCCTAAATGTACTAGAGGTATTTATACTTGGAAGATATGGGAGTTTTTGAAATCTATTTCTCAGCTCTTTCTAGTGATTTCTAAATGAACAACAGTGATGTTTATCGGAATTTCTGTATAAGGAACCATTAATTTGTGGAAAGAATATGCATTTTAGGTTATTTATAGCAGATTTAAATCTTGGTTTTCAGTTCCAATAACTAACTGTGTGACTTTATGCATGTAATAATTATTTTTCAACTTCCTCATGTTTTACTCTCTTCTTTTAAAAAAGTACATATAGTAGCATATATTTCAAGGACTTATGTGAAAATTTATTGGGATACATATTTAAGAGTCTAGAAAGTGAGGCATGTGTTGGACACTGACCAAAGGGTAGCTTCCTTCTCATTATACATATCATATTTCATTTTGAGAACAGCCCAAGAGTTGGATATTATCATTATTACCAGTGAGGACTTTTGGGCTCAGAGAGGTGAAAATGACTTGCACTAAGCCATGTAGTTAATAAGTGGTGCAGTCAAATTTAGCATGGAAGGCTGCAGGACACTACACTTTTTGTTTTCTCCAGGGATTTTTCTAATTCCCATTCTGAACTTGGTACCACATGAACACTTCCTTTGATCTAAGCAGTCCTTCCTGTTGGAATCCCCTGAGTTTACTTCTCTCTGGTGTTTCAGGCCACTGGATTTAATTAAAGAGAACTGAGTTTCTCTTTGTTAGAAAACCTTCAGGAAAGGGACCTATTTTTAATGATTTGGAAAATGGAGAATTAAACAAATCTGAGCCTGTAACTGAAATCATTAGCAAAGAGTTTTGGTGGTAGTTAGGATTATGGATAGAGAGAAATAAATCTCACACAGTAGATAAAATCATTGCAAAGGGGGAAAAAAACCTCTTACTCCATTTATGTAAATAAAAATGCCTGGATTTAATAGAAAGTTGTCAAGATGGCTATATTTATCTTAACAGTGTAGAAAGCAGCCTGGATTCAGCTCTATAATTAACAATTGTCAAAACGTTTTGGTACACAGGATTGTGTGTGTGTGTGTGCATGTGAGAGAGAAAGAGAGAGAATTATTACTGATACATTCTAAGATACACCAACAGATCTCTTTGCCACTTTTGTTGTAGTAATACAGGGGACCCTAGTTCGTACTTTTTCTATTCACTTTTCACCCTGAAGTGTAAAAGAAGTTGTTGGAGGAGGGAATGCTTTAATTTTCTAAATGAAAGAAGGAAGTTTCACAAGTTGGCTATTGAGGATATTAACATGTCATCATGTATCACTTTAAACTTTCCCTGAGCATATTGATGATGTAGTTTAATGCTCACCAAAATCTTTTAGGTAAGTATGTCAAATGTCACCTGTCCATTTAATAGATGAGATCTCCAAGGCACAAAGACATTGAATGCCTTACCAGTGCTTTAATTACTACTTACTGTCAGGGTTTGTGTTATAACACAAATGTTAAGATTTCTAGTCTAACCCTCATTTGAATATATGTGAATTGGTTTGACAAAGATTTTCTTTTTCATTGTGGCATCCTACTAAAAGACAGAATCTTGCTACTAAAAAGAACCCCCTTAGAAGGTGATGCATCCTATCCCCTGAGTTTGTGTGATAATCCATCCAAGTACCTTCCATAAAGAGTGTATGCCTTTTTATACCCTTTAAGTTAAACATCTGTAAAAAAAAAAACAAAACTCACTCAGCTTCCATGAATAAATGTTTAGTTAAATTCGAATAGTATATCATGGGCATAGTGCACTTTATGAACATATTGTCTTCACCCTGTAAATCTAGGGCTTTGAATTTCTTCATAAGTGACTGCAAATTCCCAGTTGATTTAAGGCTGGTCAGTTAGTGAATTTGAGTGTGGTCTGGTCATGGAGCTTAGGAAAATTACAGATGCAACATTAATTATATGTGTAAGGGGACATATTCAACTGTAGGTAACATTAGGCTTTGGCAGATACTTGTTTCACAAGAACTGATTCATTTTGACAGAAGATCCCAGAAGACACAATTCTATCAAATACATACTTGGAACATACATCACAAACTGTTAAGTTCTGAAGAGAAAACTGGAGATTATCTCTTGCAAATACTTCATCTTACAGATGAGGAAACTGAGGCACTGTAACCTAGTAGTTAATGGATAGATTTTGAAGTTCAAATTCAAGTTCCCCCATGTCAACTACCTTGACAGACTTAACAACCCTTTTTTATTATTATTTTATGTATGGAAACTGACATGCATAAGTCTCAAAAGATCTCCAATTCAACCATTAGAGATGCTTTCTTCCACGTATCTATTAACATCTCAAAGACCTTATGTTTCTTCCATATATCTACCAGCATCACAAGTACCCTGCTGGTCAAATGAAAAAATAAATAAAAACATACATACAAAATAAACAACTTAGCTTGTAACCCCCTTCATGACTTTGCATAAACAAATACTGAAAACTTTAAGCCTTATTTTCAACTATGAAATAATGGAGTTACCTCTTTAAGATCTATGAACATAAATACCAGATGCAGCATTATAGTGATTAAGTATACTGAAGACACTACAGAGTGAAGCAATGTCCCCTCTGAAAATCAAAAGCAGAAAATGTTTTATTTTGGTTTCTCTTCCCTGGAGGAAATTTTTTTTTTCTTCCCTGTGTTAACTGTAGTTGATTTTCCTTCACAAATTTTCCTTGATTTTCCTTCAAGTATTAGTCTTTTTTATTAATATAGTTATATATGGTATGAAAAGTCCAAATCTTCTTTGTGTATTTCAGCTTATATGTTTTTTTTTTAATTGAACTAACCAAGATGAATATGACATATACCAAAAAAACTGAGCCCCACATTTTGACTTTCTGGCTGACATGTGTGTATGATGTGCATATACATGTCACCTACATGGGACTTATAACAGATGAGCCACCAATTCTAACAGCATCATCCTCCATCTAGTTAGAACAGAATTCTGCTAAAACAAAGTCACAAAAGATTAGCTAGCATACACACAAAGCAAGACTTATTGAAATCCCACCTACATTGTGCTATGATTTAACCAATTAGCGTGGTTCAATAATAATTACTCTAGAAAAGCAGTACCAACTTGAAGAAAAAAAAATAGCAATGATTTGGTACTAAACAATTTTGTACAAATCAGTGTTTATAAAAAAAATTAACTGAAAGGTTCTTTCAGATGTTGTTTGTGATAGCTTTTTATAATTTATTTATTTTTTTTTTTTACATCTATTAAGCTTGTTCCTGGAGGCTCTGGTTAACAGCACTGGGGCAGAGTTTGAAGCTAACAGCCTGGACTATAGAACATTAGTCACCCAATAAAACCTTAATATAATTTCTTTCTGAAGAGAACCACTTCTTCATTTACTTTTGAAATAAACAACACATTAAAAGATTACTCATTCTTTTGTTAACTTCAGCCCAGTGTTCTTACATGTTCACACTGAAAAGTTCCATGAAGTTTATTTCAAGCAACAGGGGGCTGAGAAAGCTGATTTCACTTATAGTTTGAGGTTTCTTCCCCCTCGTTAAATATTTATACTGCCAATAAACAAACACAGATGTTTAAAAAGAAGGAAAAAAGCTAACTAAAAACCTTGCCCTGTGAAAACAGGCATATGTTAATGGTTTTCAGTATGGTTTGATTTGGAATATACTAGAAATGATGCAATTACCTAATGGTTTGCATAACAAATGCAGAAATTCTTTGGCCTATGTAAACAATGAAGTTTTTATAAGTCCTTTAACCTATGTTACACATAGATCAGTCATTACGTTTAGATAGATGTGGCAGAGCTGTCTAAAAGCTAAAAATATCTAGTATGATCAAATAACCAAGTGCATTAATCAAATACTGACAACTGGATAAAAATCATAAATAGATGGTCTGCTAAATCATCAGTTAATATATCAACAGGGAAGAACAATTAGAAAAGTCATCAGTGACATTTTATGAGTTATTATTGAAAGATAATTGCTTCTGTAATCAATAAGGAACCCTTTAACCCTAGAGTTGAACCATAAAAAAAAAAAAAAACAAAAAAAACAAGCAGATGAGTCTATATGTTATTTTTTTCTCCTGTAGGTGTTAGCCCAGATTTGGTCTTGACTAGTATTGGGAATATTGTGACATAAATAAAGGTGTTCTTACTAAATTTTATAAGGTAAGTATCTTTAGCAATAAACTGGAATACAAAATACATTCCATTAAGTAGGTGCTACATAAAATGGAGAATCTGTCTTTATATCTCTCTGTGGGGCATTCCAGTGTTGTGATTGCTGTAGTGGGGTAGAAGGAGCAAGCTCTTCTTTAACTTTGAAAGAATGTTCACAGTTAATGCTTCACAGGGACCCAAGGAATGGAGGTGGAAACAGATTGCTCTGTCTTTCAAAATGACTTTTTGTCTGCTTTTGCTTTTCTTTTATGTCCTGTTGAAAAGCCTGTGATTTGAGAGAAAACAGAAAATGATGGCTGAAATCAGAGACAGAGTTGAAGAAAAAAAAAGGGAGAGAAATAAGCTGATGAAATCAGAGTGGATTAAAATAATTCTTATTAAAATACCACATTCAGTGGCTGGGAATTTTTGTGGCACCCATGATATATGATGGGAAATGCCTGCAAGATGAATGTGAATATTCTGAACTTCATTCTGGTATTTATAAAAAAATGTATTTCCAATAGGCTGACTGATTTCAATGCCAAAAATAGTAAAATAGAAGAAAAAATTATCTTTAAATGAGCGACTTCAAATAAAAACCTTAATTGTACATGGGTTAGACAGACATGAATAGTCTTTATTTCAATCATTCATCCATTCACTTAGTCAAAGTATATTTGCTGTGTATTCCATGCCAGGTGTTCTTCAGGCAAGCATAAAGTAAATACAAAAATAAATGAACCATACCTAGGACTGCTGTAATATAAAAAAGATAAACAATCATAAGTGTTGGCAAAGATGTAGAAATTAAAACCTTCATTCATTACTGATAGGGATGTAAAATGATGCAGTCACTTTAGAAAACAGTTTGTCAGTTCCTCAAAAGTTAAATAGAATTACCAAGTAAACTAGGAATTCCACTCCTGGTATGAATACAGGGGAATATAAAACATATGCCCATGCAACAGTGGATACATAAATATTCACAGCAACATTATTCATAATAGCCCCAAACTGGAAACAACCCAAATGGTGATTAACTGATGAACAGATGGTCAAAAAGCGGTATATCCATACAAAGGAATATTATTCAACCATATAAAGAAATAAAGTATGAATTCCTTTCAATGTGAACCTTGAAAACATTATGCTAAGTGAAAGAAGCCAGACACAAAAGGCCACCTACTGTATGATTCCATTTATATGAAATGTCCAAAATAGGGAAAATGACAGAGACAGAAAGTAGAGTAGTGGTTGCCAAGAGCTAACAGGTGGAGGCAGATGGGAGAATGACTGTTCCATGTATGATTTCCAAGTTTTATAGCTACATTCAGTGGAATAAATGGGGTAAACTATGATTACTCCATCTTAATTGAAACTGTAAACATATTCTCTTTTAAATTCAATAAAGTTTTTGCTTCCCACACTCAATTGAAACTGTTCCTGTTGAAGTCGTCAATATTCATTATGGTGCTAAATCCAGTGTTTAATCTCTGTCTTCATAGTTGTTGACATTAAGACTTTGATCAAAGCTCACCTTCTCAAGGAGATCAATTCTAACAATTTAATGCCACAAACTTCCCCCACAAACCTCAACTTTTCTTTGCTCTACTCTACACTTCTTATAGTACTATTACCTTATCAATTTAAGACAATTTAGTAAATTATTTTACTCATTTTTATTTCATCACTCTAGAATTTACAGTCAGTTATCATTGTTTTATTCACTTCCTTAAAGTTTATTTACTTATTTTGAGAGAGGCAGAGACAGCACAAGTGGGGAAGGGGCAGAGAGACAGAAAGAGAGAGAGAGACAGAGGGAGAGAGAGAGAGAGAGAGAGAGAGAGAGAGAGAGAATCCCAAGCAGGCTTCACATTGTCAGCGCAGAGCCTGACACAGGGCTTGAACTCACAGAACTATGAGAACATGACCTGAGCCAAAACTAAGAGTCAGATGCTTAACCAACTGAGCCACCCAGGCACCCCTGTTTTATTCACTTTTGTATTCTAAGTGCCTAAAATAGTGTTGAACTTAAAAAGCCTGGGTAATTTGTTTAATAAATTAATGAGCTGTAGGAAATTTCTCTCAATTATTTATTGGAAAATTTCTTCTCTCCCTTTTTTAAATATCTATGTCTTTCAGAAGAGAGTTAACACAGCAGGATGCTATCTTTAGAGTGTCCTGTTTACAAGATAAGTTGTTAGCTGGCATCTGGGAGCTTGGATTTCGGGAGGGCTCCCACTATTCCCAGAAATGATACGAGTGGGGTTTCCCACATGCTGTTACAACTCATTGGTGGGGGAATTAAGTACATCTTGCATGATTCCAATGGGAAAATACTCTTTGAAGCTTGTACCTAGCTTCCTCTGCTCTTCACCCCACGAACTTTGCCCCTTTGCTGATTTTGTTCAGTATCTTTTAGCTGTAATAAATCACAGCCACAAATGCAACTATATGCTGAGTTCTGTGAGCTATCCGAGTGAATCACTGAAAATGGAAATGGTCTTGGGGAACTGTAAAACACACACATATGTACACACACCTATCTATGTATGTATCTATCTATCTATCTATCTATCTATCATCTATCTATCTAGATATATATGTGAATATATACATGTATATATTCAATTTTGGCATATATATATGTATATATGTATATATATATATATACACACATATATGGCATAAATATGACATCACTGATTAGAGCTTTCTTGTATTATTTCCATTATTTCCATGTTTTCTGTTTATTGTATCCTTTATTACTCATACTGGAAAATCTCCTCAAGTGGCCAGAGAGAGCTAGTTTTCAATTGATATTTAAAGGTGATGCATATAAATTGATAGTTCTGTATATACAGTAGGGGTCATTGCTTAAGAGTTATCACCAGATAAACTGACATTTATATTGGAGATATCTGAATATCAAAATTCAGATTAAATTTTTTTCTGGCAGTGTTCCATTTCCACTGAGAAAAATCCTCAGGTATCTTTCCCAGACAATAGAAGTTTTCTTATTGTTATTTTCCATGTTTGTAGTGGTTATATATAGAGTTGTGATGGGAGTATTCTATATACACACCCATCCACCTGATACTTTAATTCTTACTCCAGACTTCTACTTTGGCATTAAGACTTGAGCCTCCTCCAGTGGTTTATAGGGAACATTGGCTGCCTGACCATCTATATCCTGCTCTGCCAGAACACAAGGCCTACATGTCCTTCAGCCCTGTTCCATCACTTATCACCCTCTATCTGCTTTTCCAAAATACTGTTGAAATCTTTTGTCAGCTTGGCCCTTCTTGTGTTTTACTATTGTGGATTTATACATTTTTAATATTTTATTACCATTTTAATAGGATCCTGGGATGGAGAGAAGATAGAAACCCATGTTAAAGCCCAGTTATAAACATTTTTATTAACTTCTTTATAAAATGGTCTCTAGAAATAATCCCTGAGCAGATTGTTAGGCTGCCCATAAGGTGTGATCTGAGCAATCATGACAAGATCCCCTTTTCTCCCAATGTTCTTTTCACTTGCTTGTTCACACATGAAATCCTTGTGGCATCAAACAAATACTTTAACTCCACAGAGACAAAATTGAAAAAAGACATTTCAATATCTGTAAAATGTTGGCATAATTCAAACTCATAAGTGAAATATAGATTTCAAATCTTACTGAGAGTAAATTTTGAGTAGGAAAAGGTAAAGCATAGTGTCAGGACTCTAGACCTAAAAGGCAGGAATTTGAACACCAAAATGGATATAAAATACACAGTATAGGGTTTAGGTATAAAAACCAATTCACTTCTGATAAGGCTATATAAAACACAATGTGAGCCAGACTGGGAAACAGGCTTATAAATATAATCTTAACATTACCACACAGGATTCAGTGGCTTTTGCTATGCTAGAGGGGATTACACTAATGATACTTAATTCCTCATCAGCTCTAAAACCCTATAATACGTTAGAAATATTTGAACTGGAATAACCATTATGCTTGCTGACCTATACTTAGCATTACTATTGATGTTTAAGTATTAGTATTTTCAGTACGCGTGAACCTAGATCATTCTTTCAGATTTTATTTTTGTTCCACAGTTAATGTTTCTTTAGTTTAAAGGATTCATATAAGAGGACTGAGCCTATCTCTCCAAGGGTGTTTGAAATATTTACCCTAATCGGAACAGTTCCTTCTGATTCTTATCCTTTCTTGCCTCTACTGAATGTTGTGTTGATGTACTCTTCCAGGTACATAGTGGAATAGATATTCCTTGCATGCATGAGACTGGATTAATTTTGATCATAGGCTTCTCATCTCTGCTTTCCATTGGTGACAAGTGTGGAGAGCAGAGGTGCATAGTTTATAATTCCTGCATGATCTGTAAGACTTGCAGTTGAGGGCATCATCAACAAAGAAAGTAACGATCTTGGAAAGAGTCATTAGAAGCCAGTGTTCATGGTGGCTCAATGAATGATACAGCATAATGAGTAATAGTGCAACCAGCCTTAAATGAATGATAAAAGGGAAATGCAGAGGCAAAAAGTCATCCAAACAGGTGGCATTGTGACAACAGTGTTGCTCTTTATTGCAGTGAAAGATATAAAATTAGCTAACAACAGTTCATTTGACAATTAAAAACTCAAAAAGATAATTCTTGAATATGAACAGAAAAAGATGGCTCCTGGAAACTATGAAGAATCTTCACTTACTAAACAATAAATAAACGTGTCTTCTTTTTCCATTTTTCTAAATTTTCATCAATAAATCACTGTACCTCTAATGGGCCCACGAATTTTATAATTCCCTTTAAACCAGATCGTTTATATACACAAGAGATTCACACAAAAAAGTATTTGCTGAGGACCCCACACAACTATGAGTAGCTCAGGCTGTGAGAACTAGGTCATATATTTTATCAGATGGCTTGTATGAAAGAAGCCATTGAACAATGAAGTGAAGTTTCCGATGTTTATCATATTTGACAAGTCCATTTCTAGATGAAGGGTTAAACAGGTCAATTAAAAGACAGACAGATAAACAAATATATTGACATGTATTTAAATATTCTTTTTTTCTAAATTATATTAATTATAATTTACTTTACAAATATTTGCTATTATGAAATTAAGATAGCTTCTGAAGTTTCCGAAATTCAGTTCAAGAAAATTTGGGTTAGTTTCTTGTCTTTATAATGCTATAGAACCAGTTTGAATAATGATTTGTTTAATTTTTGCTCCCAAAATCTACAGAATAAAATGTAGTTTAGTATAGACCATGAAATAACTTACATAAAGTTTAAAACTACAGAAAGCAAGAGAATATTTTGTGTAGGGCTATAAACCTACATGATGAATGAAAGCAAATGCATGATAATGATAAATGCCATATTAAGGATAAAAGCTCTGATGGAAAGAGAGAAAGGCATGAGATTGAGAATTACTTGACAAGAGGCTTCAATTATATTTTAGTGTTTTATTGATAAGTATGTAGATGTTTGTTTTCTTATTCATTCAAACACTTTCTCTAAACTATTTTGCAATAACTTTAAAAAATCCTCTTATTATAATAATATAAAATGTATTATTCTACATTAGTTATATTATTCTACATTTTATCTTAAGAATTATGAGTTTTATCTTCATATTTTTTGTCTGTAATGCACCCAAGAATTCATGGTGTTAGAGAATCAATTTTATCGTTTTCCATATGTGCAACCATTACCTCCAACACTGTTTATTGAAGAGTCCATTCTATTTTCAATAATTTTTAAGGTCACTTTTGTCATTTATCAGGTTTTTATATTTGGATGCTTCAGCTTGGAATCCCTATTCTATTCCATTGCTGCATTTGCATATTGTTCCATATTGTTGCGAGTTGTGTGTTCTATAGCTCATGCCTCTCCTCCTCTCATCACTTATATCCCTACCCTCTTGTTTAACTTTCTCATTTCTGGATCCTATGTTTCTCTTGGATTTTAAATGCTTTCTTCCTCTGTGCTTTACCTGGATACCTCATATCATTCTCTAAGATTAAACTGAAGCATCTGTTCCTCAGGGTAGCCTTTGCCCAACACTTACTGTGGTTAGACCCTTCTATTAGATATACATTTATAGTGTAGAGTACCTGTGCATTTTCCTGTGACTCTTACAGTAATTATTAGTATATTTGTGCCATTAATAATTTTGTTTAACCCATTGGACTATATGTTTTTAATAGTAGGGGTTGTATCTGTCTTCTTTTGCTTCGTTTCTCCAGTAACTCACACAGTGCCTGAGGCCTAATAATCACTCAATATTTATTGAGTGGATGTGTTAATTTTGTCTCTCTGATTTGACTGTCATCCTCATCATTCTAATCCTTGTGGAAAGTATACTAAAAGGAGTCAGAGAGAGAGAGACAGAGAGAGAGAGATTAAGACTTGTTTGTGCTATGGAGAGAACACTGGACCAGAAACCACATGTTCTAGGAGCTCTTACAGCTGCAGTGGGTTCTGCAGTTGACAAGCCTGTTGTCAGGGTCTAGGGCAAGTGTGAATTCTGGTCCCTAAGTGGTTGGGACTGCCTCCAGGACCTTGGTCAGTAGGGCCAGCACTAGTTTAAGGGTCTACTTTGAGGTTTATAGCAACCTGTTACCAAGTGTACAGATGGCTGTGACTTCCTCTTGGTTCCTAGGCAGGCAAGATTTGCCTTGGACCAGAGCTGAGGGGCTGGAAAGGTCACAGGCCTGCTTCAGGATTAGTAGACTTGATTCTGGTGGCACAGCTGGACTGAAACATCTCTCCCTAGGTCCCTGGGTAAATAGGACTATTCCTGGCCTGTGGCAAAAAGAAACTGGAGCTGAGCTATAGGACTGTTTCAGGATTAGCATTTGGATCTAGGTCAGAGGCCCTGTCTCAGGGCATGGACAGATGTGTATCCTAGTGAGTCCGTTGGTGGGCAGCAGTATTCTGTCCCATGGCCAGGAAGGTCTTGGGGTTGAGATACAGGCCAGGCCATTTCAGGGTCTACAGTCAGACTAAAGTCATAGGGTCTGTGTGAGGGACAGTTGGGCATGTCTCCTGACAGGTTACCAAATGGACATGACTGATGGTTAAGAGGGGCTGGAATAACATATGGTCCATAGCCAGGTCCGAGGTCCTTAGGTCTGTTCCCTGAGGCATGGGTGGGTGTGACTTCTGCCAGATCCCGGATAAATGGTATTAGCAGCAGGACCAAAGACACATGAGGCTATAGCTGACTCCATAGGGAGAAGGGGCTGTTTTCAAGTTTGTAGCTGGAGCCAGGGTTGGGGTTTTGCCACCTAGGCACGGGCCTGCCTTTTCAAAATGCCCCCCCCTCCCAGGTCTTGGGCTTCTCCAGGGTTCCAAAATCTCCTGCCTAGATACCAGATTCCCACAAAGGCACTTTCTTCCATGGATGGCTACCAAATAATTGTTGCTGAAGGAGGGATGTGAACAGTGGATCTCCTATTCTACCATCTTGCTAATCTATTTAAATCTCTAATTTCTCTCAGCAATGTATTATAGTTAAGAGTGTATAGGTCTTGTACATCTTTCTTTTATTTCCTACATTTCTTTTATTTTTTTGCTATTTTACAGAATTTTTTTTTCAAAATTTCCATTTGCAATTGTTTGTTGCTAGTATATAGTATTATAATTTTTTTAAGATTATTTATTTTGAAAGAGAGAGAGCACCGAGAACACACAAAGGAGGAGCAAAGAGAGAGAATCCCAAGCAGGCTCCACATAGCCAATCCAGAGCTTGATGTGTTGCTCAAACTCACTAACCAAATTGGTGAGATCATGACCGAGATGAAATCAAGAGTGAGTTGCTCAAACGACTGAGCCACCCAGGAACCCCTATAGTAGTATCATTTTTTTATATCTATCTAGTACTCTACAATCTTTCTAAAAACACATTATTTCTAGTAGCTTCCTTACAGATTTCGTCAGTTTCTCTACATAAGCAATCAAGTCTTCTATCAACAGAGACAGTTTTACTTGGTTTTTGTTTCTTTATTTTGGCTTATTGCCTACCTAGAACCTTCAGTACATCTTCTAGAATCCTGAATTTTAGGGGAAAGGCATTTGGTTTCTAACTATTAAATATCATATTGGATATAGGTTTTCATACATCAGGTAAAGAAGCTCCTTTTTATTCCTAATTTGCTGAGAGTTTTTATAATAATGTTACCATCTGGAATATAGGACAGTCATACTTACCACCTATTTTAATAAATTATGGTTCCCTAAAGTCAGTGCTCATTTTGGTAGGACCCACTGTGCATGCAAGGCATCATTTAGCCTTCTTTGTGTGATCCTATGAGAATCAGGCCTTGGCAAATTGACTAAAAAATGCAGTGATTTTGACTCAATTATTGTCATGAGTAATAAATAAATTGTCCTTCCCTCTGGTCCAAATGTCTTTTCTACAAACACTCATGATACTATGGCAGACTAATTTGCTGGCTTTCAAGCTAGGTAAAATCTAAGGCTCTTCATGCTTCTTGATAGTATCAAGCTCTATCTTCCTTGGGTTTAGGAGAGAGGTCTCAGAAAAAGAAACAGTTCTGTGATCAGCATTACCAAAGGGAACACATGGTTCATTATGAACATAACGTCTAATGCTTCTATGAATGCAAAAATTTTCTTTCAAGTGTGCTAGCCAAGCCCATAGCCCAATTTCAAGGCAGGTCTGAGAGTTTCAAAGGTATATTTTTTTTAATGTTATAGTTAAATATAATAAGTATGAATGGCTTTATTTATTTATTTTTATCAAATACTAGGTGCTAAATTCTTTGCAAGTATTTACTAATTTGAATCTCATGATAACCCTTTGAGTGTTATCTGTTAGCATTTTCATAGAATTGCACTTAAATTATCCTGCAACCTTTTCCTGGAATTTTAAGGTCTTCCTGAAAATGATGCAGTGGGAAGAAATAGATATCTGTTTTTGCTTGCTTGTTTGCTTTTTTTTGTTTTTTAAATCTGGCACTCTTAAACTTCAATATGGCTTCCAGAAAATGGTAATCATGTTTTATCAATAATTACAATTCTAAAGAAAGGTACTCAACCTCTTCTGTACACATGCCACATGCCAAGTGGTATGCGACACAAACATCACAGCTACACAGGCATATGCAGATGATATACACAAAGTCAAATCACTCACATGCCTACACACACAAACACATGCACCCAGATTTTTTGGCAGTTTCTCTGGATTGTATTTCTACATAACAGGTCTCTGGTTTCCAAGAGGGAGGAGACAAGAAAATTATGCTGAACAGGATATATTTTCCATTCATTACACTACAAAGATATAGGCACAAACTATTAGAAATGTATGAATGTACCTGCTCAAACACAAATCAGTGATAACACTGAAAACACTCTAATTACCATAGTATCTCTGAGTATTAATGGCAGAACCACCACAGATTCCAATGTTTTGAACTATTGAGATAGCTAAGGTTATGTGGACAGCTGAAGTCCATAAACTGTCACTGATAAGTAATTTGGTGAATTACGCCTAACTTGGCACTTCTGTTCTCCATATTTTGTACAACTGTCCTCACTGAACATCTTAACAAATCAAGTTAAGTGAATCAGCATAAGTTTCATCTATTTTTTATGAGTTCAATGGACATGATATTTGATGTGAGGATGGTGTGAAGACCACAGTCACGAAGTCAAACAGACTTTGAATAACATCATCTCCTGAGTGCCATGTTGCACCCTCTTCCTTATCTCATAAGTTTGTTGAACAGACACAATACGGTATTTACAATGCTACAGCATTCCTGAATTATAATAAATATTTCTTATACTCATCTTTTTTCTTACTCCCATCACTTAAATTTTACAACACAATAAACCAAACACTTGATTAAGGAAAAAAAAAAGATAATCACAATCTACCAATTTTTTGATCAATGAATGACAGTCTCTAAATCTTCCCCAGAAATTTTTTCATACTATTGTCTTTTATATTTATTTTATTTTTTTTTTTTTTTTAAATTTTTACTGTTTTTTTTTTTTTTTTTTTAATTTTTTTTTTTCGACGTTTTTAATTTATTTTTGGGACAGAGAGAGACAGAGCATGAACAGGGGAGGGGCAGAGAGAGAGGGAGACACAGAATCGGAAACAGGCTCCAGGCTCTGAGCCATCAGCCCAGAGCCTGATGCGGGGCTCGAACTCACGGACCGCGAGATCGTGACCTGGCTGAAGTCGGACGCTTAACCGACTGCGCCACCCAGGCGCCCCTATTGTCTTTTATATTTAAAGATAATGCTCCTTAATCTTAATTTTGGTTTATGTAGCTGTAGGACCTAACACTGTCCTCAGTAAATTACATAATGTTTATATTCCATTATTTTTTGCTCTTTTTAAAAACTCATTTGTTTGGGGCAGGAAATGGGGTCCATCTAAGGAGCACACATTTCCTTGCAGCAATGAATAAGTGATAAGAGCAATGACTATAAAGATGAGAATGAAAGTGGGCTGGGGACTTCTCTTTACAAGTTATTCCCTTCTCGATTCAGGCAACTTTTTTCTTTCTTCCCTCTTTCTCCCTTCTCTTAAGAATAAACACATGGTATTTTTCTTACCATGTATATCATGTATAATAATGATATTGTGATGTTAAGGGATGTAGTTACATCCTAAGCATGGGCATATGGTAAAGCAGAATGATAGAAAAAGACTGAATCCCTTGAAATCATTGAGATGCACCATGGTGAATACTCTACACATTAACCTCTTGTGTGAGACAAACTCCTTTTGTTGATTAGTCGGATTTTCCATTATTTTCAACCAAAAATATCCTGAAGTGATAAATCTCCATACTCTGCATATAGCAACATGTCCTTTGCCCAAGAAACAAATTTAAAATGTCAACTGGATTTGTATGCATTTTCTAAAATCAGACTATTAGTGACACTAAGCACAATAACAACAACAAAATCCTTAAAAATTGGCCCAAAAAATCCTATTTTTGCATAGACTTACACTTGAGATAAAGAAAATGAAAACAGTGAAAGATTCCAAGTACAGATTCTCTGTAGTGTCCTTTCCATAAAAGGTTTGGAAGAATTCCATTCTGCTGGATTTCTGAGCTCTTTAGAGAACTTTAGATCTGACACAAAATATTTAGCATCAACCAAAAGTGATAAAATGGAACCAAAGTGGCTTTGCCTTCCTGGCCAACTTCTCCAGAGATGTATTCATATGAACCTGACCTTGTGACCCCTTTATTTCTTAAATGGGTCTGTTTGCAATGCATACATCTTTATTCCTTAATTCAATAAATATTTCCTTATTGGCATAGCTTATTTGCTTCACTCTTATGGTTTCACTTGATGGTTTTCATAAAGGCATATTCAGAATGTGTGTTGTTCTATCTCTACATCCCTATATTACCTTCATGTATGGATGTCATATCCCAGTGCTATCTTACTAGATCAACTCTTATCCTTACTTCACTAATTTCAGGGACATACAAATTGACAATCAGCCTAATTTTTCCATCTTTAATAATCTCTAAGTCATGTTTTATTGGGTTAATAGGTTATTTATGGTTTTATTGAAAATGTATTTAATATTTTATATTTAAGATTTCTGGCATATTTTATATTTTCAGCTCTGAACTTCCATTATGTCGTATCTTATCCTTTTCAAGGATCATATAGCGTGTTACAGTTTTTTTTTTTTCAACGTTTATTTATTTTTTGGGACAGAGAGAGACAGAGCATGAACGGGGGAGGGGTAGAGAGAGAGGGAGACACAGAATCGGAAACAGGCTCCAGGCTCTGAGCCATCATCCCAGAGCCTGATGCGGGGCTCGAACTCACGGACCTCGAGATCGTGACCTGGCTGAAGTCGGAGGCTTAACCGACTGCACCACCCAGGCGCCCCTAGCGTGTTACAGTTTTAAGAAAACTTAGTGATCATGGGTTGCAATTTTCTCATTTAGAACTAATAATAATTTTTTTTTAATGTTGAAAGAATAAAATAGAGTCAACTCTTTAAGGATAGAAGTTAAGCTATAGATAATTGATAGACAAATAATTCTTGTCCTCAATTAGGTAAATTAATTTTGTTCAGTAGAGATAAAACTGCTTTGTATCCTAAAGAAAAGATTATTTCAGACATTATATTTTATTGCCATATGGGATATTAATTAGTTAATTTCTAATATTAAATTCATTTAATCATTACTGATTGTATTTATATGTGTCTATTCTTCAAATTCACCTTTAACATTTACTGATTTCCTCATTAAATTGAGTTAAATAAAATTATTAACATTTTTAACTTTTTGAAAAATTATACTTTAGTGGCACTATTACTAATTCCATTTTGTAAGTGATGCACTGTGATTCTGAATGTTAAAATAGTTGTCCAATTTGATTACTTGACTACTAGCAAATCACAGACTAAAGTCTAGTGCTTCTTCTCCACTAATGCATAATTAGTGATATATCCTAAAATTTCAGCTTATATTCCAGACTTTTCTCTCCTCACAATTCTGTTTTGTATCTAATTACCTACATATTCATTTGTCTTACACACATTAATACACACACACACACACACACACACACACATACACATACACACAATGAATAAGAAAAAAGTAATATGAAGTTCATGGAACATGGCGAAAATATTCTATTTCATTACATTTCTTTATTATTTTTATTTTCACCAATAATAAAACGAGAAACTACTAAACAAACATGGAAGGCACATGTTGATTTTGTTTTGCTTCTAGTTATTTAATTGCTATAACCTAGTGTAAACAATGGCCATTTAAGTTTAGTGAAAGGATGCTTTTTATTTATTTTTTATTTTGTTTTATTGTGATACCTATGTGTACATGGTTACCATATTTGTAACCTGCTGACCGTTTGTTTTTCTTGCAACTGTTTATATATTATGTTTCCCTTCTGAAGAAGAAGGTGTTTCCATTTAAAACAATGGTGGTGGTGTCAAAGAACCAGGAATTTGTTTTTAAAATACCATGTTTTCTATTTTAAAAAAGAAGGGAAAATTAAGGGAGAAGGGGATTTTTGTTTAATAATAGCACATGGACAGAAGATGTGTCTAATTAGATCTACTGTTTCTTTGTCAAAGACTGAGAACTCTGCAGAAAAATAAACAATGCATTTTACTCCCTGGGCAGAAATAATCCATCGAGTTTATTTTCCTCTTAGAATAGCATAGTGAGTAGGGGAGAAGGAGAGAGAAAACCATAGTTTTAAAAGGATTTCAGAATTATTCTTTGCAATTTTTTTGAAAGAAGAACATATGCATTAAATAATCCATCAGCTCTTGCACAGCAGTGCTCCAAACCAGACTGATATCTTGTGATATTCCTTTTGTCAACCATCCTCAGCGAATGAGGACCTTAGTTCAAACAAGTGTCTCCCAAACTGTACCATGGGAAACCTTCTCCACCAGGTGTTAGCACTTACTAGGTTGGAAGGGAGAGGCAAGTAGGTGGGTTGTTTACAATTAAATATGCTTGTGAAACCCTGTACTAATTAAAGTTATTTTCTTGTTTTTCTCTTTTTTTTTGCAGAACATTTAAGAGACTTTGTTATCCCAATGTAACTATTTATTTTTTTATATTAATTTAGCTTATTGAGATTGTGTTTGATGGAGCATTGGTAGGCACCTCTTAGCCTTCTGCAGTCAGGAAAGGGTGGATCTGGAACAAAGATCATCCTTGACACAAAACTGGAAGCTCTGTGATGGAAACACCATGCCTCTTTTGTTCTTTGCCTATCCCCATTGGCAAGGACAGCAGACATTCAATAAGTATTCTGTGAACACAATGCCATCTTGTTTTTAACCAACCCTATTAATCATGAGGCTTCTACCTTAAACAAGTCATTTAATATCCTTTCCGTCTAGTAAACAGTTGTTTTGAGGATCAAATTGTATCATGGAAATGAAACATCTTTAACAACTGTAAACACTATTCAAATATAGAATAATGGATGCTGCAACTGGTCACTGAGGATTATCTGCATCAAGTAACTTCAATTTTCTTGACTGGTACCTGAAGTTACTTGAACAAGGTCACACAGCTCATTATTGTCAAACTACTACTAGAACCCAGGTCTCATAATTTCTGTCTCAATGCACTTGACATCATGATTATTATTCCTATTTGGTGTGAGTTTTAGCACATTTATTAGGTAATAAATTTAGGGGGAGGAGTAAATCACATTTACTAGCAGGGCATTTGAGACCAAATGGGAGAAAATAACTTAATAATTGTCAGATACAATTGTGTGTCTATATTAAAGCTGTGCCTGGTAATAAAAACTAACAGACAGATAAAAATACAAAAGACAGATAACCCTTAAAAGGGTCCCTGAGCACAGATATTTTTATAGTTTTGAACTCACAGTCCTATGTCCTGAGCCCAGAACATTTATGAAGAATTATGTAAAAGAGTAGATTAACTTGGCTTAAATGCCAAAGAGATGAAGATTTGGACTGACAGTGTTTATGATGTCCATAGCTTTCTCTCTTGCTCTCTTTCCTTTAACATAATTGACTTTGACTGGGCAAATCATGTTGTTTTCATTGTAATGTCATTGCAATTTATGATTCCATAAGGCACATGAATAGATTTTTTATTTCATTTGCTTTGCATTTCATTTTAATGCCACCAAAGAAAATTACCTACACAACTATGCATGCTACCTTTTATTAGCTTCACTGTGTTTCCATTTTCATATTTTTGATCACCATCAAATTTTGTTTTAGCGGTATTATAAAATTAACTCTGCTTTCACAATTAGATCATTTGCCTTTAGACCCTTTTCATGTGAATTCTTTATCTGTAGCATGATATTAAATGCAAACATATACCCAGTAAAACAAAACAGTAACAATCATCTATCTGCTTATTATTATATAACATTTATGAGACAATTTTATTTTATTTCCAAACAATAATTTTGCTTTAGACTTGATCTTAGTCATTATTTTAATAATCTTTAAGAAGCAGGCAAAGATATAAAACCCTAACATAAAGATTTTTTTTTCTTTTTGGTTGACAAATTAGTTGTATCAACCTCTTATTATATGTAAATGCACAGTTTCTATTCATAAGACTAAGCACAAACACAATCAGATTATGCTGTTTTCATACACTTTATGGCAAATGAAGATTCAGTGATGGGATTGGCAAGTATTGGAAAATTAATGTGGCCCTGTGAATTATGTTCCATAAAGATAAACAATTTCCTTTGTGCATTTTTCTCAGAATAGGAAGTAAATTATTTTCCCTCTACATTCTGTTACATAGTTCCAAGCTTACATTTGTCCATTTGTGTTTGGCAGTAGCTTACATTTGAAATTAGATTTTTTGCCTTTTAGTTTTAGCTACAAATTGATGTATTTCACAAGATCCTTAGGGTTCCAGTTTCTCTTTTACATGCAGTGGAAGATTCTGAAGGCAACAGAAACCACCAAGACAACGAAACTACCAAGAAGAATTAAATATAATGAAAACCGGACATACTCTTACAAATGCCACACCAGACATTCCAGCCAAACTTAAATCTTAACGGAGTAAAGAGAATAGTAAACAGTGATAAAAAATAGTGTATTCTAAATTATCATGTCTGTCATTCTTTTAGAAACCAACTCCCATTTGCTATAACCTATGGGTCTCTTTCAATGAATTTTATTCCTTAAATTATCACAGATTTCATAAAGCAGACTGTTGAGACAGGCGATAGGGCTTATCAAGGATTGGTGGAAAATATTATGCATTTTAATATTAACCAAATCTTCTATTAAACACCACACAATCAACGAGAATCTACCATAACTACAGCATTCTATTAGCACTAAGCAAACAGAAGAAGAGTTCCTTCTACTAATGGTCCCACAGACTGAGAAAATAAAATGAGATAATATTAACCTGCATAAAATGACTTGAAATGAACAATATGAAGTAGATGGTGTTTCTGACTAAAAGGATTCATTAGATGATGTATGTGCCTCACTCACCTGGCCTGCTGTATTAAACATTATCAGCTCAGTTTAGACAATATCAACTTTCTTTTAATATAGATCCACGAGTCTTTCCTTTGAAGATCTCCTTTCCAAATAATTTTTGAAGATTTAATTGTTTTTATTCAACACATATTTAGTGCTTACTAAGTACTAGGAACTCTCCTAAGGCAATGGATATGGAAGTAAACAGAACTATGAAACAGAACAAGACAAAAATATGCCAACAAATAATGGCACCCATTTTCACAGATATCAAAATCTAGTAGGAGGAAAGAGAGAGAAAGTTTAGGTTTTATATTATACACACACACACATATGTGTAAATATAAATGTATATGTGTGTGTGTGTATACACACACATACACAGCATGTCAAATGGTTATGCTGATAATAACAGGTGCAACTGAGAAAAACCAAGTCCGTATGACAAGTTTGAGAGTTTGCAATTTTAGTTGGGGGGTTTCCGGCAGATGACACTGAAAACGTGTTCTTGGCACAAAGGACTTACAGAGTGAGGGAGAGAGCCAGGAAACATGTGAGAGAAAACAAGTACCAAAACACTAGAGGGATGTGTCTGAAATATTCAAACAAGAGCAGATAGAGTGTGATGAGGTTTGGTGAACAAGATGGAAAGAAACAGAAGATGAAACAATAGCAGGGTCATTGGATTAAGCAGAGCCTTTTTGGCTACTGTAATATATTTGGTATGTGTTACCCATAGAAAACATTACTCCAGAACATTACTATGATTTGACTTGAGTTTTGAAATGATCACGTTTGTTAAGAAGCGGGAGATCTGGTGGGAGACTATTCCAATAATTGGATGAAATCTGATTTGAGCTTGATAGAATAGCTGATTTTAAGGTGATTAGGGGTGAAATAAGTGATAAGTAGCAGGATTTTTGTACATCTTTAAGACAAGGCTAACAATTTGCTGACAGATTAGACACAGGATGTGAAAAAGAGAGGACTCAAGACAAATCCTGGAGCAGTAGCTAGAGGAACTCCAAGGGCAAGAGACCATTTTTAAAAAATGGAATATATCCAGAAGGAACAATGATAGTGAAGAAAAGAGACTAGAGATTTGGAGCAATGGACAAACTAGAAGAAAAGATGGGATCTCTTGGGCAAGTGAAGGGATAAGCCTCAGGAGCAGGAGAGGCTTACGGGTAGCAGTAGGTAGGAAGGCAGAATCAGTGGGTGCAGATGTGGGCAGCAGGGAAGCTACAGTGATGGCAGCAAATCCCATACATTCACACTGTTGGCTACTCATCTCTTTCTGCCATTATCCATATCTGTAACTCCAGTCACATTCCTTTAGTCTGCCACTTAATCTCAAAAAAATATTTTATTAGGGAAAAGGAGAGAGGTAAAGAGGAAAGACAAAGAGAATATGGGTAAAAGAACATAGGGAGAATAAAAAGAATAAAAAGAAGAGGGGAAGAAGAAAGCAAGAGTGAAACACACACAAGAGAGAGAGAAAGAGAGAGAAAAGAAGAAGAAGAAGAAGAAGAAGAAGAAGAGATTCAATGATTAGAGCTCCATATTTTAGCAACCAAGGTGAGGAGAAACAAAGATTTAATTAGAATTGATAAATTAGAAGCCTGATAGTGACAGGAATTAAATTTTTTAAGGCTAACAGTGAGATTTGCACAGCTGTCCCTCAAAAATATCTGCATAATTAAGTGTTCAAAGTGGCCGAGAGTTTTAAAGAGGGAGGATGTTAGTCTGTATTTGTGTATTTAGAACTTAACCTAGAAACAAAGGAACCTGGAGCTGTGTAAAGGTTTAGTTCCAAAAAACAGCCTTATATACATGGAGGGTAAATCTTTCTTTCTTTCTTTTAATAGGAGCAGATTTTATAACAGAGATGTTAATACTTCTCTGTTATATATTTATTCTTAGATACCCAATTTACCCGCTGAAATGCTACCATCTAAAATTTACAAAACAAATGACTTTAAAATATATAGGAGAGAATATCAGGTTACAAGACCTTGAATCTTTCATGTGTATACACCTTGATCAAGCAGTTTTAGTTCCATTCAGGGGCAGTAACTGAAGTAAGGGCAATACTCCTCTCTTCAGCATTGAAAATAAATTTGCTCTCAGAAAACTGATGAGATACTATCTATGCACATTATATTTTATTACCTATATCTGAGGGTAAATACAGAGACTATAAATTTGTGACTAAATAGTTTGGGTAAACATGCAACGCTAATTTAGAGAAAGTAGGAGCAAAATGTGATTTATTAAGTAGATATCTAGTAACCTAATCTACTACATTATATCCATTATAGAAGAAAATAGGGAACAGAAGTTAAAGCCAAAAGAATCCAACTGGTCAAAGACTATGTAAACATTTCCCAGGAAGAGATGCCTGACCTCCCGAACCTGGGGACTCTTATCCTTGTGGGCAGAGATTAATCCTGGAGTATCCAAAATGTTCTGATTCCAGTCCTCCAAACAACCTCCGTTATAACAATTTGGCTTGCCCTGTAACATACTTTATATGGAGAGAAGGCAGTGACAGCCCACCTCAGCATTCTGGCTCATATCACAGACATATTCTCATCAGACTTCAGAAAACTCACTTTTATTTATTAAAAAAAAAATTTTTAAGAGCACCTGGGTGTCTCAGTTGGTTAAGCATCTGACTTTCGCTCAGGTCCATGATCTCGTGGTCCATGAATTCCAGCCCGGTGTCAGGCTCTGAGCTCTGGAGCTTGCTTCAGATTCTGTGTCTCCCTCTGTCTCTGCCCCTCCCTGCTCTCATTCTGTCTCTCTGTCTCTCTCTCAAAAATAAATAAACATTTAAAAAATGTATTTTAGGGGTGCCTGGGTGGCTCAGTCGGTTAAGCGGCCGACTTCAGCTCAGGTCACGATCTCGTAGTCCGTGAGTTCGAGCCCCGCGTCGGGCTCTGGGCTGATGGCTCAGAGCCTGGAGCCTGCTTCCGATTCTGTGTCTCCCTCTCTCTCTGCCCTCCCCCATTCATGCTCTGTCTCTCTCTGTCTCAAAAATAAATAAACATTAAAAAAAAATTTTTTTTAATGTATTTTAGAGAGAGAGAGAGCAGAAGAGAGGGGTAGAGGGAGAAAGAATCTTAAGAGAATGTTAAGCAGGCCCGGATGTGGGGCTCCATCCCATGACTCTGGGATCATGACCTGAGCCAAAATTCAGAGTTGGGTGGTCAACTGACTAAGCCACCCAGGTGCCCCAGAAAATTCACTTTCTGATTTTTTTTTTATCATGGCCTGTGAGTTTAAATGATGACCAGACACTTTTGAGAGGGGTCTATTTTTGATGCACATTCAAAATCAATAATCTGAGTACAAAACATTAAACAAGTAGTTTGTATTGCCACAGTTTTGATTATGGTGACCTTATTTACAAAAAGTGAGAATCTTTTGGAGATTGCTTTATATTATATATATATATTTTAATATAATTTTATATTATTAATATATATTATATAATAATTATATATAATATTATATAATTATATAATAATTATATATAATAATATATAATTATATATAATCATATATTATATATAATATAATGTTATATATAATTATATATTATACATAATAATATATTATATATTATATTATATATTTAATATAATGTTATATTATATAATATATTATATATTCATATATTTATATTTTATATTAGATATAATTTTATATAATAATTTTATATTATATATTATATTTGTATAATTATTATATATAATATATATTTATATATATTATTTATTATAATTATGTTATATATAACATAATATATAATATATTTTAATACATTATATATATTTTTTACTTTAAATAACAGAATAAATAAGTGTAACACAAATTCAGAATGGTTCCTTTTGCTTCCTTCTACATTGAGCAGGATCTAGAAAGACAAGAAATTGCTTTAGCTTTATATAAATTAACTGTGTGAGTTTAATTGCAAACCTTGGTTATGGGTCACATGGAAGACATTATTTTTTTAAAAAGATTTAAATTACTCCAAATTCACTTTACTTTAGAGGGAGTGATAGAAGGAATTGAAATAGACTCAAAAGCTAGAATTCAGGGCATCTATACATGAGATTAGTCTCTGTGAGTTGAATTTAACACTCTTAAGATGTCCTCCTATAGTCTGTAAACATTTATATTTACATGTCTCCCTGTTTTGTTTTGTTAAAAAACATAGAGGAGAAAATAGAAAATATTTTAATACTCCACAATTCCCACTCCAAGTGGTCAGAAATAAGGAAGAATACAATATTTAGTAAGACTAACCTTATGCTACACAATATGCCTCATAATTTTATAGATATTAGGATACACCTCACAATAGCCCTATGGATTAGCTATTACTATCTTCCATTTTGTAGAAGATGGAATAGAGACACAGAAAGGGAGATGTCTTGCTAAATAACTTATAAATGATATAACAGAACAGAAATTAGAACCCCAAAATGATTACCTTCCAAATTTATCACCTCCTGCCTCTCTCTTCCCATAGATATGGTGAGAGTAAAAAATTTCAAATTGCTAAGATTGCAAAGATTTTGAAAATCTTCAAAAATTTTCAAAATTTTTCATCACAAACCTATATTTGTACTTTGGTTGCATTTTAGGAAACTTAAAACACTCATAAATGGAGAGAGATGAAAGATGTTAAAGAATATTAATCCAATTCAAAATGCATTTATTGAGCATTAGCTATGTGTAAGGTATCTTCTTAAAATTCCTCTTGGGGGAACAGAAAAAAAATAGGAAAATATTCCATCTACTTCACCCCTAGCCTGACACAGAGAGCTTTAAGTGTTTAATCGGTTTTCATACAATGCTATTAATCATAACATACTTTTGATAATCCTAATATTATATCAACATGAACAAAGGAGACTGAAGATAAAACAATTATCAAATTCCTTCTAATTATCAGCCAGAATCACTGAGACCCCAAATCTTTACATTTTCCCTGCTTGTTTAAACACCAATCAATTTTGTTCTGAGTCTGACTGAATGCCTTAATTCTTTACACAGTTGATGTAGTTTAAGCTCAAGGATGCACCATAATGACAAAATCCATAGAGAGTCAAAGGTCCTTAGGGCTGAAATTCTTATACAAGTTAATTCTTATACATTTAATCAGAGGGAACCTCAATAGAAGAAAGCTAATGTTGACGCTGTTCTCAAACAAATTAAACCTGCAATCCTTCTCTGTAGTTGGCAAAAGCTTCCTTCTCAACCAAGGAATCTTCTGAAACTTCTTGAACATCAAAGAAATCACAGAAAATGTCTTGGTGGACCAAGTACACATAAGTCAGAAACAAGTAGATTCTATTTCCTTGAAGTACAGACTGTTTTCCATGGAAAAGAGAGGATCGCACTCTTCAATTTGAACACTGTCTGTACCTTCCACATGCAAGTGACATTTGGAAAGTTTCAAACAAGCTTAACAAGCTTACAATAGGCTGAAGGGAGAACAGAGTATATATGAAATCTGAAAGAGGACAGTTCACGTGGGGCAGCATGTTTAAAATTTCATTTTTTCTCATAGCAGTCTAAGATTCTTAAGTGCAAACTATTGTCCCTTTCTTTTGAGA
Source organism: Prionailurus viverrinus (assembly GCF_022837055.1). Taxonomy (NCBI): domain Eukaryota; kingdom Metazoa; phylum Chordata; class Mammalia; order Carnivora; family Felidae; genus Prionailurus; species Prionailurus viverrinus. Next base: position 65,726,931 of record NC_062572.1, on the reverse strand, counting down.
AGGTGAATAAGCTCATGGATGAATCTTAGCATTATATTCTTCCTCCCTTGACAAATGATAAAATTAATCATTCACATTAATAATGGCATGATACCTCAATACTTCTGTGACAAATGACATCATAGGCTTTGTAAGAAAATTAATAAACCAAATAAATATATGTGCAATAATGTTGATAATAGCACTAATCACAACAGCCAAAAGTTGAAAGCAATCCAAATTCCCACCAACGGATGAATGCATAAACAAAGTGGGATATATCCACGTAACAGATATGCTCCCATCATGAAAAGAAACTACTGATATATGCTGAGATGTAGATGAACCTCAAAAACACCATACTAAGTGAAACAAACCAGACACAAAAAATCACATATTGTATGATTTCACTTATATGAAATATCCAGAATAGGTAAATTCATAGAGACAGAAAACAGTTTAGAGGTTTCCAGGGGTTGGGGGAGGGAGGAATAGAGACTGACTGTTTAATGGGTATGGGATTTCCTTTAGGGACAATGAAAATGTTTGCAATAGATAAGAGATGATGCTTTCACAACATTGTGAAGGTCCCACAAACCACTGAATTGTATATTTTAAAATGGTTAATTTTATTTTATGTGGATTTTAATTCAATGTTTTAAAATGAAGATGCAATTAATAATTACTCCAGAATAGCAGGTATAAACCAAAACTATTACTGGAAACCCAGGACATATGGTTTCTCTGTTTATAAGGTGGTCATCTCAAACTACAAAATCTGATTCTGTGGGCACGAAGTTTCTTGGTAATTTGTTTTCAAAAACTAAATTTTGTTCATTGTTCTTCTTTCCTGTTTGGAGAAATTCATTTTAGGTCAGTATTAGTGCTTTCTATATTTTTATTCAAATTGGGGAAGTTATATACACCATGTTTAATAATGACTAAAATACTACATGAAATTACCTTTTACTGCATTATATCACAATATATTTGTCTTTATTTTACTTTCCATTTTCAAGGGTAATAATGATTTTAAAAAAAGGTCAAGAATAGATATCATCATGATTTATCTTTCCACAAGTTTCTCTCTTGTGATTGTGTATGAGAGGGACAAGTTCTCCATGATTCAAAAGGCAATGCTACTTTGAGGTTCTGCAACTAGTGGAAATGGTATCACCTTGATGTAGCAGATCTCAGAGTGGAATAGAAACCTGGAGCACTATGAAGGCAGTCTTATGGATGCCAGTGTTCCATATGAATATCCCTATGCCCAAATAGAGCATGGATAGACATGGTATTAAAGCAGTGAATGCCCAGGCCCTCAAAGTCTCACAAGGACTGAAGTAGGAGTGATGGTCACTGTGACTTGAAAGTGAAAATGAGTTGACCCTCCTGAAATCCAAACTATTAGTTTACTCTTTAATAGCAAGGGCCTTTCTCCTATATCAACCAGCCATTGCATGTGAGCCTCCCCTATGCCTTTGGATAAAGTCACTCTCCTCAACCAAGGGCAGTCATGGAGAGAGACTAAGGTAAGAACTATCAGCTGTCATTGCCTCCAGCATCAGGGAAAAGATCACAGCAGCATGGAGAACTGGGATCTGGGCCATGTGCACATATCAACAGTATCTGTAGTTATCAAAATGAAAGCCCAATGGCCAGGTATAAATGCTTAACATGCTCTAGTTAAAGGAATCACTCAGTTAATGTTGGTCTTTTGAATAAATGTGGGAACAGGAATTTGAAGGAAGCAAGATTTGAACTTTTAGTGGGAAGAGCATGTACGATGACTCATTGGTGAAGGGCTGGTAGAGAAGGAACACAGCTAATTATAGGAAAAGAAAGATTTTGAGAAATAGTTGGAGATAAGATAGAACAGTTGGTGCTATACTGTGTTTGCATTTGAGCCAAAGAGAAATAAAGGCATGGGTGTTAGAAAAGTCATCTTCTCTTTCAAGTGTAAGTACAGAGGAAGGGCAAGAGCATTTAAGGATATTTATTTATAAAAGGAATGATATGTGGGATGATTATGACCTGAAGGGCTTAAAAAGGCTGCTGGAAGTAATCTCATCACAAGTTGAACAGATGCTAGCAATGGAGACAACAGGGGAGTGCAGAGAAATTGACAGGTTTAAGTCATATGCTGACCAATGAATATCAGAGATAACAGGGAAATGCACAGCAGAGACCACTAGCCTTCATAGCTTGAAGTCTGGAGAATGATATAGTTGATGGCAACTAGAAGCAATAATATTTGGGTTGGAGGAAGATAATAATTTCTATTTTAGATTTACTAAGATTGAAGTAACACAGATTCCTCTTATTAGAACCTTAGGTATGTCAGCACAAAGTGAAGAGCCCCAAGGAGTTCGTTCTCATGGTGGGACCTGCCACATCCACTATAAACCTGTATGTCCTCTTCCATACCTAATAAGGTTGCTACATCTAAAGGGAAAATTGTCTCTTTTTTGCTTCCATCCCATCATCTGTACCTGCAACAAACACCAATTATAGTGCCCTTAAGCGGACCAGTTCCAAGTTTTTATTGAGTCAGTCCACATGCCTTAGTGATGAAGATATAGTCCTCACAGACTAGATGGCTGCACTTCACTGAAGGACAAAGTGATTAATGGATGGCCTTTACTTTGCCAAGCATTGGGGGATCAGACAAGAATAAGAACCATTTATGTATTAAATAAATGATAAAGGCACTATTTTTTGCCAGACATTAAATCCCTAAGTAGAAATGCATTAAGTTTGACTGTGACTTCCAAATAGTTTTCTCCAGGGGTGGGGAGATTCTGGGAAATAGTTATCGTGGTTCAGATATGTTTGGAAATAGACATCCTAGGGGCACATCAGCTGAATGGGCAGAATTTCTGTTATTGGTCAGCCTGAGTGGTCACCATACAATCTTAATGAAGCCAAGGTCAGATGTTGGGTCTCTTTCTGGGTCAGTTAATTCTGCTTCTTCCTTGAAAGTGGACTCATAAGCCAACTATCTCACAAACTGGGAAATCTCACAGTGGGAAATATATGGCTGCTTCAGCAAAGCATATCATTGCCAATGAGAAAGCAAGAAAAATGACATCTTATTAATGGTGGTCAGAAGTGCAGCCATGGAGCCTTAGTGTACATGGTATATAAAATACATGGCTTCTCAGAGATTATTCTAGGGCTTCCATTTTGTTTCACCCATTTAACAATCACTAAGCATCATCTGTACATCTGGCCCATAATACACACTCAAGAGATATTTGAATGTATGAATGCATACATTAAGGTATTAATATCTATGTGGTAGATGAGCTACTTAAACATGAGTTAACTTACACACAAAAAGGAGGAGAGTCTTGCCCAAAGTCACAGTGTTGGAGTGTGCCAAAACCAAGATTCAGCCCAGATTTTCTGGATTCAAAGCCAGTATAACACATTGTCTCATTTTCTAGTAGAAGCACAAAATTAATAATAATAATTAATAATAATATGAATATAATATAATTAAAATTCACTCTAGGGGGATTCAACTTATAGAAAAGAGATGCCAAGAAGTTTTACCTGCACAAAGATTCAAAAATGAGGAGAGGACTCAGCTGAAGGCATGAAGGGGAACAATAAAGTTTCAGAACAATAAATAATAGAGAAGAACAGAAAATCATAATTAAAAAAATAAAATATAGAATTTTGCTCTTAATGAAGGCAAATAGATTAAAGTAACAATGAGCTTTCTTTTTTATTCAACCAATATTCATGAAAGCCTACTATGTGCCAACTATAGGAAAAAAAAGACATACACAGATACCCTTAATTTTGATAAGGGTATGGTGTAATGATCAGCTTCATATTCCATTACTAGGGGTATAATATAAAATGTAAATACTTTCAAGGAAGCAATTTAGCAATGTGTTTTAATAGTCATTTAAGATGTTCATACTATTTCACCAAGGAATCCTTCCTTGGCCCATCTTAGGGCTCTATAATTTTTCTTTTTCTTTTTCTTTTTTTGTAATGATGAACAGACACCTAGCTGCCTCTGTTGATGTGGGATTTGTTGTTGTTGACAAAACTGTTGGAAGAGCTGCTTTTAGAGATTATCCTTTGGACTCTATCCTTAACAAAAGAATCAATAACTGGGATAATATTTATAGACAAGGGCATTTATAGAGACATTTGTTCTGGAAAAACATACATATAATCTGGGGAATAGGGCAGTCAATTAATACCTCACAATATAGCTATATGATTGCATATAATGCAGTTATTAAAATGCTATTTTGATGACACATGTAATTACAAGGTAGAAACCATCATAATATAGTGATAAGTGAAAAACTGGTATATAATGAAGAATATACAGTATGTCTTCAATTTTGAAAATTGCATGCATATAGCAGAGTTAATTTATTCACACTACAGTATGCAAATGAAGGAAGTTTCATTATTTCCCATACTCAATGTAATATCCTTCACCAGGCCCACCACACTAGAAAGAAAATAATTTACTTTAAACTTGACAGATATTAGTATCTCATTTGTCTGTGGAGCATGAATGCTTTTCCACTCACACATGTTCTTGTCCAAGATGGTGCTGGATATATAGAGAAATAGGAGGATAAAGGGCTTCATTTCCTTAAAGAATCTTTTTTTTAATGTTTATTAATTTAGTTTTGAGAGATCAGGGGAGAAGGGGGGGGGAGAGAATCTCAAGCAGCCTCCTTGCTATCAGTGCAGAGTCCGACATAGGGCTTGATGTTGCAAACCATGAGATCATAACCTGAACCAAATCAAGAGTCGGATGTTTAACGAACTGAGCCACACAGGCGCCTCATCCTTAAAGAATCTTCTGACCTTCAGGGGTCCATGCTCTGCAATGACTGGTTTCCTAGAAGGGTGCCATATGAGGTATAGTTTGTTCTTTTTTGTTGCTAGGGGCAACCTGCTGGTCATATTGATGTTTACGGTCCCATTCATTGCTTTAGTTATAAGGGCAACAGCATTGCAATCTCTTTGTTCTTATGCTAGGTGGGTGCTCATCTATCCCCTATATTTAAACGTTTTCTATATATCCTCAAAGAGAAAGATTAAATGTATTGATCCCTTAAAACCAGGTAAAGCCAAGGATGATGGAATCTGTTTCAGCCTCAATACCTAAATGCCTCCTACCACTACCTCATATTCCATGCTATGTTAGATGCAACTCAAAGCCAAAATCCTAGTTTGTGTTTAGCTTTACTGTAGAATCCTTGGTAAGTATACTACTGTAGTCTTCCTTATACACATGGGATATGTTCCAAGTGCTCCCTCCCAGTGGATACCTGAAACCCTATATATAATGGTTTTTTTCCTATATATGGATACCTGTAATAATATAGTTTAATTTAAAAATTAGGCACAGTAAGAGATTAACAATAATAATTAATAATAAAATAGAACAATTATAATATGCTGTAATAATAATAAAAGTTATATAAATGCGTTCTCTCTCTCTGTTGAAATATCTTATTATAGTGTACTCACTCTTCTTCATGTGATGATGAAAATGGTAAGATGTCGACATGGTGAGATGAAGTAAGGGGAACGACACAGGCATTGTGATGTAGCATTAGGCTACTCTTGACCTTTTGACTATAAGTCAGAAGAAGCATCATCTACCTTCAGACTGTGGTTGACATGGGTAACTGAAACTATAGTAAGAGAAACCATAAGCGGCGGGGGAGAAATTCTGTACTTACACCAATACTCTGTGGTTCTTTCATACCTCTTTAGATATGTTATAATTCACCTATCTGAGGTGGGGATGAGAAATGACTAAGAACACTCATTTTTAAACTTCTAGCTCTATCTCCTCCCCATGGCCAGTGGACCCAGGAGGGGTAATATGTCCATGACTGTAATTTATATTGTGAGTTCTGGAATAAATTAGAACTGTGTGATATAGACCACCAGACCTAGGTCATGAAGCTAATTAGTAGCTGCAGAAATTTGGAAAATCTGTTCCTTTCCTTATGGATTCTTACTTACTTTTTTTTTTTTTTAGATTAAGATTTATTTATTTTGAGAAAGAGAGAGGCAGAGAGGAGAGAGAGAATCCCAAGTTCTGATGCAGGGCTCAATCTCATGAACTGTAAAACCATGAGCTGAGCTGAAATCAAGAGTCAGATACTCAAATGACTGAATCAACCAGGCACCCTTGGATTCTTACTTTCTAGAGGCCATGGCAAGTTCAAACCAAAAGCCATGTTTTTATAATGATTGTTTTTTTAATGGACTCCAAAAATCTTACATTGAAAATAGATACACAGTTTCTTGTTTTAGTTTTTTTTTTTCCATACCAAAATCCAATCTCACTTTCCCTAGGACAATAAGACTCATGACTCAGCCCAGAGGTAGATGTCTACAAAGAAATACAACTCCCTTGATTTTGATACAACAAACAAACAAACAAACAAACAAAAAACACAACAAAAAAAGTATTCTATTTAAGCATACAAACTGAGTAAAAGGAAGTATATAAAAAATTGGCAACAATCATTAATTCTGGCTATTAAAATTAAGAGCAAATTTTATTTTTATCTTTATAGCTTTGCAGTTTTCAAATACAGGCATGCCTCATTTTATTACACTTTGCTTTACTGTACTTCACAGACATTACCTTCTTTACAAATTGAAGTTTTGTGGCAACCCTGCATTGAACAAGTCTGTCAGCACCATTTTTCCAACAGCATTTGCTCACTTCATGTCTCTGTGTCACGTTTTGGTAATACTTGCAATATTTCAAACTTTATCATTAGTATTAGGCTTGTTATGGTGATCTGTGTTCAGTGATTATGACTCAGTGAAATCTCAGGTTATGGTTAGCCTCTTTTAGCAATAAAGGATTGCATTTTTATTTATTTATTTTTTAATTTTTTAACGTTTATTTTTGAGAGAGATAGAGACAGAGTGTGAGCTGGGGAGGGGTAGAGAGAGAGGGAGACACAGAATCTGAAGCAGGATCCAGGCTCTGGGCTATGAGTACAAGGCCTGACGCGGGACTTGAACTCACAAACAGAGATCGTGACCTGAGCTGAAGTTGGCCACTTAACCACCCAAGCCACCCGCGTGCCCCAAGTATTGTATTTTTAAACATAATGCTATTTTACACTTAATAGACTATAGTATAGTGTAAACATAACTTTTATTTGCATTAGGAAACCTAAAAATGTATTTGACTCACTTTATTGCAATATTAATTTTATTGTGGTGGTTTGGAACCAAATCAGCGATATCTCTGAGGTATGCCTGTAATCTAAAACAAGTATGTATAATTTTATAATGATTAAAAAATGCTAAAATAATCTGTATTGATGTAATCTTTTCTTTAACATTCTTCTCTCTCTGAAAACAAAATAAAACAAAACAATTTATTTTACAATGTTTGGGCTGCTATAGCCTGCATTTTTAAACCACTGGCGGAAAATCCCTCTACTTTTGTGAAATTAAGAATCTTTAAAAATATACTTATTTTTTTGAATTTTTAATTTGATTTTTTTCAAAGTAGAAATTTCTCTAGGAGACAAGACTGACTCAGAGTAGAGTTCTTCATCACTTTATGGCGGGTCTTGCATCACACAACATCTGGTTATACCTCATTTTGCCAGTAACATTTCATCCAAGACATTTTGTTCTCATTAATTATCATACATAAGAGGGGATATTTGTGTTATTTTTATGTTTCCAAGTCTCATATAAGGCAGGCGATGGGGTTTTTGTGGGGTGGGACTAGAGAGAGACATATCCCAATGGAACAGCATGTGAGTAACTAAGATGATGGCTGCATTACTGCAAGCAGATGTTAGGGATACAGCAGAAGTCAAGTTACCAGACAATTGTTTATGATCTACAATGTTTGGTCTGTGGATGTTTTATTAATGGCGACTCTAGCAAATGCAATTTGAACTTGTGTACTTCAAACAATCAATCATTGCCTCATTCAATCATTCCATAAGAATTTATTAAATATGTACAATTAAGTATACCAAACATAATCGAGAATACAATAACAAAAACTGAGAAAAAGATAACAACACAAATGATCCCTGATCTTAAAGATTTTATAATACACTGAAGAAGACAAATGTATAAATGGCTAAATATACTAGAGAGCAGAAACAAAAAGAGCCAAAGCTCTTTGTGTTTAGTTACATGATTAACTCTGTTGAGGAATCTGAAAGACAATTCAGACGTACAGAATTGGAGCTGGCTCTTAAAGAGCAAATCAGCTTTCTATAGGCAGAGAAGTTCAGTAGGTTGTTTTAAGTGGAAGGAATGGATGACACGGGATACCATTATCATTATTTCAGGCTATAGTCACCAGGACCCACAAATTTCACTTCTCAAATTTCTTAATTATATCTGCTCTTCTCTATTCTTATTTCCATTGCCATCATTGTTTGTCAGTTAATCTATTCTAACGTTTTCATAGGAACCTATTCTTAAATATAATATAAATATTTATTGTGTTTCACTCCATGCTAGGCATGTTATTGAGCACCTTTTGTGTGATCTCACCTAATCCTGAGGTACGTTGTTTTTTATAATTAGCTTCATTTTATAAAAGAGGATTTGGAGGCTTGGTGGAAGAATTGGGACTTGAATCCAAGTAGCCCGACTCTTAAAAACGTATTCCCAAGGGCCTAAACTCCTCAGACTTTCAACCTGCTCTGAAGTAGGGGTCAGTTTACTATGCCTCCTAGCCAAATCCAGCTGCTGCCTGCTTTTGTAAATAAAATGTGTTGCAACACATTCATACCTAGGCATGCACAGACTGTCTATAGGTTCTTGTGAGTTGCAATGGCAGAATTAGTGCAGAGTTAGTGTGACAGAGACCATCTGGCCTACAAAGCCTAAAATATCTACTATCTGGACCTTAAGGAAAAGAAGTTTGCATCCCCTTGAAGCCTCCTGATATTCTGTAATTTTAGAATTCTCTAGTATGTCTTTTTGCTATTGCAAACAATTAATTCACTTAAAAAATATTGTTTAATTATATATCAGCTGCCAGGTACTATTCTAGCTCCTAGGGCAAAATTAGTGAATCAAACAGATACAGTTCCTGTTTTGTAAAGCTTATGACTTAGAATATAGAGGAGAGGGGAGAAGAGATAATGAACAAAATAAGCAAACATATAAGTGTATAAGATATTATTAAAATTAATAAATGCCATGAAGTCAGTACGATCAAATAATGGAGCAAAGTGAGGCTGGTGTGTATGGGTGATCTTTTGTATTGTCATGAATGGTCTTACAGAAGAGGTGCTTCATGAACTGGGAAGCATTAGCCATATACAGATCGAAGGAGTATTCCACACAGAAAAGCAAGTGTCAGACCTTAAGGCAAGAATGAGCTTGGGAATTGAAAGAAAATTAGTGAAGTTTACAAGGCAAGCTGTGAGGACATGGCATGAGTCCCAAACAGACACGCAAGCTGATTCAACATATATGGGAAAGCTGCCCTGGGAAGTCACTTGGACCTGCATCAAACTTTTGTTGAGGAAGAGAAAGACCTATTTTATTTAACTGATGATAAACTACCAATATATTGGGGGTGTTTGTTCTTGTAGCATATCCTCTCCTGACTATTATGCACACTTATAATCCTTGATTTTACACTACTGGAGTTTCAATACCCAACTCAAATATCACCTATCATGGAAAAACTGCAATAAGCATTTATTATCTAATAGTAGTGCCAACTACTATGCCAGCTGTTATATGGCTACAGGGGTAAATAGTTCATTTTCTTTTTCCTGCCTTTCAGGAATTAAAATACTACAGAAATAGCATGCATGAGTAAGCATAATGCAATGTTGTGGGTGTTAATATCAGACATATGATCAGTATATCATGGACCTAAGAAAAATAGTCCAAAAAGAGATGGGAGCATAATGCTTAATCTGGCCCTCCCTATCCACTTTGCATTGTCTCATTTCACTTTCCGAATAATCATACAGTGTAAAAAATGAAAGTGCCATTACCTCCATTTTACAGATGGAAACAATGAAGCTCAGAGGTTATAAAAGCTTATATGTGATGACTTAGCAGCAATTACTGGAATAGGGAACTGAGCCCTGACTTGTGTTTGAAATCAAAATTTAATCTGTACGTTGCCTGACATAACAACAGATAAAGTAACCCCAGGACCCCTCAGTGAATGACAAAAGAAGCTTGGAAAGCACAACTCAGTTTTACACTAAGCTTTTCCATTTAATAACCTCTTTGATTCAGATTGAACCACTTTAGAATCTCTGACATTTTAATCAGAAATTTACCTTGGTTACTATTTTTTTAAGAAATAACACAAATTAATTGAGTAAAGAAGCTCACAGGAGCCATGTTTAAATAATTATGAGAATAATCTGTTTTCAAATTCTATCTAACCTTTCAGTTTCCGGCTCACATGTAAGGATCTTGGAAGTCAACACTCTGTCCTAACAACAAGTTAAAAGATGAATAAACTAAAAAAATCAACAACTTTTCTTGGGTTTATAAGAGAGGTAAAGAAACAATGCTAATTACAGCTACCAAGGAACACGGACAAGGAACACGGGAGTCAGGCTTCTCAGAACAGTCTTGCCAGCAGAAGTTGGGGTAGGAAAACCTGAGTTGCTAAGATTCAGTGTGGACAACTGAGTTACAAATTCCAGGGGGACCCATTCATAAGGGAACCCCGTATTATTAGGAGCTCGACCAGGCTATTCCTTCATACTTTCTGGTAGGAGTAGGAGAAATAAATCATTTTGAAAAATGCCAGAGCAGTGTCTTCTTAACAAGGCCTGCTCTCTGGAGAAGCTACAATTGATCCTTGAACAACACATTTTGAACTGCATGGATCCACTTATACATGGATTTTTTTTTCCCAATAAATACAGAGCACTACTGTGAATATATTGCCTCTTCTTAAAACTTAACATTTTTTTCTCTAGCTTACTTTATTGTCAGAATAAAGTATATAATATATGTAACATACAAAATGTGTGTTAATCTACTGTTTGTGTTATTGGTAAGGGTTCCAGTCAATAGTAGGCTATTAGTAGTTAAGTTTGGGGAAGAAAAAGTTATATGCAGATTTTCAACTAGGCGGGAGGTCATCAACCCTAACCTCTAGTTGTTCAGGGCTCAACTATAGCTAACCAGAGCCTAACTGTCCTGAGGGAAGGGAAACACTGAACTTCAGATCAATTTAGTCTTCCTATCCCACCTAAGGGGAGACAGGGAATAAATTGAGAACTTATGAACTTCACAGCTGGGAGGTAAAAGTTCATTAAAAGAGACCTAATTATAGGACTAGAGAATGCTTCTCTGCCCCTATACCTTCTGTGCTCTTGTCACCACATAAATTACCAGCTATTTACAGCAGTTCCTTTTGCCCAGTACATCATGACCACTATCAAGAAAAAACTAAAAATACTATCCAATCATGTTAAAGGACCCATTTATATATAAGTGACCAATGATTCCATGAGGATCATAATATTTTGGATGTGGAAAGGATCTTTAGATATTACTTAACTAAAATATCTTTCCTCAAAATAGAAGCAATTGATATGCAGGTTAAGAAAGAAACAACACTGAACAGTTCATTGCAAGCCTAGCTATGGTTTCTGCAGGAATCTGAGAGCACAAAAGCAGTTGTCTTTGCACCTCACTAATAGTACTAGTGTCTATATGGGTACCATTGGCTTGTCAGTGGGATAAGTCATACGGGAGATGAACTGGACACTAGATAGAGCTGCAGGGCTGGAATCAGGACATCAAGTTAGGGGAGAATAGTCATTTCCAAGCTAATCTAAAATAAGAAACTGGAGGCCTGTACAAGTGAAGACATAGATGATAAGCTTGCACAGATCCTAAGGAGGCAATCAGCCAAAATTCAGATGAGCAGGCAGCAAGGACAGAAGGAACGAGACTCCCTTTTCTGTTGGTGGTGAGAGTGAAGCAGCTTGCAGAGCCTGACCCTTGCCAGCCTCCACATGGCCCTCTATTTACATAACCTGCCTATGTTCTCCATTCTTAAGCCCTTATGTCACCTCCCTCACATTGGACATTTAGCATATATTTGTTATTTTATTGAATATTTTATGCATATATGAATTCTTGACTCCAAATTAATTGTATATCCTAGGGAAACTATCTTACATTTAGGCCACCAAGCTTCTTCAGTAGTTTATAGTCACTAATACTTGCTTACATTATTATATTCAACTCCTTTATTACTCCTGACCAATTCTCAGGGAAAGGTAAGAATAGTTCAGGCAATGACTTGGCTGTAGCCATTTTATCCTGTGTTAACCTCTGTATTTGGGACCAACAGATGGGTAATTTGTGATCTTCTCCAGTCCAAGGTGGCTTCTAGGAAGGGCAAGAGGCAAATATTTGTCCCTTCCCCCATCTGGGTTGTACTAATGTGTTACTTTTGACATCTGGAGGCAAAAACAAAATATTTTCTGGGAAGAAACCCAGACTTCATCAGATTCTATTTTCATCCCCAAATCAGCAGTTTCTGTGTTTAATTAAGAAGAAAATAGAGACACTGCACAAAATGAGTTAAGACTGAGCTGACATATCCTAGTATTATATTAAGAAACATTCATGGAACCTTGGTCCAAAATGACAAAACTGCTCCTAGAATGTGAAATGAAACAAGCTGACTAATTCTTCATTTAGAGATATGAATTATTAATTGGTAACACATTAAAGCCAAACCGAATCCAGTTAAATCTCAGTATTGTAAGATTTTAACATAGCAGTTCAAATCATAAAGTCCTCTTTACATGTGCTCCACATGCCTTAATATGTACCCCTACAATTGCACTTGCACACTTTCTCATGAATACAAGGATATCTGAAAAACCTTACATTTGGAGTCAGGAGTCCTGGATAATAGTTCAGGCCATTCTACTTAACTAGTGAATGACTCCCTATGTGTCATTTAACTTCTGTCAGCTGTAAAACTTTATTCTAAGGGAAGATGAGTTGGACTGGATGAGTGCTAAAACTCCTCAAGCTGTATTATTCAATGCTATTGATGTCAGAGTAGCATCTTGAAATAGAAATTTCCTCCTCTTCCTTCCCTGAAATAAAAGATTCTCTACAACAAGCATTCTGTTCTGATCTTATTCCCTTGCCTTCCTATCACCCAAGCTCAACCTCTTTCTGAAAAGTTACTGGCTTGATAAATGAAAATAAAAAGCAAAGCCATTTATCCTGAAAATATCCAGCTGGTGTGAGATTTTGGCCTACAGTACATACTAATTAAATAGAGAAACATTTGAGATTAAAAAAAAAACTTAATTTACTAATTAAATGACAAGTACTCTTCTCAAATTGTCCCTTTGGCTTACTGTGCATTTCGAGAATTAATTAACAATACAATCAGGCTACAGTTGTAAAATGCCAATATGGATGTGATTTGAAGATGCAGCTTCTGTTTTCCATCATGACATCGAGGGTTGTTGTTGCTGCTTTTAAATGGGAGCTGAACCCTAATGAAGATACTGGGTCTTTCAATTTGTCTGTGTAAAATTAAAACAAGTTTGTGGAGTCTTGCAAGCTCTGCACACAACTCAATGGTACATTTAATGGTGCATTGCCTAGCCCCTGACACAGGCATGTGTCTTGATTAGATTTCTTTAATCGTTTACTAGAAATGAGGAACATAAAGTCAGTTTGGGTTTTGATGATGTCCATATGTTGAACACTTTTGAACTGGGTGATAATAATGCCTCTTGGGTGTGGAACCAGATCAACTGATAGACTGAGTTCAAAGTAGGTTAATACCCTGAAGTAATGAGAGAAAAAACTGAAATGTGCCTTCTTTTTTCTGCCTTGAAATTTAAGGTGGTCAAAAGAACAGTGTTAAAAAATATTGTAAATTCTGTGTCATTTGGGTCTCGTAACTTGCTGTTTCTTCATTCTTTCTTATTCTGCCATGCCTTCAACCCACCACCTCATCCTGTCCTGAAAGCCCAAACACCTGATTTGCATAAGCCATAGCTCTGTCTTGAGTGGTGACTGTAGGACAGTAAAGGGCTGCCAGGTGGACACCATTGACAATAGGGAGGTGGCAGGATTTAGCAGTAAGAAGAGAAAGAGCTGATGGCAAGATCTTCCCATTGGGTATGCTCTCATTCAACAGTGAAGTTCAAGCATCGAAGAGTGAAGCTTTTGATCCTAGGAGAGCACCTGACAAGTGTGCAGGGCTCTTTCCCTTCTTTATCAAAATTTGCTCTGAAAAATGTTTTAAAATAAGCCATTTACTCCTCACTGTGATTTTTAATGTGAGTTATTTCCCCACATATTTGTACTTTTAGCTGAATATCTGACCTAGAACAAATGAGTTTTTCCTCTTTGGGAGAGAAATCTGACTTCAGCTCAGTTGGCCCTTTGGAGAAGCAGTAGAAAACATTCCTCCTGGAATCTCATTATCCTTTTGAAATATGTTTTTTTATTCCATCATGGAAGCCAGCATCTGGCCATCAAGTAACATACATGATCCCTTCTATATATCAGACATCTTGTCCTCATGATGGCTGTAGACATCACTACTTTGACATCAACACCTTGGTTTTCTGGCCATTGTAGGAAAGATAATCAGTAAACATAAATGTCTTTCAAAAAAATGATAGTGATTAAATTTCTATAACTTTATGAATAGGCACAATCTAAATTGTAAGGTACGGGAATATTGCAAGAAATTATATTCTCTCACTTTCACTTTACTCTCCTGGTTTTTATAATATGCCTTGTTTATCTTATTCACTTTTGGTGGTTTTTCTGAACAATTTCATTTTATCTTGATACTTAGGGGAAAAAAGCCCTATGAGAATGAGGCATGACAGGTATTTCAGAGTCTGTCCCTGTTATTATTCCTGCTTCAGATTCTGTCATGTCTTATTTTACATTTGTTTATTCATTCATCCGTCTATTCAAAAACATTTACTATAATAATGATAGTAACAGTTATAACAGGTACAATTTCTGAGTACCTAAATTGTACCACTGTGTTTGAAATTAAAGACACAAAGATGAATGATTCATAGTTTCTATCCTTATAAAACTTGAGGTATAATGTAGGGGACACCTGCATAGCACTCAAATGTATTTATGAAAGAGAGATAAGTAAGAAATTTAAGAACACTGAACAGAGGTATTTAGCGCAGGCCTAGGATCCAGTAAGTTTTTCTGGAGTGAGTGACACTATTCAGTACTCCCATAGTACCAGATTCAAGGTTTTGATATTTGATACTAACCAGTGATTAAAAAAACAGAACTGATTCTCATGGAACTTGAAGACTATTTGGGGAAAATGATTTGTAAGCAGGCAATTAACCTCAGTTCATAGATGTTCTATGTCTAGCCCATTAGACCATACATCAAGCCCAGGTGTAAAATTGAAGTTCAAAACTGGCTTATCGAAGAAAAGACATCTAAGCTCAGGCCCCAGGAATCAGTAGGATTCTAGGTTGAGTTGGGAGAGAAGAACAGGAAAGATAAAAGTTCATTCAAATTCTCAGGAAGCAAATGTCAGGAGAGAACATGGCATTTTCAGGGAACTACAAAGTCATGTCAGAATTCTTCATGGCTGAAATCTGAAACGTATGGCAAACAATGGTCTGCATTGGTAAACTGGAATGAAGGCTGGACATATTCCAAAATGACTTCTCTATTATTTCATGTTGTTTGGACTGCATTGTGAGGGCAAAGACAAAAACTACAAAAGGTTTTTTAAGCGATGAGTAATACAATCAGTATTTACAAAATTACTTTGCCCTGTTATGGCTATACATGAGCTAGAATCTAGACCCTTGTTGCTCCCCAGTTCATACTTTGGGCTCACTGCCACAGCTTTGCTTTTCAGTTTGGATTCTTTGTGCCACTTCCACAGAAGGGCTTCTTTGTGGAAAAGATATTATTATGAAGGATATTATTATTATTATTGTTATTAATATTATCTTTGCCCCTCCTCTGCTCATTCATATTCTCTCTCTGTCTCTCTCTCTCTGTCTCTCTCAAAATAAATAAATAAAACTTAATTTTTTTTTTTTACAAAGAATGGGTATTAGATGGAGAAGCCCTATGAAGATATAGGTTAAAGTAACATAATTACCATGTCCCCAAACACACAAACAAGTTGAACAATCTGGGAGATTACTGTAGGAAGGATACAGCAATGATGCTCTATATTAACCATGTTTCTAACTTCTGTAAACTTGATACTGTAACATCTTCCCTGCATGCTTGTACTGGACACAACTTGTTCTATACAACATAATAGTATGTCTGAGTCCACTTTGCTTTGGCCTATTGCTTTCCTCACCATCTCCACTTCTCAGGGGGAGTCCTCTTGAGGTGGACTTTTAAATATAAACCATCCAATATAGAGTCTATACCCCCACCTACTCCTCTACGGGATTCCCATATTTTGGAGTACTATATACTTGTCCTAATTACCCCAAGTCCAAATGGCAAACAACTAGGGAAAGCCCTATGCCCCGGAACCCGCTGAAAGTATTCAAAGTAGCCAATCCAGATTGGCTCTACTTAGCCAGTCCTTCTCATGGAAACCACAATAAAATAGTTTGCCCACAGTTCACCTCTTTACCTCTGCTTCATGACCAACTCCAGTGATTCCTCCTGTGCCCCCTCCCCCAATACCAACAACAACTTCTAGCGTGACATGTACTCTCTCTTGGGATCTGTGAGTATAATCAGCTACTTTTTCAACAGCAGTTGTATCCTGATCTATTGGCCTTACTATACCTAGATGATAATAATAAAAGCAATTAAAACATGCCCTCATGATAAAACTGTTCAATGTGTTTAGGGCTGTTTGTCAAAGTACTGTGGAATCTCCTTTGATCATGTCTCTAATCCTCTAAGTGAAGTGGTTCAGCTGTGACTCCTCCTAATTTTGCAAAGGAAGAAATGCACAAAACCATCAATTTGTCCAGAGTCACGTGGCTATTAGATGGCAGAGCCAGAACTGGAAACCAGATGCCCTGATCTGATACAAGGCTCTGGGTATTGTGCCAGGCCTGGCTGTCTCCTGAGGAGAAGAACAAACAGGAATTTTTGTACTATCAGCCCTTGGAAATGGAAGCAAATTGGAGTGTGGGCCATCTGAAATACTGGCATGTCTAATTAATCAAAATATCATCTATATGTAATAAAACAAATTAATCGGATAACAAATGTTTCCAAGTAAATGTTTTTTCAAGACTCTATTAGTATTCACGTGAAAATGATTCATGTGTAATTAATATCACAAAAGCATATAAACTTATGATAAAAAATCCTTTAAAATGCTTGTTTTCTGTTCTCTTGTTCTCTTTAATTCTTCCAGTGCAATCGTATTAATTTCATTCATTTCGTGAGTAAAAACCTGCATTGTTATACAACATGAAGTTTTCAAAATCATAGGAATGAATTTGTAACACATTCTAAATTGAGGAAGAATTGTACAGGACTTTAGATTTAAGCAAATATAATTTCCTCTTACTTTTTCATAAAAAGGGAAGCCCAAATTTACTGAAATCCTACTGTACAGTTGGTGATGTATTTAAATCTATAAGGTGTGGTAGTTTGAATCTTTGTCCATATGTCTTCATGCTCTCCCTTTGTTAGAATTACATGTCTTTGTTCTCTGTCATGAGACTGCATGATGCAACCTACTGGAGTGAACAAAGTGAATTCCCTGCTTCATCCATGTTAAGCTTGACCATGTCAAGCTGAAGCATCAGACTGACTATTCTGGGCCAAAATGTCTGTTTCTCTTCTCCCTCTTGCACTTCACCATTTTCCAAGAATACCACCAAGAGTAGCCACTGGCCTAAGAAAAATGATGAGAAGATCTGAGAAGAGAGCTGAACCCAATCTTTAGCCTGGAGACAATCCAAGCAGGGCTCCAGGCAACTGCAGACTTGAGAATGAGAAAAATATATATATTTGTTGCAAGCCACTGAGTTTGGGGGTACTTTCTTCTAAGCCATTATTGCAACATTAGCTGACTTATACACTGGACCCACACTTTTCTGCCTTAAAGTCCAAGGTTATTTTCACTGCACATATGGTCATGTTTGTGAATTTGGCTTAATCATGTAAGTTTTCTAAAAGACATATAAAGTTCCTCAGAAACATGTGATCCTGTTTATTTTACCTCAGGGTTTTTGATATACTATCTAGACAAACAAAACCTTCCAAGTGTAAAGTATACTGAGAATAACCCTGAGTCCTCTGTTGAGCTAAAAATGAATACTTTTGGTATTCATATAGTCAAGAACAGTCTATTTATGGGCTGAGTAGATCACTTATATAGTTTGAATTACTTGAGGTCCAAGTCAGGCACCAACCCCCCTCCCCCCGCCAAATGTTCTTCAAATACCTTTTTTTTTTCTATTTTGGTAACCCTATTATAACCCTAACCCTTAGTATACTTGAGGAGTCAGTCCCCTTAGAAGGAGATAGTACTGGGGTGCCTGGGTGTCTCAGTTGGTTGACAGTCCGACTTCAGCCTAGATCATGATCTCATTTGAGCCCCGCATTGGGCTCTGTATCGGGCTCTGTGCTGACAGCTCGGAGCCTGGAGCCTGTTTCGGATTCTGTGTGTCTCCCTCTCTCTCTGCCCCAACCCATTCATGCTCTGTCTCTCTCTCTCTCAAAAATAAATAAAACATTAAAAAAAATTTAAAAGAGATAGTACTTATAAAAATATCCCTGCTAATTGTACAAAATACTCTAATGTACACATTTTGACAGATTTGTTAAGTACCTTATGTACCTCATTATTAAATAGAATTATAGATTTCACAAAGTGATTCCACCTCTAATATCTCAGTGGAGTTCATCAGGATGGGTAAGGTACCATTTTGAAGGCAGAAAACTGAGTCCTGGATTAATTTACTCAGGTCATGCAGCTAGGAAATTGCCTGATTCAAATTCATGTTCTCAAATACTTAATCAAAGTTGAGATATTAAGCAAGGAGGCCATGTGGGATGAATATGGGATGGAACAAGTGGTGACAAATCTTGGCGGTGTTAGGGAGTACTGTGATTATGTAAAGAAGGCAGTCTCAAATTGTCCAGTGCAAGCTGACTCCTTTGTATTCCTGACACTTGGCGTTCTTTTCTCTGTGTCAGTCAGGGTAAAGTAAGAAAAAGAATCTACCCAGGTAGTTAAATATAAGAAATTAATGTGGCAGATTAGCTACAAGGATAATAGCTGCAAGAGTAAGTAGGAGATGACGGACCCAGAGATTAACAAGAGGAAGATACCACTGCTACCAATAGACCTGATGGGGCAATGGAAGGAGGAAACTGGAGCCACCTCCAAGAGGTTGATGCTATAAGGCACTGCCATTAGAGTTAGAGTCACAAAGAAGATACAGCAACTCCCTGAGAGGCCATCAGAAGGCAAAAAGAGAAAAGAAACACCTTTGTTTCCCCCTTTTCCTACTCTTCAATCTCCCACTGGTGTTACCTAGGGCCAAAGCACCCTGAAGCAAGTTGGCATGGGTGGTTAGGAAACAGAATTCACAAGCAGGGTCTGTACAGAGTGGGAGAAATTTAGGAATCCGAGATCTGAGAGCATGTCGACAAAGGTATAGACCCCTTCTAGACTACATACACCTCAGAGAAACAAGTTTTCCTGGTATTTCTTAAGTAATCAATGCCTCATTTTAATGGGAGTCACGTTAGGTGGCCTGACAAAGTGGCAGGAGTGACTGCTGAAGGTGGGCAGTGGAGTGAGAAGACACTGAAACAAAATGTACAGCCTTTTCCAAGACAGACTTGGAGTCCTAGGCATTTGCTGCTGCTATTATTTAATTTGGCAAGTCCTGTACTTACATCGTGTAATTGGTTCAAGAGTGTTTATCTCTTGAAAATTTTAATAACCTCTCTCTCTATCCCACCTGCCCCCCTTACAAAAAGCAGTCAAATAAGGTGTGTGCACGTGTGTGTGTGTGTGTGTATACACACTCATTAGAATCAGTGGCCCATGCAATCATGGCAGGGGGCTTGGCCCAAGTCCCTCCTCGGCTGTGTCTGATCAATGAAGGAGACATGAGGTCCCTGCACTGATCCTGCGTGTTTGGCAGCTTCTCCCAAGCTGGAATCCAGTGTACAAAGAACATACTAGCCAGGGGCACAGGGATGGAATGGAAAAGTACTCCTGAAAATGTGTCTAATTTCTTTCAGATGTTTCCCATCAACTTGGTTGTTGGCATGCTTTCCTATTTTCCATTTAGTACCTTCTATAGTCACATCTCCAAATATGAGATGACTGAAAATAAAGTTTTTTAAAGTGAATGTCACCCGTCCATATTCATACATATGTACATAGAATACAGCTTAAAATTAAATTCATGAAATTCAATAGTATATAAAATACACATATATGCTTTAAAGAAAAAATAATTACTTTTTCATAGTCAACTTTGATTTTTCTGTCTCATCTGTTGGTGCCTACAGAAGAAAACAATGATAAATCATTTATAAAAATGGCCTAATCCTTTCTACTGGGAAATACAGCCAGATAGACTTTCTCATAAATTGTTTAGAATAATGTGAATCTCCAGTGATTTTTCTCTGATATGTGTGTTTAGAAGAAGACTATAGCAACCACAAGTTTTGAGAGATTATTTTATTGGGTGGTGGTGGATAGGAATTGCTAGGGGAGAGAGGAAGGGTATGCTGGGGAAATCTGTGCATTTTAACAAACAATGATTTAAGCTACTTCCTCATATCCTTACTAAAGAAAACAGACACTGTCACTTGAAAAAAACAAAAACAAAACCTAGATCAGAGGCTAGAAAACACAAACAGAAATATTGATGGCTGTAAGTAAGTAGGAAAGAAAGGAAATAAATAAATCCTGCTCCCTCTCCCTGGGCTTTCCCTAAGCGTTTCTCTTGTGGGGGACTCAGGTTCTATTAATGCTGGATCTCCAAACCAAATATTCTGAAACACTCCCTTGCTCATCAGCTGAAAAAGAAACAACTTTCCAGCCCTGGCCTGGTGATGAGCCTCCTCTTGGAAAAGATTTACCCAGAATTCATTATTTAAACATGAGTTGTTTTTTCCTTCTAACTAAATCAATCGTTCAAATTAAAAATGCAAGGGCAATGCTTAACTTACCTAACAGAAACAACCATCCTAAAGGATATAAAATATGCTTTAAAAAAATACAGAGGACATGCCAGTTCAGTACCATATGTTTCAATTGGGGGCCTAAGGGTCTTTTTGGTACCTTACTTTTATTATCACACCAGGCCATTTGCAGACATTTTCATCATTACATTAAAGTTGCTCCTTACGCATTTTTGTTGGATAATGAGATTTAACCCATTATATGGTATCATCCACATTTTTAAAAAAATTTCATGAAAAACATTACATGTCATTAAATAGTCTTCTACAAACTCACACTGTAAACTGAATTATTCTGTTACAGTAATATATCTCATTTGATTTAACCAATAACCTAAGGTTGAACATTTAAATTATTATCACTTTTTCTTCATTAAAAACAATGCTGTGATGATATAAACATCCTAGTAAGAAAAATCTCAAAATATTATTATGATTAGTTTCTTCAGAAATGTTCCTACAAGTACAATTACTGGGTCAAAGTACGCATATAAATTTTTCAATACACATTTATGGCTAACATTTAGAAAAGCTGCATGAATTTTTATTCCTATTAATGGTAAGAAAATGCTCATTTATTTACTGTATCTTTGCCAATGGTGAGCACTGTCACTTATAATCTCAACTGTAGTTTTAACATGCATTTTGATTTCTACTGAAATATAAGTTTTCATTTATTTAATCATCAGCCTTATGTACTGATTGGTGTGTTCTTATCCATGGTCTTCAACAGTAATACCAACATGTATTAATTAATATATGCATCAGACTCTGTGCTAAGCATTTAGGATGTACACATTTACACAGTGTATTAGAAGATGTGAATGCCTAGAATGCTACACAGAATTTATCTAGGGTGACAGAGAAGGGCCCACTGATGAAGAGTGGTTGATTTACACTTTTGTTTCATTGTTACTTTTGATTAAGTACTATTTATCTATTAAGAATATTATTATTTCCTTAGGGACATACATAGAAAGTACTCTTAATTTGCCATTATTTGTATTTTAATTTTGCTTTTAGTTTTTCTCTTGCCAGATTTAGCAATTAATTTATTCATAATTTTGTTGTTGGTCAGACTCAGAAAGATCTTTACAACTAAATAGCAGAAATCCTTACCAACATTTTCTCCAATCATGTTTATGGTTTTCATATTCAAGTCTTCATGTAGATTGCATTTTATATTTTAAGATAATACTATAATGCTTTCTAGAAGGGGCTTTTGTTTTAGAATTTATTTTTTAACCACAAATGCTGACAGTTGACCCAGTATTTAATTTTTAATGATCCATTATTTTTCTGAATAAGGGAAATATGCTATACTAAATTATTACTGTGTTTCTGCACTTTTAAAATATTCTTTCTCATTTATATGTGCCAGTGCCCATCAGTTTTAATTATCATAGCTTTGTATTTTCTTATAACACTTCATAAGACAAGATCCTCCTCAATGAATTTATGTTTCAAAAACTGGTTTCTTGGGGCGCCTGGGTGGCGCAGTCGGTTAAGCGGTTAAGCGTCCGACTTCAGCCAGGTCACGATCTCGCGGTCCGGGAGTTCGAGCCCCGCGTCAGGCTCTGGGATGATGGCTCAGAGCCTGGAGCCTGTTTCCGATTCTGTGTCTCCCTCTGTCTCTGCCCCTCCCCCGTTCAAGCTCTGTCTCTCTCTGTCCCCAAAATAAATAAACGTTGAAAAAAAAAACTGGGTTCTTATACTCTTTGTAGGTTATTTTGATTTGAGTTGCTTAAATATGCTATACAACTGGGGAATAACAGACATATTTCCAATATGTTCCACCACAGTTAGACATTCTGGTGTCAAACTGCTTAGCCAGCTCAGGATTATTATATTCCCCTTTTTCTTCCTATCATTCCACTACCAATTCTTGTTCATATTATCTGGTGTTTAAGAGCTAAATTAAAAATATTAAACTATTATATAGCAGGTATTTGAATTCTAGAATAAGTTTTGGCATATTCACTGAATTCAGGGCTACTATTTACCATCAATTCTGCATTTCATAGATAATGATAATCCTTTCATGAGTTCTTTGTTTTTCTTCATTGCACAGAGTGCTAAAGTATACTTTCTCATAACTGTCATGACTCTTTTCATTAGGGAGCATGTATATGACATCTTTTATAATTTTGAATGCTTAAGAACATCTTGTTTTTCTCATACTTGAACAACACTGCCGACTACGGAATGTTTTGATCATAATCACTTCCTTTCAAAACCTGTGACCATATATTACTTATCTTTTGATAGTCAGTGTACAAGAAAATATCTGAATCCAGCTTTTGTTAATGGTCATTATTGATGATGATGATGATGATGACGACGACAATGATTATCATTTGCTTTAAGTATTTCACTCCTGGTTTTATATAATTTTCTTTTCATTTTAAAATTAAAAAAATTAAGCTTGCATTCTGGTATTTCTCTCTTATTTAATATTTCTTGGTGCATAGTCATTTGCAGACTCAGACAGGCATTTCTTCCACCTAAAAAGTCTTGCTTGTTCAAGTCTTTCATCATTGCTTCAACTTTGTCTGTTTAAGTGTGCCATTCTGAGGTTCTTCTAAGTTACAGGAGATCCTGCATCTACCCTTCATGTATCTCATTTTCTCTCTAATCATATTCATGGGCTTCTTATGACAGAACTGTAAGTTGTTCTTCATTACCTGCCCTTCATTGATTCTTAATTTGGAAACTAAGATTTTATTTTTTTGCAGTCTTTCATGATTTCAGATTGTCCCTCCTTTATGATTGCTTATTCTTTCTTACTTTCTTTACCCTCTTGAATTAATTTTATAAACATATAAAATATTCTATAATTTAATTCTGGTTTCTTTAGAAAATACTTGTCAGAGTGACGATTTTCCAAATCTTTATAGGAGTTTTTCCTTAGATTATATTTTTTCATAGGCATTTTTATTTTTCTGTTTTTCTGGGAGGAGTTATTGTTCCAACAAAGTCCCACCACTACGCCGGCCAACTCTGCGGTGCACCCATATGCTCAACAGAGTGGATTCCTAAGAGACATGCATTCCAGCCCTAGTTTCTTAGCCAATGAAGACATCAGCTCATGGCAGAAGAGGCCTTGCCTTGCTGATCTGATTTTCTGTCATCCCTTTGATGAGTATTCCCTCCAAAAAAAAGCACTTCCCCAAAGGTAAAACTTTCTGTTCATTGCAAGCATCATTTCAAAGGAAGTCTAATTTCCTAGCTAGTTTTCTGATTGGGATAATCCTCTTGTCTGCTTCCCCAAGCACTTTACTGGCATCATTTCGTTTAACTCCAAATTAGGGGTGTCAGTGAAGTTTGACATACTTTCCCCTAATTACTTCCTAAGTACAATGCTCTCTAATAGAGGAGAAATAGGAGTTTCTTTGGCACTTTATTAGGAAGAAAGTCCTTAACAATTTTTCCACCTGAATGACATTACCTTCCAGGGCTCATATAGTACCCCATGCCATTTTCTTCATATTTCTGGTTCCTTCCATAAAATTTATAAAAAACAATGATTTAGTTGCCTTTGTTAATGTTACTTAGATATACAGAAGTCTACAATCAATTAAGAGTTAGAAAACTGCATTTCTTAAAAAGGAAACAAACATCAAACTTTTCAATAATTCCAACAGGAAGATGCCCTGGCATATCCTGAATTTATGGGAGTTGACAAAATCCTTTTAATTCATTATTCGTAGCAATGCTAATAAAGAGTAATCATTGCATAGATGAAAGAATAATATATTAAATCAGCCCATATTTATTAAATAGGTATGATGTACCTTACTCATGGCAAGTTGTTAAGAGGAATCCAAATATATATAATACAAAGTTGTAAGCCTTGCCTGAAATTCATTAATTATCTAGCTATAAGAAAGAAATATTTTAATAAAATAATTTATGGATAACATTATATTATCAGATGTTAAAATTATGCAGATTCACAAAATGTGTAAGTTAGAGAATGAATATAAAAAGTAGTGAAATAATTGAGGAAAGTGGGACTAAGCAATATGTTGAAGGACTAGTAAGATGCAGATAGGTTAGAATAGAAGGAAAATCCCACTTGGTGGAAAGTATAATTATAATAATAATTAATGTAACCACAACCACCACACCTTACTATTTCCCAAACACTACTGGCCTCATTTCATTTAATCTTCTCAACCTTCCTTCCCACTAACAACAGCCCCAATTCACAGTGAAGAAAGTGAGGCTTAGTGAATGATGCAGTCTGGCTTTGTATGCAGACTGGCTAGCTTCCAAAGAGTAAAATTTTAACTACTAAGTCTTACTCCACAGGACCAAAGAGTCATTGTTGAGAGTGACTATAGTATGTGCAGGGAATAGTGATGGATTCAGTATAAAGATGAAAACAGTAAGTATCCATGGGAGGATCTTTTGGAACACTACTGCATCAACAGCATTTGGACTTAAGAAAATCTGAATGTCATTCACATCCATAGGAGGCAGTCTGAGTGGGTAGTTTACCAAGTGGTTTTAATTATTAATAAACCATTTCCCTTTATATCTTACCTCTCAAAATATTTTCATTGCCTTTCTTGTATGGGGCAAACACAGCAGAGACCTGAAAAACATAAAGAAGCTGCCCTCAATGTTGTTTTCCTCTGTAGTGACATTGTGACAAAAAGGTGTCCTGAGTGACCTTCAGGGTCACAACATCAGCTTAGATTTGGGAAACTGGAAAGAATGAGCTGTGATTGAGAAAATCCTGCATACATTTGAGTTGAACTTTTTAAGCATTTAGTGCCTTTACAGGAGATCAAAGGGAATTGGGAAGGATTTATTTTTATGGCTATTACTCTTAGTGGCTTAGAGTTAGTTTAACATTTTTAATTGAATTTTCGAATGCTACATGAAAGGACTGAGCCATACATCTCTTCTCAAGAAGGCAATGGATTCCACCAATTCTACATAGGTGTGTTGGTATTTCATGAGTAATCTCTAATTCCCTTAAGAAATGGCATGAGTTAATACTTTTTTCAAATGGGTCTGATGACTCTTGCATGATCTTTTTGCACCTTCTCTCCTCCACTCTTAGCTTTAATCTAACTGGTTTTAGTTTTTCCCTGAATTATCCCACTATGTGTTTACAGCTTATCAATCCACTACTGCAACCTCAGTGTGTCCATTTGTGTGCTTACCTTGAAGAGGGATAAATCTCCATAATTTTGAAAGAAGTTTTTGTGAGAGATGTTCCTGAAAGCATATATACATGTTTCTTTCATACATAAAGATAGAACATCTGCTGGAAGTTGCTATAAATATTAAATATTTACTAAAACATAGCAGTGCTGTATTTTTCCCTCTAGTCCCCTTCTCTGTTCCCTTTCTTAAATATCCCCATGCAAGTTTCCCAAGTTTAGTGCTTATTCAACTTATCTATATAGAATGCTAGGCTAAGGTACCCAGATGATGATGAAGATACGTTTTACTAGGCATCAATGTAAGACTGGTAAGATTCATTCTCACTTCCTTCCAGAGTGTCTTTTAAGACTATTTCTGATATTGACATCCCAGATGAATTCCTATGTGCTTTGATTGCTTGGTAATTCTTTTCTATGGTTACCCTAATATTTGTCTTACTTTGATCCTTTAATTTAGGAATTAAAAAGGCACATTTCTTCCTCCCGTTAGCTTCTTACTATGCTGCAATGACCTCTAGTTCTTTCCCATGCTGGATCTCTCGCTCTCTGAGTACTGAAAACTGTCTTCTTTGCTCTTACTCATTTCTTTCCACTTGGCTTTCACCTGAAGCACATGTCCTGTTTTGAAGGCTGACTGGTGAAAACTTAGCTTCAAAAATCTCTGCTTAGTTTTGTTGAAGGCCATGTGGCTTTCAGAGAAGGTGATATTTTCCTGGCACCTTGCCCATATCCTATCATTCCTCTCTGGTATTCAAGAGTAGATGATGTTCTCTTTCTGTTTTCAAAGCTCTGATCCTATAGACTCATTAACACTCAAATGCTTGTTTCCAGTCTTAAGACTGATTTTGGCTTTCAGTTGTCATGGAACAGAGGTAACTACGCTATGACCAATCATTCTTGGGAAGATTCATCATGATGCCTAATAGTCAAGTTCTCTCTAGCAACCCATTGAGTGTCGGATTTTATGATACTGATTTTCCCAAAACCCTAACAATACAGGTAAAGAATAAAAAATAATATAAATTTAAAATAACAAGAAACACTTTCAGCTAATAGGAGAGCATGGCTGTTCTCTTAAGTTTTCCTAAAAGTCTATCAATGTAACTTTCATCAAATAAACTTTTCTACTTACCCTAGTTTATTTCACTTTTTTTTCTAAGCCCTTATAACACTTGTTTTATCACCCTTATGGTACTTTTTATATATTCTTTATATTATATTGCCTTTACTTCTGTCATAGTTTTTTTTGTCTAGGGCAAAACCTTCTCTTTGAGGGCACAAGCTATATCTTACACTCTTTCATCCTCTCAAGCTGCTTACATTTCCTTTCCCTAGGCTGAAACTCATATACCTTGATAACACTCAGGGGGTTCCTCAAATCTTTCCTCACTTGGGTCAAGTCAATTGTTATTTTTCTATCTTCATATGAGTGAATTTCCTAGAACTTCCAGAGAAAACCACTTATCCATTCTGATAGACTTGCTTTTTTATTTATATGTTCCAATATCATGTAGTCCTTCATAAGTGCTATGCAAAACACTGGCTCACAACTGAACTCACAACCTTTTCTTTGTAAGTAGTTCCAAGCCTTTCCACTCCCTTCTAGATTCTTCTGTTAATAAATCTCTCACTTTCAGTCACCTGGACTTCAATATCCCAGGAAATAGGAGCTATTAGGAGTAAGTCATTTACATCTCCTCCACTATCTCAAATCCATATTTTAATCAATTTTTCTTGTCTGAATCAAGAAGGTTTCTTTACTATTTTTTTTTTCATAAAGAATATCTCTACTTGGGGAGCCTGGGTGGCTCAGTCGGTTGAGCATCCAACTTCGGCTCAGGTCATGATCTCGCAGTTCGTGGTTTCGAGCCCCACACCAGGCTCTGTGCTGACCTCTTGCTCAGAGCCTGGAGCCTGCTTCAGATTCTGTGTCTCCTTCTCTCTCTGCCCTTCCCCTGCTCACACTTTGTCTCACTCTGTTTCTCAAAAAAAAAAAAATGTAAAAAAAAATAAAAAAAAAAAGAATATCTCTACTTGTGCCTTTGATCTTATTTTTTAAATTTTCTTTGGGACATTTCCTATCAAATACCTTATCTTACACATTAATTTCTCTTCCTCCATGGATGTCATTTCTTTTGCTTGAGAGTGCATTTAAGACATCTACATTCTTTTTTTTTAATATTAGAAAAAATTTGTCTTTAATATTTATTTGGGTGGGGAGGGAGCAGAGAGAGGGAGACAGAGAACCTGAAGCAGGCTCCAGGCTCTGAGCTGTTGGCACAGAGCCCAACATGGGGCCTGAACTCAGGAGCCATTAGATCATGACCTGAGCCACAGTCAGACGCTTAACTGACTTGAGCCACCCAGGTGCTCAGAAGACGTTGACATTCTAACAAAACTATCTCCTCCATCCTACTCTCTACTTAACCTACAGTCCATTTACCTTAAATAACAAACTATTATAATTTCACTTCATCTCTTGCTTACCTCAAAGACTATGCATTAAACTTCTATCCTAAGAATGCAGATGGAACTATTCTAGCCAAGGGTCACCAAAGACGAGCTACCTGTCAAATCCTGTGTCTTTCTTTTCAGGGCTCCTCTTTCTGGACTTGTGGGTTAAAATGTGATCCTCTTCTCCTTCCACATTTTGGAACTCTTCTTTCCATGAGGCTTTATGAAATTACCCACCCATTGGCTCTTTCTACCTTTTTGAATCCTTCCTCTCTTTTGCTCTTTTATTAATTATTGTATAAGTGTTAACTCTCTCTAGGATTCCACATTTAGCCTTTTTCAATATTAACAATAATAGGAATTCTTTAGTTCTATTCTATACTAGTGCCTGTGCTATGGTTTATGGGTTATCTCACAGGTAGTCAGGATTATTCCATCAGAGAAGTGGATAATTCTCTCATGCTCATTTATGAAAGCGAAGCCTGAAATTTAGAAGGTATGTAACTTGCCCACACAGCTAATAAGTAGCAGAGGCAGTATTAGTGTCTAAGCATGCTGATTCTACAGGATGGTCAAAAGTTTTTTCAAGAGCATTTTTATCCATACCAATGATTCTAAGTATTGTCTTTATGTTTCTGATTCCAAAATACATTATTTCCAATCCTGACCTGTCTATACCCTCGACATGTGTTTCTACATGCATTTTAAATCTTGAGTCCCACCCAACTTTATCTTTGGCCACACAGGGCTCTTCCCAAATCATGATGGTAATCTGATGATCATGACTCCATGCCTTGCTTCTGCTTTAATCTCTGCCATACAAAGTCCTAATCTGTATATGTTGCCCACAAGGTACACTCTTAAATGAGTCCTCATTGTTTAAGATCTAACTCAAATATGTTCTCTTATTTCTAGCTTTCCCTGACTTTCACATACAAAATTCATTTCTCCCACATCTGCATGCTATAAAAAATTTACTGAAAATATCCCCATTGTATTACTTAACACTTAGCATTGTAGTTCATTTGATATATATATTTTTTCCAAATAAATAGATGGTAAATATATTAGTTTATGAATGCCTACTCTGTAGGATAAAAATCAATACGCCTTGGACATAGAATGGCCTTGGTAATCATTCCTTGAATGTGCAAAATAAATGAATGTGTCTCCAAAACTACATTTTAAAAATAACACTTTTAGAATTGACGTGTGATCCTTATTCATTTCTTGTTGGTATCTATAGCTAATCAAGGCCTTTAGGATATATTGCTATGATCTCTGTACTCCACCC
Organism: Prionailurus viverrinus; assembly: GCF_022837055.1. Classification (NCBI taxonomy): domain Eukaryota; kingdom Metazoa; phylum Chordata; class Mammalia; order Carnivora; family Felidae; genus Prionailurus; species Prionailurus viverrinus. The sequence continues at coordinate 65,696,838 of NC_062572.1, read as the reverse complement.
CACATAATTTCTGCCATGTCAGAAATAATTGATGGAGGTAAGCACAAACATTACCTAATTAACAAGGTAGATATTAAATAAGTGCATGACATAAATTATTGTCAATAAATATTTCTTCTTAAATCACTTCTCTTCTGTTTCTGCATATCCAGCTATAAAAAAATCCAATTCAAAGATCATCCCTTCCATAAATATTTCCAAAAACATGCAGTTACAAGAATCTTTATATTTTTTTCTCTGAACTACTTTAGCTGGATCTGTATCTCTTCCATAATGTATCTCTTTATATCTTGCATCTGATTACTTCTATTTGTCTGTAAGATGCTTGAAGACAGGGTTCCCTTTCTTACCTCTTTGGTATCCCTTGTACCTGGAAGTTTTTCTCACAGTAGGAACACAGTGAGGATAATAATACACATATGGCTAGTAATAAATTCTCTTTAAATAATTAATCTCAAAAAATATAATTGAATAGCTAAGGCTTATTAAGTGAAGCCAATAAGCATTAATTAACTGTTAACACTATCCCCAGCCACATGCATAGGCTTTGTGAGTTTTAAGGAAGAAAAACACTTGATTGCTCCCCTTATAGCTTTTATAAAGTAGTTGGAGAGATAAATTTTTATAAATGAAACTGGAGGACTCTGTAATCAGATGAGTGATTTTTTCCAATTACATCATCACCATTTATATGATGGAAGAAGATTCTTTCTTTACTTCTTAATTGTGTCCAATGACTCTGAACTTTAACAGCTGGAAGTGAACAGATTGACTGACAATAGTCAGTGGAAATTCATGCCTGGGAATGAGTTCAAAGCACTGTGATTACCAAGAGTGGGATTGTCAAAATCAAGTTTAGTCCATGGGGAGAAAGCTCTCATTATGAAGACCATCTAGACAGGAGATGGAGATGAATCAATGCAATTGGAGATTCAAGCTGTGAAACTGGAGGCTATTTGGGTGAGGTTTGATGCTGAGGTCACTACTGCATTTAATGGCTTTGTACTGCGGATAGTAACCACCAGGAAAGAGTTGGGAACAATTTGTCCCACTCTAGGAAGAATGCCAGTCGAAAGTGTGTATGTGTCCAGAATCTATCCTCTGACCTCCTCCCTGATGTTTACACCATTTAGCTCTTGACCCTGGCAATTTTCTTAAGTGAGCTTTGTTTAAACCAAAAATACAGAAAACACTTATTGACCTTTGAGATACTGGTTAGATAATTTATTTATTTAAAAAATAAAATTGTATGAGTATGCAACCATTTATTTTAAATGAAATCTGGTACAGCCCTATATAACTTATTTAAATTATCTAGGAAAATACAGAGAAGTTGAAACTCAAAAATGAGTAAAGGTGCTCCTTAAACACTAAACACAGATATTTTTCAAATCTAGGAAATATTAACTCTTATGAACCTGATGGATATGAACTATCAGAAACAAGTAATGTTTTTCCCTGTGAAAAGAGTGTCATTCCTTTCAGGAGGAAGAATGCTGTTCTTTGTTTCATATCTGGCTCTCAGATATGGCTTAGAGATATGGTCTGTGCAAACCAGAAAACTGAATAAGCCCCCTTTCTCTACCTCTATAAGTAGAGCCTTTTAAACATTACCAGGAACCTCACTTACACCAAATAAAAATATATTCAATGTTTAGTTAACTTAGCACCTCAAGAGTCCAGTTGATTTAAGAAAATATATATATGTTACTACTAACCTATAGATACATTTGTTCACATTGGAAAAAGGTATTATCCTTTTAAGACATTTTATTTCCATGGTTTGGAAAGCTATTGTAATAACCTAATTTCATTAGGGCAGAGCATTTTACTATCATTTATTATTTTTTTATATGAAATTTATTGACAAATTGGTTTCCATACAACACCCAGTGCTCATCTCAAAAGGTGCCCTCCTCAATACCCATCACCCACCCTCTCCTCCCTCCCACCCCCCATCAACCCCCAGTTTGTTCTCAGTTTTCAACAGTCTCTTATGCTTTGGCTCTCTCGCACTCTAACCTCTTTTTTTTTTTCCTTCCCCTCCCCCATGGGTTCCTGTTTAAGTTTCTCAGGATCCACATAAGAGTGAAACCATATGGTATCTGTCTTTCTCTGTATGGCTTATTTCACTTAGCATCACACTCTCCAGTTCCATCCACGTTGCTACAAAAGGCCATGTTTCATTTATTCTCATTGCCACGTAATATTCCATTGTGTATATAAACCACAATTTCTTTATCCATTCATCAGTTGATGGACATTTAGGCTCTTTCCATAATTTGGCTATTGTTGAAAGTGCTGCCTTAAACATTGGGGTACAAGTGGCCCTATGCATCAGTACTCCTGTATCCCTTGGATAAATTCCTAGCAGTGCTATTGCTGGGTCATAGGGTAGGTCTATTTTTAATTTTCTGAGGAACCTCCACACTGCTTTCCAGAGCGGCTGCACCAATTTGCATTCCCACCAACAGTGCAAGAGGGTTCCCGTTTCTCCACATCCTCTCCAGCATCTATAGTCTCCTGATTTGTTCATTTTGGCCACTCTGACTGGCGTGAGGTGATACCTGAGTGTGGTTTTGATTTGTATTTCCCTGATAAGGAGCGACGCTGAACATCTTTTCATGTGCCTGTTGGCCATCCGGATGTCTTCTTTAGAGAAGTGTCTATTCATGTTTTCTGCCCATTTCTTCACTGGGTTATTTGTTTTTCGGGTGTGGAGTTTGGTGAGCTCTTTATAGATTTTAGATACTAGCCCTTTGTCCGATATGTCATTTGCGAATATCTTTTCCCATTCCGTTGGTTGCCTTTTAGTTTTGTTGGTTGTTTCCTTTGCTGTGCAGAAGCTTTTTATCTTCATGAGGTCCCAGTAATTCACTTTTGCTTTTAATTCCCTTGCCTTTGGGGATGTGTCGAGTAAGAGATTGCTACGGCTGAGGTCAGAGAGGTCTTTTCCTGCTTTCTCCTCTAAGGTTTTGATGGTTTCCTGTCTCACATTTAGGTCCTTTATCCATTTTGAGTTTATTTTTGTGAATGGCGTGAGGAAGTGGTCTAGTTTCAACCTTCTGCATGTTGCTGTCCAGTTCTCCCAGCACCATTTGTTAAAGAGGCTGTCTTTTTTCCATTGGATGTTTTTTCCTGCTTTGTCAAAGATGAGTTGGCCATACGTTTGTGGGTCTAGTTCTGGAGTTTCTATTCTATTCCATTGGTCTATGTGTCTGTTTTGGTGCCAATACCATGCTGTCTTGATGATGACAGCTTTGTAGTAGAGGCTAAAGTCTGGGATTGTGATGCCTCCTGCTTTGGTCTTCTTCTTCAAAATTCCTTTGGCTATTCGGGGCCTTTTGTGGTTCCATATGAATTTTAGGATTGCTTGTTCTAGTTTCGAGAAGAATGCTGGTGCAATTTTGATTGGGATTGCATTGAATGTGTAGATAGCTTTGGGTAGTATTGACATTTTGACAATATTTATTTTTCCAATCCATGAGCAGGGAATGTCTTTCCATTTCTTTAAATCTTCTTCAATTTCCTTCATAAGCTTTCTATAGTTTTCAGCATACAGATCCTTTACATCTTTGGTTAGATTTATTCCTAGGTATTTTATGCTTCTTGGTGCAATTGTGAATGGGATCAGTTTCTTTATTTGTCTTTCTGTTGCTTCATTGTTAGTGTATAAGAATGCAACTGATTTCTGTACATTGATTTTGTATCCTGCAACTTTGCTGAATTCCTGTATCAGTTGTAGCAGACTTTTGGTGGAGTCTATCGGATTTTCCATGTATAATATCATGTCATCTGCAAAAAGCGAAAGCTTGACTTCATCTTTGCCAATTTTGATGCCTTTGATTTCCTTTTGTTGTCTGATTGCTGATTCTAGAACTTCCAGCACTATGTTAAACAACAGCGGTGAGAGTGGGCATCCCTGTCGTGTTCCTGATCTCAGGGAAAAAGCTCTCAGTTTTTCCCCGTTGAGGATGATGTTAGCTGTGGGCTTTTCATAAATGGCTTTTATGATCTTTAAGTATGTTCCTTCTATCCCGACTTTCTCAAGGGTTTTTATTAAGAAAGGGTGCTGGATTTTGTCAAAGGCCTTTTCTGCATCGATTGACAGGATCATATGGTTCTTCTCTTTTTTTTTGTTAATGTGATGTATCACGTTGATTGATTTGCGAATGTTGAACCAGCCCTGCATCCCAGGAATGAATCCCACTTGATCATGGTGAATAATTCTTTTTATATGCCGTTGAATTCGATTTGCTAGTATCTTATTGAGAATTTTGCATCCATATTCATCAGGGATATTGGCCTGTAGTTCTCTTTTTTTACTGGGTCTCTGTCTGGTTTAGGAATCAAAGTAATACTGGCTTCATAGAATGAGTCTGGAAGTTTTCCTTCCCTTTCTATTTCTTGGAATAGCTTGAGAAGGATAGGTATTATCTCTGCTTGAAACGTCTGGTAGAACCCCCCTGGGAAGCCATCTGGTCCTGGACTCTTATTTGTTGGGAGATTTTTGATAACCGATTCAATTTCTTCGCTGGTTATGGGTCTGTTCAAGCTTTCTATTTCCTCCTGATTGAGTTTTGGAAGTGTGTGGGTGTTCAGGAATTTGTCCATTTCTTCCAGGTTGTCCAATTTGTTGGCATATAATTTTTCATAGTATTCCCTGATAATTGTTTGTATCTCTGAGGGATTGGTTGTAATCATTCCATTTTCATTCATGATTTTATCTATTTGGGTCATCTCCCTTTTCTTTTTGAGAAGCCTGGCTAGAGGTTTGTCAATTTTGTTTATTTTTTCAAAAAAGCAACTCTTGGTTTCGTTGATCTGCTCTACAGTTTTTTTAGATTCTATATTGTTTATATCTGTTCTGATCTTTATTATTTCTCTTCTTCTGCTGGGTTTAGGCTGCCTTTGCTGTTCTGCTTCTAGTTCCTGTAGGTGTGCTGTTAGATTTTGTATTTGGGATTTTTCTTGTTTCTTGAGATAGGCCTGGATTGCAATGTATTTTCCTCTCAGGACTGCCTTCACTGCGTCCCAAAGCATTTGGATTGTTGTATTTTCATTTTCGTTTGTTTCCATATATTTTTTAATTTCTTCTCTAATTGCCTGGTTGACCCACTCATTCGTTAGTAGGGTGTTCTTTAACCTCCATGCTTTTGGAGGTTTTCCAGACTTTTTTCTGTGGTTGATTTCAAGCTTCATAGCATTGTGGTCTGAAAGTAAGCATGGTATAATTTCAATTCTTGTAAACTTATGAAGGGCTGTTTTGTGACCCAGTATATGATCTATCTTGGAGAATGTTCCATGTGCACTCGAGAAGAAAGTATATTCTGTTGCTTTGGGATGCAGAGTTCTAAATATATCTGTCAAGTCCATCTGATCCAATGTCTCATTCAGGGCCCTTGTTTCTTTATTGACCGTGTGTCTAGATGATCTATCCATTTCTGTAAGTGGGGTGTTAAAGTCCCCTGCAATTACCACATTCTTCTCAATAAGGTTGCTTATGTTTATGAGTAATTGTTTTATATATTTGGGGGCTCCGGTATTCGGCGCATAGACATTTATAATTGTTAGCTCTTCCTGATGGATAGACCCTGTAACTATTATATAATGTCCTTCTTCATCTCTTGTTAAAGCCTTTAATTTAAAGTCTAGTTTGTCTGATATAAGTATGGCTACTCCAGCTTTCTTTTGGCTTCCAGTCGCATGATAAATAGTTCTCCATCCCCTCAGTCTCAATCTAAAGGTGTCCTCCGGTCTAAAATGAGTCTCCTGTAGACAGCAAATAGATGGGTCTTGTTTTTTTATCCATTCTGATACCCTATGTCTTTTGGTTGGCGCATTTAATCCATTTACATTCAGTGTTATTATAGAAAGATACAGGTTTAGAGTCATTGTGATGTCTGTATGTTTTATGCTTGTAGTGATGCCTCTGGTACTTTGCCTCACAGGGTCCCCCTTAGGATCTCTTGTAGGGCTGGTTTAGTGGTGACAAATTCCTTCAGTTTTTGTTTGTTTGGGAAGACCTTTATCTCTCCTTCTATTCTAAATGACAGACTTGCTGGATAAAGGATTCTTGGCTGCATATTTTTTCTGTCTAGCACCCTGAAAATCTCTTGCCAATTCTTTCTGGCCTGCCAAGTTTCAAAAGAGAGATCAGTCACGAGTCTTATAGGTCTCCCTTTATATGTGAGGGCACGTTTACCCCTTGCTGCTTTCAGAATTTTCTCTTTGTCCTTGTATTTTGCCAGTTTCACTATGATATGTCGTGCAGAAGATCGATTCAAGTTACGTCTGAAGGGAGTTCTCTGTGCCTCTTGGATTTCAATGCCTTTTTCCTTCCCCAGTTCAGGGAAGTTCTCAGCTATTATTTCTTCAAGTACCCCTTCAGCACCTTTCCCTCTCTCTTCCTCCTCTGGGATACCAATTATGCGTATATTATTTCTTTTTAGTGTATCACTTAGTTCTCTAATTTTCCCCTCATACTCCTGGATTTTTTATCTCTCTTTCTCTCAGCTTCCTCTTTTTCCATAACTTTATCTTCTAGTTCACCTATTCTCTCCTCTGCCTCTTCAAGCCGAGCCGTGGTGGTTTCCATTTTGTTTTGCATTTCATTTAAAGCGTTTTTCAGCTCCTCGTGACTGTTCCTTAGTCCCTTGATCTCTGTAGCAAGAGATTCTCTGCTGTCCTGTATACTGTTTTCAAGCCCAGCGATTAATTTTATGACTATTATTCTAAATTCACTTTCTGTTATATTATTTAAATCCTTTTTGATCAGCTCATTAGCTGTTGTTATTTCCTGGAGATTCTTCTGAGGGGAATTCTTCCGCTTGGTCATTTTGGATAGTCCCTGGCGTGGTGAGGACCTGCAGGGCACTTCCCCTGTGCTGTGGTGTATAACTGGAGTTGGTGGGCGGGGCCGCAGTCAGACCTGATGTCTGCCCCCAGCCCACCGCTGGGGCCACAGTCAGACTGGTGTGTGCCTTCTCTTCCCCTCTCCTAGGGGTGGGATTCACTGTGGGGTGGCGTGGCCCGTCTGGGCTACTTGCACCCTGCCAGGCTTGTGATGCTGGGGATCTGGCGTATTAGCTGGGGTGGGTAGGCAAGGTGCACGGGGGCAGGAGGGGCAGGCTTAGCTCACTTCTCCTTAGGTGATCCACTTCAGGAGGGGCCCTGTGGCAGCGGGAGGGAGTCAGATCTGCTGCCGGAGGTTTGGCTCTGCAGAAGTACAGAGTTGGGTGTTTGCGCAGAGCGAGCAAGTTCCCTGGCAGGAAGTGGTTCCCTTTGGGATTTTGGCTGGGGGATGGGCGGGGGAGATGGCGCTGTCGAGCACCTTTGTTCCCCGCCAAACTGAGCTCTGTCGTCCGGGGGCTCAGCAGCTCTCCCTCCCTTTGTCCTCCAGCCTTCCCGCTTTCTGAGCAGAGCTGCTAACTTATGTCCTCCCCACGCTAAGTCGCGCTTGCTGTCGGAACACAGTCCACCCGGCCCCTCCGCTTTTGCAAGCCAGACTCAGGGGCTCTGCTTGGCCGGTGAGCCGCCCTCCGCCCTGGCTCCCTCCCGCCAGTCCGTGGAGCGTGCACCGCCTCGCCGCCCTTCCTACCCTCTTCTGTGGGCCTCTCGTCTGTGCTTGGCTCCGGCGACTCAGTTCTGCTAATCCTCTGGCGGTTTTCTGGGTTATTTAGGCAGGTGTAGGTGGAATCTAAGTGATCATCAGCAGGACGCGCGGTGAGCCCAGCGTCCTCCTACGCCGCCATCTTGAGAATCTTCCCTCACTATCATTTATTATTAAATTTTCTTAATAATAAACGATGTGATGATGTCTATGTTGCATGAATGCTGCCTAGATGTTTGCAAAGCAAAGTCTACATAGCTTTTCTTGACAGAAATGCCTGACATTTCCAACTCAAACCTCTTAAGTAGTTTTAACTCATTAAAACATAAAAATAGCCAAGGATGTCTTAATTTGTGAGTTCCTGGCAAGATTATTATATCACTGAAGTTATCTATGATTATCTACCCCCCTCTTCCTTCTTTCTCTGATGTGGGTTGCTATGACATTACTAGTAACATCAAAATTTTTAATGCAATGCAGCAAATAATTTTCCTATGAAAATTACATTTTATAAAACTATTGAATATCAATAATTTCATATGCTTCAATCTAATACAATGCTCATATATTAAAAATATTTTAAATGTTTATTCATTTTTGAAAGACAGAGACAGAGCACAAGCAACGGTGGGGCAGATAGAGAGGGGGACACCAAGAATCTGAAGCAGGCTCCAGGCTCTGAGCTGTCAGCACAGAGCCTGACTCAGGGCTCATGCTCATGAACTGCAAGATCATGACTTGAGCCGAAGTCAGATGCTTAACCAACTGAGCCACCCAGGCACCCCATGCTCATACATTTTTTAAATAGATGGCCATTTAAAATATTTTTGGAATAATTTTGTTTTGTTTGAATGCTTTCAGATCACTCAATAGATGGTACATTAAAATTATACATGTGGGTGAACAAAATTTTCAGGGAAGATGGAGTAGATGTGTTTTTCCCATTAAAATAAACATAAGAGGACTCTGAAAGGTAGAAAGAGAAAGACTAGATAGTGACCTTGGGATACAAGGATCCACATGTTGGTGAATTCTCCTTGTTTCTTTTTCCTTCATGCATTCCAGACTTGGAACTGAACCAGGCAACAACCTGGAAAAGGCAAAGTAAGCAGATTAAAACCAACAAGCAAACAATCAAACAAACAACTCTAGTAAATGTCTGCTCACTCTAGGCTAGGGATCAGCAAAGAGGCAGATAAAATATTTAGACAAAAATCACTCTATTCCAGTCAAACACCACAGGAAAAATAAAAAACAAAAAACAAAAAAACAAAATCAGTGGTCCCCACCCCTACTCACTCCTACAAAAGACACATGGGGAACCTGGATCTGCACACTCACCAGGCTATAAGGAGTCACCCCAACCTCCACCTTATTGGGTGGTGCCAGAGAAGGCCAATAAAGGGTTAGGGAGGCCAAGGCATTCTTTCCCCATCAGGTGGTTATGACCTTCTTCCTCTGCCCCTGTGGTGCCAAGACCATGGAGAGGAAAGTAACAAAGCACTATGCCTCTTCCAAGCCAGAGAAGAATTTGGAAGAGCTACTGGGTATTCTCACCCCACAGTAACTAGAAGGCTCTCTCTCATCTTACCCTTACCTGGCAATAGTGAAGCAACACTTCCCCACTTCTTTCCCCACTACATAAGTTTCAGAGAAATCTTGCTCAAACAGAAGTTTAAATAGGATCCAGAGTCTCATAACACAGTACTCTCATGTACAGGTTTCCATTGAAAATCACTTGTCATACTGAGAACCAGAAAAATCTCAACATGAATGAAAAAATCAACAGGCAACACTGAGATGACACAGATGTTAGAATTATCTGACAAAGACTAAAAAACCCACACACTAAAATTAAAAACATAAATACATTTAAAAATAGAAAGTCTCATGAAACAGAAAATATAACATAATAAAAAGTTTAGAATGCAAAAGCACAATAACTGAAATAGAAAACTCATTATATACTTTCAATAATAGAGTGGATGTGACAAAGGAAAGAATGCAGGAACTTGAAGATAAAACAATACAAATTAACCATTCTGAACAACAAAGAGAAAATAGAGTAAAAGAAAAAAAAATGAACACAGATTGGTAGGCCCTTAATAAAATTCCACTATTCATGTACTCAAGAGTCTCAGAAGAAGAGGGAAGGAGTGTAGGGCTAAAAAATTACTTGAAGAAATAAAAACAGAAAACTTCCTAAATTTAGCAAAAACTGTAAACCTACAGGTTCAAGAAGCTGTGATCTCAAACAAGATAAACTCAAAGAAACCCATGTCAAGACACATACATAAGCTTCTGAAAACTAAAGACAAATTTAAAAAGCAGAGAGAGAGACAGAGAGGGAGACAGAGACAGAGAGACACCCAATGAGAGATAGAGAGACAGAGGCAGAGAGAGACAAAAGAGAGAAATAATAACTTCTATATAAAGGAAAAGCAAGTGGAATGATAGAGGGTTTCTCATCAGAAACCAAAGAGGCCAGAAAGAAGTGGCACAACATTTTTCAACGCTAAAATACACCCAGCACCTGCCAACCCTGAATTCCTAATCCAATGAAAACAATCCTTCGATAATAAAGCAGAAATAAAGAAGGAAAAGAGAATCTGTCATAAGCAGACCTATCATAAATAAATGGCTAAAGACAGTTCTTTAACCAGAAAGGAAATGATAAGAGAACAAATCTTAAAATGCCAAGAAGGAAAAATAAAAACAGAAATAAAAATTTAAGTAAATACAAAACATTATCCTTCTTTTCTTTGCTGCTGTCATTGCTACAGGCAGATGGGACCACCTAGCCATACCCTTTGTGGATCAGTGGCATGGAGGCTTGGAAAGTCTGGGGTTTTGTTGCTACTGCTGCCATTGCCACTCCCACCAGTAGTAGATCAGTTTGCCCAGCAGGCCAGGTGTGGAGCTGGGGCTGCATGGCAGGGTCTTTGCTGCTGCCAATGTGTAAGAATGCCTGCAGAGCCTCATTGGTGAAGCAGGAACCAGGACTCCACTCTAGGTCTCTTTTGGACACTGCCTTTCCCAGTTATTTGGCTAGAGAGAGCAGGTTTTCCTTGGATGTGTTTGTTGTTGTTTAAACCTGTTGTCAGTCACTGGGCTGCAGGCTTCATTGGTACTGGGTCAGGGGGTATATAGAAAGTAAAGAGAAAACTCAGGGACTTCATCATGTTGTTTCTCAAGTCTTCTTCTTTCTAGCTTTCCATCCTTTTGTCTATTGATAATTTCTAGGGCATTAGTTATAATTAAAGTGGAACAGCAGAGAAAAGTGAATCTGTACTATCTTATCCCAGAAGTAGTCACTAATTGTGTTGAATTAATATTTTTTCCATGTTTTGTCTATAGGTTTCATTTCAGAAACCTCTTATTCAAGGAGACTTCCAGACTCCCCACATTTGATTTGGTTCCCTCCTATGAGTTCCCATTGAATCCTATAGTCAAATAGTAGCCCATCTACTAGAGTGCCAAGAAAAGGAAATATAATATTGTGAGAATATAGTTCTATGACAGAATGGATCGTGTTTGGTTCAGTATGTAAACCCTGCCATGCCTCATAGTGGGGGCTCAAAAAATGTTATTGAGCAAATGAATGAATGTTTGAATGAATCTGTGAATGAATGAATGAAAAATTGTTAAACTGAAGTGTAAGCTCTTTGAGAAATTATTTCTCATTCATCTTTTTTTCATCACAACTACTGGGAAAATTATTTTTATCTGATAGTTTCTTAAATAGAGACTGTTATCAGAGCATGGCTGTACTTTCAAAAAGAGCATAATGTGGGTCACCTGGGTGGCTCAGTCAGTTGAGTCAACTTCGGCTCAGGTCATGATCTCACGGTTCGTGAGTTCAAGCCCCACGGGCTCTGTGCTGACAGCTCAGGTCCTGGAGCCTGCTTCGGATTCTGTGTCTCCCTCTCTCTCTGCTCCTTCCCTACTCACACTCTGTCTCTCTCTCAAAAATAAATAAAGATTAAAAAAAATTGAAAAGAAAAAGAGCATAATCTATCTGGCAATTAATTAACTAGGCTCTTTCCAGCACCAATAGTACATATATGCAAAAAAATAAATAATTGAACAGTTTTAATTTTAAATTTAAGTAATAACTTAATTAATTACATAAAATTAATTTATGCAATATATAGTAATACATATATAATAATTATGTAATACATAATTAATTTAATTAATTGATGCAAAATTAATTTTATGTAATTTTAATTTTATGTAATTAAAATTTTAGTTTTGGGCACCTGTATCATTTGTGATTGAAAATTTATTTCTCAATCCAGATAATTTGTGGTCTTTTGGTCTGCAACCTAAAGTTTCATATTTCCAATACTTCATTACCTAGATGTTTACAGAAAAAAATATATGAAATTTGGGTTGGCCACATACATGGAAAAATAAAAATATATTTTGAGAAATGTTGGGTATTTATGACTTAGGAAATGACTTTCCTATCTATTCCATTTGTTCCTCTTTGTCTTTTTCTTCTCTTTTTCCTTCTCCTCTGCCTCTTCCTATCTCCACCCTCCTGTTTTCTTAATATTTTGCACTGTTCTATTCCAATCTAAATCTTTTGCTTAGCAGATATATTTTAGACACTTAAAATCAACATAGAAAGTTCAGCTTCTGTCATTATTTAGAACTCACTTGATTTTGAACTATATTCCCAATATCTTACTATTAACTATCCCATTGGCTGTACTTATCTGATTTGACCTGACCTTTTAAGCAGCCAATTCTTGGTCTCAAGTGTGAACCGCATTACTTAATCTGCTTATTCAGATAAGACATTATGGAAGATGCTGTGTCTTTGTATAAATACAGCTTCTTTGATATGACTTGATATACAGCGGATATTCCAGTCCTAAGGGATGAACCTAAAATATGGAAATATTTTGCTATAAGGTATTGGGCTAGTTTAACCAAAGGGAAAAGTAGAAAGTGGGTACTAAAGAAAAACAAAACAAAACAAAACAAAACAAAACAAAACAAAAAACAAACAAAAACATTTAAAGAAGTGGTTCAGAATCTTGATCTGGCTCCTAAATCCTCATTTAGGAGACTTCCTAGATTGCAGAACTTATCTTCTCTCTCCCTCTCTACCTCTTCCCACCTCTCCTGCAGTCAGTTATATTCTCTGTTCTGCTGCTCCATTCAATTAATTCCCCTCACATAAGTAGCAAATTGAAAGATGAAAATCTCTTTTAAGACCATGTTTTCAAAGTACACTGGTGTAATAATGAATCTCCATGAGTTTTCTGTATGTCATTCTGTTTAATAATAATGTCATTGATTAATACTGCCTACAATAGTAATGATAATTATAACTTATTTTATACTTCAGATAAATATGGTATCATCTCATTATAAGAGCATTGTCATTTCTGCAACAACATTGTTTTACTTTAGCCTACATTACTGATAATAATGATTCTCTGTCAAAAGTCATACCTATTTGTTACATTATATATAGAATAAAGCCTAATAATTGTTCTATCTTGTCAAAAATAGGACAACTGAATCATACAGAAAGAATATTTTTAATTTGTTTATTCATTCATTCATTCATTCAGAGTGCACACAGAGGGGATGCAGAGAGAGGGAGAGAGTGAATCCCAAGCCGGCCCCGCATTCTCAGTGCAGAGCCTGATGCAAAGTTCAATCTCAGTAACTATAAGATCAAGACCTGAGCTGAAATCAAGAGTCAAACACTTAACCAACTGAGCCACTCAGGCATCACAATAATTTTTATAAAATGATCAGTATCTACCCTTTTATACAAGATGTTATTATATTTCAGCTTACTTGTTCATTAATGACAATAAGATTTATTATATATCCTAATAATGTCCCCCTGTCCAATGTCATTTTACTGTATATTAAATCATGGCATTTTACCAATCACTAACTATGGCTTCATGAGGTAGGGAGAGTAAAGTATTATCTTAGCCCCGTGACTTTACAGCAAGGAAAACTAGATAATAGGGCAAATGGCAAGTCCTATGCTATTAAGTAGATTAAATTTTCCTTTAGATAAGTGGCCATTTTCTTAAGTTCAGGGGAACTCAAAAAGCACAATATAAGGATCTCAAATACTATGAGATTCCTCTTTTTCTTTTCTTTTTTTTTTTACTTCATTCTTTTAAATATTTACTATACGTTAAATCTCTTAAGACCCCCACATCCAGGGAAAACCACTATTTAAATTTTCACAATAGCCTTCAAGTAGTTCTCTTCATTTATAGTGTATCGGATAAATACATGTAAAACTTGAGTATTAAAAATAGGATAAATGATAATTCATTTTGGATTGCCCTCTTTAACTATGTATTGTGAACATGAATTATATCTATTAAGTGATGCAGGCTTGAAATAAGATCCCAGTCATCAAAATGCTTATAATTGACTTTGAGGAATAAGACCAACACAGATGCAAGAATACAATATTACTTCATGATAGCAAGATGTCATTCACTACTCAAGTCCCACACTGCACATCTGAGATGGCCCAGAGTAGAAACTTAACAGATGTTATAAACAGATAAAAGAATGAGAGGATGGTTTAAATGTAGTAAAACACAAAAACTAAAGAGGATGGGTTTGTTTTGGGTGGTCAGAGAAGCTTCAATGAGGAGGTAACTTCAGAACTGAATGACAGAAGGATCCAGAAAAAAGAAAGGCAGAGTTCACCAGAAGGGCAACAAGAGAAAAGGCATACAAAAGGGACAGCATGAGATCTGTCTGGAGTATCCTTGCAGACATTGGGGCATAATGTGTATATATCATAAGGCAATACTGGCTTGGATTCCATTTCAGGGCCTATGAAAGCTTGAATTAGAAGAGCATTTTATCTTTCAGGAATTTGAAAGCCAGTTTATATTTGTGATCAGCTTGCTGCGCATAAGAATTATATATGAATAAAATGTGGAATAAATTTGAGAAAGGGAAATGTGAAAACAGGAAGAGTACGATCGGAACAGTCTGAGCATGAAATAAAAGTGTCTGAAGCAGAAGGCAGCCATGACCAAGAGAACACAAGTAAATGAGTGTGGCTACACAGTGGGTGCTGCACAAAAGTGGGGAGAGGTGTTATAGACTTTTGGCCCTGAAAAAGCAGGGAATGCAGGGGGTGCTTGACTGGCTCAGTTGGTGGAGCTTCATCTTGATCTTGGGGTCATGAGTTCGAGCCCACGTTTGGTGTAGAGATTGTTTAAATAAACAAACTAAATAAAAAATCCCCAGAGAATGTATATAGAGAGGGCTGAACTGACATGTGTTGAGTCAAGCAATAGAAGCAGCAAGAGCGTGCTGGGGTAAAAGAAAGAACATGTTAGACCTGGATCCACTTTTGACTAACTGTGCTATATTGGGGAACTGGCTCAACATTTTGATGATCAGTGTTTATATTTATAATTATAATACTAAAACCATCCTACACATTTGTACAAAGATTGAATAAAATAAAGCTTATAAAAGATTAACACATAGTAATCATTCTATAAAGTCTGGCAACTTTGATCAGCACTTTATATATGGTAACTTGGCTAATTTATTTTTTAGTTTCTTTAAAAATTTTATTATGTAACATTTAGTACATAACAAATTATAAATGCTCTGTATATTTTATGAAGCATGATAATCAACTTGCAGTCATGAGCTGACCATCCATTTTAAAGACTATAACAGAACCAATGTCATTAAAACCCCATGTGTCACAGTCATGGTCACAGATGAAACCATTACATTGACTTCATTCATTCATTTAGTTAGTTATAATTATTTTTTATTTTTATTTTTAATGTTTATTTGTTTTTGAGAGAGAGACAGACAGAGAGAGAGAGAGAGAGAGAGAGAGAGAGAGAGAGAGAGTAGGGGAGGGCCACAGAGAGAAGGAGACAGAGGATCCAAAGCAGACTCCGCACTGTCAGCACAGAGCCTGATGTAGGGCTCAAACCCACAAACATGAGATCATGACCTGAGCCCAAAGTTGGACACTTAACTGACTGAGTCACCCAGGTACCCCACATTGACGTTTTAAATGATTATTTGAGTCCTAATTCACATACAATAAAGTGCAGGCACCTTAAGGGTATAGTTCCATGAATTTTAAAAATATTTTTAATTATTTATAAAATGAAATTAAATGTATTTAAGTTATACAACATAATTTGATATATATATATAGTAAAATTATTACTACTACAGTTGAGCTAATTAGCATGTCTTTTCCTATAGTTATTTTTGTGTATGTCATACAGTTATTGTTTTGTGTGTAATAAAATCTGAAATCTCTCTTAGCTTATGTCTAATATTCAATACAGTATTATTAACTGTAGTACTTGTGCTGTTCGTTAGGTCTCTAGACTTATTTATCCCATATAACTTCAACTTTGTACCCTTGACCAGTATCTTTCCATTTGTCCTCCATCTCTCAGCCCCTGGTAACCACCATTCTACTGCTTCTGTGGTTTTTTAGATTCTACCTATGAGATCATGCAGGTATTTTCCTTTCTGTGCCTTGCTTATTTCACTTAGTATATCTTCCAGCTTCATTCATGTTTGCATCAACATGAAGTTCCTTTTAAATGAAAGCCAATTTATAGACTCCTAGAATTGATTTAACATTTTTCTTTCTTTCTTTATTTTTTTTGGTTGCCAAAATCTCCCCAATTTTTTTTATTCCAGTATTATTAATAGTGTTACAGTAGTTTCAAGTGTACAACAGAGTGATTTGACAATTCTATACATTACTCAGTGCTCACACCACAGTAAGTGTACTTTTAATGCCCTTCACCTATTTCAGTCATCCCTCCACCCACCTCCCCTCTGGTAGCCCTCAGTCTATTCTTTAAGAGTTTTTTTGTTTGTTTGACTCTTTTTGTTTGTTTCTTAAATTTCATATGAGTGGAATCATATGGTATTTGTCTTTCTCTGATTGACTTAATTCACTTAACATTATACCTTCTAGATCCATCCTTGCTGCAAATGGCAAGAGTCAACTCTTTTGTATGGCTGAATAAAATATTCCATTGTGTATATGTATACTACCTCTTCTTTATCTATTCATTTATTGATGGTCACTTGGATTGCTTCCATAATTTGGCTATTGTAAATAATGCTGAAATAAACATGGGGGTGCATATATCTTTTCACATTAATGTTTTTATATTCTTTGGGTAAATGCCCAGTAGTAGAATTACTGGATGATACGGTGGTAACTCTCTTCTTAATTTTTTTGAGGAAACTCCATACTGTTTTCCACAGTGGCTGCACCGGTTTACATTCCCACCAACAGTGCACAATGATTCCTTTTCTCCACATCCTCACCAACACTTGTTGTTTCTTGCATTTTTTTAAATTTTAGCCATTATGACAGGTGTGAGGTGGTTTTTTAATTTGCGTTTCCCTGATAATGAGTGATGCTGTACATCTTTTAATCTGTCTGTTGGCCACCTGGATATCTTCTTTGGAGAAATGTCTGTTCATGTGTCTGTCTATATTTTATTGGATCGAGTTGTATCAGTTCTTTATATATTTTGGATACTAAGCCTTAATCAGATATGATACATTCAAATATCTTCTCCCATTAAGTAGGTTGTCTTTGAGTTTTGTTGATTGCTTCCTTTGCTGTACAGAAGCTTTTAATTTTGATGTAGTCCCAATAGTTTATTTTTGCTTTTATTTCTCTTGCCTCAGGAGACACATCTAGCAAAATTTTGCTATGGCCATTGCCAGGGCTCTCTTCCTCTTTTTTTTTTTTTTTATTCATTTTGAGAGAGAGAGCATGCACACAAATGGGGAGGGGGTAGAGAAAGAGAATCCCAAGCAGACTCTGCACCACCAGTGCAGACTCCGATGGGGGGCTTGAACCCATGAACTATGAGATCATGACCTGAGACAAAGTCGGATGCTTAACTGACTGAACCAACCAGGTGCCCCTGCTAGTGCTCTCTTCTAAGATTTTTATGGTTTAGGGCCTCACCTTTAGGTCTTTGATCCATTTTGAGTTTGTTTCTGTGTATGATGTAAGGAAGGGATCCAGGTTCATTCTTTTGCACATAACTGTCCAGTTTTCCTATGTAGTTCCATTATATATATAAATATATATATATATACACACACACACATATATATATATACACACACACACACACACACACACACACATATATATATATATATATATATATATATATATATATATGTAAAGTCTCAATAGCAAATGTGACAAGTATGACTACTCCCCTAACAAATATGAAATAATTATATCATGCTAAAACATTTCCTTTTACCCCTTTACAGTTAATCCCAACTACTCCAATTTGTCCCAGGCAACCACTGATTTATTTTTCATACATTTATTTTGTCTACTTTAAAACTTTATGTAAATGGGATCACTTGTTGTACCTGGCTTCTTTCACTCAAACCAATATTTAGATTCAGCCATATTATGTGTAGCTACAGTTTGTTCATTTTTATTGCTAAGAAAGCTGCACCACATAGAATATGCCACAACTCATGACATTTGGGTTGCCTTATGTTTTGGTTATTATAAATGAACTTGCTTTGAACATTCATGTATAAGATTTTTTTGTGTGTATGTTATGGAAACATAACAGCTAAATACCTATGAGTGAAAGCTCTAGGATAGACAAATATTTAACTTTGTAAGAAAATGCCAAACTATTTTCTAAAGTTGTTAGTTTGCTTGTTTTTTAACATCTCACTCCTACCTGAAATATTATGGGTTCTGGGAACTCCATACCCTCACCAACATTGGGTATTATAAACCTTAATTTCAGACATTCTAATTGGTATAAAATAGGTATCTCATTCTGGGTTTAATTTTCATTTGCCCATGACCAGTCGTGTTGAGCA
Organism: Prionailurus viverrinus; assembly: GCF_022837055.1. Lineage (NCBI taxonomy): Eukaryota > Metazoa > Chordata > Mammalia > Carnivora > Felidae > Prionailurus > Prionailurus viverrinus. The sequence goes on along the minus strand of NC_062572.1, from coordinate 65,678,330 downwards.
TCTTTTCATCTACTTATTGGCCAGAAGTACATCTTTTCTGAAGTGTCAGTTAAAGTCCTTTGCCCATTTATTTTTGTCAGGCTCTTTGTTTTTGTATAATCGAATTGTTAAGAGTTATTTATAAATTCTGAATGCAAGTTCTCTGTCAGTTATATGCATTGCAAATATTTTCTCCTGGGCTGTGATTAGCCTTTTCATTTTTGTAATGAAAAGAGCAAAGAGTTTTAATTCTGAAGAAGTGCAATTTATTAATTGTTTTCCTTTATAGTTTGTGCTGTGACCTCAGAAATCTTTGTTTACCCCCAGATTGTAATGATTTTCCCTGGTCTTCTGGTAGAAGTGTAATAGTTAAACCAGGCTTCTAGCGAGGTAGACATTACCCTCATTTCAAAATTATGGAAAAGACAGGCAGGGTAGTAAAAACCCACTCATATTAATGCCAGGACTGCCCAACTTCTTAATGAGTTATATATTTTTTAAGTGCTCAAATTACAGTTTATAGTAAGGGACAGTGGAAAAATGATAGGACCTAAAATTGAAATTCTTGAAATCTAACCTCAAACACTCTACATCTCAGCTGTGTGACCTTGTGTGGGTAACTTCATTCTTAACTGAGGAGTTAGAATGGAAAGCCTTCATGTTTCCTGCAGTTTGAATTTCATAAGTAAGCAAAATCCAGTTTCCTCTATTGCGGACTCTTAAGGGCCAAACACAGCTGCCTGTGGAAGCTTCTCTTGTATATTGTAAATGATGTGTAAACTCCTTCAGCCCAGCAAACAGAGGGATGCAGGCGCTGCTGTGCCATTTCACCCCGGTGGGCTGGCCAAATTCCAATCCATGTAATTGCATTCCACAGCTCCTGCCTCCCCTGCTGGTTCAGTTGGGATGGGGTGAGCGGTTCCCAAACCCAGCCCTCACTGCCTTCTTCAACAGTTGGGATCTATTGCTCTGTGCTATGAAACAACCATCAGGCCACCCCACTCCCAAAGTGGCTTCTGTGTGCAGTCCCAGCCTGTGGATTCCCAGGAGGGTGCTTTTAATGGGGGCAGCCCTGAAGTCAAAGTATATATGTCTCTGGTTACTCCCTCCATGCACTGACTAGAATCCCAGGGTCTGGGAATCATAAGGAACAGTGATGTAAGTGAGGACATAATTTGGAAGGAAGAGTGCATTTTTTTTTAATTCTAAGGGAAATGGAAAAAACATGGTTCTAGGCAGAAAACAAATGCAACCTTGTGTTTACTTCCATGGGGCTGCTGCTCCAGAGGTAACCTTGCTAATTAGATTTTGTATGTGTGTGTTTATGTGTGTGTGTGACTTTGTTATTAGATGTTTGTTAATGAGTTGCACCATCTCATCTTGCCTGCAGTCTCCCTGGGCTGCTCTGAAAGTCTGCGTAGAGAAAACAGAGTAAGGTGCCTGTGCGGGAGACACATATTTGTCATGAATGCAAGCATACATGCTGTATATTGGACATTTCAAACACTCTGAAAGCCCAATGAGGCAGATAGGCTAGACATCTTTGACCTCTAGAAGAAACTTAGGATCCAATCTGGCTGAAGAGTAGGTGTGGTTATATAGTAAATAAACTGTTACCTGTGACTTAATCTTGCCTGAGGCTACTGCTATTGGAATAGTAATTCATTGATTTTTTTCCTAATCTTTTCCCATCCTAGAACTTAAAAAAAAAATCTTTCCCATGTCTTTATGCTTTATGAATAACCTTATTCAATCAATTCCAGAAGACCATGAAGTTTAAACTTTAATTCTAAAAGCAATGCCTTTATTCTCCTTCCTTCTTACCTGCAGTATGGGAACCGCACTTCTCTGAGATACTCTCCAACTGTGTCAGTGTAAGTTTATAGTGTGCATTTTGTATATGTGCACATTCACGAGTGTGGTTGACTTCTGTGCACTGAAATTATAAGTATTGACTTGAGAAAGAAGTTGCTAGTTTACAAATTACTTCACTGACAAAATAAGAGAAAAAGAGTTCTCTTGTTTGAATGAAATATATTTGCCCTGAAGAGCAGAAAATGCCACCCCAAAATATGCCTCTTTAGCATAAGAGTTATTTTGAGCAGATCATTATTTTTTTAAGTTTACTTATTTGTTTTAAAAGAAAGAGAGAGAGTGAGCAGAGGAGGGGCAGAGAGAGTGGGAGAGAGAATCCCAAGCAGGCTCTGTGCTGTCAGCATGGAGCCTGATGCAGGGTTAGAACTCACAAACCGTGAGATCATGACCTGAGCTGAAATCAAGAGTCAGATGATGCTCAACCAACTGAGCCATCCAGGCGCCCCTATTTTGACCTGATTATTTCAAGAAGCTGAAGACAGGAGAAGTTCTGAAAACAGACTAGAAGTTACAGGCTTGTAAGAGAAATTTACATTTATAAAGGAAAGCTCCGTTTGTAAGTGCATCCCTTTAAGCACCAGGATGAGGAGGATGACTCTAAATCATAATAAAATCTTATCAGTGGAAAAGCCAGACTTAAATCTGCATAACAATCTTTGCCTTTATTTAATTTGCTTTTCCTAGTAACCTCCCAGAATTCTGCCCCCCTCCACACACATCATTTTTCTTTTGTCTTTAGTTTAATATGGCATATAAGGTGGTAGGTGGGGCCATCTTAGGAAGTTTAATTCATCTTTTCTGGGTGTCCCTCAGGTATATGTGAGCTATACATACATGTTAATAAACGTTTGTTTGTTTGTTTTCTTGTTAATTTCTCTTTTTATTACAGGGGTCTCAGCAAGAACTCAGAAGGGTAGAGGGAAAATTATTTTTCCTCCCCTTATACCCTTCATACCATTACTAAATTTGGCAAAAGTTTCTAATTAAGAATTGCTCTTAAAATGAAGAGCAGAAACAGTTTATTATCTCCCAGAAATATCCCCCTTTCATCTTTTATAGTGGTGTCTTTGTTTATTTTGTCATCTGTTATATCTACTTACAAATTGCCTTTTCTTTTAACTGTACTTTTTTAAAGGTCCCTGCTGCCAGGAAGCAGAGACTGCCATGAAAATATTATGCCAATAGCTTTAATGCTTATTGAGCCATTACCTTTTTGCAGTAAAATCCATCTTGTCTTTCTATGACCCACAGATAAGCAGTCTGTAGAAAAAAAAAGAATAAAGATGATGATGGCATAATTCTAACTACTGCACTAACTTAATTTCTCTGGGCTAATCATGTAATTTTTCTGGCTCAATTTCTAAAATTTGAATATCTGTCTCACTGAAATCACAAGAATATAGAAAAAAATAAATACATTCATTCAAAAATATTTGTTGAGTTCCTGCTACAAAGAACAAACAGAAACAGTGTTTTTGTAACTTTGATGTGTAAGATGTATTTCCTGCTCTCAAATCTCATGTTCTAGAGAACACAAAATGTAGAATGAAATAATTGAATAAAATGTTTTTAAAGGCACAATGGGATCTCCATGGAAGCCTCCATGGAGAAAGTGACATTGGAGATGAGCCTAGAACACAGTGGGGTGGACTGTATCATAACTGGAATAACTGGAGCAGAACTCTTTCAGAACTGCTCTAGAAATAATGGTTTGAAATAATGGTTTAAAAGAAATAATGGTTTGAAATGGAGAAGCAAACAGACTGAATCAAATGCAATATTTTGGAAAGTGCTTTGTATAACCAAACATGCAATGCTAATGAAAAATGATCACCACTATTACAGACCCAGTGGAGTCTATTTTGAGGACATTTTCATTTCAGTATTATAAATCTCCAGAGGAAAATACATGGGCACTTAGTGTTCTGTTTTTGTTGTTACTGTTTCATTTATTTGTAAGCACTGTGAAGCTGGGGACAGAAAGAGGTTGAGGGCAGAAGCCCTGAATAAGACTTCTAATCTTCCTCTCTAGCTTCAGCTTTGCTCAGAGGCTTTTTGCTCATCATCTTCTATGGACTATGCCTCAAAATAATAAACATAGGCACTTAAAACCATCTGAATTTTCTTGCTAAAAGAAATGTTGTATTAGGTTCCTAGGGCCACAGTAATAAATTACAACAAACTTGGTCATTTAAAACAACAGCAACATTTATCCTCTCACAGTTCTGGAGGCCAGAAGTCCAAAATGAAGAACTACACTCCCTCTAAAGTCTCTAGGAGAAAATCCAGCCTTGCCTCTTTCAGCATTTGGTATTTGGTGGCTCCAGATGTTTCTTGGCATCACTATTCTATTTGTTTGCTAAGGCTGCCATAACAAAGTACTGCAGACAGGGTGGCTTAAATAACAGAAATTTATTTCCTTATAGTTCTGGAGGCTAGAAATCTAAGATGAAGGTGTCAGCAGTTGGTTTCGTTTGGAGCCCTTTTTGGCTAGCGGATGGTGGTCTTTTCCCTCTGTCTTCACATGGTCTTCCCTCTATGTGTGCCTATATCCTAATCTCCTCTTTTTGTAAGGACGCCAGTCATTGGATTAGGGCTCACCATAATGATCTCATTTAACCTTAATTATCCCTTTAAAGGCTTTAACTCCAAATGCTGTCATATTCTGAATGCTGAACATTATGGCTTCAACATACCAATTTGGGGGGGGGGGGTCACAATTTAGCCTATAGCAACTATAGTCTCTGCCTCCATCTTCATATGGCCATATCCTCTTTCTGTTTCTTCTCCTCTTCTATCTGTGTTAAATCTTCCTCTGTCTTTCATAAAGACACTTGTCATTGGGTTTAGGGCACACCCGAATGATCCAGGATTATCTCCTCATCTCAAGGTCCCTAAGTTAATTGCATCTTCCAAGGCCCATTTTCCAAATAAGATCACATTCACAGTTTCTGGGGAATATGGCACGGACATATCTTTAGGAGAGCTATCTCTGTATGCATTGCAGTTGTACACCACTAAAATATTGGTTACCCAGTCTTTCATTCTATTTTCTTTCTTGTTAGTAGTAGAAACCATTTTATACTTAAATTTAAATAAAGATAACACTTTTTTGGGGGGAGGGTAATATACCACTATACAGAGACAGTTACTTAAAGCATAATCAGATGTATTTTGGCTTATGTGGTACTTTTTAACCTTAACTTTTAATACCAAAAGTTCAGATACCATGAACATTTCTGGTTCTTGGCTAAGATTTAACAAGTTTTTCTGTTCTATATTTTGAGAAAAGATAGCAAGATGTTTCTAAGCAGTAAGATTTGTAACTGCTAAAATACTATTACTTTGGTTCTAGTTCATTATTTAAAATCTTTTTTGTTTAACTATAGATACAGGTCATCTATAAATTCACTTATTTTGATTTAACTCTTTATGCATTGGCAAAAAAGTAAATAAAAACCATGACTATAATAATCTAAGATATATAGGTATATATCTTAGATATATAATTAAATCTATTATTAAATTAACAAATATTTATTGGACAAGAAACTATTATGTGCCCAGCTATTGGAAAAGTAATACTATCTACACAGTCTATGGATTCTTATTGTACTTAAAGGCAGTATCACATTGTTTTGTGCTAAGATTCACACAATCATGAATTAGTCTTACAGGACAGAAATTAACATGTTTTCCAGGCTAGTACGAGGGATATGTAGAAAGTAGTAAAATATTAGGGAACAGTTTGGAGAGATTAGAGAAAAGTGTTCTTGAGAGACTATGACATTCAGTAAGAAAAGAAAGCTAGGGCTATTTTAGAATGGTCCTGGTTTAGCATGCTTAAAAATTTGCATTTGTTCATACAGGCAAAAAGATACTATTGATAATGTTACCAAAATAGGGGCAATATTGTATAATGCAACTCTAGAAATGCAAATATAAATTTGGCATACATCTGCAAAGCAAGAAGTAAATTTAATACCAATACCAGATTGTCTCAAAGTACGTAAAGGGAGACCAAAATATATGAAAGGTATACTTTGCAAAGATGCTAGCTCTTCCCTTACAATTTGATAAAGTCAATGTAACCTCAATTGATATAATTTCTGTTTGTTGTTTTTTAACTATAGAAGCTACCTCTATGTTTCAAATGAAGTGGAAAATACTCTTTTTTAAAAATATCTGTACTTTTGTATTAAAAGAAGGAAATGTATAAAACATTAAAAATATATCATAAAACTGCTGTAATCAAAACGGTTTGTCCCTGGCATAAGAAAACTAACAGATCAATAGAAGAGAATAGCAGGAGGGGGTCTATAAATAGTCATGAGTATACATAAGATTTCACTATATGAAGTCATTATTATAAATAGCTTTACCCTTAACTTTTTTCATGAAAACTACTGATAAATCAAAGAAAAACATAACAAAAGAATACAAAAAATATACTACAAATGAACAAACTTTTAAGTGTTTCAGGGGAAAGATTTTTGATACAGGATTTAAAAAACATAAACCATAAAAGTTTTTTAACAGATAAAATAATTTCTGAGCAAAGATAATCATTGACAAGTACAAATATCACCTGAGAAAATATCTTTGCAATTTCTGTAAATGACTTATATTAAATATCACTTAAAAATCAATATTTAAGGGGCACTGGGTGGCTCAGTCAGTTAAGTGTCTGACTTTGGCTCAGGTCATGATCTTAGAGCCTGTGAGTCCAAGCCCCACATCGGGCTCTGTGCTGACATGACAGCTCAGAGCCTGGAGCTTGCTTTGGATTCTGTGTAACCCTCTCTCTCTCTGCCCTTCCCCTGCTCACCTTCAGTAGGTCTCTCTCTCTCAGAAAATAAGTAAACATTTAAAAAATCAGTATTTTAAAAGATCTATAATTACATACTTATTTACACGTATCTTAAACTTCTTACAAATAAAATTCTGAAATAAAGAAAATTTTGAGCAGGTATTTATGAAGGAAATATGAATAACTTTTAAGTATATAAAAAGAATTGGTAGGAGTATGGAAAATATGCTCTCTCCTTCACATTTGGTGTGAAGTACAAATTGATGCAACATTATTATATGATAATTTGGAATGTCTATCAAAATGTGAAATGTGTGTTCTTGGTCCAAGCAATTCTATTTTTAGGAATTGAACTCATAAAGACACTGAAATAAACACATTAAGAATTTATGCATAAGAATATTTACTGCAGAAGTTTCTGTATAACTAAATTTGTAACATCCTAGATGTTCATAGGGAAATCATTCACCTTCCCATTCAATATATATTTATTTAGTACCTTCTTTTTTTTTAAGTTTATTTATTTATTTTGAGAGACAGAGAGCAGGAAAAGGGCAGAAAGCAAGGGAGGGAGAGAGAACGAATCCCAAACAGGCTACGCACTGTCAGCATAGAGCCCAACGTGGGGCTCAAACTCACCAACAGTGAGTTCATGACCTAAGCCAAAATCAAGAGTTGGATGCTTAACTGACTGAGCCAACCAGGTGCGCCTAGAGTTTCTAGTTTAAGTTGGGCAACTGGTGGGGCAATCAATAGTTTTTTTGGTTTGTTTTAAAAGCATAAGAACAGCCTTGTTGAACAGATATTGAGACAATTTTGGATCTCTTCTATTTGATATGCTTATAATTTGCTGAGGCAGAAATTTCTAAACAATAGGTGGAAAGGATAATAGAAAATTGAAGACTACCTCTTGTTGACATTAAATTCAGTGTTTATATAATTACCTATAGAAATGAGATAAAATAGTACACTTCTCCAAAGGTACATCTTTCCCAATCTTGTAATTATTGACATAATTGTGGATTTCATTTCACTATCTGCTACTTTTTCTATCTTCTTTTACTGTTGGGATACAATACAGAGAATTTTACTAGTTGGATAGTCCAAAGTATTTATAGTTGGAAACCACTAATCAAGTCTCACCTTCTTGTTTATAATTATGAGGGAAATAAATCAGTTTTAAATAACTTGCCTTTTACTTATCTATCAAGGGATAGCATCTGTACTTATAGGGTAAGAGTGGTTCTACAGCCATTACTTGTGAGGCATTTTTTACTTTGATTTCAGGTATATGAGATTGATTTTAAGATGTACTTAATGAGGGGTGCCTGGGTGGGTCAGTCAGTTGAGCATCCGGCTTCAGTTCAGGTCATGATCTCAGTTTGTGGGTTCAAGCCCCACATCGGGCTCTGTGCTGACAGCCTGGAGCCTGCTTCAAATTCTGTGTCTCCCTGTCCCTCTGTTCTTCCCCTGTTCATGCTCTGTCTCTCTCTCTCCTTCAAAAATAAATAAAAACATTAAGAAAAAAAATTTTTTAAATGTACTTAATGAAGAGGAGCCAAATCCACAATTGTCAGAAACTATGAGTTACCTGATGTGAACAAAATAACAAATTACTTAAGACAGTTCAATGACAAGAGTGTTAACTTTAAACAGAGCAAAGAACAGTTTTATTTAAATAAAAAATGAGTTTATTCAAAAATAGAGGAATGTGATTCAGAAAGAGCAAGGTAGGGCAAACCACAGGCAAGTCCAAAGAGATGAAGGGAAGGTCGGCTTTTATCAGGTTTTAGGAGGAAATTAGGGAGGACTGTTCCTGAATAAAAGTTTATTGGAGAGTACAAGAGTTTGGGGTTGTTGCGGTTTCTCAAGTGCCTTGTTGCTGGGACATGGATAGATCTTACTTTTCTTCAAGGCATGAGATAAATTCTTATGTCAAAAGTATCCTTTCTCATCAAAAATAGCTCTTACCTTCCTCTTTCTGCAAGGAATGATACCTGGGTTAGAGCACCCCCTTCAGGACTTCCCAACTCTATTTTAAATGACATTTCCTTTATTTACTTTCACAGGAGGATGGCTCATTGATTTCACAATTCCCAAAATCCATTGAGTGTTGAACTGGTTTTTGAGAGGATGGAATTTATTGCTTGGGTCTCAAATTATGAACTTGATTTGGGTTGTTTTGGTTAGGGACGAGTATTCACAGGCATACATCAGGTTTGGGATGAGTGACTTTAAGCACATTTTTTTTTAAACAAAATTTCAATTTGGCAAAACTCAAAACATTCTTTTTTGTCAACCATTTTCGCTTAATTATTAAACCCATGTGGCTGCTAATGGAACTTAATCCATGTGTTTTTCATTCACTTGCATCAATTCATCAAGCACTGTTTTGTAACAGCGTTTGACGTGAAAGAAGCATTCTGGGGACTTTTTCTTAGAAACAGGAAGTGCTGTTCTGCCAAAAAGTAAATGAACTCTAACCCTCCAAAATTTAAATTCCATTTGAAATGCTGAAGATAAAAAAGAAGCACAGAATTTAAGTTGGCAAAACATGTTCCCCAATCCTTCATTGCTTCAGTTTTACTTGTGGAAAATTACCCATTGAATGCTAGGTTGGGTTTGTTTTCCCTGATATCACATAGCTGATTATCAAAGCACATGGAGGGAGAGCATTTGTTTTGACTGAGGCTGATGTTTCCATACCCACAAATATTTGATAGGCTTTTGGTGAAATTCTCTTCATCCTCAGGAAGAGCTGCAAATACAGAAAGGAAAAACCCTGCTTCTGATCATACCTTACTCTATTGTACCCATCAGAGAATTTCTTTTTTCTGGGTTAGGCAATCAGCTATAAGTGGTGAGGTTAATATGAACAATATTAGTGTAATTTGCTGTTATTCTCTGGGGCTGCAATCTGGGCATCTTTTTCTAATTTTTTGTATGTATGTATGTATGTATATATGTATTCATTCATTCCTCATTCATTCATTGATTCCCCAGAGTGATTATCATGTACAGCCAAGTTTAAAAATGGGTTTCCAGCTCCCTCAATGTAAAATCTCAACACTCATCCCAAATATTGATTCAGAATCTTCCGTTTAAAGAGATCCCCGGGTGATTCATGTCAACAACACATTTGAGAAGCACATTTTTAAAAGGCCAATTCCTGAGTCCACCATCAGAGATTCTGATTTAACTTGGCCTAAGCATTAGCATCTTTTTTTTTAAACTCCCCAGGGGTTTCTAATGTGCAGAAAAGTTTGAGAATGACTCCTCTAGGCTAGTTTATGGAATCTCAGGTTCACTGAGTTTAAGAAAATCATTGTCAGGGTGATAACCTATTTTCTACCCAGTAGGGTAGAAAAAGATGACCAATGATCTTGTGGCATCTCTACCTATTTCTAGATGGAGTGGATCATCACCCAGGTAAAATGACTCCCTAGAAAGAATTTCCAAACTATCACCTCTAAGAAAGTCTCACATCACTGGAAAAGCTGCCTTTAGTGTTTCATTGATTTTCTTTCTAGACTTTCTCTTTCAAAATGCAAATCCTCCCATGAAGGTAAATATCCTCATCACTGCAGTATAAATAAGGATGCTCAGTCACTCTCCTCTGATTCACTGGAGTAATTACTCTGAAACTGAAGGTTGTAGTGTTCAGTAAAACTGTGTTTGAATAAATCCCCAGGTTAGAGGAGAGAAAGAAATGGCAGCCACTCAGAGTGAGTAAAAGAGAATTGCAATGTCTGAAGCTGGGGTGGGGGACTCTGGCAGCCTTCCTTTGACAGATTAGCTGGGTAGGACTTTAAGGCAGTGGGAACAATTACAGTTGATTTGTAATGCCTATAGTGGCAGGAGGGAGCAAAGGGCTGACATGAGGAAATTTGGATTTTAGGATTAAGAAAATAATAATGAATTAGAAACGTGGCAGGTCTTTGGAATGGCGTCTGGGCTGCAGGATGGGTTTCATTACGTGAATAAATGAAATGGGTAATGATTTTTAAAAACCAAGACTCAAAAGAAACAGAAAGAGGATGGTGAAAAATAAGCAGTAAAACAATCAAATTGAGAAAGCATGAATAGAGGACCAGAAGAAAACAATAGTAAAATCAAAGTTGATTCAAAAATCCTAAGTGTATTTATAAAAAGGTATCTAAAGAAAAATAATTGGGAGTTGTTTTGTTTTTTCTTTTTCTCCACATCACCCTCTACACCTGTGCAATCATCATGTCCCATTAAATTTATTCCCTACATGCTTTCAAATTAACTCACTGGAATATTCCATCACTACTGAAACCATCTTAAGTTTCCCTTTCAGGTTGGCCTCACACCCCATTCCCCACCTGGCAGGAAGACTAGCATATATGAAATTCACAACCACGTAACAGTCCTCAATAAAAGAGTGAATCCTCCACAGCCCTAAACACTTGGCTCCTATTTCTTCAGTCTTGTGTGTATTAACTCAACTGTGAAATAAATTAATTAATAATTCCGGCCATCATGTGAGATGTTTCCACAAACTCTTTTTTGTCACTCAGAGTAAGCCTGTGAAATGGGTGTTATTACTGATAAAGAAACTGAAAATTTGGAAAATTAAGTGACTTATTCACAGTGGATAATCAGGAATTTCTAATTTCATATTAAGCTGAAGTTTGCATATGCTAGTCAAGTTAGTATATTTATTAAGACTGCAAATGTATGAAGAATAGTAATTTGAAAGGATGCCAACATTACTTGTTTAATGTTTAACTAATGTTATATGATTATGATTTATTCATTCAAAAATATTTATTGAACACTACTTGATATGATTGGAGCTGTGATAGTTAGACTTCAGTATTGTAGCAACAGAAAATTTGAGATGTTTTATGTGTGAAATAGATAATAAGTAAATAGGTAAATAAATTTACCACTTCTGTTCCATGCATGCTGGACTAAATAATTAAGACTAATAGTTTCACAAAGCACAGCTATAAAAAAAACTGTACAAAATGTCAAAAAAGAATGCTTGTGAGCATTATTGAGCTAATATGATAGTAAAGGATTACCACATGAGGATTTGGGGGAAGAAAGATAAACAGGGAATTGATCCTAACATTTGTGGACACTTTTCCTTTAGCCAAAAAAGGGAAAAGCCAGGAAACTAAGAGTGTAGGATGTACTCTTAGCAGCCCCAATGAACTAAAAATGCAGGTGGTAGAGCGCAGGCCCCTCCAAAGGGGAGGCAGTAGTGGTAAGCCTCTAGGTTGTGAGTTTGATTGTGATAGATTGCACCACAGAAGAAAAGGTGCTCTAGAATTTAAAAAGACCCTCATAGGCATTTCAGTTCAATGCTGAATTATCTCATTTGTTCAAATTAGATGGGGGTAATGCAGGAATTCTAGTACACCCTAGTGCATAAATGCACATCTGGCACACACACACACACGCACGCACGCACACACACACACACACACACACAATTACAGGGGCACCTGGGTAGAAGAGTCTAACTTTGGCTCAGGTTATGATCTCACAGTTCTGTGTTGCCAGCTGGAAACTTTGGATTCTGTGTCTCCCCCTCTCTCTCTCTGCCCCTCCCCTGCTCGCACTCTCTCTACCTCTCAAAAATAAACAAACATTAAAAAAAATTACACAACATTCTAGGCCTCAAATTCTTTCTTAAAACAAATCTGCAAATGGAGTATCAAGTGCACACTTGAAAATAACCAGGAACACTAAATGACAGGAAACATGAGTTTTGTATTGGGATGAGAGGAAGCAGTGGGCAGGAAAAAGAGCAGAAGCTACAGAAAGTAGAAAGAGACAGTGAAGGACTCCAAATATTGGAATTATCAGATTCAAATGTTAAAATACTATGCTTAATGTGTTCATATAAATAGGAGACAAAAGGGATATTATTGGCAGAAAACTGAAAATTCAAAAAATTAATTAAAAACTCAAAAATTGAAAAATACAGCAACAAAAGTTTAGAATGCAGTGGTTAGGTTTATTGCAGATATGACACAACTGAAGGGAGTTAATAGTAAACTGGAATAAAGGTCAAAATATAATAAGCATTATGAAGAACATGAATAAATAAACATATTGAATACACAGAAGATAAGAAGAGACATGATGAATGGTATCAGATCTGAGCAATACCAGTCAATACATTTATAAAATAAAGAGCAAACATGTAGAACATTTGAGCACAATGATTAGAAAACGTGACCTAACTGGCATATATTGGACATTGTAACTAACAACTCCAGAATGCATAACTGTCAAACATACATGAAAACATTTCCAAAAATTGAACCTTAGATTGTGCCATAAAGGAGTCTCAACAAATGTCAGAGCATTAAAATCATATAAAGTGTGTACTCTGACCACAGTGCAATTAAGCTAGAAATCAACAATGAAAAGTTAACTGGAAAATAATACTATGTTTGGAAATTAACAAGTAAACTTCTATAATAAACCACAGATCAAAAAATAAATCTGGAGCAACAGAAAAAGTTGAATAATATCACACCATGGTAATGCAACTAAATCCACAATTAAAGGGAAACATGTAGAATCAAACAACACATTTTTAAAAATGGAACAAATTGAAAATCAATGAAGTTAGAAATAAAATTAATCCTAGTAAAATGTGAGGAAGAAAATGACAAATATGAAGGCAAATATTTAAGTGAAATTCATAAATACAAGCTTAAAATGAAACATTTAAGATATAATCTCAGACAATATTAATCATGACAAAATATCAACGTCAAGAATAAAAGAGTGTAATACCAATTGTACAATTAACAGCCAATAAAAGGATACTATGAAAAACTTGATGCAAAATAATTCAAAATGTTTGGTGATCAACTTTAAAATGATCAAATTTATAGAAAAATACTATTTCCAAAACACCTGCATAAAGAATGGAAAATTAGAAATTTACCACCAGTGAGTTCTGTCAAACATTTAGGAAAGAAATAATGGTAATATTGCCCAAATTCTTCCATAAAATTTTAAAAACAAGGAAAGCATTTCAAATTCACTTTATGAAGCATTTTTATATATAAATTTGATAAACATATTAGCAAAGCAGAAAATTACAGCCAATCTAAATAAAATGTTACTAAACTACATCTTTATGTGTGTATACATATATGTATGTGATAACATTGTCATGACTAATTTAAAGTTAGTCCACACATTTGATTCAAAATGTTAATCATTTGTGTGGCCTATGTTAACATATAAACTGATAAAAATCATATAATCATCTCAATGATTAAAAAAAATTTATAATTTTTATTCATTAGTTATAAGAAATACTCTTAGTATCTTAGGTTTAGAAGAAAACTACATTAATCTGACGAAACACTGCTGCAAAAAAAATCTACAACCATCATATGTAATGATCAATGCCGAGTGACAAGAATTATACTACTTTCCTTGTACTCAATATTGAACTGGAAATCCTAGCTAGAATAAATATATAAAAACAATAAATAAATTTGTAAGTATGGGAAAACAAAATAAAAATGTCATTATTTGCAGGTGATATAATCACATGTAAGGATCTACAGATAAATTATCAGAATTAACACATGAAGTTGTTGAATGGAGAAGAGCAAAGCTGTTAGCTACAGGTCAACATACTAAAAAAACAGTCGTATTTTTACATTCAAACAACAAATAGTAAGAAAATATAATTTTTAAAATATTTCTAACTGGAAGAAAATCAAATGGCTTAGAAAAAATATTAATAGAAGATATGCAGATATCTAAACAGAATACTATAAAATAATATTGATACAAAAGAAACACCTTAATAAGTGGGGATACATCATATTCATGAAATGGAAGATGCCAATTGTCTCTAAACCAGTCTCGATTCAGTCTAAATCCTAGAAGGTTTCTCCATGCTTTTGGTATGTGTGTGTATGTGTGTTTGTGTGTGTGTGTGTGTGTGTGTGTGTGTGTGTAACTTGAACTAATTCTAAAATGTACATAACAATGCAAAGAACCTAGAGGGTTGAAAAATTTTGAAGAGAAACTGAGTTCATGTTATATCATATATTGATATTTACTACAAAGCTATAGTAATTAGATCAAGGTGTTACTAGGCTAAGAATAGACAGCAGGCCAATGAAACAGTATTTAGAAACAGACCAATGTGTATCTGGACATGACAGTCTTTACACTACAGAGCAGTGCAAAATGGACTCTCTTTTCAATAAATATGCTTGGACAATCAGCTATCCATATGAAAAATAATGAAAACTGACCTCTATGTCACAGTATCAACAAACACCAAAACTAGGGTTATTTTCAGTCTAAAGGAAAAAACAAAACAAACTTCTAGAAGATAATATTAAATATATATGTGTGTGTATATAGTCATTACTTTTATCACAGCAAAACATTTCTTATACAGGGCACAAATATAATCACAAAGGAAAAACTGATAAAATGGACTTTATTAGAATGAAGAAACTGATAAAATTGACTTTATTAGAATAGACTTTATTGATTTATTGATCAAAAGATCATTAAATGATGTAAAAGCCACAAAAATGGGAGAAAATATTAGTAATACTTAAACCTACAATTATGAGAATATTTCTTTAAGTGCATCAGAGTTTCTTAGATAAAAAGTAACTTCAGTGTGCCTTAACAAAATTAGTAGCCTGAGCCTTGTGAGTGGAAATATTACATATAACAGGACTCTAGCCTAATAGAAGAAGAAGAAGAAGAAGAAGAAGAAGAAGAAGAAGAAGAAGAAGGAGGAGGAGGAGGAGGAGAAAAATTTTGTTAAAGAGAAAAAAAAGAATTATGAAACCAACAAATTTAGTATATGATCAATAGATAAATAAATTTCAGGAAAAGCAGATGATGAAAAAGAAAAAAAGTGGGCAAAGAGCTACATTAGAGTTTAAGGACACAGGACTAGAGAGTTCCAGAGAAAGGAGTATCTGGTGATGTCAGTAGTGGGCACTTGCTTGAAGCTGGAAGTGATGGGGTGTTTGGGACAAAGTCTTTCGACAAACCAGAGGCTGGAAATTAGAGAAGCCCACAGATGCCCATGGAAGCCAAAACTTAAGTAACATGTGGTCAATCCTTAGCTGTTGTTCAGGACAGGGAGTAAAGAAAGGAAGATTCCTTTAGGTAGATGGTATTTCTATGGGACTTTCTCTAGACAGAATGTACCAGGACCTAATTCTTCCAGAGTCAGAAATGAACTAGGAGTCTGAATGCCATATAATTTATGTTATAAGTCATCACAGAATCAGACAATTGTATTTGGCTTTGTTATTCCTGTTGCCTATTTCTTTGTTTTCCCATAACATCTCAGCAAAGTTTTGTTTTCAATGTTTTTGCTTTAAAAAGGGGGGCGGGTGGAGGGAGACACAGAAAGAAAAAAAAAGAGAAAGAGGAAGAAAGGAAGAGGGAGGGAGAAAGAAAGGAATGAAGGAAAAGTGAAGGAGAAAGGGAGGAAGGTAGGAAGTAAAGAAGAAGTGTAGAAAGAAAAAAAGAAGGAAGGGAAAGGAAAGGAAAGGAAAGGAAAGGAAAGGAAAGGAAAGGAAAGGAAAGGAAAGGAAAGGAAGGAGGAAGGAAGAAAAGAAGAAAATTTTCTTCGATTGGCTAATGGTTGATCTGGGAAATTTGTGGACACGAAGAAAAAAAATTCTGACTGCCTGTTATTAGAGGAGTTGGGGTAAGCACAGCACTTTGGGGACATGGCATGATCATGCCAGCTAGAGGGTCAGGAGAAAGTGATAGAACTGAGTTTGTGGGTGGGATGAGTTCTCCAGACCAAGGGCACCGCTGGGAATAATTGAGATAGCTGTTTTTGTCTCTTCATTATATTAAAAATATATATGAAAGATTACAAATCAGAATGTTAAAAAACTGCCCACATGTTCATTATTTCAGGCCCTGATTTACTTTTGATCCCTGGGCCTCTTCCATTATTGTCATGTTTACTGGCCTTGAAACATGAATTCTATACATCACCTAAAGAAGTGCCCTGGGATGCTGGGAAGCACATCAATTGCATATCTAAGAGTTACACTCAAGATTTAATTAATGGTAAAGTCTTCACAGAAGACTGAACCGGGGGGAAAAAAGTGAGGGGAAGAGTATCCCAAGGCAGCTCTAGAAAGCATCTTTCATTCTATTAGGTCCGTGGCTTGGTTTATCTTTATTCTGTACAATATGAGCAGCAGGGTGGGGAATGAAGTTGACCAAGATTTCTCAGATATTTGAGTACAGACAAGTGTATAGTGGCTTACAGGAGAGTCTCTGAGGATGCCCTGGTTTCTAGACATTTGGGGACATAGATAATTACCTTATTAGCCTCAAAAGACTCTGTTAAGCTGAAAGGATGATTTGACTACACAATTAAAGCATTTTAACTTCTAGTAATGGCTGAGTAAGTATATTGGCAAATCTCTCTAGAAAGCAACTATGAAACAGGGTAAAAATGGACAAAAAGACTATGCTGGTGCTCTAGAAAGTGATCAAAAACAGGTAATAAGATGACAAGCATTTATACTTGAAAAACTGCTGAACTTTGGGTATATAGAACTGGGAATCTGGCATTCTGGCCTGGGCAACTCCATCTCTGCAGCTTTGTTGATGCAGGGCAGGGCAGGCCATGAGGACTGGCAGCTTCTCTGTCACCATTAAAGCTGGCTCATTTGACGTTACATGCTTGTAATCCCCCTTCCATAAATGCCACAGGGGATTATGGTCAGGAAGAACCGTATAAAGAGAAGTGTTAGTACCTTTGGCACCCAGCAAGCCTAATGAACCCTTGAGCCAAAAGTCTTTGTGAAGGATGATCTTGCTGACTAGATTCTCCAACAAAGGGAGGCAATCTCTACTCAGAGGCACCCCCTGAGCATTTGGCTTTGTAGCCTTCCTAATATGGCCTCTAGGGTACAACCTTTTTGAAATGTGACTATTACTGTGCTCAGGTTCTTGTCAAAACTAAATGCCTGACCCATGGGAGGCTTGTGAGTATCTTGTGAGATCTTTCCATCGGGGGAGGACCAATTCAGACACAACTAACAGGATGGGAAGGACCCAAAAAAATTAGCTTGTCAAATGGAAATGGAACATTCAAGAAAGCAAATGGCCTGATCTTAGTGACATTTCAGCTTTACGTAGAAAAGTGGAGGCTATTTCTTAGGAGAAAACTTTAAATCACCATTCGGCCACCTCAGGCAGATTTACTGGCTTATGAGGCCCTGCATTTACAGAGACTTCCCTAAATGCCTGGGCTTCTCTCCCTGATAGTTTTGCTTATTGAAATCCAATGGTGTCCACTGGGCTTCTGTGGCTGTTCAGCCCAACTCCAAGTAGGTGGAAACAAAAGCAGACATGGTTGGCCTACTTAATGGGCAGAACTCAAGACATTTCTCATGACTCTGGGCAACACTCTCCTTGGTGAACCTTGTTTAGTTTTACTGATTCTTAGGTGACTACCAATGGCCTCATGGTCTGGTCTTTCACTTGGATAACCACAGACTGGCAGATTAAAGACGTCTCTCTTTGGGGCCACAAAATATGAAAACAAATAGTGGTTGCCAATTGAACTATTTGGGTCACTCAAGTAAATACTTACAGTAAAGTCCTGTTTTCTGATGAGGCTAGCCAAAAATAAGATGCTGATTGAGACTCTCTACCACCCAGATTGGCATCATTGTTGCCTAGATTCATCATGGTACAACATATGGCAACACATCTGCCATCATAAACTGGAACACAGTAAAAGTCTTATGTTTCTACCAGCCCAGAAGAGACTGTCCACTGTATGCTAGCCTTGTGACTCTTGCAAACATCTGACACAGTTGTCTTGTGGTAGAGGGAGCCTTCTGCATTTACTCCTGGCAACTTAACTATATCAGACTTCTGACTGCTGCTGAGGTTTTCAATGATAGCTCACTTCTGAGGACACTTTTTTCTGGTTACTGTTTTGTTGTTTCAGCTTGAGTAACCGAAACATCTGACACCTTTGAGACTTTTGAAACTAGCATTTTAAGCTTTCCAAACCATTTGCAGTCTGACAGTGGGCTGATAATCATGGTATTTGATGTAAATTCCATACTCTCTGCCACCCAGAGGCATTTGGTATTATTGAGCATCGGAACAGCTTTCTAAAATATTGACACAGAAAATATTTTTGACTGTACCTCCTTTAGCTTCTCCTGGTCCACACACTTTAGTAAGTTTTCTGGTCACTGAGTATGGCTGTCCCTAAAAAGGAATTTTCTCTTTTCATCTAAGAATAAAAGACTTATTTTGAAAATGTGATATTCTATCTACACCATTCTTGTCATGATGCCTCTTTCCTTTCCCTAACAGCAACCCTAGGCTGGACTGTTGGTTAATCCTCTGACTGGCAAACTGGCCAAAAGGGGCCCTAAGGTATCAAAAACTAATTTCAATTCAGCCACCTGGATTCTTTTCTTGGATCAGCATGGCTCTCGATTATATGAATAAGAACCACTATAGTAATGAGTATAGTAATAATCATAAAAAATGCCCACTTCCTCTTGCACCTGGCCCTTCTTGTTGAGAAGTCGAGATTTGAGAAGAGAATGATTCAGAGCAGGGTGGGGGAGGGGGTGTCATGAAATTATAGCCACTGGAACATGATATAACAGTTTGTGGCAGTGGCAAGCAGCAACACAGAAACCTAGGGATGAAACAGATTAGATCTCAGGAGGAAGAGGTGAAGGAGAGCCATTAACAATCTTTTGTATTTCAGTGTTGCCCTTAGAGCATTCCTTACAAGGAAAAACATCCCAGTGCCATTCTCTTAAACCATTGCAAGCAACTATTGAGTCCACTATATCCCATATGTTCAGTAGAGCTCTGAACGCAATCTGATTGTCATTCCCTTTAACTTTAATCAGTCATCTGTCAAAAATAGCTGAGAATGGCCCTGGATCCTGAACCTCCCATGTAGATCACCTACCAACACCTCAGGATCCTCTAACCCCATTCTCAGTCATTCCATGGGAGCATACAAATGCCACTCAGCTGACAGCATAGATGAACAGAAACGAATGGACTGACTGTCCTTAGGCAGCCCTCCAGAAACCAGAATTAGACTCAATTGTTACAACTGAACTGGGATAACATAAGCCTACCAGCTGTCTGAAAACCCACTTTGGAGACACTGTCAATCTGCACCTCCCTCCCCTCAACTGACAAGTTCTCATTTGGGGTCTCCAACAATTGCAAAAAAACACTTTCCTTCTAGAGGCACCATGTGTGCTCCTGGTATGCTACTTCTTGTGTGGGACCACCTCCTTTTCCCAAATATGGTGATTTGCTCCTTAGGAGTGGTCAAAGAGAACTTCAAATGTTTAAACATCATCTTGCCCCCAGAAAGCATTCAGGTCTCACTGGCCAAGGCTGTTACAGATAGAATTTCCCTATGCTTTCTCATGGATGCTATGGTTGAATTGTGTTTCCAGAAAAGATACACTGAAATCCTAATCCCCCAGTACCTATAAATGTAACCTTATTTGGAAACAAAGTCTTTGCAGATGGATTAGAATGGGTCTCAAACCCAATGACTGGTGTACTTATAAGGAGATACAGAGGCAAAAAGAGAGACAGGTGAAGAAGGCTGAATGATGATGGAGATGGAGATTACAGTGGAATAATACCAAGAACTAGCAATAACCACCAGAAGACACAAGAGGTAGGGAAAGGTTCCTCCCCAGAATTTTCAGAGAAAGCATATATTCGTGGATACCTTGATTTTAGATTTTAACTTCTAGAACTGTGAGAATAAATTTCTGTTGTTTTAAGCCACCCACTTTATGGCAATTTTTTACAGCAGCCCTGGGAAACTAATACATGGACCAAGGTAGAGTCTGTACAATTGCTAATACATCTTGCTATGCCTGGATAAATGCCTCAGTCCAAGAGGAAAGGTCAGGTAGTTAACAACGATATTTATGGTGAGGGGGAAGTGAAGATATAAAAGTTAGAGCTAAGACTTATGAGTATATTTTGTCAATTTTACCTTTGAGATCACATTCTCCACTTGTAGGTATTATTCTGATCTTTTAAGGCCAAGATGAATATACATCAAAAATTACATCAAAATTTCCTAATAATATCTAGCATTCACTTTTCTGCATTTTCTCAATATCACTCCTAGGACTTTGGTTTACCCATATCATCCTGCCTAAATTATTGCTGTTTGCATATCCAGTGATATTATCAAGGTCTTTGAGAATGAGACCTCTATTTTATTCATTTTAATGTCTTCTGGGACTAATATAAGGCCTAGCTTGCTGTATACATTGTCAGTAGCCAATTAAAGTTTAGTGAATTAATCAATCTGTATATTTACATCTGTGTATCCTTCATTATATTTCTCCAGTAGAGTTCTACCCAATTGCAATTAAAGTATGGAACTATGAAATGGATAGAGTGTGTGATGGTTGATTAATAGTAGATAAAATTTATCAGCTATGAATTCAGTCTGCCTAAACTTACTTATCTTAATGAAAAGGACAGGAAATTGTCTACTTAATCTCACTTTCCTCAGTAAGTACATTCCTGTTCTCTGGGTCCTCATTTCAATATTTTGTATTTAAAATCAGAAATCAATTTTTCCATAGCTATTCCTGGATTATATTCTTACTCATTAATGAGGCAGTTTTATGCTACTGAGGCAAATAAACCTACTAATAGGGTTATGCTGTGGAGCTGAGTTAAGATCTGTGGAGAATTTCCAGCTGTTTATTTTTCCATCTCCTAGACAAATACAGGAATGGCTTTCCAAAGCGTATTAAGTTATAATTTCCATTTCTACATAGAAAAGGGAACTACAATTTGGAAAAAGGACTCTGTGTTTGAGCCGGCAACTGGCTGCTATATAATTATCATTGCTCTTCTTTATTAACTGCCCGCCTTTGCCTTATGTGGTGCTTTGTTGATAGAAGTAACCCCAATCTTGTTGCCATGGTGACAGTAACAAGTAGCTGAGAGGATTTTGTTTGTGGTAAACAAATTCAGGCATATGCTTGAAGCCTGGTGGAGCAGCTTCCCAGCTTCCCTTATGCTGCTGTCCTTGCATAAAATCAAAGAACAGCAACTAAAAAACCCCACAGCCCAGATTTGAAATGGAAAAATGGGAGCCAGTCCTAAATAATCCTTTCTTATGTATGTGGGAATGTCTTGGTAGGTAGGTACACATTCATAAGACAGGGCCTTCTATGCTAGAAGGTCTCTGTGCAACAGCATCAAAAAAATGGCCCTGAGAGTGAGAGAAAGCCTCACACCCCTGGGGACACTTGGCAGCAATAGCACACTGTAGCAATGCATTAACGGAATAAGGAAAATTGTTTCTTTTTCTTCCCAAATCCTCTTTAAGGCAGCCTGCCATTTTATATGTTGGAAAGAGAATTCCTTCAAAACATTCTTTTGTAAACGTTGAAGTCAGACACCTTAAACCCCGTTTCTTAAATGTGGGGTTCTATGAAAGTAAACGATCATTGGAAGGAGAACAGGTGTAATGTAGATAGGTAGAATCTAGGTAGGATTCACTTCTCTGAACTGTGGAGGACATGCTGATGGGTGGTCTGATTTCAGGGACCCCAGATATTCCTCATTTCTCATTTCCTGTCTCTTCCACCTATCTCTTCAAATGTCCTCTCTGCAATCCAACAACTGAAGTCTACAATTACAACACCAACACCTTTCCTCTCACTCTACTACTTTAAAAAAATATTCCGATGGGTCACACAATAAACAAAATTCTAAAAGCTTGAAGATATTATCAGTTATTTATGGCCACTGGTGTGCACAAATTAGAGATTCTTTCTTGGTACAAAATAATAGACAAATAAAGTAGATTACCGAGCTGCACAT
Organism: Prionailurus viverrinus; assembly: GCF_022837055.1. Classification (NCBI taxonomy): domain Eukaryota; kingdom Metazoa; phylum Chordata; class Mammalia; order Carnivora; family Felidae; genus Prionailurus; species Prionailurus viverrinus. Next base: position 65,655,775 of record NC_062572.1, on the reverse strand, counting down.
GGTAAATCTTTCAGGAGAGAGCAGAAGGGTCACCAAAGCCTGAAATACCAAGAACTACTTTTTTGAACTTAGTAATGGTTCCTGAGAACTAGTAGAATCCTGATGTTCTTGCTCATTATTTTCAACACTAGTGAAAGAACTTTGCTGACCTCCCTCTCAGATTCCCTGATCCTCAAGTGCCTAGCTCTACTGAAAGGGGAACTTTAACACAGTAATATAGGAAGCCAGTTTTCAATCCCTCAAACACACTTAAACTTCCTGTTAATATTTTCTTCTGTTTTAACCTTTTATTTAGATATTTGTCTGATAGGCCAACACTAAGAATATAGTGCCATAGGGTTTGATGTAGCTTATCAATTCATGTCCTCCAAAGAAGGGTCTGGGGATGGTAGGGTGAACAGAATAGACCAACATTAAAGTGATTTCTCTTTTAAGAATTTAATCAACACACCACTGGCTGGTATGGGGTATTTGTTATGATTTGTCTATGTAAGTTACTAAAACCAAAAAAAAAAAAAAAAGTATGCTACTATAAGAATCCTAAAATTAAACAGTAGTAATAATAATAAATAAAACACAGCCTACTTTTAGGGGCACCTGGGTGGCTCAGTTGGTTAAGCATCCAATTTTTCATTTCATCTCACGTCATGGACTCACAGTTCATGAGTTTGAGCCCTGCATCGGGGTCCATGCTGACAGCGCAGAACCTGCTTGGGATTCTCTGTCTCCCTCTGTCTCTTTCGCTGCCTCTCCCCCACATGCATACTCTCTTTCTCTCTCTCTCTCAAAAGTAAATAAATAAACTTAAAAAAATAGCATACCTTTACAACATAAAACAGAATTTTCTCTTTAATAAGATCTAAATATGTCAAAGGTAAACGCTGAATAAGAAATATAAATGAGATTTTTTTATACTATTGCCTACTCTCAGATTTTGTATCTTTTTAGTCTTACAGCATATGTTTGTGTCTATTGATGTCCTAGTTCTATTTCTGAGAACTTCACCCATCACATTTACCTTATTAACCACCAGTCCCCAGGGTCCTCCTATTTCTCTGTAATTGCTCAAATACTGTTTTGACACACACACACACACACACACACACACACACACACACACACACATAAACACACACACTGGCCTTTTCTCCAGTTCTGCCATGCCCTAACTCTTGACAGAGGTTCTTCTTTCTTTTACTATAACATCTCATTCAGCCACTCACAATTATGGTTTCTCATTATCATACTGGTGAGTAGCTAAATGAGAATTTTGGCAAATGTCATCTCTTTTTTTTCTTCATGATTACCAACTAAAAGAATGGTTCTACTCCTCAGGCGTCTGAAGGAGAAGCTGGGTGTAGAAGGGCACACAGATCCAGGAGCCCCAATTTGAACTCATGTCTGTTTGGCTACAGAGTTTATATTTTAATTACAACAGGAAGAGGTTCTTTAGCAAAAATACTTTGTTTCTACGCAGTGAAACTATTCTGTGTCATACTATAATATTGGATATATGATATTAATATATCAATCTTTGTTCAACAGTTATAACAAATGCACCACACTAAGGTAAGATGCTAGTAATTGGGAAGACTGGGGATAAGGGGGACATACAGAACTGTACTTTCTGATCAACTTTCTGTATATCTAAAACTTCTATAAAAATAAAGTCTATTAATTAAAACTAAAAAGGAGAGGTGGGAGAGAGAAAGAGAGAGAGAAGGTGTTACCCCAAATGAAGTGGAAAATGGAAGAGTGTCAGCAGTTGAAGGTAAGGGGGTTGGGCCCCTCCAAGTCCCCTTAGTTATTCTTCTGCCTATTTCTAAGAGTGTTTGGATTGTTATGTCCACCCATATAAACCAGCCATCTGGGCTATGAAGTGAACTGTATTCAAGGAATCTTGTAAAGGTAAAGAAGATTGGACACTCCTACATCTCCCTCCCCACTCAAAACAAACCAATTTGCCTATGCTTCAGTTTCTATAAAATGCACAGATGTGCGAGAATTCAGCTGTCTCCCTGGGGAGCAGTAAAGGGTTGTTCTGAAGTGTTTCAAGACTGGAGCATCCCAGGGCCTGGCACAGGGCCTGGGACACAAGGGAGGAGATAAAGTACAAATGGAAAAGCAGTGTTATTGGGAAATTGTAGTTTAACACATGTGACAGGCACTCCCTCCCTGTCTCCTCAGATTTCTTCCATATTGCTTTCAGAATCCCTGTGTCAAGATGTCAGGGGCATACCTTCCCCTTCCTTTCTCTGCACCTCGACTCTCTCTTCCATCCTAGTGTAGGAGGAGGCAGATGAGGTGAAGATCATATGTACCTTCTTCAACAGAAACTGTGAATTCGTCTTGCAGCACTCTGTCAGTCCCAGTGCCAGCATCACCACCACCTCCAGAGTGTACATATCTTTTCGAACTCAGTGCAAATCCACCTCCTGAAACTCATTCTGATAGTCACCCTGATCCCTTCTCTCAACTTCTCACTGAACACTTTAGCTGGACATCTCAGAGTTTAGAACTTCACCACATGCTGCTGTACTGTATGTTGTACTTGGAATTTACAATCTTGCCCAATTAAAAAAAATCTACATATTTATATGTTTATACCTATCTAATCCTAAATACAGCACTTTTCCTTTTACATCCATTGAATTTCCACTCTTATCCATCTTCAACTCTTGCCACTGTACATTGGTTGAAGGCAAAACAATTATGTGGGAGATTCAAAATAAAACTTAGAAGCCCTCTGCCTGCCTTACTTCCTTTCTGAATCAGGCCCTAAAACCTCCAAATTTACCATTACACTTCTTAGGCCTCATGTGTTGACTCTGAAATTACCCTTTTGAATATTTACTGGGATAATTTTGTTTCATTACTGAATGAACACAGACCCTATTATGCTATGCTTGAGATTTTAGGAAAGTAGAGTGAAGAACTGGAGAGGAAGAGTAAGACAGCACAGCTGTGGGACAGAGGGCATAGACCTGCACAATTAGATCAGTTTGCAACATCACCCACAGCACCACAGTGCTGGATCCTATGAGAGAACATGGTCTCGAGAAAGAAAGAAGGATTTGGGGGTTCAACTACCTGCTCCAAGACTTCAAATCCCAATGACTAAGTTTCTTAACCTCCTTAAAACTCGATTTTCAGGGGCACCTGGGTGGCTCAGTCTGTTAAGCACCTGAATTTAGCTCAGGTCATGATCTCATGGCTTGAGAGTTTGAGACCCACGTTGGGCTCTATGCTGACAGTGCAGATCTGGAGGCTGCTTCGGATTCAGTCTCTCCCTCTCTGCCTCTCCCCTGTTCATGCTCTGCCTCTCTCTCTCAAAAATAAATAAACATCTAAAAAAATTTTTTTTAAAAAACCCTCAATTTTCACATCTGGAAATGGGGTTTGTTTCTGTCTCACACATATCTGTGAAGGCCACAAAAGACAATACCCAAGAAAGTTGTTGCAAACTTCAAAATACAGATACGGATTTGTTAGCAATACACCATGGGCAGCATGACAGCATTTGCTACCTTGGGAAGATGGGAGGTAGGTTGGGGGATGTAGATTCTAGAAAAGTAGGCAGGGGTTTTCAGTTAGAAAGATTCTCTACTTCAGATCTTTGTCTGAGATTAAGCCTGTTGGAAGATACAGATTATTCAAAATGACTGAACCAAACTTTGTAATTGTACAGTTGAGGCTCTTTGTTTTCTAGATAATAAGATTAAGTAGCAGAAAGATTAAGTACAAGCCTGTTTCAGTGCATAAAAGACAGTCACACTCATATATCTGTGGCTGAAGCATGTGAAGATTTTCAAGTCATTGGGCCTTACTTTTTTTTTTTTTCTGTATTGGTTACTTTAGCCATAGCTTTTATTCTTGTCATAGAAAATTTGAAGTCCATCTGGCAAAGACCTGTCAATTTACCTCTTGGGTTTCCAATGCTGATTCAACACTTTTGCCTAATCTGAACACTAAATAACACCAACAGCACATCTAGGTCACATCCATTTATGTTGCACTTTGCATTTATAAAGTTTTTTATAAAGTTTTTTGCTTTCTCCCACCTAGGTACTACTGTGGCATTTTCTGTAAGAAAATGTGCTCTCCTCTAAAGATGGACCTTTTCCTACAAACTCTTCCAATCACCTTTGTTCCCAAAAACTTACTCTCATGAAATTCTTTACCAGTGACGGACTAATCCCAAGCCTTGGGTTTTGTTGTTGTGGCGTTTTTTTTTTTTGTTTGTTTGTTTTTTTGTGTGTGGGTGTGGTTTTTGTTTTTTGTTTTTTTGTTTTTTTTTTTGTCACAGAACTGCTCAAGAACTGACCAATAGTCAATTACTCAGCATTTATTAAGGACTTACTATGTGTTACATAAAGATCCAAGAGGAAAACTTAAGACTCTGCCCTATTCTTGGAGGCAAGGTCTATACTTCAGAAAATGCCAGGACCTGGGGCAAGCTGAACCCCAGTAATGACACACTGAGTTCAGTGGAGGGCTAATGGACTGAATTTGGGAGTTCAGAAGGTGCACAGAGCTGATAATGTTGAAGATGTTCTGAGGAATGTCAAGGTTTAAATCAGCAGAGTGGAGGAGAGGACAGTATCATTGGTGGGAAACACAAGGGGACAGAGGACAGAGCTAGGCAAATCAGATTAACAAGATCTGTAAGAAGACTGTTCTGGCTGGAATAGAGAGTTGGTCTTGGGAGGTAATGAAAGATAAGGCAGAAGAATATTTTAGGATAGACTATGGACCACCATTCCTGCCAAGATGAGAAACAAGGACTTATGTTGTTAGCACTGATGTGTGAACAAGGGATAGGGTTTCAGAGACGGAACATAGAGTCAGAAACATTTGAGTCTGACTTTTGGCATATAAAGCCACCACCTGCAGGACCTGGGCAAGTTACTTGATTTCTCTGAGTCTTGATTTCCTCCAAAATAAAACTGAATTAATAAAATCTCCTAAGTCTATTATGTAAGTTAAATAGTTCCTATAACAGAATAGGTGGCTGAAAACAATTTTTATTTGTTTATTTATTTTTTTTGGCTGTTGGGTTTTTAGTACTGGTTTTATTTTTGTTTGTTTTCAAATAGCAGTCATGTTGATGCATAATTACTTTTCTTCTTAGCTCTTAGTAATTATCCAAATCAGAATACTCCTTAAAACAATATATCTTTTTCTACCTATTCTCATTGCTCTATTAGTTTTTGGAGCCAACATATTCTTCCCGATTATGGGATCACAGGCTTTGAATTTCCATTTATCTCTAGTAAGATCTTCTTCACATTTTGGGAGGTACCTCTGTCACTGCCCTTGTGGTGTTTTTAGAAACTAAAAGCCATAGAATAAAACTTTATAATGAATAAAGGGAAGAAACACACAAATAATTTTATTTTTATACTTAAAGAGAACAGAGAATTTGATGAGTAGATAAAATCAGCAACTTTAAAAGAGTTTCTTCCCCTTCAACAGAAATATTCCTCTCATTGACCTCCTATGGTGCCTGAAATTCTACCATATGCTCTTTTCCTTAAAGAGCCATGGACCCAGCAGGAACATATTGATACAATGATGGCTTCCACTGCATTATATTCCCTGGGAGGGGTAACGCATTAACCAGCCAGCACACCAAAAGGGTGCATGCATATCGTCTAATCTCATATTGGTCACACTATATACTATTCTCCTTTAATATCATGGAGATACTTCAAAAGTGGCAAGGATCAAAATAAGCATAATAGCAAATATCTGTAGTACTTTCTATATGTCAGGTAAATGAAATTCTCAAGCTAGTTTTTGGAAACGGTTACTATCATTACCCTCACTTTACAGTTGAAGAAACCAAGGAGGAGAGAGAGATGCTTAACTTCCAAAGAGTAAGTCACAGGGCTGGGATTTGAACTCAGGCCTTTCAGCTCCAAGGGTGATGCTTAACCACTGTACTACACTGTCTTGCGTTGTATAATGGTTGTTATTTCCTATTCCATGGTTAATAATGGGACTTTTTAGGGAGACATGAGGGAAATACAAGTAGGTCTGATGACAGAATTTTTTTGCATCTATAGTAAAAGGTTTTGGTTGTGTACATGTATGGCACCTCCACCTCCTCCCACTTTCGGGATGGGAGCTGCTATGCCCTGGCAGCTTCGCCTCTGAAGGGCTTTGTGAGGCTGTCAAGGCTATAGTCTCATCAGGGGAAATTAAAGAAGTTGGCTTCTTATGCATGGCATTGTTCCAAACTTTAAAAACTAAATGGCAAAGGGTATTTTCTTGAAGTTTTTACACTATACATCCGAGCTCTCTGCAGCCCTCTATAGCCTAAATCTTTGCCAGCAATGAAAAACATGCTCCCTGTGAAAGTAATTAAACAAGGAGACCATTAGACTGAGGTGTCTCCAATACCCTGGTAGCTTACATAAATAAACCAAAATATAAGCCAGACTCAATTCCTATAAATGCCTTAAAGTTAAGAAATCTAAATTAATGACAAACAGACAACTAGACTTTCCCAAATAAAGCAACAGCTTAAGCTATAGCCAATCAAATAACTTCTTTGTTTGGCTTCTACACCTGTTCGATAAAAGCCTTTTCTTTAGCTCCTGCAGGTGGAGCACTCCTAATCCTATTTGGTTTGGCACTGCCTGACTGGAATAGATGTTTGCTTAAAAAACTCTCCAAAATTTTAATGTACCTCAGTTTACCTTTTAACAGTCACATTGTACTAAATCTTCTGGAAGCATAGTTTTTTTTTTTTTCAGTAGATATCTGGACAGAGGCTCCAATATAGAAGAAAATCAAGTGTCCCACATCACTCATGTTTACCCTGAGGAAATAGAATGCAAGATAGGAGAGCTTTGACAGGGGAAGAGGCTGAAAGACTGATGTCCAAAAGAACATGACAGCCCAGAATATTTATGGAATAGGGTACTTAACGCAGAAAGGGCTCCGAAGACAAATGGAGAGGCTCTAACATATGGAGGAACTGGGGAGTCTGGGTACATCTGAAAGCTTACAACCCCACGATTGTATGTCAATAATTGTTGATGGCTATATTTTCCAAAGATGACCACAATAATATCTCCCATTACTCACTTTATTCTGCAGTATGATACTGTTGTTCCTCCATCAAGAGACAGAGTTTACTTCTTCATCCCCTTGAATCTGGGTGAGGTGGGGCCAGTGACCGTTGTCCAATAGAATATTGTGGTAGTAACAGTGAGAACCTAGTGATCATGTTGAGGAGCCCAATGTGCATGTATAGGTACTCCTGTAGACATCCCTGGCTCCCAGCTAAAAGTCAGCAGCAAGTCCAGCCATGTAAGTGATAGATCTTGGTATTCTAGACCAGTCCATCCTTCTAATAACTCCAGCCCCAGCTATTGTGTGACTGCAACCACATATAAGGCCCTGAGCAAGAACTGTCCAGCTGAGCTCAGACAACCCACAGAACCAAAGAGATAATAAACAGTTATTCTAAGCTGCTAAATTTTTTAGGTGGCTTGTTGCATAGAAATAAACCAAAACAATAATGCAACTGAAGGGGACATACCAATGCTACTCAAAGAGTTCTTACTACCTAAGAACTAAGCAGAGACTATTCTCGGGTATTGATACATCAGCATATGGCATTTATGGAGCCTGCACTAGTCATACTTCTCCCCTGATTGAGACTCTATGCCTTCACTCCAATGAAGACCACTTTCTCACTTAGCATAGGAATAAATTATCTTCTTTATGAAATTTTTGGTCTTGTTCTTCTGAATCCATGTGTCACAGATTCATGCTGCATATCTTCAGTCTCTAGGTTCCACCGTAACTCCTGGGAGAAGCACTTCCTCCTTGAACCCACCAGAGTAGCAATGAAGGCCTATCAGGAGATGGGGAGTAACGGCCTGAAGAGCATTTGAAACTCAACCAAGAGGCCAAGAATTCCATTTTCCATATTTTATGCTTCATTTCATTTTTCATGAAGAAGATAAAAATAAATATAGCATTGACCAAAATAATAACTCCTGAGCCAGTAAATTATCTAGTGAGTTTCTCTATTTGCACCTTTATCTTCCAAATTCCTCTCAAGTCTTCTGCAGGTGTGCCATGAAAATTCAAACTAGGAGTTTCTGAAATGCAGGGCTAAGTACTATTGTATTTAGGCCATTGGTTATTATCCATGAAGTTATGCTTCTTCCACTCCCTACCTATTCTTCTATGGTTTTGATGTGGCTGCTCACAGCTTGCTATCTGTGTTCTCATTTCTCAGCCGCCTTCTAAGCATGTCTGATAATTTCACTTGTTTAGTTCAATTTGTATGTATTTGATCTTTTCCTTCTTTGATTAAATGCCAGTGGTAATTCGGTTAGTAGCACAAACACATTAGTGCTACAATAAGCTAAGGCCAAAAGCACAGGATATTTTCCCCAGCTTCTTAAACTGCCATTTCTAGATATTATTTTGGGCAAGATCTCACTGTAATTCTAAGATTGCTTTTCTTATTAAAATATAAAAATGTGACCTATAAGGAGAGATAATAAATCCTTTCTGGAAGTCATCTATTAATGGAATTCAAAGTGTCCCTAGATATCATATCCTAAGATGGCTAAGTAAATCACATCACTTAGATATGTAAGACACTTTAAAAATGATCTCCTTGAGGGGCACCTGAGTGGCACAGTTTGTTAAGTGTCAGACTCTTGATTTCAGGTCAGTTCATGAAATTGGGCCCTGCTTTGGGCTCTGTGCTGACCATATGGAGCCTGCTTGGGATTCTGTCTCTCCTCCTCTCTCTCTGCCCCTTGCCTGCTCACACTCTCAATCTCTCTTTCTCTCTCTCTCCCTTCCTCTCTCTCAAAATAAATAAACTTAAAAAAATATATCTACTTGAGTATACTCTGTTTTAAAAAGTACATGGTTGAGTGGTCCAGGGGACAGAGAGCCCTGAGAAGAGCTTTATTTAGGCATGGTGATTCAAAGCAGAGATGGGCTGTGACAGTCAAAAGACATGGAGGTGTGGCTACTGTGATAGACCAAGCCTAGAATGAATACAGTTCAGGAAGTCAGGCAGGGAACTGGCTGGTAATTTCCTAGCAGACAAGGCAGGCGTGGGGAGACTGAGTGGACTGGGGTTGGGTAGGTGGAACTTAACAGGTGTGTAATCAATAAATCCCTATTGCCTCTCTGCTGTGGTGAAGATGTGAACCTATGCTCAATGGCCCTAAAAGAGACTGTCCTTTTTATTAAAAGCTGATTTTTGAGGAAAGGATCCAAGTCTTCTCATACACAACATCATTCAGTGTCTGTTTCCACCAAGAAGAGCATCTGCTCCACGCAGCTGAGAGGGTTTGGAGGGTGTATTTCCGTCTTGACATAACTTGTCATATTTGATTTTTTAACCTCTTCATGTGACCTGCTTTTCTTCATAATAAGTTGCTTCAAAAACCAAATTAGGGCATTAAAAGACATCTCATAAAATCCATACATATCTTTAATTCCAAAGCTAAATCTAAAAATTAGATTGCCTAGGTGCCTGGGAGGCTCAATCAGTTGAGCTTCCAATTTTGGCTCAGGTTATAATCTCACAGTTTGTGAGTTTGAGCCCTACATCGGGCTCACTGCTGTCAGTATAAAGACCACTTTATATCCTCTGTCCTCCTCTCTCTCTGCCCCGCCCCCACTCTCTCTCTCTCTCTCTCTCTCTAAACATTTAAAAAAATTATATTCTTAGTAAATTGCTTTTCCTATGGCATAATATAGTTTTATTTTGTTGCATCTGCATGTTTCTTCCATTTACCAATTTACTTATTCTTGTAATTTGCTCAGAAAATGATTATAAAATATCTAATATGTCCTATGCACTCTTTTATACTTTAGGACACTCAATTGAATAACACAAATTTCATCTATACTTATACACTGATCGGAGACAAAGAAATAGTAACAATAGAGGGTAAGGGCTGTGACGGAAGCACAATGCCCAATGTTATAGGAACACAAAGGAGGTGTACCTAACTCTTCCTGCAAGAGTCCTCCTTTCTAGGAGGATCCACTGAAAAAAAAAAATTAAGGAATTACCCAGGTTGAGAGACATGTTCCCCAAACGGGGTGCATTCTAGAAAAAGAAATGGAAAAATAAATTGCACAGTGCATATGGGGTTTAGTATGGCAAGGGGCAAAGCCCCAAGGTGGAGTTCAAGCTCCATTTAGGCTGATCCCTGGTCTACCACTTGCTTGCTGTGCAAACTTAAATAAGCCTCTGATGTCTCTATGTATCACTTTCCTCATCTGGCAATAACATCTGGCAATAATAATGATATCTCCCTCATAAGGTTGTTTAGCAGATTAAAAAAGATAGTTCATGTCAAGTGCTCAGAAAAGTGCATGACTCCATAAATGCTAGCTATTTTTATGGCTGAAATTAAGGGTCTGATTGGTAAAGAGACAGGGAATGAAACTGAAAGTTAGGAAGAAATAGAACATAAACTTTTCAGACTGTGGTATGAAGTTTGTATTTTATTTGTATCCAAAAGCATGCCTTGGAAATGCTTTTAAGTAGGATGATGGCCTGATTAAATACCCATCTATAGAAAGGTTTCTTGATGGGGATAAATAGGTAGAAAGACCAATTATGAGAGCCCCGCAGTAATGCAAGTCAGATGAATACTTAAACTAGAGACAAGGAAAGTGAAAGAGGAGTGTGAATAGATATAAAAGATTATAAAGACGACCTAGATCATCTAGGGACTATAGTTTGCATAATAAATAGCCTAAAATAAGTGGTATTCTTTTGTTTGCAGAACTATGTGGATGGTAATGACATTCATCAAAAAAGAAAATTCAGGAAAAGACCAACTTGAAAACAATATGATTAGTTGGTTTTCAGACATGATGGGCCTGAGGTACTTATGGGCTATCAAGGCGGACAGCTATAAACAGATGTCAGGGGTTGAATATTTATTCAACAGAATTAGTAATCCTGAGCTCAAGTATAGTTAAGCTATAGAAAATATGAAATAATAAAACTAGAATTTACTGAGTACTTATTATAAGCTAGGACATAAAGTAATCTCTTTGCATGGATAATCCTACATTTCACACACAAGCCAAGACAAGTGCTATATGTTTTCCATTCAACAACACATAAGGGACGTGTCTTTAAAAGTACAAGTAACTTGCCAAAGTCACACACCTAACAAGTGGGGAATAGAAATGCATCAATTACTATTAGATTCTTGTGACAGATTCCTCAACATACTACTGGGTTAAATAAAGAGAATGTATTTCCTTTTCCTTTCAAATAAATATAGAGGGACTGAGTTTCCTTCTAATTTATTTCCCTGTAATACTTAGCATTTGGCTCCCTTATCAAATCCATCATGTCTGTATTCTAACCAGCAGAAAAGATGAAAGAAGGAACTAATGTATGCCACCCTGCTTTAAAGACACTCTCCACAAGTTGGACACAACACTTCTGCTTCCAACCCATTGGCAGCACTTCAGTCATATGACATGCCTAGGTGCATGGAAAGCCTAGAAATGCATCATATATATATATATATATATATATATATATATATATATATACATTTTTTTTTTCTTGAGAAGCTATTGCCCACATAAAAATTGGAGTTTCCAATAGTGAGTAAGTATTAGAGGATAGATACTGAAATAAAACTGACAGTCTCTACTACAGGGATCAAATACAACAAAATGCAAAGTTTAGAAAACCTAACTGAAGGTATCAGTTGTATTTCTGGGGTAGCTCAGCATTAAATGGAAGCTGGAGAAAACGAGTCCAAGAAGCATGCTGACTAGGATAGGTCTGAGATCTACCATCATTATCATCATGAATCCATTGATTGGATGGGTGTAGAGGCATAATGGTAGTAGAACACACTGGAATATTAATATTCCTGGTAAGAATTTGGTGCACATCATGCAAACAATTCTTCTGAAGAGAAGTATGGAGAAATCTGGAGAGGAATTAGAACTAGGTATAAGTTAAAACATCAATTCAGTTTAACTCTCATTTTAAGGACAGACTACTCATAAGCCAGGCATAATGAAAAGGTGATCATTTCCTTATCAAATGTTTATTCAAATCATAAAAAGTTTTTTTAATATTTATTTTTTGAGAGAATGCAAGTGGGGGAGGGGCAGAGAGAGGGGGACAGAGGATCTGAAGTGGGCTCTGTGCTGACAGGCTTACAGCAGGGAGCTTGATGTGGGGCTGGAACTCAAGGAACTGCCAGATCATGACCTGAGCTGCAGTCGGGATGCTCAACCAACTGAGCCACCCAGGTGCCCCATAAAAAGGTTTACCTCAGGGTTTCTGTAAATAGTGAACTTCCCTAGTGCACATAAAAAGAACCCAGTTTAAAGATGCTGAATTCACAGGCAATTTTCAGAAACATTTATGGGGCATGTAAGATGTACCTAAATCTTGGGCATAGAAAGAAATTAGATTAAGTGCAAAAAGAATCACTGCAGGTGAATATTTAGATTTGAAGAGGTGGAACAAGTGTTTCTAAAGGAGCTCCCTTGGGGAGACAGGTTTTCATGCAAGGCACTTACCTTGAATAGTGTCTCAATAGAATACCTAAACAGAATCCTCAAATATATTGACTTCTGTGTCCTGAATGTTCTTGGTTCTATGTTGAAACTACTTTTCAAGTGTCTCTACATAATTTTGGAAAAGAAAAAAAGTTTGGGAATGATGAAGATGTCTTAGCAATTGCCTCACATATCTAATATAGAAGAGGGCAATAGAGAGACTATCTAGGTCATACTGTTTATCAGGTATACATACCATTCATCCAGAAAGATTTACAAATTCAAATACAATCAGGGATTCAATAATAGTTATTGAATCCTTGGAATGCATACACCCACCTGGCCCTTATAAGTCAAACACAGTGCAGCATCCCTCTGGTGCCTTTTCCCCAAAGATGACCTGCTCTCATCCTTGGTCTGATTCTATGATTAGAATTTTTGCTGAAATCTAGGAACATCTGTTTACTACAGAATTCTCGCCCAATCTCTCAATCCTGTCCTTCATATCTATCCTTTTTGGTTTGGTGAAGCCTGAAATTTCACCATTAGAAAGATATTGTTTTAGCTTAAACTCAATAGGACATTTTTACCTTTGTTATACAAAGGTTTCTCTTAAGAGAACACAGAAATCTTGCCCTGTATTTACATCTCAAGTATCAAATGAAGAGCTAAAGTACTTGAAACTGATGGATAAAGAATACAGAAATTCAAATTGTAAGTATATATCTACTTCCTTGTTTTCATACTGTAACTGGTATTCAGAGAACAACCCCCAAATAGTTTAAGAGCCTCTTCAATAGAGGAGGCAATTTCTTAGCAGGTACATGAAATGTTTGGTTAAATAGTCCTTTTCATTTTTTCATCTCTGGTAATAATGGAAGTTGTAAATATTTGGCTTCAGTCAGATTGTCCTCACTGGTTCTGAATAAGGCTGGTACTTTTTTGCCTCTTTGTCTTTACTAATGCTATTTCCTACCTGGATGGCCCTCAATATTTCTTTCTTTCATGTTTCAACTATGCTTTTATTAAAGTAAACTACACATAATTTCGTAAGTATACGGCTCCATAAATTTTCACTAAAGGATCACACCTATGTAACCACTTCCAAGATTAAAAAAGTAGATCATTAAAGTACTCTAGAAACTTCTCTGGTGTTCTTATATGGAATACAAAAAGAACTTTTCCTTTACCCTCTTAGTTTATATTATTGGAGACTGCAAATTAAATTTACAAAAGAAAGATTGACCATTTGCCCTCCTGTGTGTTCTAAACAACACCCAAGGCTATTGCCAAATGAATCTGGGGCCATCCACCATAGTTCCCAAATGGTGAGAAACTGGCTAATTGATTATATATCCCCCTCCCTCCACGTGAGGGTTCTAAACATGCTGTGGTTTGTGAGGACACTGCATCTGGCTTAACACAAGCTTTTCCTTGTTGCCACATAAACCAGGCCACCACCAATTAGAGGATTAGAGAAACTTAGTACCATGTAGACATACCTTAGTTGAATAGTCATCAGGGTCACATTTCAAGGGTCATGATGTGTAAGGCGGGGCAAAAGAACACAGCCTTGAATGAAGGTTCCATCCCCCCCCCCCCCTTAACCTATTGGCAACAGGGTTGGTTGAAAGGAAGGAAGGAATATTACAGCAGTGTATTAAATTACTACAGGCAAAACCATTTTGGCCAGGTGGACTAAGGTACCGTCTCAGGATTTAACACATTCGAATGATCATGAATATGTATGCACCCTTAGCTTAAAACTTCCCGTTTTGTTGTTCAAGGAGACACTGCTTAGGGAAATACACACAGCGTTCTCTTGTTGCAAACAAAACCCTTCCTTTTCCTATTTTTGGCTTGGTTATGTCTTTTGGCTCCACACCCAGCAAGAGGCAAATCCAGTTTCAGGTAATACATTCATGCAGCTTACCCCTGGTTAGCACTCCGCACTCCTATGTTTCCAACAGAAAAACCACTCTAAACAAACCCATTGTACCTGGGATATGGGATGGGTATCACTGTAACTGTACGGTCTTTCTGTCCATGTTAAGGGGGGCAGACTGGTTTGACACTGACTGGTCACACCACCTAGGCATTTACTGGGTACGCCCCAAATAGGACCAGGTGGTTGTGTGTCACAAACATTTGACTGTGGCTTCCACCTGGGTGGCTTGACCACTGCACCCTGATTTTTTCTGGGCACAGGAGAGAATTGGCCCACAGTAAGGAAAGTTGCCAACCTCCCTCTCCTCAAAGCTAGCGGGTAGTTCTGTTTTCCACTGTGATCATTTGGGCGCCATCTTTGTTCTATCAGCCCGCAGGCTGTCACAGTACACTTCAAAGCCCTTACTAAGTTAACCCCCACAAGCCTTCAATGACAGCTGACAAAGCCTGTCCTCATCAAATCCTGGGATGTCTCTAACAGAGAAAGCTGTCGTCCGAAATGGGATGGCCTTGGACTCTATCACTGCCTCACAAGGAGGCACCTGTGCCACTGGTGGCAGGATACTGTGTTCACACTCCAGAAGTCGGCTAACGTACCTCATAAAATCCCATGAGGATTCAGGTGACCACCCTGAGTAATCCTACCCCAGCCCAGGGGGCTTAATGAATCAGTGGTTTTAATCATGAGGCTCTTGGTGAAGAAAACTGTTACTCACTTTGGGAATCATTCTCTGGATGCCGTTTTCTCCTGCGTGAGCCTCGATTGCTGCCCTGGCGGACGCCTCAGGTGCAGCTGTGTAGCAGCCGAAGGAACCACCTCCACCCGAGGCGAACCTTGCTCAGCCCCGGGCATGAGGGGCAGGGCGTGGTTGGACTACGAGAGGGTCACGGGGGCTGGAGAGCTGGAGGAGGTCCCGGAGGGGACGCGACTGGCTGACCCGGGATCTGGACCCTTGCAAGCAGAGGCTCCTCACCTCCTCACCCTCTCCCGCAGGTTGGAATGTACGTTCTGCCCGCCGGCCCTCCGCGGAGCCATTTCCAGCGCGCAGGGAGCGAGCGCGTGGTGCTCAGATCCTCTGGACGCATGCGCGCAGTTACCCAGTCCTGCGTCGTGTGAGCGCCCAGACCCTGCGGTGAGGAGGTGCGTGTCCTGCGGTGCCTGGAGGAGCGAGTCTTCTGGGTGAGTACCGGGCTCCAGAAACCCGCCACCCGCTCCTGGTCTGCGGGCTCGTCCTCTCTCTAAGCCCTCCTTGCCCTCAAGGTATGGGGCCAGAACCAGTAGTAAGAGGGTCGGTCCACTATGGGTGGTTACTTGTGAGAAGTCGGGTGGGAACTGTGTGGTAAATAAGGGTTGATTGCTAAGGTAATGCAGATAAGAGTTGTTTTCCTTTCCCTGATAGGGGAGAAGAAATACCTTTATAAATGCAAATTTCTGTAACCTGTACAAAGGTTTTTAAGTATAAAGGAGGGCAGAGCGTTCTTCCTGTGTCTGCTGTTTCTCAGTTGCCCTTAGCTCAAAATAAGGCTTCTGTCAAAATGGCACATTCTGACCCCCTTCATGCTCTTCCAATTACTAGCAACCCCTTTCCCTGCCTCTTCCCAAGGATAATCACTAGCCTGACTTTCATCGTCATTGTTTCATTTCAGCTGGTTTTGAAATGTATATAAATATAAACATACAATCCGTGTGCTTTTGTGCTTCGGTTTTTCTCTCAGTATTATATTTTATTATGTTTATGATAATCCATGTTAATGGGTGTAGTTGTAGACCACCCATTCTCATGGCTTCATACCGTCTGTTTTGTAAGGGTACCGCGACTATTTCTCAGGTCTAACGCTTAATAGGTATTAGGTAGTTTCCTGTATTGAAATAGTATACATGGTGCTGTTATGAAAATTATTGCATTTGTCATTTGATAAATATGTATGTATTTGTTAGGAGTGAGGAATTCCTCAGGAGTGAGGAATTGTTGAATTATGAGTCTAAACAAGTTCAGTAAATATTGACAGGTAGATGCAGTACATGAGTTCTGAATGTTCCATATACTTACAAATACTTGATATTTTCTTTTCTATTTTTTAATGTTTATTTATTTTGAGAGAGAGAGAGCGCGCCGTGCGTGCACTGGAGGGGCAGAGAGAGAGGGAGAGAGAAAATCCCACACAGGCCCCACACTGCCAGCATGGAGCTTGAGGCAGGGCTTGATCTCAGGCACCATGAGATCATGCATGATCTGACCTGAAATTGAGCGTCAGGCATTTAGTGAACCGAGCCACCCAGGCCCCCCAAACACTTGGCATTTTCTTAATTTTTAAAATTTTATCCATTCTGGTAAGTATAGAGTGGTATTGGCAGCGTACCTTGATTTGAATTTCTTTTATCAGTAAGGATGATAAGGGTCCTTTCATGGGTTTACTTACTATTTGGATATCCTCTTGTAAAATTCAACACTTTTGCTCATTTTACCAATAGGTTGTCTGTTACTGGTTTTGAGAGTTCTTTATATATTATGAATATGATTCCTTTATGTATATATGCATTCCAAATGCCTTCTCTTACTTTGCACATTGAATTTTTACACTATAAATGGCATATGTTAATTTAAAAAAAGTTTAATTTTAGGGGCGCCTGGGTGGCTCAGTTGGTCGAGCGTCCGACTTTGTCTCAGGTCATGATCTCACAGTTTGTGAGTTCGAGCCCCGCATCAGGCTCTGTGCTGACAGCTTGCTCAGAGCCTGGAGCCTGCTTCAGATTCTGTGTCTCCTTCTTTCGCTACTCCTCCCCCATTCATGCTCTGTCTCTCTCTCTCTCAAAAATAAATTAAAAAGTTAAAAAAAATTTTTTTAAGTTTAATTTTTAAAATTTAAAAATTTATGAATTTTTTTCCTTTATGTCTACTGTGTTTTTTGTATGGTTTAATAATCTGCTACAGCCCTAGGCCATGAATTTTTTCTTTGTTTACTGCTCTTTAGAAGTTTTTACTTTTTTTTTTTTAATAGCAGCTTTACTCAAAATTCACATACCATGCAATCCACCCATTTAATGCTGTAATGGTATGATTAAGTTTTTGTTTTCATTTTTGTTTTTGTTTTTAATTTAAAGGTTCATTTATATTTACTGTTTTTTAGTATATTAAGAGATATAGGCTGGGGCGCCTGGGTGGCGCAGTCGGTTAAGCGTCCGACTTCAGCCAGGTCACAATCTCGCAGTCCGTGAGTTCGAGCCCCGCGTCGGGCTCTGGGCTGATGGCTCAGAGCCTGGAACCTGTTTCCGATTCTGTGTCTCCCTCTCTCTCTGCCCCTCCCCCGTTCATGCTCTGTCTCTCTCTGTCCCAAAAATAAATAAACGTTGAAAAAAAAATTTTTTTTTTTAAAAATAAAAAAAAAAAAAGAGATATAGGCAACCATCACCACGGTCCATTTTAGAACATTTTTACCACTTCAAAAAGGAATCCCCTTCACTTGAGCTATTGCTCTTCTAACTCCTAATATCCCCAAGCCCTAAGTAACTACTAATTTACTTTCTGACTTTATAGATATGCCCTTTATGGACATTTAATAAAAATGGGATGAAATAATACACGTAATTTGTTATTGGCTTGTTTAGCATAAAGTCTTTAAGGTTCATTATCATACTTTTTATGACAGAATAATGTTTGATTATATAGATATATATTTTTTGTTTATCCATTCAATCATTTGGTGGACATTTAGAAGTTTTTACTTTTTCATTTTACCTTTTATTTTTATATTTACCACTCATCTATAATAGAATTAGGTGGTAATATAAAACATAAATTCAATGTTAATTTTTTTTCTTGTGGATACCGAATTGACAGGGTACTATTTATTGAAAAGGCCATTTCCCTCAGTAAATAAAGGTGTTTGTTTATTTGTTTGTTATCATGCATCAGGTCATTGGATATGTATGAGTCTGGATTCTGTATTCTGTTCTATTTGTGTATCTGACTCTGCTTGCACCAAGTCCACAGTGTCTTAATCACTATAGGGCAATAAGTCTCTCATAGCACAAATCTTTCACTTTTTTCCTTCTTAAGATTGCATAGACTTCTTTGTCCTTTACACCTCCATATGAGTATTTTGGGTCAGCTTGTTAATTTTGTTAAATAGGTGATGTGGATTAAGGAGTGCACTTGTGATGAGCACTGGGTATTGTATGGTAAGTGTTGAAGCCCTATATTGTACACCCAAAACTGATATTACACTGTATGTTAACTAACTGGAATTTAAATAAAAACTAAAAAAAAAAAAAAGGCTACAAGTTTGATTAGAATTGCAATATATAGATTACTTTGTGAAAAAATGTCTTTATATTTTTGAATCTTCCATTACAGAGTCTTTGCAATGTATATCTTTTCATTTGTTTAGACCTTCTTAATATTTTTCAATAATTTTTAAATTTTTTTTAAATGTTTACTTATTTTTGAGAGAGAGAGGGAGAGAGGGTGTGAGTGGGGGAGGGGCAGAGAGAGAGGGAGAATCCTAAACAAGCTCTAGGCTCTGAGCTGTCA
Source organism: Prionailurus viverrinus (assembly GCF_022837055.1). NCBI lineage: Eukaryota > Metazoa > Chordata > Mammalia > Carnivora > Felidae > Prionailurus > Prionailurus viverrinus. The sequence continues at coordinate 65,636,750 of NC_062572.1, read as the reverse complement.
GCACAGAGCCCAACACAGGGCTTGAGCTCACGGACCTGAGCTGAAGTAGGACGCTTAACCAACTATGCCACCCAGGCGCCCCTTAATATTTTTCAATAGTGATTTATTTATAGATTTTTTTGGAGAAATCTTGCAACTATTTCAGAGTTATTTGATGTTCTTTGAAGGTAGTGTAAATAATTCTTTTTGCCTTTTTTTTTTTTCTTTTTTGGGTACATCTGAATTTGCCAGGAATGGTGACTTACTCAATTTTAAAATTTCTGCAGCTAGTACAAGTCCTGGCACATAATATGTGCTAATTCAATATTTGTGAAATGAATGAATAGATTAATGAAGCCTACTACCAGGCTTCTAACTACCAGGAAACCTTGCACTCTTACCCAAGCCCAATCTGCCCTGCCATCCTCCTTTAAACTCCTCCTAAATATTTATTGTAGCTATTATAAGTTGTCCTACTTTTGGCATATTCTCCATTTCCAAATATTTAGCTTTGTACCAAATCAAGTATGGTTTTCTTTAGTGTAAGTATTATTCATCATAAATCCCATGTAGCCTAATTCCCTTTTTAGAATAATTTCAATATAGGTCTAAAGAAGGTAAAAGATGGGGTACCTGGGTGGCTCAGTTGGTTAAACGTCTGACTTCAGCTCAGGTCATGATCTCATACTTCATGGGTTGGAGACCTGTGTCCGGCTCTATATTGACAGCCCAAAGTTTGGAGCCTGCTTCAGATTCTGTTTACCTCTTTCAGTCTGCCCCATCCCTGTTTGTTCTCTCTCACTTTCAAGAATAAATAAATAAGCATTAAAAAAAAAAAGAGACAAAAGTAAAAGAGAAGCTGAAAATAAGAGAGACTTAGTGATCTGTGATATTCAAATGGTGTTTTTTCTGTGAATGTCTATCCTCTTCTCCTTGTTGTCACTATTCTGTAGTTCCAGTTCTTCCAGGAACTAGGCCTCCCAGATGAACAGTGCTCTTGAGGAGCCTAATCCCTCTGACAGGGCCCTGTGATTCAAATAAGTCCCATTGTCTTATTTCCAACATGTCTTGCTGAGGGGCAGCAAGCTGTAATATAGAATCAACTTTAGTGGTGAGCAGACCTCCTTCCAATGTTTTGGGCAAGTTACTTATCACTTGAAGGCTCAGTTTCCTACTCTGGAAAATGTAAAGCACTTACAAAATACACTGAATTAATTTAAGTGCCTTCATGATACTCATAAAAGTATGACAAAAGATTTTCAAACTAAGGTACTTTTGGCTGATACTAGCCTCCTTTTTAAATTTTAATTACATATAACTAACATACAGTGTTATATTAGTTTCAGTTGTACAATATACTGACTCAACAATTGTATACATTACTCAGTGTTCATCGTGATAAATGTACTCTTAATCTTTTTCACCTATTTCATCCATTACCCCCACCTACCTCCTCTCTGGTAACCATCAGTTTGTTCTCTGTAATTAAGAGTCTGTTTTTTGGTTTGACTCTTATTCTTTTTTCATTTGTTTTGTTTTTTAAATCTACATATGAGTGAAATCATATGGTATTTTTCTTTTTCTGACGTATTTCACTTAGCATTATATTCTCTAGATCCAAACATGTTGTTGGAAATGGCAAGATTTCATTCTTTTTTATGGCTGAAAAATATATATCACACTTTCTTTATCCATTCATCTATGGATAAACACTTGGGCTGCTTCCATATTTTGGCTATTGTAAATAATGCTGAAATAAACATAATGCTGCATGTATCTTTTCATGTTATTGATTTTGTATCCTTTGGGTAAATACCCAATAGTGGAATTACTGGATCATATGGCAATTCTACTTTTTGAGGGACCTCCATAATTTTTTCCTCAGTGGCTGCACTAATTTACATTCCCATCAACAGTGCACATCCTTTTTCTCTACATCCTCACCAACACTTGTTGTTTCCTGTGTTTTTTATTTTAGCCATTCTGACAGGTTTGAGGTGATAGCTCATTGTGGTTTTGATTTGCATTTCTCTGATGATTAGTGATGTTAAGCATATTTTCATAGGTCAGTTGGCCATCTGTATGTCTTCTTTGGAAAAATGTCTATGTCTTCTGCCCATTGATATTAGCTTTCTTAATTAGCATTAGACACTTGCTGGCATCAGAGTAGTACCCTGCAGAAGTATTAAATCATAAAAACTTGCATTTCATGGGTAACCTCTTCTTCTTTCTGTGACTAACACCTGTCCTACACATTTTTCCACTGCCCCCATAAGATTGTATACAATCTGATAATAACTGATAATATTCTAAAAGATACTTATTTCTACTTACCAGAGTTTGCTTATGCTCTCTACTTGGATAGATTTCCAGATTTCGTTAATAAAAATATAGAACACACAGTCAAATTTGAGTTTTGGATAAATATTTAATAATATTTTTGTATAAGTACATCCCAATATGCATTCTACTAAAAATATTGTATCATACCAAATTTACTTACACTAAAATGTTATGTCTCATTCAATATTTGAAAAATACTCATACTAAAAATTTATTCTTTGTTTATTTGATATGCAAATTTAACTGGGCTTCCTGTCTTTTATTGGCAACCCTAACTGATCTTTTGAAAAATCTGTTTGGAGAATTGCGTGGCTTTCTTTGAGAGATTATCTGTAGAGAGAGATTTCAGAGGGGTTAACAGGGATCTTGGAAACAATTATAAGAAAAATACTACCTCCCAAGTGTGTGACCAAACTCCATCTGAACTTACATACTTTGCTTTTCTTCTGGCTCCTATGATGACCCTTCTCCTTATATAACCCATCCTCTTCCCTGCAGGGCACTTGATATCTTACCTTCTCTTACTTAAGGATTTGCTCTCAAATTTATCCTTTATCCTGATTGTTTTTCTACTCTAGTAGATAAATAGTGGATAGTGGATTATTTCCACTCTCAAAAGAATATTCTTCACTCCATTTCTTCCTTCATCTACCACCTTAATTACAAAAAAAAAAATATCAAAGAAAGACTATGTATAGTAGTAATCTCTTTTTACTCATCTTCTCTTTCTTCAACCTACTTCAGAAAGAATTATCCCTTCTATTTTGCTGGATCTCCTTTGCCAACTGGCATGAAATCAAACTTTGTCAATAGAGGGTGTGGCAGGGACAGGGCAAGAAGTAACAGCTTCTTCCCTTGGTTCCAATGTACTTTGTTCCTGTATAGTGTACTAAAACAAAGATAGCTTAAGCAAACCTTAAGTTGATTTGTAAAAAGTATACATCTGAAACAGCATAGTGTGTTTGAAAAAGAAAAAAATCGCAGAATCAAATGATAAAAAAAGAAAAACGAATTACTGAAATACCATAATCTAAGAGATAACTTTAATTATTTGGGTTACACAGCCTTACAAAAATCTTGAAACATAAATAATATGATATTAAAATATAGGAGGAGGAGCCAAGATGGCAGAACAGCATGAAAGTTTTCTGTGTGTCTCACATCCATGAAGTACAGCCAGACCAACACTAAACCATCCTGCACACCTAGAAATCTGATTTGAGGATTAACACAACAATCTGCACAACCTGAACCACAGAACTCAGCAGGTGCGCAGCACAGAGAGGTGAACTTGGGGAGAGAGAAGCCACGGAGGACAGGGAACCGCTTTTGCATTCCAAGAGAGGATGGAGACCGGGGGGGGGGGGGGGGGGGTAGGGGGAAGATGGGAAAAGCACCCCTCCCCAAAAGCAGCTGGAGAGAAAGTGGAAAATTGGAAACAGCTGCAGGGACTGAACTAAAAAGGGTGAAAGGAGAGGTTTAAATCCCATTAAAACTGTAAACAGGGGGAGTGCAGAATTTGAAACTCCACACCACAATACCTGGTGGTGCTCTGGTGGGAAGGGCAAATCCCCAGGAGCAGAGTAGGGTCTGGGAGCTTCTCAGGCCAAACGGGGAGAAGTCGTTCCACTGCTGGAAGGACATTTGGTAGAGGCTGTGAGGCCACCTGGTCCAAGCAGACCCCAGAGAATGGCCACATTCGCTGGTGCTGGAATAAGGTTGTTAAGGATGAAGCCTGATGCCAGATGTGTGTTGTGATTTTCCATAATCCCTGAAACACTGCTGCTACACTATCTTGTGAACTTTTCCTGGGGCGGGCTGTCACCTGGCTGCAGTCTTGGCATCGGCAGCAGCAGGTCCCATGAACATTCCTGGGTGTGGCCAGCATTCGGCCATTGCTCAGTAAGATGCTCTGCAGAGGGGCAGAATGGGTCAAAGCTGCCGGGGAAAACAGCCGCATCTGAGACAAAACTCAGGAGAGAGGTACTACCTGGGACCTGGTCACAGATGGTGTAAAAGCGGGGAGTGGACAAAAGCTGATGACAGAGGACAGGTGTGTGGTTGCTGATCGGGGTGAACAGAGTTCTGATACTAGAGACTGGGTAGAGGGGTGACTCCATTTTCACCTCTTCCATGCATGTGCATACACACCTACAAGTGCCACAACAATCCAACCCAGTAGGCTAAAAGTGCCATCTAGTGGAGAACAAACATTTACACTAAGCCCCGCCCAACTGGGCCAACCTCCACCTTCAGGAACAGAAGTTTCAATGCCTGCTTAGTTTATGGACTATAAAGCGCTTCAAAGTCTAACTTCTAGAGAAAAATGAAGTAATTTCAGTCATATTTCAGTCTGCTAGCAAGTCCATCTATTCAATTTTCCTTTTCTTTTTCTTTTTTTCCTCTTTTTCATTTATTTTCTTTTTCTTGAATACAGAAAAAAAAATCATTTTTGTTTTCAATTTTTTTTCAAAAAACTTTTTCTTTAATTTTTTTTACTATATTGTTACTTTTGTGTAAATATTTTCAAATTCTATTTTACTTCCATCATTTTATTTTAGTCTGCTTCAGTGTATTCACTTTCAAATTTTCAAATGATTGCCCTTTGTTCTTTCTTTTCTTTTTTCGTTCCTTTTTCTTGAATACAGAAAGAGAAAAAATCATTTTTATTTTAATTTTTATTAAAAATATTTTTCTTTAATTTTTTTCTACTATGTTTTTTACTTTTGTGTAAATTTTTTCAAATTCTGTTTTACTTACATCATTTCATTTTAGTCTACTTCAGTGTATTCACTTTTTCAAATTTTCAAACAATTTGCTCTTTTTTTCTTTTTTTCCCTCTTTTTTTCTCTAATCTATCAAGCCACTTTCAACACCCAGACCAAAAAACACCTAGGATCTAGCATCGTTTATTTGATTTTGTGTGTGTGTATGTTTTTAATTTTTTAATTTTAATATTTTTTAATTTTATTTTTTTAAGTTTAATTTTTTCTACCTCATTAATTCCTTTTCTCCATTCAAAATGACAAAACAAAGGAATTCACCCCCCAAAAAAGAGCAGGAAGAAATGACAGCCAGGGACTTAACCAACATAGTTACAAGCAAGATGTCTGAACCAGAATTTAGAATCATGATAATAAGAATACTAGCTGGAGTCGAAAATAGATTAGACTCCCTTTCTATGGAGATACGTAAAAACTAGTCAGGATGAAATAAAAAATGCTGTAACTGAGCTGCAATCATTAATGGATGCCGCAGTGGCAAGGATGGATGAGGCAGAACAGAGAATCAGCGATATAAAGGAAAAACTTATGGAGAATAATGAAGCAGAAAAAAAAGGGAGATTAAGGCAAAAGAGGACAATTTAAGAATTAGAGAAATCAGTGACTCATTAAAAAGTAACAACATCAGAATCATAGGGGTCCCAGAAGAGGAAGAGAGAGAAATAGGGGTAGAAGGGTTATGTGAGCAAATCATAGTGGAAAACTTTCCCAACCTGGGGAAAGACACAGACATCAAAATCCAGGAAGCACAGAGGACTCCCATTAGATTCAACAAAAACCAGCCATCAACAAGGCATATCATAGTCAAATTCACAAAATACTCAGGCAAGGAGAGAATAATGAAAGGATAAAGGGAAAAAAAAGTCCTTAACCTACAAGGGAAAGTAGATAAGGTTTGCAGCAGACCTGTCCACAGAAACTTGGCAGGCCAGAAAGGAGTGGCAGGATATATTCAATGTGCTGAATCAGAAAAATGCAGCAAGAATTCTTTATCCAGCAAGGCTGTCATTCAAAACAGAAGGAGAGATAAAGAGTTTCCCAAACAAAAATTAAGGAGCTTGCGACCACTAAACCAGCCCTGCAAGAATTTTTTTTTTAATTTTTTAATGTTTCATTATTTTTGAGAGAGACAGAGTGAGAATGGGGGAGATGCAGAGAGATGGAGACACAGACTCCAAGGCAGGTTCCAGGCTCTGAGCTGTCAGCACAGAGCCTGATGGGGGGCCTGAACTCACAGACCACGAGATCATGACCTGAGCTGAAGTCAGACGCTTAACCGACTGAGCCATCCAGGTGCTCTGCCCTGCAAGAAATTTTAAGAGGGACTCTCTGAGGGGAGAAAAGATGAAAATATAAATGAATGAATGAATAAAGAAATAAATACCAAAAGCAACAAAGATTAGAAAGGACCAGAGAGCACCACCAGAAAGTCCAACTCTACAAGCAACATAATGGCAATAAATTCATATCTTTCAGTACTCACTCGAAATGTCAATGAGCTCAATCCTCCAATCAAAAGACATATGGTAACAGAATGGACAAGAAAACAAGATCCATCTAGATGCTGTTTACAAGAGACCCACTTTAGACCTAAAGACCTTCAGATTGAAAGTAAGGGGATAGAGAACCATCTATCATGCTAATGGTCAACAAAAGAAACTGGAGTAGCCATATTATATCAGACGATCTAGACTTTAAAATAAAGATTGTATCAAGAAATGAAGAAGGTCATTATATCATAATTAAGGGGTCTATCCACCAATAAGACCTAACAATTGTAAACATTTATGCACCAAATGTGAAAGCACCCAAATCTATAAATCAGTTAATCACAAACATAAAGAAACTCATTGATAGTAATACCATAATAGTAGGAGACTTCAACATTCCACTCACCGCAACAAACAGATCATCTAATCAAAAAATCAACAAGGAAATAATGGCTTTGAATGACACACTGGGCCAGATGGACTTAACAGATATATTCAGAACATTTCATCCTAAAGCAGCAAAATATACATCCTTCTTCAGTGCACATGGAATGTTCTCCAGAATAGACTACATACTTGGACATAAATCAGCCCTCAGCAAGTACAAAAAGATTGAGATCATACTGTGCATATTTTCAGACCACAATGCTATGAAACTCGAAATCAACCACAAGAAAATATTTGGAAAAGGAACAAATACTTGGAGACTGAAGAACATCCTACTAAAGAATGAATGGGCTAACCAAGAAGTTAAAGAGGAAATTAAAAAGTATATGGAAGCCAATGAAAATGATAGCACCACAACCCACAACCTCTGGGACACAGCAAAGGCAGTCATAAGAGGAAAGTATATAGTAATCCAGGCCTCCCTAAAAAGGGAAGAAAGATCCCAGATACACAACCTAACCTTACGCCTTAAGGAGCTGGAAAAAGAACAGCAAATAAAACCCCGAACCAGCAGAAGACAGGAAATAATAAAGATTAGAGCAGAAATTAATGCTTCTGAAACCAAAAAAACAGAAAAGATCAATGAAACCAGAAGCTGGTTCTTTGAAAAAATTAAGAAAATTCATAAACCACTAGCCAGATGGATCAAAAAGAAAAAGGAAAGGACCCAAATAAATAAAATCAAGAATGAAACAGGAGAAATCACAACCAACACAGCAGAAATAAAAACAATAATAAGAGAATATTATGAGCAATTATATGCCAATAAAATGGGCAATCTGGAAGAAATGGACAAATTCCTAGAAACATATACACTACCAAAACTGAAACAGGAAGAAATAGAAAATTTGAACAGACCCATAACAAGTAAGGAAATCAAATTAGTAATCAAAAATCTGCCAAAAAAACAAGAGTCTGGGGCCAGATGGCTTTCCAGGGGAATTCTACCAAACATTTAAGGAAGAATTAACACCTATTCCCTTGAAACTGTTCCAAAAAATAGAAATGGAAGGGAAACTCCCAAACTCTTTATATGAAGCCAGGATTACCCTGATTCCAAAACCAGACAGAGACCCCACTAAAAAGGAGAACTATAGACCAATTTCCCTGATGAACATGGATGCAAAAATCCTCAACAAGATATTAGCTAACCGGATCCAACAATACATTAAAACCATTATTCACCACGACCAAGTAGGATTCATACTTGGGATGCAGGGCTGGTTCAATATCTGCAAAACCATTAACGTAACTCATCACATCAATAGAAGAAAGGATAAGAACCATATGATCCTTTCAATAGATGTAGAGAAAGAATTTGCAAAATGCAGCATCCTTTCTTGATAAAAACGCTCAAGAGAGTAGGGATAGAAGGGTCATACCTCGAGATCATAAAAGCCATATATGAATGACCCAATGCTAATATCATCCGCAATGGGGACAAACTGAGAGCTTTCCCCCTAAGGTCAGGAACAAGGCAGAGATATTCACTCTCACCACTGTTATTCAACACAGTATTGGAAGTCTTAGCCTCTGCAATCAACAACACAAAGAAAGAAAAGGCATCCAATTTGGCAGGAGGACGTCAAACTTTCACTCTTCACAGGAGACATGATACTCTATATGGAAAACCCAAAAGATTCTACCAAAAAACTGCTAGAGTTGATTCATGAATTCACCAAAGTTGCAGAATATAAAGTCAACACACATAAATTGGTTGCATTCCTATACACCAGCAATGAAGCGACAGGAAGAGAAATCAAGGTATCGATCCCATTTACAATTGCACTAAAAACCATAAAATACCTAGGAATAAATCTAACCAAAGAGGTGAAAAATCTATACACTGAAAACTATAGAAAGCTTATGAAAGAAATTGAATAAGACCCCAAAAAAATGGAAGATTCCATGCTCCTGGATAGGAAGAACAAATATTGTTAAAATGCCGATACTACCCAAAGCAATCTACATATTCAATACAATCCCTATCGAAATAACACCAGCATTCCTCACAGAGCTAGGACAAATAATCCTAAAATTTGTATGTAACCAGAAAAGACTCCGAATAACCAAAACAATCTTGAAAAAGAAAACCAAAGCAGGAGGCATCACAATCCCAGACTTCAAGCTATACTACAAAGCTGTAATCATTAAGACAGTATGGTGCTGGCACAAGAACAGACACTCAGATCAATGGAACAGAATAGAAAACCCAGAAATGGACCCACAAATGTATGGCCAACTAATCTTTGATAAAGCAGGAAAGAATATCCAATGGAATAAAGACAGTCTCTTCAGCAAGTGGTGCTGGGAAAACTGGATAGTGACATGCAGAAAAATGAACCTGGACCACTTTCTTACACCATATACAAAAATAAACTCAAAATGGATGAAAGAACTAAGTGTAAGACAGGAAGCCATCAAAATCCTCGAGGAGAAAGCAGGCAAAAACCTCTTTGATCTTGGCCGCAGCAACTTCTTACTCAACACGTCTCCAGAGGCAAGGGAAACAAAAGCAAAAATGAACTCCTGGGACCTCATCAAAATAAAAAGCTTCTGCACAGCGAAGAAAACAATCAGCAAAACTAAAAGTCAACTGACAGAATGGGAGAAGATATTTGCAAATGACATATCAGACAAAGGGTTAGTATCCAAAATTTACAAAGAACTTATCAAACTCAGCACCCAAAAAATAAATAATCCAGTGAAGAAATGAGCAAAATACATGAATAGACACTTCTCCAAAGAAGACATCCAGATGGCCAACCGACACGTGAAAAAATGCTCAACATCACTCATCATCAGGGAAATACAAATCAAAACCACAATGAGATATCACCTTCAACCTGTCAGAATAGCTAACCTTAACAACTCAGGTGACAACAAATGTTGGCAAGGATGCGGAGAAAGAGGATCTCTTTTGCATTGTTGGTGGGAATGCAAGCTGGTGCAGCCACTCTGGAAAACAGTATGGAGGTTCCTCAAAAAACTAAAAATAGAACTACCCTACAACCCTGCAATTGCACTACTAGGCATTTATCCAAGGGATACAGGTGTGCTGTTTCGAAGGGACACATGCACCCCAATGTTTATAGCAGCACTATCAACAATAGCCAAAGTATGGAAAGAGCCCAAATGTCCATCGATGGATGAATGGGTAAAAAAGAGGTGGTACATATATACAATGGTGTATTACTCAGCAATCAAAAATAATGAAGTCTTGCCATTTGCAACTATGTTGATGGAACTGGAGGGTATTATGCTAAGTGAATTTAGAGAAAGACAAATATATGACTTTACTCATATAACGACTTTAAGAGAGAAAACAGATGAACATAAGGGAAGGGAAACAAAAATAATATAAAAACAGGGAGGGGGAGAAAACATAAGAGACTCTTAAATATGGAAAACAAACAGAGGGTTACTGGCGGGGGTGTTGGAGGGGGGTGGGATAAATGGGTAAGGGGGATTAAGGAATCTGCTCCTGAAATCATATTTGCACTATATGCTAATTAACTTGGATGTAATTTTAAAAAAAATTAATAAAAAATATAGGATATCTTTTATGGTATTTTGTAACATGATGACTTTTTTATTGTCTTTTGAAATATTCTCTTTAATTAATATAACTATACAGTAGCATGTTATTGATATCATTGCCTGCTTAGTCTCTCAATAGCTGAATTGCCATAATTTTTTTGGGTATTTCATTTCAACTGCCTCCTTCAATGACTATACAATATTATTTAAATATTGGTTTTAAGAAAGCAACAAAATATATATATGTGTTAAAAGAACAACAGTTTTAGGCCCACTCTTCACAGTTTTGTTTCTTTTATAGAGTTTTATTTCTTTGTAAAAATGGATGCCAGTAGGTTAGATAATTAACCTGCTAATTGGTTAGCAAAAACTACCTGTTTATATAACTTTGCTAGTTCTGTGACTTTTATGAGTGATTCCAAAGATGGAAATATTGAATAATATGGTGGGTTGACTCACTAGATTTTCTTTTTTTTTTTTTTTTACTCACTAGATTTTCTAGATGCTTCTCCTTTCTTCATTCACACCATAGAATTCACTTCACAGCTAGCTTGTCTAATTTTGTATGAGATAGTCACTGAATGGGTCCATCTTTCAACAATAGTTGATTATATAATACCATGTTTTTGTAAGTGTCTCCTGTAATGGAGTAGTTACATAGAATTCAAAGATGATATAGGGCAGAGTTTGGTAAACTACAGCCCACAGGTGGCTTGCTTTTGTAAATAAACTTTGATTGGTTCACAGCCAGAGGTATTAGTTTACATTGTCTGTGACAATTCTCACACTACAATGGCAGTGTTGAGTAGGTTCCACAGAGAGTCTCTGGCCCACAAAGTCTAAAATACTATCTAGACCTTGCAAAAGAAGTGATCCTCTAGTCTAGGGTGATAAGTTGATGATTCCCACAAAGCCTGCTGAAAATTTGTTGATCTGAATCAACCAATAAAAATGCATTTATTATTACCTCCTCTGATTTTGGCATTCTTGGAGATACATACAATTGAAGAATAATACATATGACCTGATTTTATAAGATGTTTATAATAAAGTCAGGGAGATAAAATACCCACACAAATAGAATGACACAGGAATATATAATTGAGTACTTAGCATAGGCAATACATTTTTAAAACTCATGTAATTTACATATGGCACTGAATCTTTCTCACAATTCCTAGAAAATACCTCCTTGATGTATATTGGCCAACTGATTGAGGCCATCTACAAGTATTTTAGGTTGCTCCCTCAGTTCCACTTCCTCTGAGCTAAGATGTCTTCTCATTTGGGAAGAAGTCCATAAACTAGTTCCCTTAAACTAGTAAGTTCTTGATAAATGGCACACACAAAAATTTTGTCAATAACCAGGATGTTCCTACAGAGCAATGAATTTTGCTGGCTCTGAACAATGGATAAATGATTCATCTAGTCTGTTTAAATGACCTGTTTGCTGTTATCTGCACACGGTAATTTACTGGAGGAAATTGGATTTTGTTGGCCTATACTTCCTGCTTTGTTCACTTTGTGCTTTTTCCCTCATCTATTCTGACTGGTAAATGAGTCAATCTTACTTCAACATGATGCTTTTAAAGTCTAATACTTTGTGAGGAACTTTTTTTTTTAATGATACTCATGAAATTAAAATGAATAACTTTCTGTTGAGAATATTCTCATAAGACTATGAAAATTAAGATAGATAAAATGTTTCTAGAAATATTCTACAATTCAGAAGAGTTGAACTTATATAATAGCACTTCTAATTGATTTAATTTCATCTTAGAACACTCAATACAGTGAAAAGCATAGATGTGAATACTGGAAGTATTTGTTTCAGGTGAATAAGCCTCTCTAGCCATGAAAGGCCAGAACAGATATTTATGTTAACTTTCTGCCTATTGGCATCACTAAATATTTGAACAACAGTGGCCCCCAGCCAATAAAAAGTGACTCCCCAAATCAAACTCTGACACTGAACTTAACAACTCAATCAATCACTTGACCAGTAGGTGTCTGCTGAACATGTGCTTAATGCACAGCATTAACCTATGTACTCTAAAATTCCAGGAACCATAATAATTTTGATTTTTTTAAAAAAAATTACAATTTATTTTGGAAAACAATATATGTAGATGGAAAAAAAGGAAAACATTGAAGAATGTTGGGATCTCTCAAGGACCGTCCAACTAAATACATGTCCAAAGCTAAATACATTATTTTTAAATAAAGTTTTTGATAAATACAAATTTGTGATTTATAATCTCCCAATGTAGCTAAATTCAGAGAATTTATAAAATGGATTTTGAGGGGCACCTGGGTGGCGCAGTCAGTTAGGCGTCCGACTTCAGCCAGGTCACGATCTCGCGGTCCGGGAGTTCGAGCCCCGCGTCGGGCTCTGGGCTGACAGCTCAGAGCCTGGAGCCTGTTTCCGATTCTGTGTCTCCCTCTCTCTCTGCCCCTCCCCCATTCATGCTCTGTCTCTCTCTGTGCCAAAAATAAATAAACGTTGAAAAAAAAATTTAAAAAAAATGGATTTTGAGATCATTTAAGAAACCCTCCATGAGCATATATATTTTCAGCTTATCCTTTCAGAATGGAAAGACTTTGAGAAGGACAATGTTGAGGTAGGCATTCCAGGAAAAACATGACCAAAGGCATAGAAAGAGAAATGGATAAGCATATGGGAAAAAGCTGCTTGTATGTTAATCAATAGGAAAATTGAGGCCAGATTTTTGTGGATACTCAAATACCAAGAAAAAAATTGGATTGACTTAATGAGCAACAATTAGCTTTTGTAAATTCTTAAAGAGGTTGACTAGCAATAATGTGAGTATTTTGTTTACAATAAGAATTATCCCAAGGAATCAGGGCTTATAATAGGATTTTAAATCCTGGGCCAGGATTTATTTTAATAATTGACTAGGATGAGCAAGGAGTTTTCTTTGTCAATTGTAATGTGGTGGTAACTTATTGATTATCTTAGTAACTAGCTTTGACTGTCTTCAACTTAGAACTGTGAAAATTATATTCATTAAACTTGACTAGAAAAACCTTTTGTGAACCCCCTCTAACCCATTTTTAAACTTAAATCCAAAATTGATCTTTTGGATTGTACTAAGTCAGCCTAACTTCTAAATTTCTCACAATTTCATCCTCTTCTCTGTGCATTAGCAGCTCAATGGGGAGTTCATAGTGATAGTTATCTTGTTTGTATACAAGGGCACATGTACCAGTTTGATTGCCATACTTTGACTTAAATGAAATGGTTTTTGTTGTTTTACTTTTAAAAGCAATTATCCCTAAATTCCCTTCAAACATTTTTGGTTTGAAATTGTTACCATAAGACCACTGATTCTACTTCCAGCAAAAAACAAAGAAACAAAAAACCCCAGAAAACTAAGTTGATTAGACTAAGTTGATTTGATGTAAAAATGCTGAAAGTAATATAAAATCTATCCAGATATGATTTGCAGCAAAGATAAGTAATAGACAGTTAATCTGAAGCAGGTTAGTGAAGTTTTTAGGAGGAAGATGCTTAGGAGCTCAATGAAGTTAAAAAGGACACGTGTCAACAAAGTTTCTTTTATGACATGCCACTTCAAAGGTCGTTTTAGGAGAAACAGTAGGAATTAAAGGTAGTCCAGATATAAAAATTAAAGACCCCTAGGAGCAACAGGTTAGGAGCAGAATTCCAGCTTACAGAATCAAGAGAACTTTAGGCAGAAGTATAGTTTAGCATCTTCAATAACTCAGTAAACCCCACATCAATGCCCTCTCCTCACTTTAATCAAAAAATGTGTCTCTTATTCCAGAAAACTGAACTTATCAGGTGTAATCTGCCTCACCTTCTCAGTAACTTCCAACCTACAACCTCAAAACCATCTACATTCTCCTTCTCTTTCTCTCACTTTCACACACATGAATTCTTTCTTTCACTATGAGAAATTTAGGTGCAACTTTTATTCATAGACAACTTTTCCATCTTCATTCTTAAAGCAGTTCCTCTTGCATTTTATTTTTTCTTAAAGTTTATTTATTTTTATTTTGAGAGAGTGAGAGAAAGCATGCAAGTGCAAGAGCAGAGAGAGGAGAGAGAATCCTAAGCATGCTCCCTGCTGTCAGCGCAGAGCCTGATGCAGGGCTTGATCTCACAAACCATGAGATCGTGACCTGAGCTGAAATCAAGAGTCAGATGCTTAACCAACTGAGGCACCTAGGTGCCCCTGAATCTTTTAGTACCTTATTCTATCCCTACTCCCATTTAATTGGTGCTCTTATAGTTTAAACTCCAATCCTGAAAATAGTTTCCCAGGATGAGTACCCTTACACCACCTTCCTGTCTCTCTGCTTTACTTTGCAGCTGTGCTTTCTGAAAGATTAACTATCATTGTCTGTTTCTAATTCCTCAGATGCTACTTTCTCCTTACCTCCTGAAACTTATAATCTGATTTCAGTCTCCACTACTCTAGAGAAACTAAGGTCACCGAAACTATAAATAGCTTCCTAATTGTGCAGTTACTCTTATTTACTTGCAACCTGGTGCATATGCCATTTTTGGTTATTTTATTCTGAAGTTTGCCTCTTAAATTCAGTGACTCCTCACTTCCCTCATACTTCTTTTCTCTGAGAGTTCAGAATTGGTATCCTTTATGAAATCTTCCATTAGGCAGTTTATTTGTGCCTTGAGCTCTTCTCTATAAGCTCTCTTTAAAAAAACATTGCCATACTTGTATTTTGTAGAACTCAATAGCAAAACAACAACAAAAACCCAAACAATCTGATTTAAAAAAATGTGCTGAAGATTTGAGTAGATGTTTTTCAATAGAAAACTTACAGATGGCCAACAAGTACTTGAGTACAACAAATACTCAACATCATTAATCATCAAGAAAATGCAAATCAAAAGTATTGGATATTTACAAATTATATAAGGACTTTATATCTACTTGTAAAATAAGTCAATTAGGTCAATTCCTGTCAGATTTTATTGTGCATATGAATCACTGGGGAATCTTGGTAAAATGCAGATTTTGATTCAGTAGATCTGGGAGTAAGACCTAAGACTCTCCATTTCTTAGGCAATCCTTTTGCAATAGGTTCACAAGCATACTAAGTAGCAAGCTATTAGAAGTCCTATGTGAAGCCTGATCAGACGCAAAAGGTATATAAATACCAGCACCTGGGTATAAAGAAGTTTCTTGAGGAGGCCTGGGAGGGTGGGTGTGATTAATTTTCAGGTTCCTAAAAACATGAAGACAGTTAAAAAAATGACAAATCTGAGAATAAATTTTGTTTATTTTTTTTCAGGAGTAGACCAGAAGAATACCATCCTTAGACCTGGGAAGTAGGGACTCCTGCCCTGGGGGCTGTATTTCAGAGGCCTCCAATCTGGCCCTTCTCTGGCCACAACTCTTCCCATGAAGCAAGAAAACCTCAGCATCAAGGAGATGTGTCTCCCCTCTTCTAGACCATGGGCCTGCTTCTCTTCTCATACCCTGGGCCCACCTTAGGACCTACATGAGCAGCATTCTCAGAATATCCTCTCAAGGTAAACCATGCCCCCATGCAAAACAGCAAAAAGTAAGTTGCTTAGCAGTTGTTGGGGTGGAGAGGGATTGATGAAGAGGAGAAGAGTGTTCCTAGCATCCACATGGCTTGAGACTCCTTGCAGTGTGGGACAAAAGTGTTGAGTGGGCAAAGAGTGGGTTACAGTCTTCCACTTATACTTTTGCCCTGGGCCCCACAAATATTAAAGATAGACCTGAATCTGTGTGAGAACTGTCAGTGTTTCTGATTGCTTTGTTTCTGTTTGATATCTGTGGGACTACTGTTGAGACAGCTGGAACCCAGACCAGCCTCCATGTTTGGTTTCAAGTATCCCTTGTTCTCAAATGTCTCCTCTATTATAGCTGAAATACCTTAGTATAAATCAGTTTTTATATATTCAAGCAGGGAAATAATTATGGTAGAGAGGGTCAGAGGGCTCTGAAAGTGGAGGGTAGACCTATAAAGATCTTGGGAACACAAGGAGAATAAAGGCAAGAGACTTCTCTTATTTGGTTTGAATGCCGAATGTCAAGTGCAGAGCCTGGCACTCAGTTCATGATCAGTAAACATTACTGATCTGAAGAATGAATGCACTGATGAAAGGACTTTCCTTTCATCTTCTCACCCTCTTTGTCCCACTTCAAACTAGAGCTCAACTTTGACAGTACCAGCTGATTGGAAGCTCCTTTATAAGTATGCGGTCAGGCTGGTTCTGGCTCGGAAGGAAGCACTAGGATCCCCTAATCTCAATCACAGTAAAGTGAGAGAAAACTCTCAAGTGTTTCTAAGACCATGAAACTTAAAATAAGGTAACAGATTCTAGTCCTGCCTTTGCCACAAATATGTTAGTCTTTGAAAGTAATTAGGTTTCACTTTCACCAAATTTCACCAGATTATTTCACCAAATTTACTGGATCATGTTACTGTGATTGCCAAAGAATACAGCTTACAATATCAGGGACTTGATTTCAAATCCTAATTATCCCTTTCAACAGTTTTTCAATCATAATTAAGGCAAATTACCCCTTCATATTTTCATTTCCCCTTTAGCAACACAGGAATTACAATAAAGCCTGCTTTTTTTTTTTTTGGTACTTTAAGGCTGTTGTGAGGAAAGAAGGAGAAAGAAAAAGAGAATTGTAGAAAGACAGAGAAACAGAAACAGAGACTATATAAGTATGCATGCAAGTCCGTGTACAAATGATAGCCATGAGTATTGTTAACCATTTTCTAACTTGTAGCCTGAGGAAAAGTGATCATTTTAATGAATATTCTTTCCTCTGATTTCTCTTATGACGAGTGTCCAGAAGGACAAATGATTGGTTGAGGTTGAAAGTGGTTTTGGAAGAAAGCAAAGATGGCTATTGTACAGGGACTGATTCTATTACAATCTGACTGTATTTACTGAATAGACTGGGGGTTACATAGATCAAGTTACGCTAATCTTTTAGAAATCAGCATTTTACTTTAAGCTGTGTAGCTTCTTTCATAGCTTTGTCCTACCTAAGGAATGGTGCCTTGCTGAAACTAGGGTTTGCATAATAATGACAGCCAGATTTAAGCACTTCATGATTTTGAGTAAAACATTTAATAAATTTGATCAG
Source organism: Prionailurus viverrinus (assembly GCF_022837055.1). Taxonomy (NCBI): domain Eukaryota; kingdom Metazoa; phylum Chordata; class Mammalia; order Carnivora; family Felidae; genus Prionailurus; species Prionailurus viverrinus. The sequence continues at coordinate 65,619,020 of NC_062572.1, read as the reverse complement.
CAACAATGCCATATGAAACTAACAAATGCCAAAACTATGAAGAGGTACAAACTTTTAACTAGAAAGCCTGCTATTGATTCTGCTTTCCTGATGCAACTACAAATATTTAATTATCTACAGTCTTGAACAGCATTTGGGATAGAAATTTGGATGGTTGTGTGATGTGTTTCCAACAGTCATATCCAGAAATAAGTATCCGGATGAGTTAAATTAATGTCTTTGTGTGCATACATACACGCACACACAGAGATGCAAATACACACATGGCTGTGTCTATAAATAGACAGCAAGCTCACATATATTTATACTTAAATATTTACATATACCTTAGGCAATTACGTCTTCCTATCACTGGATTTTTTTCTCCTTGAAAACCCTACTCTCCAACAAGATTTGGGTTTCTACAGTGGCGCAATTACAAAGGCTGAAAGAGCATCTAAAATCTAACCTCTCATTCCCTGTCCTCAGCATACCAGCTTAGTTAGGGAACATATCAACAGCAGTGACTCAGGATCCAAAGGAAGACCCCAAGGTTGTTATCATTCCTTTACATTTCACATGCTAATTTTGCTCTTTCTGTGGTTGGATGATTTGGGAACTCAGATTTAGGGGTGAGCATTATTATGACTGCATTAAGGCTTGGCTCCCACATTTCATTGTCTTTTTACTTTAATGATCATTTAAAAGACATTTGTAGAGTTTGACAAAGCATTGATGACTCTCAATAAGAATAATGTGCACATTCGAATGGAGCCTGGCTTCCCAATAAATCTGAATACAGGCTGTTAGGATGCATCTGAGTATTTTCTCCAGATTTGCTGCAGAACACTGCCATCAAGTGTGAAGCTGGAGAGGTAGTTTCCAGAGTATTTTCAGTGTAGATGTAGTAGCACAGAAGACTCCCTGAAAACTGACGCCAAGATTTTTTTTTTTTAATTTTGTGACAGGTCCTCAGGAGATGTCAGATACCTTTTAAAACTTTTCAGAGGATCTCACATCTACAGCTCTTAACCTTTATAGCAAAGAAGAAATATGTCACATTAATGGCAGTTAAGACTTGTAGGCTATGACTCTGGTATTTTTTCAGGCTTTGAAGCTAAAAATGAACAGATACGAATGGCCACCTGGTGCCTTTCATGAGTGCCCCAAATTACGAAGAAAACTTCTACTTCCTAGTTTCTCAGCTAAACTTGGAATAATTAAAAAGTAAACAAATCTTCCATTCGTTTTTTTAACAAGCAATCTATATAGATACAGATATAGATACAGATACAGATGATATAGATACAGATATAGATATAAATGAATCCACATTATCTTCCAAAATGTGCTGAGTATATTGCCTGGCACAGAGTAAACACTATATATTGAATGAATAATAAATTAAGTAATAAAACTCAGCCTGTCTTTCAAAATGAAGCAAAGTTTTCCATCAGCATAGCATCTTCCTGACCATATATATTTCCTGACCATATATATATAATACTGTCCTCACACAATAAAGCTTGTACTCCAACCAATACGGAAAGATGAACAAAAACATCATGTTTCCTTATTTCTCTGACTTTTTAAAAATGTCGTTTCCTTCACTTACTATATTCTGTAGCCCTAACTTTATCAGCAAATATATCTCAGAAATACACCTTAGAATTCTACTCATTCTTCCATGCCTAACTCAGATGTCTTGGTACTGAATCTAAATTAATCCTTCTCATCTCTGATCACCTCCAGCACTGAGTCTGAATCTAACATCTGAAGGGAATTTCTGCCCTTAAAAATATCAATGACTGTATGTCCTAACATATTTGAAAGCTATTTGAGGATAAGGATAATATTTCATATTTTAGTTAATCAACACTGAAACATCTCCCACTGGCTATCCAGAAGTGATGCCTGTCTGTGACCCTAGACATAGGTAGCCTCAGTTTTCCCAGTACGTTTCACCTGCCTTTCAATGGTCCCAAACTTTCCAATTCTACCAATTTTTAAGAGGATATCCTGAAACCTGGGAGTCTGGTGGTGATGTGGAAAGGAGAGAACAACTGGAGTCCACACCAGATCTTCTTCTGAAACAAGACCACACATTTCTTTTGTTATACTGTAGCCATGTATCCATTCTCATAATATATTATTTTCCAAAAGCCTTTGCGGTGCCTATAGGCAGGACATAAGTAAATAAGTTGCTTGTACATGCAAAGCACTTAGTTAAATGACATGACCATTTTAATTTTATTAAGAAGAACACTTAGTAGGAAATGAATTAGTGGAAAACGAGAGCAACTAGGGTAGGAGTCACATTATATAACACATTTTTAAAGAAAAATATAGATTTTTAGCTCAAAAAAAGAGAATTCTAGGTAATTGGCATAAGGCATATAGAGTCATTAATTAATAGTTAACATACCATGTGCCCAATCCACTGATTGCATGCAGTCCAAAAGTTGGAATTTGTAAAGTTCAACTGAGTGTCAGTCTTGTACATCAAGTACTTTTAATGAAAGGAATAAAAAAAATTACCACCATCTCCAAAAGGTATAAGACATCTGCTTGAATGATAGCAGTATGGAGCCAAGATGACAGGCTCTGTGCTAAGTACTTCACATACATTATGTCTCTATTTCCTCACAGTGTGATAGGTAGGTAAAATTATTCATAAGTTATATATGGGAAAACTGAAAAATTTTTAGCTACTTGGTAAAGTATACAGTTAAATGTCAGGATAGTCATGATTTTAACCAAGGCCTATCTTATTTGACTCCTTATACTTTGAACATTCTATGTAATAAGGCAATAATCACTTTTAAGGTGATTGAGTATAAGTTGAGTTGTTTGGTTTGCTGTGGGTCAAGGTGACCATTGTTAAAGACTGACTCTTGATTTGGGCATAGAATTTGCTGATAATTGTGTCTCTACTCATTTTCTTCCATTGGTGTGAAATTCATATACACACACAGTGCTCCAGAAATCCAAATTTTGGATCACATGGCTCGCTCAGTCAGTAGAGCATGTGACTCCTGACTCAGGGTTGTGAGTTTAAGCCCCACATTGGGTATAGAGCTTGCACAAAAAAAGGAAGAAGAAAAAGAGAAATTAGAAATCCAAATTTTGTATTTCCTTTGACACATGGCTCAGATATTTCTTCCTACTAATTATCTTTACTAATTTAATATCATTATGACTATTCTGATGTTTCATATTTCATCAATGCTTAGCTTATCAATTTATATTTACATTTTTCATGTGCATTATAAATGTTCCTTTGTTCATAGATGTCAACCTAAATCTGTTCCAATTCCTTGAGTAAAAGAATCAAGTCTTTGGAAATTTCTATCCACTACTCATTCCTACATAGAACATAACACACACTCAGAGAGTTGCTACTAAGGAAGTTCCTGTATTAGCTAATATTTAAGTCTAGATGTATGAGAACGGTTTATGAGTGAAAAAAAATTATCTCAAAGCTTTAAGTCAAATTGTTCCTAATAAACTACACTTAGATAATTATTAGAATTTTCTTGGATCAAAAAAAATGCATTTTGCCACCAAGATTGTAAGAAAAGTTACTACCTATGTGCTGTTGATTTGGGACAGTTGATTAGTACCTATGTGCTGTTGAGAAACTGTCAAAAACTGGCATTGGTATCTAAGCAGTGATTGTTGACTCCAGTATATTTGGGAAAATTTTGAAAGCACTGTCTTGCAATGGAAAGAGTGGTTCTGGGAGTAAGGGACTTGTGTTGTATTTTCCATTTTCTCACTATTGAGGTGAAATGTGGAGTATATTAATCTCTTGACCAAATTTTCCTTACCTGAAGAATAAAGATAGTATATATGTCCAACTCATTTCATGAGTGATGAAGATTAAATGTGATACAAGAAGAAGATCATTAAAAGTTTATTGCCAACACATATAGGATTAATAACTTTGAAAAGCACACATTTGAGAGCAAGAATAGCAGGCTTTGTTCTCCTTCTGGGTTTATGCATCAGTCTTGTCACTCAGCAGTTGGTCTGGGTTGTGGTTTAGCTATTTTAAAGGAATCTCAGTCCATAGCACTGCCAGTGCACTCCTTACTGATTAAGTGGCTCTTGAGCTCTGTGGGCTAAGAATTGCTGTTCCATTGTATTCTATCAGTCATTGAGCAGGAATTTAAAAAAAAAAACAAAATGTTAACAGCACAGATCTCCATAGATAGGCTGAGCAAAAAGGGTTGGAAAATGACAGGTTAATCATTTTAGGAATGCCTTAGAAATGTCATTTTGGCCATTACAAAATGCTATAATCCATTTTCAGTGTAAATATGCGTGTGAAGGAGTGTGTGTTTAATCAGCATAATCTTTTATAATGTGTTATAAAATTGAGTCCTATGGTGTGATTAATCTCTAGAATTGACATATGTCCGGGGTGCCTGGGTGGCTCAGTTGGTTAGGCATCTGACTTTAGCTCAGGTCATGATATCACAGTTTGTGGGTTCAAGCCCCTCATCAGGCTCTGTGCTGACAGTTCAGAGCTGGAGCCTGCTTCAGATTCTGTCTCCCTCTCTGTCTGCCCCTCCCCTGCTTGTGCTCTGTCTCTCTTTGTCTCTCAGCAATAAATAAATGTTAAAAAATTTTTTAGAATTGACATATGTCCCATAGAATCAATGTGATTTGGAGATGAGGTATAAAACTTTGTAACTGTGGCTTTAGACTAGCTACAGAGCTATGTAAGCCATGAACTATAAAAAGTCATTTCTAGCAGTGAAGGAACAAACTCAAATAGCCCTTCCCACCTCCTTGTTGCTACTTAATGCTGTCTGAGGATTTCAGTGACAATTCAGAATGAATCAACAGTAGCCCCAACTGGACAACACTTCTAAAGTCAGTCCTTTCCTGCCCCAAACCTACTGTCTTTGATGTGTACAAGACAATTCAAAACCCTGAGTTCAAGAAAAGACAGAACTCTTGTGCAAAGAGAAACCAAATCTGACAACATATTGGAGGTCCCAGTCACTACTGACTAGAGTTAGTGGATTATCCAGTATCCAATGAGATTAGAATGAGATCTTGTGTATATTCTAGTGGTACCCATTCCAGTCTGTATGAGTGGGGACTGCTTACTTTCTTCACTGTAGTCTTAGTGGATTATAATCCACTACCTGATGCCCAGCCACTTTCTGCCCCAGTGCCTAATCCTGATTTCTTTTCATCCAAACTATTGGCCAGAATTTTTCTTAAACTTGAATAGTCCACCCTAGAACCACAACTCTAATCTAAGAGGATACCTACTGCCATACCTTGCAATTAGGCGTAGTTAATTTGGGTACTGATTCCAATTTGGATCCTATCCAAAGCCATTGTATGCCCTTGTACATTGCAAGTAGATCTAACTATTCCTCATTTTTAGTAATTCCAGTGCAATTACCATGTAGATTACTTTTATCTTAACTTGTTTTTTAAATTTACTCCCATTTCCCAGACAACTCTTTTGGTCCTAGCATCTTTGGTATGAAGCATACATAGGAAATAATCTATACGTTATTATTCTTACTGGATAACTTTATACTTAATTGGTTATAGCCAGGATCTGCTCTAAGACCTTCTCTGACTGCTCAGCTCCTAATGATGTGTTACTCCTCTAAGCTCCTTTAGCATCCACCATCTATATCACTCACTTGAGATATAACAAATACTCTATTTAGAATTATTAATCTTCTGTGGTGAAATCTAAGAGCTCTATATTATATGCTTCTATAGTGCAAGTTGTATGCTTCACAGTTCTTTAAGTATCATATTATGCTTTGCAATGTCTTGCTCATTTCATGTATAATAAGTTTGTTGATGGTGGTAATGATGATTGTTTCACTTTTCTCATAAAACTTCTTAATTTATACTTCTACTTTCAATGCGTGCTACCATTACCCGAGTTCTTAATTTGTCTGTTTGCTTCATTTCTTCCTTGCAAGCTAGTGTGGTTTGGATTGCATAATCTTAGTGAAAATTCAAATGACTAACAAAGTTGAAAATGGAAATAATTGGAATTTAGTTTGATTTGGTCAGATATTCTGATCATCTGATTACCCAAATCACATTGGCTACATGACTAATTTCATCATCTTGACAACATCAGCCTTTAAAATGACTCATCTTGGATTGCTGACTTCCATGGCACTGAATAAACATAATTATAACTGCTGGATTTGGGAATGATGTGAGCTCAGACTTTCTTTTGTCATTTAAGTGAAGTCTGCTAACAACACCAAATAAGAAATTTGAGACAATCCAATAATTCTATGTGGTAGGCTAATGGGAGAGAGACAGAGAAACTACAAATGATGATTGTAAGTTCCTTTGTCTTTTCAAAGTATCTTCAAAGATATCACAGTTAACCCAATTGATAATACTGTGATCTACGTGGGACATAAGGAGAAACTGAACAGAGAAGATAATGGAGTTTTCTTAATTTATGTAGCTAATGATTAGAATGGTTAGTACTAGAATTCTTGGCCAAGATGGTTCCAGTTTGACCACACAACCACTGCCACTTTGTCACTAAGCCACAGGAATAAAGATATTTCTAACTTATTATGGTAGGATTTCTATTTTTCTAACCCCATTGCTGATTTAGTCCTTGCCTTAATCTTTCTAAGCAGGGTGAAAAAGAGGGTTGGGCTAGTTTCCTCATTTCCAAAATTATTTCTTAAATCTTCATATCTGCCAAAAGTTTGGACTCCGAGGGATGTTTAAAACCATCTAAACTTTAATTTCAGATATTTCTTTGAAACTTAGCTGTGACATGATTCCTCAGGAGTCCTAGCCACCTGCCAAGTTTGAAGTGCTTTTGTTCAGCTGTTTTTAACTTACTGCTGAGAAAGTTCCTAATTTTAATAAGATGGAAAATTGTAGTTTTTCCATTGCCCTATAACTCCAAAACAACGAAATGAGTGTGCTACATGAAGAAGTAAATAAAAAAGCAAATACAAAACATACAGCACAATTATTGTCAGGATATTTTGATAAATATATTGGGCATTTGGAAAAGTGGCGTACTAGTGTCAGACAAAAGACAAAGACCACAGTCCTCAACCAACCCAAATGATTTACTGAGTTCCAGGAATATATCTAGCCCATATTTGGTCCTCTTTTGGAAATAACATAGGAAGATATTGCCCATGTTTTTTGGGGTGGGGGGCACTAAATCTTCTAATTAGCATAATTAAATTCTTGAGTAAGATATTTTAAATCAGCAAAACAAAACATTCAAACAGCTGAATCATTTTTTGAAGGCATTTTTCAAGTATAGACATTATCTGTGTTAGGATGAAGCAGATGAAATATACACTAATCCAATTTATTGTTGTTTATTAAGTGGCTCTAATAATTGGAGCCAGTATTTGTGAACCTGTATAACCCATCTAACTGTGGAGAGGGACAACAAGTTAATAAATAATTTTCCTCTTTCCTGTCAGTTCCTTTTTTAATTTTGTGAGAGAATAGCCAATTTCAGTCTTGCTGATTAGATTGACATAATTGTTAAGACAGAAAAATTATATCACATAAGCCTGTAGCTATGATCTCAGTTGAAACTGAGGTTTCTATGTAGGTACTAAAGGCTGTCAAAATACCCAAGAGAACAAGATGTTTGAATAAGTGGTTTGCTTTCCTTTCCCATCCATCAACACATTTAAGCCATTTGGTACATGGAGACACTGCCATAGTGATAGACAATTGAGTAATTCTGCCTGATGCTTGTTGGAACACTCTCTCATCCTAAAAAGAAAGCCAAAGCTTTCTGGAGTAATAAGTCACCTTTTTGCTCATCCTCTGAAAACTTGTTCATGTCCCACCTCTGACTCAAGAGAATAGAATATTGTCACCTGTGTGACTGTCTCCTACATTATCACAAATAAATATTGCAAATCACAGACTTTTCTCTAAAAACTGAGAGACATTTATTTTGTAATAATTCAATGATTTTTCCCCTATTATTCAAGATGATTGATGTAGATGTAATCATTCTGTCTCTTAGATATTGGTAAAATAAAGTGACAGTTGTTGGCTGTGCAGTAAGGGACCATCTGCACCAAGATGCTTGGAGGAATTAAAAGGTTGGCATTTTCACAGCATGATGTAAAGGATCACAATTATTCAGTTAGTTTATGAAGGCTATGTCTAAATAAAAACTCCAGGTATAATATTTCATTTTAAATCCTAAATTATGTAGATTGTTTGCCAGAATTAGAAGAGATCAATTTTATAAACATTCAAGTGAGATATTCATGAGGTTTCAGGTGTTTTCATCTCCAGGTGTGCTTAGAATGTCCAGATTAGAATTACTTCTCCCCTTATGCCCAAGCATCTAACTGATATCTGTGCTTTTAGTCTAGGTTAAAGTCTACCTCCTCCAGAGCAACCTGAGCTAGGATTGGGACAGCTTATAATTCTCTTTCTGTTTCATTCTCTTACTCAACAAAAAACATATAATGGACATATTACTTTGTGCCAAGGACTGTGCTAAATGGTAAAAATCAAACAAGCATTTCCATGCTTTCCAAAAGGATAATAGTAATAGTAATAATAATAGTAAATCCATATTAAAATGGTTGTTGAATGAATCTTTTGCCCTAAATTCCAACCTGAATCTATATAATGGGAACTTTTACCAATGTTCCTTTCCTCTCAAGCAATGTTAGAGGTGGGAATATATTTCTCCTGTCCATCCTTCACTCCTACCCAAGGGAAGAAGTCACTAATCTTTATGGGAGCCTGCCATGCTTTAATTCTTGATCAGAGCTAATTGAAGTATCAAATAACACAGCTCAGAGGCAATCTTTGTGCTCTTTTTTCTCACTTCCTCTGAGTCTACTTTCCCTGTCCATCACTGCCATGTTTTTAGAGTTGATGAGTTGATTTCTAAATTAACATTCTAACCATACAAGGTTAAGATCAGAGAACGGTTTAGCTATAGAGAAGGAATATTATCCATTGATAACATTTTACTTCCAAAGAAGCTGGAGCAATATTTAGAAAGTTGTGTTTTACAAAGATAAACTTAATGCAAAATATCTTACCAATTTTAAGTGCATTTGAGAAGGGTTGAAGCAAGCATCATTTAACAGACATGATATGTGAGGAAGGCCTGAAATGAAAGGTTGATTTTGAATAGGTAGAAAGGAAAGAAAGTCAAGACAAAAATAATAAGAGAAAGAGAAATTAAAGAGAAAAAGTACATTGTATTCTTTTTAAAAATTTTTTTTAATGTTTATTTTTGAGAGAGACAGAGCATGAGCAGGGAAGGGGCAGAGAGAGAGGGAGACACAGAATCTGAAGCAGGCTCCAGGCTCGAGCTGTCAGCACAGAGCCCGACACGGGGCTCGAACTCAATGGACTGGGAGATCCTGACCTGAGCCGAAGTCTGATGCCCAACCGACTGAGCCATCCAGGCGTCCCCATTGTATTCTTTATTAAAGTGAAGATCAGGGGCACCTGGGTGGCTAAGTTGGTTAAGCATCTGACCCTTGATTTCAGCTCAGGTCATATATGATCTTAAGCCCCTTGTTGGAATCTGTGCTGACAATGTGGAGACTCTACGGGATTCTCTCTCTCCTCCTCTGTCTGCTTCTCCCCAATGCACATGCACATGTTCACTCTCTCTCAAAATAAATAAATAAACTTTAAAAAAAGTGAAATTTTAAAAAATACATAAAGTAAAGAGCTACACTGCTTTGGGGTAACTTTTTTAACCTTTACTATTTCATATCATTAACATATGTTTATATTTATGCAAATTAAAGGGTTAAAATAAATTAATTTCATTAGTTTATATGTTTGGCTCTTTCAATAAATACATTTCTTTAACAGAGTCATATACCTGCCACCCCCCTCTTCTGTGACCCTTCTTCATTTGCAATAGAGGTATTCAGGTAATTGAAACATCAGACTTGCAAGTTATTGTCTTCCTCTGAAATCTGAAAAGCTACCCTAAATAAAGATTTACTTGTTTGTTCACCTAAACAAAGACCACTTTCTCTTCCACTCACTTAGACTTTTAGATACTCCCTTTCTGTGGTCCCTTTATGGTGTAATTTAAAATGTATCTTTAAAAAATGAAATTTTTCTTTTTTTCAATAGCTCTTGCCCCTCTTTCCTTGATGCCATGAACATTTTTAAGTTGTTCAAAGACAGAATCTGAGGGGGTACCAGTTACTATCCTAACATTTAGAAATATCAGGGCGAGGTTTCCCTGGAAACCACATGAACATAAAAACCATGCAGAGCAGACTTGGTTTCATCTCTAGTTACATTTTCTATTGAAGAGAGAAATCACCCCCACTTATATTTTGTTTTAGAGGTGAGATTCAGGGCAGAAAGCTGTGGAGGCCATTTTATTGGGTTTCAATATCTAGCAGACTAGAGTTATAGTTTCAGGACAGAAAATAAAACTAAATATGGTCTAAACCACATATAAACATGAAAATGAATTAAAAGCCCCACCTTGCCAGGTGACAGCATAGAAGGATGTGCCGGGTGGCCTCCCTTTTCCTGGTAAAGGAGAAGAGAATCATGACTTCTCAAGGGGAGAAGAAAAGATTAATTATCTCACGTTCACCAGGGTGGTCAGTTTGGAAGAAGGTGCCCACCAAGCATCTTTTACTGCTGAGATAATGGAAGAAGCACACTACATATTTATCATATTGCTTTTCCATGAAGTTACTATAATCATAATAAGATAATAATGTCTTTCCGTTAACTCATGTATATTATAAATATAGACTTATTGCACCGTAATTCCTTAGATTTGCTATGTGGTGATGACAAGTCTTTTAAAAAGTTCATATTGTCTAGTCTGAATTTCCCATCACAGAGTCAATTATTCTGTATTGTACGTTATACAGATGTTTCATACAGTGTTTTAGTTAGCATGTGCTTTCATTTAAAAGTGGGACCAATTTTTCCCTTTCATGCATAAAAGTCTTGGACCTAACTCAAATGGATATATTTTTTAAAAAATCAAACTGATAACATGGTAATGCATTAAATTGTGAAGAGTACACAGTAGTTTTTCAAAAGCTTAGACTTTATATTCAGTTTCCTGGAGTACAACAATAACCATTTTTAAAAAGTGAAGAAGAAGAAGAAGAAGAAGAAGAAGAAGAAGAAGAAGAAGAAGAAAACCTGTCTTTACCTCTAGAGAATTCCAGGTTTTTGATAGAGGAAAATGCACATTAAAGAAACACAGGGATAAAGATCATCCCAGTCTGAAATTACTCAGTATCTTTGCTTTACCCAAATTCCCAAGGACTCATGATATAAAAAAAGGCTATGAAAAAGGAAGAAAAGTCAACTAACTACCTCATCTTCTGTAGCCTTACCCACAGAGCAGAAGCCAGTCTTCATCTCAAGCTTCTGCTTCTTCTGGTCCAAAATATGGTCATTTGTTAGCAATTTGGAAAGGAGAAAGTAAGCCAGACGACAGAGGGACAGTGCCCATACTCTGTACTCAGAATGGCTCATTGTTAGTCATATCCTGTGTCATAAGAATTAGGTTATGTTTGTTTCCACTCAAGCTAAGCAGTTTATAATCTACTTAAATATTTCTATGTTTTTTGTTTTATCATCATTTGGCCACATATTTATTATGTTATAATTCTCAAGCTGTTTCCTTATAACATTTAATTAAAAAAATAACAATTATGCATGCAGTTTCTTAATGGATATAGGATCAAATATTGGAAGCTAAAAAATCTCTACTTTTCAGTTTTAAAAATGGGAACAGTGGGTACTAGGATTATTAAATAATTTGCCCTGGAGACCCAAGCTCATCATCATCTGGAGATGATCTGAACCAAAATGGAACACAAGTCTCCTGATCTGCTTTTTGATTATTATGAAAGAATTTCGTAAAAATCGAGTAAATGGAAATTTGAGATCTTAAATGCTCTTATTTAACATTGTGTTATTTACACAATTTACTGGGCAGTGGGCCTGCCTGTTAGTCTTTATTGGAAGAGTGGTTGTTAAATTCTCATTAATCATTGCTTCTGTGACAAATCAGCTACAGTTTAGAGGGACTTGAATGGGGAGGGAACAGCTTTATGAAGTGGTAGCTGAAGTTAACACTAGCCTTGACCTTTCTTTCCTGGGCGACATTTTTGCAGAATTAAAGAATGGGAAAACCCTGTACTACATTTAAAATGCAACATCTGTAGCACAGTTTTATTTTTTCATACATCATTGGTATTTGTTTCTCATGATGATCTACAGTTTCAACAGAGGAAGCTGAAAAGTATGATGGGCTGCAAGTTCGTAACTATGAATCAATGAAACTTCCACTGTGGGAGATTCTATTGTATTAGCAGGAGGGAAGGCTATCAAGTTTTATAGAGATGTGAGAAGTGAAAACAAAACAAATAATGAGCCTTGTGCTGGACATTTGTCTTGTTTTCTACTTGTTTATCACCTCAAGAACAATCTCAGGATTTGGGGGAATTTCCTTCTTTGACAGTGATGCTTGCCCAGTGAAGAAACCTTAAATCTCACTTGCCGGCTTCCTTTAAATCTGTAATGCAGCATTTGAATTCTGCTAATTGGTTGAGGTCTCACAAGACCTTGTTTTGGGACTGAGTCATCAGAGGAAGCATGTACCCAGCAGAATGACATTTTGGTGAGGGCAGCTGTAGAGACCTGTAGTTTCCAGGGCCAACAGCGTAGTTCTGCTGCCACCTTTGTCAGTGTCAGCTTGTGGTCTGTGCCCACCAGCAGGACCTGAAACATCTTTGCTAGAGTCAATCCACAACGAAGCTGAGGGTTGTTCCCAGATACATGGATTCAAAGTGTGACATTCGGGGTGCCTGAGTGACTCAGTCGGTTAAGTGTCTAACTCTTGATTTTGGCTCATGTCATGATCTCAGGTTTGTGAGATTGAGCCCCTGCTTGGGGTTCTCTCTCTCTCTCTCTCTCTCTCTCTCTCTCTCTCTCTGCCCCTGCCCCCACTCACGTGTGTGAGCTCTCTCTCAAAATAAATAAACGTTAAAAAAAAACTTGAACTGTGACATTCTGATCTTTATGTGCTAGTTAACATCCCTTAGTAAATTTCTTTTGTGATTTAACCAGTTAAAATGAGTTTTCTGATTTTCAGTTAAGAACCCTGCTTGACTCAGCTCCTTACTATGTACAGACATTCTGCCAATTATTTTATGTATTTAACATGATTTTATTCCTTACAAGAATCCTACTATAGAGGAATATTATATAGTGAAGCTCAGGGGCATTAAGTATGTTGCCCAAGATCTTTCAGATATTACATAAATGAACAGAGACACTTTAAATACTCTCTTCCTAACCTTATAAAGCATGAGGCCGAGTTTTAATTTAAAAAGAAAAAGGTGTTGGTGATTTACACTGGAATACAAAATGAAAAAGTACTGATGAGCTCTAGAATCTGAACTCAATTCCCTCATATGCCTATGCCTAACGTAAACCAGCTATTCTTACAAAGCAGGGACTGATTTTCATATAGATCTCCACCTCTTCTTAGATTATTTGAAGTGTCCACTTATCCAGCTTCTTACATTTCCAGCCTCAGGTGGGCCTTTCCTTGAGTAGTTTGTCTTTCATTCATCTCCTTCTTTCTTAACTCATATGGCTTCTGTTGTCTGTATGTGATAATCAGATGACATTTAGCCTGTGCTTCCTTACCCCTTCTGTTTGGATTCTCTAGCTCAGAAGTCAACAACTCTTTTTTAAAGGGCCAGATAGTAAGTATGCTGTGCTTTGTGGGCCATATAGTCTCTGTTACAACTATTCAAATATCTAGTTGAAAGCAGCCATACACAAACAGCAAATGAATGAGTATGACTCTTCCAATAAAACTTATTTACAAAAGGGGTGGTCACCAGGGTTAGTTTACAGAATCCTGCTGTAGCCCAATGATTCTCAAATGTTACATCCCACTGGATTGGACAGCCAGTTCTTAGCATTTTTAGTGATTACATATTTTTGCATTGACTTTGTCTCTTTTCTGTTTTATTCCCTCTGTCTCTAAATCCTGCTCTTTTGAATTACTTTCCCAAATATTATACCCATTCACAGATCTTTGTTCATGTCTGTTTTGGCAATAACCCAGACTAATAACATTAGTACCAGGAGTGTGGTTAGAAATTAACTCATGGCATGTAGTATCATATTTATTGACCTTTATCTTTGTGTAATTGTGATAATATGCATGTGGGATGTGAGGCATTGGGTTATATGATAGCCCGGGCCCTTAAACCATTATGGGGAAAACTTCAGTCATATGGATTATGAAATAAATTGGAATTTGTTAACTGCTTTGGAAACCATAACAAAAGAAAATGATAGACTTAGACAACTATCAACCCAAAGCTATGAAAGCAAAGTGTTTCTATTGAAGAGTTACAGAAAGCCCTTCTCCCTATAGTACCTGGTAGAACTTTGCTAAAAATGAGTCCTAGTATTTAATTTTAAGTATGGTAGAGCTGCCAAGGAAACTCAGTGTGCAACCCTGAGGTTCCTTGTGTCAAAGTTGGGGATCTAAAAGGAAAACAGTTGAGCCCTAAAACCTAGGATGAATATAGTTGTTAGATAAGCCTGAGACTCTTAAATTACCAAAGCCCCCTGATTTTCTTATGCCAACAGAAGCATCTCCCTTCCCTTTATAGAGGAGGACAGATTACTGTTGTTAAGTTATCCTTAAATAGTCACCTAAAGCAGGTACCTCTCAAAATGATGCTTGACACCTATAAGATCGACCCCTGTTTCCACTATATTGCCTTCATGCCAAATACCAGGACTCAGTATAACCCAAGTAGGAAGTAGAGTCCCTGCTCTTTGGGGACGTAGCTCCACACTGAATCATTGTAGTCTTGACTAATATATACTAGAGTAATTGGTAAAACATGGATGAAAGTGGATCTCTATAGAGCCTTCCACTGGTTAAGTGGATGGGCAGATATAAGGCTTGGCATGTGAATGTCCTCCATTGTCTTGAGATTCAATATTCTGGCAGGATTTTTTGGTCCTAGTACATTACTAGATGTAACTTTGAAACTGGAACATGATGACTGCTTACGTAGTTAATGAAGTGGAGATGACACAGAAATTGTAAGGCTTAGTATAATGAAGTGGTCAGAAGGCTCAGGGCAATATGTTGTTATGAATTAATTATGTGAGACTGGAGAACCCATCAGCTGACTTAGTTCTCTTGGTGGTTCTCAGGATACTCCTTCCTTTTAGGCAGTAATGAATGTGCTAGTGCAGACATAACTGGAATCTCTGAAAAGCTCTATGTTGGCTGTCATCCAGAGACCAGAATAGGCAGTGGAAGAGGCTGCTATGGACTTGAGATCTCTCATATGGTGCTGCATCCCTGATAACTGGAATACACAGATCTGGAAACCAAAGGACAGAAGCAGGATCATTTTTAGTGACTCACTTAATAGACTTTTTTCTATTTATTTATGTAAACTTAGGCTGTGCTGGTTTATAGATGCTGGATCTTGGGGAAATAATCTTCCAGAGGAATACAAGAAGAGTTCTAAAGAACTTCAAGCTAGAACTATCTTTAGGCTTCTCATGCTAGGAGAAACCAGGACAAAAAAAAATCAAGTTCTTATGTAAGTATATCAGCAATCAATTTTAAGTACTATGAGCAGCTAGTATTATAGCTATATAATGGGAACAGATGATTCACTATGACATTTCTTGGTGTCACCGTTTTTAGTACTAATGATTAATGGGAAGGTGCAGCAACCAAGTCCAATAAAGCAAGACAATTAAGAAATCATGCTTGAAATTCAGATCACCTTCTAAGCAAGCCACTTAGACCAGTTGAAGTGTTGGTAAAGGGTGAGGAGAATTGTAGAATAATTGAGGGAGGGTAGGGATGATAAATACCAATATATCTTCAGGATTAAGTTGCTACAGTGAAGACTGTAGCTTTCTCTACTCATTCTATTATATTGATTATATGAAGAGTTTGTGACTGGCTACCATCTTGAATGTGATACTTTGCTGAATTGAAATTAATGGAGGGTATTGACATATCCGAGTAGTGCATGGCTTTGACTGTGTTGGGCCCCTTTTCTGCACCACTTCAAATCTGATTTAAGCTGTTGTGTCAATAATAAATTCCACATGGTCTTCAAATATCTTCAGATAAGGGCAACTTAAAAGTCTTCAAGTTCTCTTGTTTCTTGACCCAGAGCTTCTCTTATGTGCACTGTAAGACACTCATAGGAATCTACTCATGTGTGTGAACTCATGCATGGACAACCCAGAACTGCAAAGTTGTAAGTATCCTGTATAGTAACTTTTCAATTACAGAAGATGGGAGGTGATGAATAAATGTTTCCTTCTTTGTTTCCCTGCATGAAAAAAATCTCATTCATGTTTCTTAGATTTTTTGGATTCTGTGGGATAGAGCACCCACTACTCATAACTAACTAAACAGTGTACCCACTCATTGACTTTTCCTTTTCCCCTGCTTGACCCCACCATACATAATTTCTGCTTTCTGTATATAATCTCAGGGTCTACTGTGAGAGGAATTTAGGCTATGCAAATCAGAAAGAATACATTTCATCCCAGGATTTCCATGAATGAGTGTTTGATTGCTTAGTCTAGCAATCATCAAATCTGGTGGAGATGAGGAAGTTCCAATCTCTTGGATTCTCCAAAATGTCAAAGATACCTCCTTGAAGGGAATTGCTGACTGTGACCAAAAAAAAAAAAAAAAAAAAAAAAAAAAAAAAAAAAAAGCAAGCCCTGGCAGGGTAAAAGTACTAGAGAAGTCCTGTGTTGAGTTTTTATATTATACATAATGCATCACAAATTCAGATATATGTGTGATGGTTCCACAAAACTGGAGACTAGATGGTACACTTGAAAAGATGATTTATGCTATATTATTTATCTTTGAAAATTTTAGATTTATTAAAGCAAAGTTAACTTTACTTGAATCCTTTGCTGCCTTTCCAGTTAACAGCCAAAGCCAAAGACAGAGCTTGATGGAATCATAATATTACATATTAGTAACTCTAATCATTATTCTAAATGTAGTTTGCTTTTTGTCAATTATAGTTCCTTAGGGGGCAATCCAAACTGCTGTGTAAAGAAGGCTCAGAAGAACAGCACAATTTAAAGTACTACAGTAGCTTTTATGTTGATTGAGTTTTTCATTTTAGGTTTTTTCAAAACATAAACAGTGTTTGACATTAGCTCTTTTTAAATTCTTTTTCAAAATTAGAGCATAAAATATTCCAAGGACTCTTCAAATATGTAACATAACTGACTTGTTTACCAAGAGTAGTGAGTAGTAAAATAGGTTAAAGTCGAAGAATGCTAGGACTGAAGTCTTAACGATAACCTAAATATATCTTCTGTTGGCAGTTAAGTAAAGGCAAAGTGAGATAAAATAATTTGTTAGTTCTTTGACCCGGACCTTTGTGTCTTGACTAAAAAATCAGTCTTTTCCCTTGGGAGATTGGGAAGATTTGGGAAAAATGATAATCTTTTTCTTTTTTTTTCATTTTTTTTAATGTTTACTTTTTTGAGAGAGAGAGAGAGAGACAGAACACGAGCAGGGGAGGGGCAGAGAGAGAGGGAGACACAGAACCTGAAGCAGGCTCTAGACTCTGAGCTGTCAGCACAGAGCCCAACATGGGGTTCGAACTCACAGACCATGAGATCATGACCTGAGTCAAAGTGAGACACTTAACCAACTGATCCATCCAAGTGCCTATTTTTCTTATTTTTTTAAAAAATAATTCTCAGGGGCTTCTGGGTGGCTCAGTTGATTAAGCGTTCAACTTCGGCTCAGGTCGTGATCTCGTGATTTGTGAGTTTGAGCCCTGCATCAGTATCTTGGTTGACAGCTTGGAGCCTGGAGCCTGCTTCAGATTCTGTGTCTTTCTCTCTGCCCCTCTCCTGGTCACATTTTGTCTGTCTCTCTCTCTCAAAAATAACAGTGAATTTTTTTTAGATAATAATTCTCATAGACTTCCTTGTTTGTGCCTTGAAACAGAAAATACTGACATAATAAAATATCAGAAGGTGGAAATGAGAAAGAAGGGTGCAAGGATCCTCAATGTTTTTTTACATGGAAATGTATTTCAGATACCTTGCCAGTGGCTTGCACTGGCCTTAGAGAAGAAACAGATTCTGAGAGACATCCTCTGGAGATAATCTTCTAAGGGATAATCCAGATCTATTCATGGAGATAGAAATAGTCACTCCAATGACATCCCAAGTCTCATTGACTTCCCCTACATGAATCCTCCTATTAATCGTCAGTCTGTCTGACCTTACTAATTGGGTTTCTACTTCCATTTAACTTTCTGTTCTTCTAGATCTGGTGAAAAGGTCTGGATCAGCAATTTTAGTACATAGAGAAACATGCTTCGAGATGAACTTAGAGAAAGTTTCATTCTTCTTTACCTGTGGAAAAGAATCTGAGCATGCAGAAGGTATCCACACCATCTAGATATGTCAATCAAGATAGTGTGGCTTATGTTAAGATAACAAACAACTCTGGAACGTAGTGGTCTGAAACAACAAAAGTGTATGTCTCATCTGGGCTACATGTCCAGTAGAAGTTGCCAGGCAGGGATGGGGGAAGGGGCGCTATGTTCATTGTAGTCACTCAGGCTAACAGAGGCTCCCAGTAAGCATATGCTTCTTTGATCAAAGAGGCTACAAATGGGAACATGATGAAGCGCACTGGTTTTTTTTTTCCCCCAAGAAGTGATACTCTGCCCACTTTCAAGAGGGTAGGACAGGAGAAGCAGAAATATTTTGTAAACAGAGGTAACAACTAGCACAACTCTCTTATGATCTCCCAACCATCACTTATAGGAGAGGATATGTGAACCACCTTAAGTTCTTGCTCCACCTCCTGTGACCCATTGTTCTGAGCTTGCTTCTCTTTTCTAGCTTCTGTCCTCCGTCCTGGAAGTGGAATGGGTCCACAAGTACCTATACATTTGGTATGTCTCTAGCATTCTTTCTAGATTGATTCTTTCTGGGTTGGTGTGATTGAATTTCTAGATACTCCCTGTGGAAGCACAGCTATATGCAGCCAGCAGGCCAACACCACATCACTCTTGAACTCACCCCAGATCACCCAGAATCCAAGTTTATGAATAGCATCTCAGGCTTATGATTGTACAACAGGGTGCTTCTGGGATAGACTGAGAAAGGGAGAGAAATGAGATTGGCCTGAAAAAGACATGAAACAGCAGTCATATAAAGGAAAATACTGGATGGACTGAACTGATTTAGAAACTAGATTTAAGATTGTTAGACAGGGGGCGCCTGGGTGGCTCAGTCAGTCAAGCATCCAACTTCAGCTCAGGTCATGATCTCATGGTTTGTGCATTCAAGCTCCATGTCAGGCTCAATGCTAATGGCTCAGAGCCTAGAGCCTGCTTCAGATTCTGTGTTTCCCTCTCTCTCTGCCCCTACCCCACTCACACTGTGTCTCTCTTTCAAAAATTAAAAACATTAAAAAAAATTTAAAAATGTTAGAAAAGAACTAAAATACCAAGAAAAAATATTTGCTTTATAGTCTGACTACTTATGTGAGAGATAATACACACACACACACACACACACACACACATACACATACATATACACACATATATAGACATATATAAGTATACATAGACATAAACACATAATATAGCTATAAAGAGGCTATTAATTTGAAAAAAGATTTCTAAAAGAGTTGATTAAAATTATGTACATATTTTATTTGAATACTATTATATAAGGGGTCATGGGTTTATAAATTGGGACTAAAGGGTAAAATTATAATTGGAACCCATAGGAATTTGTTATAAAATACCACTCATAACTAAATTCCTACCAGGTCTCACTATATTGGTCAGTAAAGAAAACACTAAAACCCGAGAGTTTGGTTCCAGGTGCTGTTCAATCTCTAATTAGTGGGATAAACCTGGAAAAATTAGTTTGCCCTTCTGGGCCTCATATGCCTCATCATCTAAATAAGAATATTGGACTAAACTATCTGAAAATTTCCTTTCACATATAAATTATAGAACCCTTATCTTCTTAGCATTACATATACTTAAATGGACCTAGGGAGTCAGATCCCAGTAGACTCCCCTTTAACTATTTTACTGACATCTTGGGCATAGCTCCCCATCCTTCTTCCTGCCTAACAGACAGCCCTGTTCAGACATTCTAAGTGTTTGTACAATAGCTTGCAGTACTACTACTATTATTATTCACAAGAGTGTAGACTGTTCTTCATTCCACAGGAATTCCAGGGCCAGCTGCAACTTATTTTAGTCACCACACTGACTTCACACAAAGGAATATATATTATTAAAAAGTGGGTTTGGTAGAAACTCTTAGTTCATGCTAGTTAGAGATGCTGATTCCTAAGATAGCTCTCGGTCAGGCATTAGCCTGATCATGAGAATGGAGATCCTTAGAGTGTGATCAGTAAAGGCAAGCATCTTGAAGGCTTTTACTCCAAAGGTTCTCTGGTTGCTGGGATGTCTGTTTGAAGACCACCAGGCCTGGGCAGAAGACAGCATTCCTGGGCCACACAGGGCCTTCAGTCTGCTGAGTGAGATGATTCTCTGCTCTGGGTCTCCTACTGTAGCAAGTTAAAGAGTTAGAGCAGTGGGTTTCAAGTAAGTTTCTAAGCTTTTGAACTCCCACTTTATAAAATGGGTAAAAATGTAGCTGCCTGTTGTTTCCTCATGAATTATCAGCACCAAGGTCACTAGGAACACTAGGGTAGAATTGAATAGAGGCCTATTCTGCAAAGACACAAATGAATTCCTAAGGTCATTGTCTAAGTTAGACTAACATAGGCTGTTTTTGGTCCCATTAGTTTTCAGGCTTCAGAAAGGATTTTTCTGATTGCTTTAATTGGGAATAGGCAAATAAGCAAGGGTTTAAGCTTAGAGACAAGTTTTGGGACTCATGTAGGAGCAAGAGGAGGATGGTAGTGGTAGAGATTGTGAAATGAGATCATATCCTGGCAATGTTTTAAATTTGGTGAGAACAATATTCTTTAAATTGTTTGAAAATCAAGAATAAGAAAGAGAACAGAGGAAAGTTTAACTTCAAGTATTTTGGCCTAAAAAGTGTAAGAACAGAGTTGCCATTACCCTGTGGTAAAGTGGGTTATATTTTAATATAATTAACATATGTACATATATGTATAAGACATTATTTAATAATGTAGGTTATATATACTTTTATGATTTACATATATATGTGTGTGTATGAATATGTATGTTTTGTATGTATATAGTGGAAGGGGGAGTTTCAAGGAGCTCAAATTTAGGTATTTTGAGATAACTTGTATGTTTGTGAATCTCCTAGTGTTTTCCTATGAATATGTAATGTTACAAATACATTTGTAATCATATTTTACACAACATTTTATAACATTTTTCCTTTGGACGCAGATGAACAGCGAAAATCTTTGTGAAACTACATAATTGGATTTCTGCTGTTTTTTATATCAAGTATCTTCTCCAGGGTTGCTCAAGGAGGTAGGACACTTGGCCTCTAATAAATAATCCAAGGTTGTTACTACTGTAATACACCCAAAAGATCCATACTTTTTATTTACTGAAGCAAACAAGAAAACATGGTATATTGGGACAGATCAAACCCTCTAGGCCAAGATGATGACATATGGTGAACTTTTTTAGAGAGAAAGGCAAGTCTCTGGTGGTGCTACAGAGTGGTGGTACATACAGGTAAAAGTATGGAAAGTATATGGATGGATTTCTCCCCAATTTACACATTCATTTATACTTCCCAAAGCCTAACCTCACAAAGGAGAGGTTTGGTCTCTTGATATATTTCTGGGTTTTGTAAACACAAAATGTGCCTTAAATTAACCCTAGGCCAATTGACCATGGGATTTTGAGGCATACTGCTCTAGACCTATGATTAAATTTGAATGTGGGTCTTTTCATTCTAGTTCAGACAACGCATTACCAAGTTCCCCAGTTGGAACCCCATCATGCATAACCTAGGCCCCTTACATAGTAGAAAACATTAATTTCCCCTGGAGACAACATAGGACAATTTTCTATGAAGGAACTAACTTTTGTATTACTTAAAAAGGTTACTTCTTTGTCCTTTAGGAACAGTAAGTCTGTGACTCCTGAACCATCCTCCACTCCCTTCCCCATTATGTTGCTTAAATGCTCTTGGCTGTTCCCTGCCAGGAGAAATCCTGCCTGCAGTTTCAAGATAAACCACTCTAGCTGAAAAAGTTTTCTCTTTGCTACCCAGAGTTAATGAGTGCCAGGTCCTTCTGCATTCTGTCCTCTCTGTGAACAAAGGTGGCAAAGACAGGATTTACTGATTTGTCCTACTCATACCACATGGTTAACAGTCATTCCTTGGTCATGTTTCTACTTTCTGATTCTAAATGCTTCACTTCTATTCTAACAAGTGCAAATCATTGTGATAGATTAAGTGGAATTGACATCTGGGAGACAAGCAGAAAGTGAAAAGTCCAGGGTATTGGTGAGAGGCTTTGAAGCAAACATCATCAAGACAGTGACTCTTGGAAAGAAGTAGTTCCACAAAAGAGGCAAATGAGCAAAAACAAAGGTGTGAGGTAGTCAAAGAAAAACTTGCTAATTATCCATATTTGTCTCTGGCTGAATGCATATCCAGAGTAACCAGGGCATTGCACTTTGGGGCACAGTTTTCCTGTGATGCCAAGAGTTACAGAGTGTTCTGAACCTCAACCTGATACAGAGCAGTTTTTTCCTATAACACCCAGCCTTCATTTATTAGCCCACAAACAAAGTGACATTTGACTCGGAAGCTCCACAACTGTCAGTTCCAATAGGAGCCAGGGTGACTTTGTCCACTGCTATGGAATGTTCCATGAAGTGACCACACACTCCAGACTCTTACTGACCCATGTCTCACAAGAGCCATCTGCAAAACAAAATTTGCCTGCAAATGAGGAATTGCTTCTGGACAGTATTCCAGGCTCAGGGGGCTTTATAAAATGTGGCATCTGCAGATGAACTCAGAGACTAGAAGCTTATTCAGAGCAAGAAATGGAATTTTATCAGAGTATCTCTGGAGAAAATTACCCACCTTCACTTATTAATACACAGTAGTGATTCTAATGGTGTCCTTTACACACATAACATGTTCTAATAAATATTTAATGCATATGCCAATTAAGAGTCCTTAGATCATCCTATTACATCATGTGCCTTGATACTTGTAGATAGAATCATCGATCTTATATTTTTCTGAAATAATGCAATTATTGTTGGTAACATAATTATTCTTAATTAGCGTGATAGAGCTTTTCTTTTGTAATCATATTTCTCATTATGTTTTCATTTTTAAAATTTGTGTTCCTATTGAAGAATGACTTACTGGCATAGGTCAGGTAAGATTCTAAGACTTAAGTGAAGGTGGCTTATTGAGATATATTGTTAGGGAACAACACTTCTGTGTGTGAGATAAATACGTTGCTCAGTGGGAGAAGTTGAATTGTGATGCAGTCATAGGGCAGCATCAGCCAATGGAATGGGGTTGACACTACAGAGTTGGTCTGATTGAAGAGCCAGGCCTATGTACCCATGCATCAACCAATCACAGAATACAGGCTGCCCCAGGGGAGAAGGCCCAAATTCAGGGAATGCAAAGCAGTCCCATTTGACTGAAGGCAATTTCCAGTGAGCAATGCAGCTGTGAGCCTTTAGCAGCAACCTTCCCAACAGCTGAGGACTGAGCAACTCTCCTCTGAGAAGGGGATCTGGTGAGTTCATAGATGCCCTCTAACTACAGTTCATCCCTTACACTCTGATATACTGAGTTGATAGTCTAAATTCATCTCTCCTGGAAAGAACTGCTGTGGATTCTGGTTGACTTTGTTTCCTGAAAAAATTCACAAAAGGAAGGTTAGCAGGGAAGTATAATTCTGTCACTGTACCTGGCTCTTAAGCCTCTAATTGATACTCATCTCTGTCCTTTATTACCCATTCTAGATTTCCCTCATACTGGCTAGTGTCTCCTCTGGTCTAGGTTGCTTACTGCATAGGATAGTCTAGATCCTCATTACTGAGGCAGCTGAATATCTGGACACAAATGCCTTCAAACCCTAGATTTGTGGGGTGCAACTATAGCAGTGAAAAAGAAACTCGTAGCTTTAAAGATTTATATTACAAAATGAAGAAAAGTCTAAAATAAATTATCTATGATTTCATTGTAAGAAAACATAAAAAGGAGAAAATCAAACTCTAGATCATTAGAGTAAGGAAATAATAAAGACCAGAAGGTAATTTACTGGAATAGAAAATAGGCATACAATAGAGAAAGTCAATGTAACCAAAGATGGTTCTTTTCAAAGATAAACAGAACTTATATTCTTCTATTACTTTAGTAGCTAAGCTACAGAACCAGTAGAATTATATAGTATAATTATTTTTTTTCCAAGAGGAGTTGTCTGGGATATCCTTTCATTAACACTGAATCTTTAAGTAAATGAAAATACCTGAAATTCATTCAAAACTCTCCTTGAAACTATTTTTTTTTAATTATGAAAAGTAGATGCTAATACCACATTTTTTATAGCCCCAAACCACTGGTTTTCTGCCTCCTCAGGTAAGTTTTTATATATGGGAGGTGTTTGGAAATTTTGGTTGCTCTTTCTGAAACTATTAGCATTTCCTGTAGGAGTTTGAAATGTAGGAGGAGTCACTTTTTTTTTTTAAGTTATTTTATTTTTGAGAGAGCGACAAGGGAGGGGCAGAGAGAAAGGGAGACAAACAGGGAGAGAGAATCTTAAGCAGGCTTCGTGCCCAGTGCAGAGCCTGTTCTGGGCTCTGTCTCACAACCATGAGATCTTGACCTGAGCTGAAATCAAGAGTTGGATGCTTAACTGATTGAGCCACCCAGGAACCCCAGGAGTCACTTTTTTTTTACGTCTTTTTTATGTAATGTCTTGGTCACCCAGGATTTAAGTGCCACTCTAAATTATGACTTTCACTACTGACAAAATCATGTGAGGGTATAGACTTAGTTTAAATTAATGTGAAAATAAAAAGAGCTCAGGACAAGTCCCAGAAAAGCCTCTATATGTATTTTTCCCAAACTTCCAACAGTCTGAAATTCTATCATGTATAATCCTCTTTTTCGTTAAGCCTTTATATACACTTAAAATATCTCTAGAATTATTGAATTAAGACACCATTTAAATTCTAACCTTTTAAATTCTAGAAAAGTAAGATGGTTTTTTAAATAGACTACATTTTAGAAGAGTTTTAGATTTGTAGAAAAATTGAGCAGACTGTACAGAGTTCCCATGTATAACCTCCAGCCTATTGTGTGCACCATTTTCCATGTTATTAATACCTTACCTTAGTATGGTACATTTGTTACAATTATTAAACTAATATTCATACATTATTCTTGAATAGAGTCCATAGTTTGTTTGTTTGTTTGTTTTTTCTGTTTCGGGATAGCACATTTTATTTACTATCTATATATGTTGACCTAGATCACCCGGTTGAAGTACGGGTCGTCAGGGTTCTCTGTAGTAAAGTTACAACCCCCCCCTTTCTATTCTGTACTCATTGGAAGGAAATCGCTATGCTCAGCTCACACTTAAGGAGTGGAGAATTATGCTCCCCCTCCTTTATAATCCAGTATACATATAATTTTTTTGGAATTTTTCTACATGGGTGTTTTGTCTCTTCTCCCTTATTTATTGATTTATTCAATCATTTACATTGATATGAAATCATGACTTTATAATTTGGATTATTGTTTACTTCTACTTTATTTTGCTGGTCAAACTGATCCAGCTTTGGACATTGGGAGCTCTTTTTGTTGGCTTCTCTGTTACTTTCCCATAATGACATCATTTTATGTTGTGGTGGTGGTGGTGGTGGTGGTGGGGACGGCACCTCTTTCCTTTTTGGTCCTGTAAGATAGTCTAGGACCATCTTGTATATTTTTACCCCCAGTCTTAAAATCAGCCATTTCTCCAGGGAACTGTGTTTCCTTTTACTGGAGATCTGAGTTTCAAGTGTGCTCATTGCTACTGCGGTGTCCTTTTTAGGCCCTCCCAGCTGAAGATGCAAAGAACTATGAGAGTTTACTAATCCCCGATATCTCGAACTCTAATTTATTACCACAGGAATCATTCTAGCACTTTCACTTGCTTATCTGTACATTTCCATTCAAGCCATGAGAAAGCTGGCTCCAACCGTCTGCAATCTGTTTCTTTAATTATTCAATTCCAGCATAAATGTATAGTAGTACATTTGCTAACCTGTATCCCCATGAGAAGAAGTTTATCAGCTAGAGTACAGTGCTTATGTACAGTTGGTTCCTTTTGCCTTTAGCCTTACAGATTACATTCATCTCTAAAATTATTTAGGTTAGTACCTTTTCCACATCTTCAGTAAGGTTGTTTCATATATATGTATTATAGTCAGATTCTATTGTCACACTTTGCATTCTTTCCTGGGATCCCTGATCTTCTAATTTTTTTTTTTAATTTCTATACATTAAGGCTGAATCTTTGTATTATACAGTATTGGGGTTTTAGCAAGTACATGTTATCTATTCACCGTCAAAGTATCACACAACACTTTCACCATCCCCCAAGTCCTATCTGCTTTTTTGCATTCATCTCTTTCCCTCTCCTCCTGAATACCTGGCAACCGTTGATATTTTCCACTGTCTTTATAGTTTTGCCTTTTCCAGAATACCACATAATTCGAATCATAGAATATGTAGCTTTTTCAGACTTGCTTCATTCACATAAAAATATGCATTAAAGGTTCTTCCAGTTTTTTTGTTTGTTCGTTTGTGGCTTGATAGCCCATTTCTTTATATTGCTGGATTAAATTTCATTGTATAGATATAACAGATTGTTTATGCACTCACCTATTGAAGGGTATTTAGGTTGTTGCCAGTTTTGTGCAGTTATGAATATAAGTGCTATAAACACTCATGTACAGGTTTTTATGTGGACATAGTTTTCAAGTCATTGGATAAATATCTAAGAGCACAATTGTGGGAGCACATGGTAAGACTATATTTATATTTGTAGGAAACTGCCAAACTATCTTCCAAAATGGCTTCATCATTTTACATTTCCATCAGTGAAAATGACAATTTCTCTTGCTCAGAATTCTGGCCAGAATTTAGCATTGTCTTTTTGAGAGGGGTAAGGTTAGCCATTCTAATAGGTGTGTATCTCCTTGTTGCATTATTTGAAAGTCACCAGTGATATATAGTGTTGAACATCTTTCCAAATGTGTATTTACCGTGTATCTTCCTTGGTAAAGTGTCTGTTCACATCTTTTGCCCATTTTTAAAAGATTTTGTTTTTGTTTTTTTTAAACAGCAGGTTTAGGTTTACAAAACAAGTGAGAGAACAGTGACATCACGTATGTATAGCCACCTCCATTAATAATATGTTTGCCAGAATGGTATGTTATTTACCAAGGATGAACCTATGTTGACTGATCATAATCACCCCAAAATTCATAATTTACTTTAGGGTTCACTCTTTTTTTGCTCATTTTTAAATCAGGTTGCTTGTGCTTTTGTTGTCAAGTTTTAGAAATATGTGCATAGTTTGGATACAAGTACTTTGTCACATATGTGTTTTGCAAATATTTTCTCCCAAATTGTTAATTGCTGTTACATTGGAAAGCCATTGCCTTTTGTATATTAACATTTTATTGTGCATCCTTGTTAAAAATTGCTACTTTCAGAGATTTTTTAATGGGATTTTCTATATAGATAATCATGTCATGCACACAAAGACATTTCTTTCTTTCAATCTATATATGTTTCATTTATTTCTCTTATCTTATTGTACTAGCTAGGACTTCTAGTACAAGTTTAAATAGAAGTGGTGGAAGTGATCATCCTTACCTAGTTCTCAATTTTAGGAGAAAGCATCTAGTTTTTTGTCATCAAATATGTTATTTTTGGGTTATTACAGATGTTATCAAGCCACAAAAGGCCCCTCTATTCCTAGTTTGCTGAGAGTTTTTATCATTAATGGTATTAAATTTTGCTGAATGCTTTTTCTGCATCTATTGATATAATGATTTTTCATTATTAGCATGCTGATATGATTGATTAAATTAATTGACTTTTGAATAAGGATTGTAGAAGCAATCCTTATCTGGAGCTGATTTCACTAGTCACGACATACAATTCCTTTTATACATTTTTGGGTACATATGTTTTGTTGATGATTTTTGCATCTATATTCTGGGGAGATACTGGTTTGTAGCTTTCCTTTGTTGTAGTATCTTTAACTGGTTTTGGTATTACAGTAAAACTGACCTCGTAGAATGAGTTAAAAAATGTTCTCTCTGTTTCTATCTTATGGAATAGAAGAAAATATAGAGACTTTATAACACTTCTTCCTAAAATATTTGGTAGAATTCACAAATGAAATCATATGACACTAGTGTTTCCCCTTTTGCAAGGTTATTAATTATTGATTCAATTCCTTTAATTAATATAGAGGTATTCAGATTATCTATTTTGTTGTTGTTGCTGCTGCTGCTGCTAAGTCTTGGTAATTGGTGTCTTTCAAGGAATGCATCTATGTTACCCAATTTGTGGGGGAGATAGTTGTTATTAATCTTTCAGTGTTTGTGGAATCAATAGTCGTGACCTCTCATTTGTTTCTGATGTTAATAATTTTATCATCTCTGTTGTTTTCTTGTTTAGCCTGGCTAGAAGTATTCTATAAATATCATTAGATACAGTTGACTGATGGTAGTGTTCAGTTCAACTATATCTTCACTGATTTTCTGCCTACTGTATCTATAAATGACTATAAGAGGGGTATAGGGATATTCTGTTGAGGCATAACTGAGGGTCCAACCTCAAACCTATCAGAATTTCTGGAGTGGGAATGCCAGGATATATGTATTTTTTAAAATACTATAATTTGTTCCCTAATGGGTTGCATAGGTGGGGTAGCAAACTACTCCATGAGAATTAATTTTTTATACATTTCTTCTTGAAAATGAAGGAGAATTTAATTTTACAAGTAATAAAACTTTGGTATCAGAGCATAACACGTTCCCTTAGAAGGTCAAGCTTAGAATGTACAATGCCTGGGAACCATGGGCAGCCAAAGGACACATGTAGATATGTGTGTTGCATGACTTAAAAATCCCATGTATTGTCTTGACATCTTTGGGTATCATGAGGTCACAAAACTTAAGTCTTGAATTTTCCTGTACTCACCAGATATCACCCCCACCCATTGGGAAAGACTTTCTACCCAGCTGTCATCTAGCCAAGTGCTCCATCCCTGGTTACTACAGAGCTTCCACCCTCTGTGGGAGCGCAGTCTTTTCCTGTCTCAGGCTGTAAATATATGTGACTGATAAACTGATGACACTCTAATCTGTCCAGTGTTGGGTGTCATATGTTAAGCCATCTCACGTTGTTCTGGGTTGAGGGTCCCTCATTCACCAATGAGGTAAATGGGGTGATTAGAATTACATGGAGTATCTAAAAGAAAGGGGAAAGGGAAAAGGAAAGGAGAACTGTAGAAAGACTATTTTTTAATCCCAAGTAATTTCAGTTATGGTATAATTAACTTTACAATTTTTCAAATTAAAAAACTGACCCAGCTTTATATATATATGTATGTGTGCACACATACACACACACACACACACACACACACACACACACACACACTCTTTTCTACAAATTGCATGCTTTTATTATAAACAAAGTCCTTAATGATGTCCATAAGCATTTTCCCTTTAAATGAAGCAGTTTAAGAAATGGAAGTAGACAGCTGTCAGTTTGTATAGCCACAGTGAATTTTTTTTCTGAAGACATTGTTTCTTCAGTATTAACTCTTTAATCTTAGAACATTGAATCAGAACTGTGAGCAGTCTGTCCTGCTGGTTCTACTGAATTCCCCTTAAACCAACAATCACTAAATGCATGCCAAACTGAATAGAAGTACTTCTCTTGTTAAATAAAACCAATAGGGGGCCTGATGCAAGGAATGCTTGGCTAGGTAAGCAGGCTGAACATGCTGAGCAGCAGTTTAGAGGCACTCTGCTCGGGTTTTTGTTTGTTTGTTTTGTTTTGTTTTGTTTTTTGTTTTTTTGCTTTATGTGTTTGCTATTGTTTTCAGAAAACACAGCCTCTGAAGTCCAGGGTTGTGCTAATCATTCAGGTCCTTTAAAAATCACAGTTGCTTCACCCAAAGGCACTGTCTTTATGGAATTGAAGAATCTTTAGATTGATGCAGTCTTGATATAAAATGCCTTTTTTAGATAAAAAAATAAACAAATATTAAATTTATAATGTTTTTTCCTTCTTTTCTTTTTTTTTAATGTTTATTTAATTTGAGAGAGAGACAAAGAGAGAGAAGGAGGGGAAAGAGAGGGAAACTGAGTCACCCAGGTGTCCCTTCCTTCTTTTTTTTAAATTTATTTATTTATTTAGAGAGAGAGAGCACGAGCATGAGCATGTGAATGGGGGAGGGGCAGAGAGAGAGAGGGAAAGAGAGAACAGGCTTCCCCCTCTGTTAGTGCAGAGTCTGAGCTGGGTTCAAACTCACAAATCTTGATATCATGAGCTCAGCCAAAATCAAGAGTCAGACGCCTAAATGATTGAGCCACCCAGGCACTCCATGTTTTTTCCTTCTATTTGATAAAAAATGAAGAGAAATGACACCAATTAGAACATTCTGTCCTTTTTTCATAATGTGCGCCCTCTTTTCATGTAAGATTTTGGTCAATAGCTTTTTTTAATAAAAGAAGAGAGGAGGAAGAAAGGTGAGAAGTGTAATGGAGCTCTTCTGAATAAATGAGAACGTGATGAGGCTTATACTCGCTGTTATCTTTTTAGCACCCTCCTGAAACTCTTATTCATCCTCATTCCTCAGAAGTAACCCATCCTGTGTCCTCCTGTAATGCTGTATTTAAATCTCCTCTGAAAGCTTATATTAGAATGAAATAGAAGGAGTTACCCACATATCATTTTTTCTGATTTTTTGTGTGCCCATCTTTATATTCCTAGGATAGTGGTTGGCTCTAGGTAGATACTCAAAAATACTAATTGAATTTAGTGTGCTGTTTGCATTGTTAGTTACTGCCAGTGAGGTTCAGGGATTCTCCTATCTTCCTTATCTTCCAATAACCAAGAGTGATTATGTTCATTTGTTCATTTGCATCTTCAGCTACTGCCCCACTGAGATCACAGGACCAATAGTGATAGTACCTCAGAAAAAAACTTAAAGGCCATTGGTCTCAAATGGAAGTAATCTTCCCTGATCTGAAGGGGAGAGAACAAAAAGAGCATTATCTCTGCAAATCACCATGATAGCAAATAGTTCAGTGCCTCAGTCACCTTTTGAGTTTAGAACCTGCCCTCAACTTGGCCCCTGACTTGTATGTGACTTTTGGAACAACTGGATACAAACTGATCTTATCACCCATTGTTTTTGGTCCCCACACACCCTACAAATCCAGTTGGATATCTTTCTCCTTGATAAATCACTCTCTGGGCTGTGGTTGGAGATTTCAAATCAATGACAGTAGAGTTGGCTTGTTGGATTGAATCATTTGTGTCAAAACCAGCAGCTGTGTCACTTCCCAGCAGTTTCCCTTTTCAAGTCCTTCCCTCCTGTTTCTTTTAACTGTATCAGTAATCGGTAATGTCTTGCTGAGTTCTATTACCTTTTTGCTTAATTTTCCAATTTTCTCCTCCCTAATTGCGTCTAGGCATGCTTTGCATCCAATAGTCTTCAGTTCCTGGGACCCTATTCTTAACCAGGGAAAGTTTTTAAAATCCATGAACATGCCTTGAGGGGCTGTTATGGTTGAACTCACTTACCCCATTCAAATTTAAAATGGGCCTCTCAGGAACTGGGAAGGAAGCTAGCCTATCATGGAGGACAAGAGAACTTGTAAAAGCTAGTGAGATTTCAGATACAGGTACCACAAATCAGTCCTACCTAATGGTTCCTATCTGAAACACCCCCCATTAGAGCTTTATACATCAGCTTTACAAAGCTTTTCCACCTGTTGGAATACTGTTTGCACTGGTTTTGATCAGTTATACCTCAGTGTGAATGTCTTTAAACATAGCATTTTCCCAAAGCAGAATTTAATAGTGGAGAGGGACTATTTCTTACAGGTAGCTGTATACCTGAGGTATTTGGGGAAGGTTCCCCAGAGATGAGATAAATAGAGCAGAAAGGGATAGCTGGGAACTCTGGAAAATAAAACTCAATGTTTTTAGAAAGAATGGCCATGTATCTTCATGTTGTTTAACTTCTCTATCTTGGTCCTTCTTGGGAACAATGGCAATGCCTAAGACTAACGAAATTAATTTTCACTTAGTGAATCATTTTCAAGAATGGAACGGATTCGGGGCACCTGGGTGGCGCAGTCGGTTAAGCGTCCGACTTCAGCCAGGTCACGATCTCGCGGTCCGTGAGTTCGAGCCCCGCATCAGGCTCTGGGCTGATGGCTCGGAGCCTGGAGCCTATTTCTGATTCTGTGTCTCCCTCTCTCTCTGCCCCTCCCCCGTTCATGCTCTGTCTCTCTCTGTCCCAAAAATAAATAAAACACGTTGAAAAAAAATTAAAAAAAAAAAAAGAATGGAACGGGTTCTCTGAAAATTACCCTGGAAGTCTTAAGAACTGTAGAGCTTTCTGCTTGTATCTTACCTGAGGTAGCATAATCTAGACATTTGGGATTTCAAGAAGCCAATGCTTTCAAAAGGCAAAAAATGTCGCTGTCTTATTTCTGTACTGCTCTATACAAATAACTTACTTCACATTCTCTTTTCCTCAGTGTAGCATTGTTGGTGCATTGGCTGCCTTTCACTGAGGTCAATCTTTCTCAGTCTATCCAAGGGTTTTAATTCTTTACCTTAGAGATTAAGCAATTATTTGATTTGAAGAACCTTCATAAGGATTTTTAACCCAAATCTGTTAACCCTAGAAGCAAGCATTTATGTTTTTTTAATCCAATAAAAATCCCTCTAAATCAATATCTAAATGACTCAAAAAATCCTTGCCATCATTAGTCACTGAGGTTTTTTGTGTTTCCCCTTATAAGATTTAACTGGTTCTTATTCTTTGACATTTTCGAAGCAAAAACAGCCTTTTTGAATTCATTAGTGAGGTCCTTATCTGGGTACTTCCCTCCTGTGAATTCAGGCCCTTCATAGTTCAACATTCTCTAGCACATAATTGCAAGCTCTATATCTCTCCCCTCTGATTGTGACTTTAAAAAATTGCCTCTGTTCATTACCTGCTTTTTTTTCCATAAGGCCTGTGAGAGTCCTCTAATTTTTGAAGCTTTGCTGGATCCCAGGCCACCATTAGAAAGCAGAAAATGGGAGAGTATTTGTCTCTTACTATGAGAAAGTAGCTTAAAGCACCCGCTCTTCAAATGTCCTTTTGTCTTTAATTTCCGACCTCCAACCCAACACATAAGCACTGGGAGATCTCGATAGGGCATCCAAGTGTTCTACTCCGAAGCAATTAGACAAGGTCATGAGATTCCCTTTGGCTTTCTTCTCCATACTTCTCCCTGGCTTATGCAGCATATAGAGCAAGTGGGGAACACTGGAGAGATCTTCAAGGAGAGAACCTCTCCTCTGCAAACAAAACATTTACTGTGTTTTATTTTAAAATAATTTACTGGTTATAATTTAGGTTTGCCTAACATGCTAAATCATTCTCCTCATGTGGTCCAAGAAATAATACCTAATTGAGAATCCAAAGAATTACAAAGGGGAAATCTTATTTTTGATAAAGAAAATTTTAATATCATAGTCTATTTACTCAAAAACTATGTCTGAGAACCAATTATGCAGAAATCTATTTGCTCAGCAAGGAGGCCTATTTAATACAGATTATTGGCTACAAAGAGGAACTAAGGGATTGAGAATATGGTGCTATAACTCCTTCTGGGGCATCCATATCAGCAGTCTCCAGACTATAAGAAAGATAGATTCAAAACAAAACAACAAAACAAAAACAAAGTCACTGGCACCTAGCAGTGAGAAGCTGAGAGCCAGGCTGGGGTGTTCTGAATTGAGCACAGACAAAACCAAACTTTCACAGAATACAAGCAATACTGAGACAAAGTCATGTATAACCCTGAAGGAACATGACAGTGGCATGGAGACTCTGTGATGAAACTAGATGAAAGGACACCATAGAACAAAAAAATAACTGAACACCCCCTCTTCCAGCTAATGTGAGTGACTAGTATTTCTTCATCAGTAACAATTTTATCCTCCTCCCACCTGTGACTTCAGGGTGCCAAGAAAACCAATCACAAAATTGCCTGTGCTTCCTGACAGTGCCCAATCCAGAACTGACCACTGTTTCCCATCAGCCCTCCTAAAATCTCCTTGTACATGTTCTGGTCCTATAATAAGCACCTCCTAACCGCCTATTACGAAGTTGCTCAAAACTCCCCTTGTGTGCACTTTGCTTTGCTGCTAACTCTGTTGAGTGCAGGTCTGTTTCCAGTGGTCATTGACTGATATGTTTCAATACATAACACTTTTCACAAATGATTAACTAAAGAGAATTTGTCTAAATATTCTTAAAACTAATATATTTTAAAATAGCATTCATTGACTTCTTTTTCTTGATTAGAAAGGTTAAGCATGACCATTGTAGGAAAGTTGGAAAACACATAAATACATAATTTTTATAAATACCTTTCATATGCCAAAACTACCACTACTGCCAGAACTATTAATGCCATCAGAGCACTTATGATGCACAGAGCATTTAGGACATCAAGAAACAATTGGCATGTAAAATAGGGTTTTTATCCTCATTTAAAATTAGGAATCTGAAGCCAAGAATGTTTATGGACTTACTAAGTGGCAGAGCTGGCATTTAAGCTTCTTTGTGGTTTGACAAATTCATGTTTTCATTTTGTTTTTTACCATGTTTTACAATCATTAACTATTAGTTTTCCAAAGCTACCATAACAACATATCACAGTCTGAGTGTCTTAACAGAAATTGATTGGCTCACAACTTTAGAGGCTAGAAGTCTGCAGTTAAGGTGTCAGTAAGTTAGTGTCTCATGAGGCCTCTCTCCTGGCCTTGTAGATAGATGGCTGCCTTTTCCCTGTGATTTCATAGTCATCTCTCTAATTATCTTTTTTCCGGATTTAGGGCCCTCCCATGTGATCTAAATTTACCTTAATTACTTCTTTAAAGATGCTTTCTCCAGATATAGTCATATTCTGAGGTACCAGGAATTGGGACTTCAACATATGTATTTAAAGGAGGCACAATTAAGCCCATAACATTAACATATGGTTACATTTCCTTCCTTACTCTTTTTTTTAATTGCTTTTATTTTTTAATAGTCACCATGCTATACATTACATTTCCAGAAATTACTTATATGATAACTAGAAATTTGTACCTTTTGACCACTGTCACCCATTTCTTCGACCCTTTTCCCCCACTCCAGTGTCTAGCAACCACCAATATATTCTGTTCCTGTGAGCTTTTGTTTTTGTTTTAGATTTTAAATTTAAGCAAGATCATACAGTATTTCTCTTTCTCTGTCTGACTTATTTCACTTAGCATAATGCCCTTAAGATCCGTCCACACTGTCACAAACAGCAGGATTTTCTTCTTTTTTATGACTAAATAATATCCTACATCCTCTTTATCCATTCATCTAATGATGGACACATTGGTTGTTAATATATCTTGGCTGTTGTAAATAATGCTACCATAAACATAGGGGTGCTGATATATTGAAGACATTTATAGGCTAATATCTTAGGTTACTGCTGCCTGATGTAACATAACATTTGGAACAATAGACTAACCAGAAAGTTTGAGAAGAAAGGCTGGGAATGAGATAAATTCTTAAGGGTTTTGAAAAGTCAGCATATTCCTGGGAATCTAGAAGGCCTCACCCATGTTTAGCGCTGTATGTATGCTCAGAAAATATACAAGATCTCATTTTCTGCCAACCTTGAGGCTTAAAGGAAGCAGGAAGCAAAAGGTAACACAGAGTTGTGAACTGAGTTACCGATTATTGAACACATGCCCCAAACACAGAAACAGAGCCCATTGGCAAAGACTGGAAGATTTGTTTGCTTGCAGTCATTTAAAGAAATGTTTGTCCAGTCATTAGCTAACCACCAAGCAAATAGAAGAGAGACTTCAGCAGACAACAAAAAATATAAACTTTATCGGATATGTTCAGAAGAGTCCATAAACAAACTACAGTAAGCACAAACAACATATCTTAGGAGAAAGAATCTAATTTTCTTTTTTCTTCTTTTACATTTTATTTATTTTTGAGAGAGAGACAGAGCATAAGTGGAGGAGAGGCAGAGAGAGAGGGAGACACAGAATCCAAAGCAGGCTCCAGGCTCTGAGCTGTCAGCACAGAGCCCAACGCGGGACTTGAACTCACAAACTGTGAGATCATGACCTGAGCCAAAGTCAGACGCTTAACCAACTGAGCCACACAGGTGCCCTGAAAGAATCTAATTTTCAAAATTTCCTCATTAGTCAAAATGTCCAGCTATTCAACAAAAATTTAACAAGTCATGCAGGGTGCATTTATGTTTCTTTAACAAAAATATGGCCATACACAGGAAACCAGTTAAATCAGTAGAAATGGCACCTGAGAAAATCAGACTTGCTGACTGAGAATCTTGGGAATTGACATTCAAGAATCTACATTTTTAATGACTTTCCTAGATGATCTAGGCCATTTGCAAATGATGGCAATTTGGTTTCTTTCTTTATATCTGTATAACTTCTAACTGTCTTCTTGTTATGTTACATTGGCAAAAACATTGCTCACTGAATATGATCAATATAATACTGGTAGGCATCTTTTAGTATTTGTTATTTTAAAGAAAATGCTTTACCTCTGACTTTGGCTCAGGTTATCATCTCCTGGTTCGTGGGCTCGAATCATTCATCAGGCTCTGTGCTGACAGCTGGGAGCCTGGAGCCCCCTTCAGATTCTATGCCTCCCGCTGTCTGCCCCTTGCCCATTCATATTCTGTCTCTCTCTCTCTCTCAAAAATAAACATTAAAAAAAAATGCTTTAGGGAGGCGTCAACATGGCCGAGAAGTAGGGAGACCTTAAGTTCCTTTGTTCCTCTAACAAAGCATTATTGAAGTCAGAAGTCTTGGAATTCCAGGAATACAGGCTACAGAGTGACAGAAACATCTTTAGGGTCTAGGGGCCCTCAGGGACAACTTGGTGGGCCATGGACATTTTTAATCTATTCTTTTACACCTCTTTTGTATCTCCTTTATTTCTCTCTCTCTCTCTCTCTCTCTCTCTCTCTCTCTGGATTAAGCCATATAGTTTCTCTGATTCTCTGCCTGGTCAATTTTTTTTTTCTTTTCTTTTTTCCCACCCCTGTCATTTCTCTCTTTGTATGGGATAAGGCTTCTTACAATACCACCACCTTTTTAATTTTTTTCCAGTTTTACTTCAACAAACAAATCAAAACACACCTAGTGGAGCATCCAAACCACCACTAGAGTAAGGAGATAAAGCAACTAGAGTTACAACAACAGAGAGCACACAACACACTCCAAAAACACCTCCCGAAGGCCCAGACCCTAGACAGTGTATGACCCCTTTGTAATACAGTAGTGCTCTCAGGTGCAGGACACATAACAATAGCCAGAATGGTGAAATGGAAGAATTCTCCTCAGAAGAAATTCCAGGAAGAAATGACAGCTAGAGAATTTCTCAAAACAGATATAAACAATATATCTGATCAAGAATTTAGAATAATAGTCATAAGATTAATAGCTGGGCTTGAAAAAAACATAGAAGACAGCAGAGAGTCTATTGCTGCAGAGACCAAGGAACTAATAGTCACAACAAATTAAGAAATGTTGCAAATGAGATGCAAAACAAACTAGATGCAGTGACAGCAACGATGGAGGAAGCAGAGGGGAAAATAAGTGAAATAGAAGATAAAATTATGGAAAATGATGAAGCTGAGGAAAAAAAAATACTAGAGCATGAGGGGAGAATTAGAAAAATACATGATTCAATGAAACATAATAATAGCCATATCAAAGGAGTTCCAGAAGAAGAAGAGAGAATGGCACAGAAGGTTTGCTTGAACAAATTATAGGTGAGAACTTCCCTAATCTGGGGAAGGAAGCAGACATCCAAATTGAGGAGGTACAGAGAACTCTCTTCATATTCAACAAGAATAGGTCTTCACAGCATATCATAGTGAGACTGGAAAAATACAAAGATAAAGAGAGAATTCTGAAAGCATCTAGGTACAAACGGGCCTCAACCTACAAAGGTAGACACAGGTAGTAGCAGACATGTCCACTGAAACATGGCAGGCCAGAAGGGAGTGGCAGAAAATATTCAATGTGCTGAATAGGAAAAGTATGGAGCCAAGAATTCTTTATCCAGCAAGGCTGTCATTCAGAATAGAAGGAGAGATAAAGACTTTCCCATATAGATAAATACTGAAGGAATTCATGACCACTAAGCCAGCCTTGTGGGAGATCCTAAGGGGGACTCTGTGAGTGGAATGCTGCAAAGACTACAAAGGAGCAGAGACATTACCACAAGCATAAAACCTATAGATAACACAATATGTGCCATTGTATTATCTTTCAATAATAAATTTCAATAATAACTCTGTAAATGGACTAAATACCCCAATCAAAACACACAGGGTATCAAAATGGAATAAAAAAAAAAAACAAGATCCATCTATATGTTGCCTACAAGAGACTCATTTTAGACCCGAGGACACCTGCAGATTGAAAGTGAGGGGATGGAGAACCATCTATCAGGCTACTGGAAGTCAAAAGAAAGCTGTGTAGCCATACTTATATCAGAAAAACTAGATTTTAAACTAAAGGCTATAACAGGAGATGAAGAAAGGCCTTATGGGTCTATCCATCAAGAAGAGCTAACAATTGTAAATGTTTATGCCCCCACTTGGAGAAACCAAACATATAAATCAACTAATCACAAACATAAGCTGTCTTATTGCTAAAAATATGGTAATTGCAAGGGACTTTAATACTCCACTTACAACAATGGACAGATGATGTAGGCAAAAAATCAAAAAAGAAACAATTATCTTGAATGATACACTGGACCAGATGGACTTGACAGATATATTCAGAACTTTTCATCCAAAAGCAGCAGAATACACATTCTTCTTGAGTGTACATGGAACATTCTCCAAGGTAGATCACATACTGGGTCACAAAACAGCCATCAATAAATATAAAAGAATGGAAATCATACCATGAATACTTTCAGATCACAACACTATAAAACTTGAAATCAACCACAAGACAAAATTTGGAAAGCCTCCAAAAGCATGGAGGTTAAAGAACATCCTACTAAAGAATGAATGGGTCAACCAGGCAATTAAAGAAAAAATTTTTTAAAATATATGGAAACGGGGCGCCTGGGTGGCGCAGTCGGTTGGGCGTCCGACTTCAGCCAGGTCACAATCTCACGGTCTGTGAGTTCGAGCCCCGCGTCGGGCTCTGGGCTGATGGCTCAGAGCCTGGAGCCTGTTTCCGATTCTGTGTCTCCCTCTCTCTCTGCCCCTCGCCCGTTCATGCTCTGTCTCTCTCTGCCCCAAAAATAAATAAACGTTGAAAAAAAATTTTTTTTAAAAATAAATAAAATATATGGAAGCAAATGAAAGTGAAAACACAACAATCAAAACCCTTTGGGACTCAGCAAAGGCAGTTCTAAGAGGAAATTACATTGTAATCCAGGCCTACCTAAAGAAACAAGGAAAATCCCAAATATAAAACCTAACTGCACACCTAAAGGAACTAGAAGCAGAACAGCTTTAAAGCAGCAGAAGAAGAGAAATAATAAAGAATAGAGCAGAAATAAACAATATAGAATCCAAAAAACAAAACAAAACAGTAGAACATATCAATGAATCTAAGAGCTGGTGTTTTCAAAGAATAAACAATATTGATTAACCATTAGCCAGATTTCTCGAAAAGAAAAGAGAGAAAACTCAAATAGATAAAATCATAACTGAAAGAGGAGAGATCACAACCAACACCACAGAAATACAAACAATTATTAGAGAATACTGTGAAACATTATATGCCAACAATTGGATAACCTGGAAGAAATGGACAAATTCCTAGGCACCCACACAGTACCAAAACTTAAATGGGAAGAAATAGAAAATTTGGAAAGACCCATAACAAGCAAAGAAATTGAATCAGTTATCAAAAATTCCCCCAAAATAAGAGTCCTGGGCTCGATGGCTTCCCACGGGAATTCTACCAGACATTTAAAACATCATTAATACCTAACTTATCCTTCTCAAGCTGTTCCAAAAAATAGAAATGGAAGGAAAGCTTCCAGACTCCTGGGAAGCCAGCATTACCTTGATTCCCAAACCAGACAGAGATCCCACTAAAAAAGAGAATTATAGGCAAATATTCCTGATGAACATGGATGCAAAAATTCTCAGCAAGATACTAGCAAATCGATTCAACAGTATATTAAAAGAATTATTCACCATGATCAAGTGGGATTCATTCCTGGGCTGCAGGGCTGGTTCAATATTCACAAATCAATCAATGTGATACATCACATTAACAGAAGAAAAGGTAAGAACCATGTGATCCTGTCAATAGATGCAGAAAAAGCATTTGACAAAGTACAGTATACTTTCTTTTTTTTAAGTTTTTTAAAGATTTATTT
The DNA here is from genome assembly GCF_022837055.1 of Prionailurus viverrinus. Lineage (NCBI taxonomy): Eukaryota > Metazoa > Chordata > Mammalia > Carnivora > Felidae > Prionailurus > Prionailurus viverrinus. The sequence goes on along the minus strand of NC_062572.1, from coordinate 65,578,261 downwards.
ATTTTTGAGAGAGAGAGAGAGAAAGACAGCACGAGTGGTGGAGGGACAGAAAGAGAGGGAGACACAGAATCTGAAGCAGGCTCCAGGCTCTGAGTTGTCAGCACAGAGCCTGATGCGGGGCTCAAACTCATGGACCATGAGATCATGACCTGAGCCAAAGTCAGATACCTCACCAACTGAGCCACCTAGGCACCCCTTTCTTAATAAAAACCCTCAAGAAAGTCGGGATGAAAGGAACATACCTTATCATCATGAAAGCTGTATATGAAAAACCCACTACTATCATCCTCAATGGGGAAAAACTGGTGGCTTTCCCCAAGAACAAAAATGTGAAAAGAATGTCCATTGTCACCACAAAAAACAAAATGAAATAAAAGGCATTCACATTGGCAAAGAAGAAGTCAAATTTTCACTTTTCACAGATGACATGATACTTTATATGGAAAACCTAAAAGACTCCACCAAAAAGCCACTAGAACTGATAACATGAATTCAGCAAAGTCGCAGGATACAGAATTAATGTCCAGAAATCAGTTGCATTTCCATACACCAATAATGAAGCAATAGAAAGAGATATCAAGGAATATATCCCATTTACAACTGCACCAAGAACTGTAAAATACATGAAAATAAAACTAACCAAAGTAAAAGATCTGTATGCTGAAATAAATTGAAGAAGACACAAAGAAATGGAAAAACATTCCATGCTTATGGATTGGAAGAACAAATATTGTTAAAATGTCAATACTACCCAAAGAAATCTACACATTCAATGCAGTACCAATAAAAATTGCACCAGCATTCTTCTCAGAGCTAGAACAAACAATTATAAAATTTGTATGTGGAACTGCAAAAGACCCCCAAATAGCCAAAGTAATGTTGAAAAAGAAAACCAAAGCGGGACACATTACAATCCTGGACGTTAACCTCTACAACAAAGCTGTAATCATCAAGAGAATGTGGTATTGGCACAAAAACAGACACACAGAGCAATAGAATAGAGAACCAGAATTAGACCCAAAAATGTATGGCCAACTAATCTTCGACAAAACAGGAAAGAATATCCAGTGGAAAAAAGACAGTGTTTTTAGCAAATGGTGCTGGGAGAAGTGGACAGCAATATACAGAAGAATGAAACTGGACCACTTTCTTCCACCACACACAAAAATAAACTCAAAATGGATGAAAGACCTAACTGTGAGACAGGAAACAATCAAAACCCTAGAGGAGAAAACAGGAAACAACCTCTGACCTCAGCTACAGCAACTGTTTAATCAACACGTCTCCGAAGGCAAGGGAAATAAAAGCAAAAATGAACTATTGGGACCTCATCAAGATAAAAAGCTTCTGCTCTGCAAAGGAAACAATCAACAAAACTAAAAGGCAACTGACAGAATGGGAAAAGACATTTACAAATGACATGTCGGATTAAAGGGTTAGTATCCAAAGTCTATAAAGAACTTAACCAAATTCAATACCCGAAAAACAAATAATCCAGTGAAGAAATGGGCAGAAGACACAAATACACTCCTTCAAAGAAGACGTCCAGATGGTCAACAGACACATGAAAAGATGCTCAACATCACTCACCATCAGGGACATCGCCACTCAGAATGAGAGAGAGACCACCTGATCTGGGTTTAGCCATTTGAGAATAAACCGTTAAAGTAGAGGTAATGGCAGAAGATCCTCATGAAAGTGACACATTAATTGGCACATGGAAAAATAGCATGTATTGTAATTTTGCTGGTAACAGTAAGAAGCATGGGGAGAGTGGGAGAAAATACTTTATAGATATATTACATCTAATATTTATAGTCTTATTATCGCCAGAAAAGGTTGTATTTCCTTTCCTTTCCTTTCCTTTCCTTTTCTTTTTTTTCTTTTCTTTTCTTTTCTTTTCTTTTCTTTTCTTTTCTTTTCTTTTCTTTCTTTTCTTTTCTTTTCTTTTCTTTTCTTTTCTTTTCTTTTCTTTTCTTTCTTCTTTTCTTTTCTGTCTATAGGTTAGAAGGAAGCAGGTTGACACTATTTTGGGGTAGAATCTACAAATTAAAGACTCCAATAAAGAAACAAAGCAAAATGTACTGTGCATATGAAAGTGAAATGTACTCATCCTCACAACTATAGTGCTAGAACTACATATGTGTACACTACTTATACAATTCATAGTCTCCAGATCTCTAGACAAGAGCTTTCTCATGTAATAAAGATCTTTATTTTTAATTATTCATTGTGTTGTCAAACAGGCACTTCAATTTTTGTAAGTCCAAAACTAAATTTGCAATTTGCCTTTTCAAATCTATTTTTTCCAGCTGTATCCCTAGTCTTGTGAATGATGTCATGAACTATTGAGTTAAACAAAAATCTGGGACTCATTGTAGATTCCTTTTCCCTTTAGGCCAGCATATAATCAGTCAAATATAAAGGCCTAGAGGTTTCATCTCATGCCTTTTTAATATGTTCTCTCCTCTTCATCTCTGTAGCTGTCATTTCTAAACTCTCTCTTGGATTGTTAGGAGATATGCTTACCTCCCATTTTACCTATCTTTGATCCATATTACTGACTACTATCAAAGCTTTATTATAAAAAATAATGTTGTGATATCTAGCTTAAATTGCTGTGCAGATTTCCCATTGCTTCCACGAAGAATGTCAAGCTCCTTAGTGTGACCTTCCAGTTCATCCATATTAGTAATAATAATGACGTCCAATTCTAGTAATGATGATGATGATATTGATAGTGATTAGAGTGGCATCAATTAAATGCTTAATTAGTGTCTAACAAGCATTGTTTTAAGCATTCTACATAGAATAATTCCTTTATTCTTCCCAATAGTCCTTTAGTAGGTGATATCATTATCATCTGTTGTTATGGATGAGGAAAGTGAGGCACACAGCAGTGACAGCATGCCCAAGATCACAAAGCACGAAAGTGGCAGCACTGAAATACAAATCCAGGTAGTGGATTTCTCCCAGTTATGTCCCCCAAAGCTTTTCCTCAAATCACATTGCCTCCAGTCACATTCACACTTAACTCCAACAGTACCAGAATACTAACAGTTTTAAAGCATTATGTTATATGGTGTAATAGTCTGTTTCTTACTGGCCTATTGTTTTTACTAGACTTTGAGCCCTTTGAGGGCAGAGATTATGTTTTTACATTCCTTTCTATCCTTTTTGCTCAGACAGATGCCCAACATATTACGGATGCTTGAAATAGTTGTGTTGATGTGCAGTCAGTTCTGCTATAATACTTGTTTTGAAACATTTATTCCAACACAACTGATATACTAGAGAACAATTTAAGCTCAGATTTCATGCTTGCTTATGTGCAATGCTGTCCTTGAGAAACACCAAGCAAACACAGAAACTACACCTAAAAGAAGCAAGTGGCATTGTGACATATGAATACACATTTCACACATCTACCAGCTATCTGAATTCTCTGTGTGTTATGTCCCATATCTATATACATCTGGTGTTACAACTTTCTATCTTATTTCAGATAATTATCCTTCCACATTTTACAGTAACTCACAAGCTACAACCCTTTCAATGTCCATGTGTACAAACACCTCAGTTTTTTCTCAAGATGAAATATTTAAAATGTGCTAAACTGTTTTGCCATTTTTATTAGGTTCCCTTCTCTTTTTTTAATGTGTTACTGGTAACATTTTTGAGTGTTGTGTTCCAACCCTATTTCTCCCATAAATTGCTATGGTTTTTATTACACCTACTTTTAAAGTTTATTTTTTTTTTACTATTTTTAATATCTTAAAATTTTAATTTCAGAACAGTACAAGTGTTACATTAGTTTTAGGTATACAATGTAGTGATTCAACAATTCTGTATATTATTTAGTACTCATCATAAGTATACTCTTAATCCCTTTCACCTTTTTCACCCATTCCTGCATCCACCTTCTCTCTGCCAACCATCAGTTTGTTTTCTATATTTAAGAGTCTATTTTTGTATGTTTATCTCCTATTATATTTCTTCATTTGTTTTGTTTCTTAAATTACACATATTAGTGAAATCATATGGTATTGGTCTTTCCCTGACTGACCTATTTCACTTAGTATTATATCCTCTAGATGCATCTATGTCATCGCAGATGGCAAGATCTTATTCTTTTTTATGGATGAATAATATTCCATTGTATATGTATAACACCTCTTCTTTGTTCATCTATTGATGGACTCGGGTTGATTCAGTAATATGGCTAGTATAAACAATGCTGAACTAAACATAGGGGTGCATACACCTTTTTGAATTAGTGTTTTCATAGTCTTTGTGTAAATAGTAGAATTACTGGATTGTAGGGTAATTCTGTTTTTAATTTTTTGAGGAACCTCCATACTCTTTCCCACAGTGGCTGCACCAGTTTGCATTCTCACCAACAGTGCACAAGTGTTTCTTTTTCCCCAAATCCTCACTAACACTTGTTGTTTCTTGCATTTTTTATTTTATCCCTTCTGACAGGTATGAGGTGATATCTCATTGTGGTTTTAATTTGCATTTTCCTGATAGTGAGTGATGTTGAGCATGTCTTTGTGTGTCTATTGGCCATCTGGATGTCTTCTATGGAGAAATGTCTGTTCATGTCATGTGCCCATTTTTAATTGGATTGTTTAGTTTTGTTGTTGTTGTTGTGTCTGTTTGTTTGTTTTTTTTTTTTTTTTTGGTGTTGAATTGTATACTAACCCTTTATCAGGTATGTCATGTGCAAATGTCTTCTCCCTTTTATTAGGTTGTCTTAGTTTTGTTGTTTCTTTCACTGTACAGAAGATTTTTGTTTTGATGTAATCCCAATAATTTATTTTTTCTTTTGTTTCCCTTGCCTTAAGAGACACCTAGAAAAATGTTGCTATGCCAGTGTCAGAGAAATTACTACCTGTGCTCTCTTCTAGGATTTTTATGATTTCAGATCTCACCAGTAGGTATTTAATCAATTTTGCATTTTTTGTGTGTGATGTGAGAAAGTGGTACAGTTTCATTCTCTTGCATGTAGCAGTCTGGTGTTTCCAAGACCATTTGTTGAAGAGACTATATTTTTCATATATGACATATCCTTGCCTCATTTTTTTAAGTTTATTTATTTATTTATTTTGAGAGAGACCAAGATAGTTAGAGTGGGGTTTGGTACAGAGTGAAAGGGAGAATCTCAAGCAGGCTCCATGCTATCAGTGCAGAGCTGGACACCGGGCTCAAACTCACCAAACCATGAAATCATGACCTGAGCAGAAATCAAGAGCCAGATGTTTAACTGGTGCCACCAGGTGCCCCACCTTGCCTCTTTGTTGAAGATTAGTTGACCGTGTAATCATGGGTATATTTCTGGTCTCTCCATTCTGTTTTCTTTTGATCTGTGTGACTGGTTTTGTGCCAGTATTATACTACTTTGATTACTACAGCTTTGCTCTATATATTGAAATCTGATACTGTGATGTCTCCAGTTTTGTTCTTCTTTATCAAGACTGCTTTGGCTATTCAGGGTCTTTTTTGTTTCCATACAAGTTTTGGATTTGTTAGTTCTAGTGCTGTGAAAAATGTTGTTGCTATTTTGATAGGGATTGCATTAAATCTGCAGATTGCTTTGGGTATTATGGACATTTTAACAATATTTCTCCTTCCAATCTATGAGCATAGAATATATTTGTATTTGTTTCTGTCGTTTTCACTTCCTTTCATCAGTGTTTTATAGTTTTCAGAGTATAGGTCTTTCACCCCCTTGGTTAACTTTATTCCTAGCTATTTTATTATTTTTAGTGCAGTTGTAAATGGATTGTTTTCTTAATCTTTATGCTACTTCATTATTATTATATAGAAATGCATCAGATTTCTGTGTAATGATTTTGTATCCTGTAACCTAACTGAATTCATTTATCAGGTCTAGTAGTTTTTTTGGTGGAGTCTTTAGAGTTTTCTACATATAGTTTCATGTCACCTGCAAATAGTGAAATTTTAATTCCTCTTTCCCAATTTGGATTCCTTTTATTTCTTTCTATTGTCTGATTGCTGTGGCTAAGACTTAACTGATATAAGTGGGGTGTTAAAATGCCCTACTATTATTGTGTTACTATCAATTACTTCCTTTATGTTTGTTATTAGCTGCATTATGTGTTTGAATACTCCCATTTTGGGTGCATAAGTATTTATAATTGTTATGTCTTCTTGTTGGATTGTTGCCTTTATAATTCTATGATGTTCTTCTTGTTATAGTTTTTGTTTTAAAGTCTATTTTGTCTAAGTGTTGCTACCTAAACTTTCTTTTCACATCCATATGCATGATGAGTGCTTTTCCATATCTTCACTTTGAATCTGCATATGTCTTTAGGTCTAAAATGAGTCTTCTTGGCTAGATAAAATGAGCCTTGATTATTATTCATTCTGTCACCCTTGTCTTTTGTTTGTTACATTTAGTCCATTTACATTCAAAGCAATTATTGTGAGGTATGTACTTAATGCCATTTTTTTCTTTGTTTTATTGTTTTTTTAGTTCTTTCTTGTTCCTTTTTTCTCTTGCTCTCATCTCTCATGATCTACTGACTTTACTGATATACTTGGATTTCTTTCTCTTCATTTTTTGCTTATCTATTACCAGGTTTTGATCTGTGATTACCATTAGGTTTATAAATGACATCTTATGCATGTAACAGTCTATATTAAGTTGATAGTCACTTATATTTGAACCCATTCTTCAGTCCTCCCCATGTTTTAAGTATATAGTGTCATATTTACATCCTTTTATTTTGTGAGTCTTTTGACTGATTTTTACAGATATATTTAATTTTACTGCTTTTATGCTTTCTACTTTTCTTACTCCTACTTATTGCCTTTTCTTTTCACTCAAATAGTCCGGGTTAAATTTCTTTTAGGGAAGGTTTAGTGGTCATGAACTCCTTTAACTTTAGTTTGTCTGGGAAACACTTTATCTCTGCTTCTATTCTGAATGATGGCTTTGCTGGATAGAGTATTCTTGGTTTCTGGTTTTGTTTGTTTGTTTTTTAAGTTCCTTTATTTATTTTGAGAGAGAGAGAGAACGATCAGGGAAGGGGCAGAGTGATGGGAAGAGTGAGACTCCCAAGAAGGCTCTGTGCTGACAACACAAACTGTGAGATCTCACGAACTGTGAGATCATGACCTGAGCTGAAATCAAGAATCCAGGTGCTTAATCAACTGAGCCACCCAGGTGACCCTATTGTCCCTTTTTTCTTTTTTAACTTTGTACCAAAAACCTTAAGTATACAATTTGTAACATTGTAGATCTAGATATATTGCTGCTAAATAATTGCATGTAAATTTTGTGGTCAAAAAATCAAAATAATTTTTTTTTAATATATGAAATTTATTGTCAAATTGGATTCCATACAACACCCAGTGCTCATCCCAAAAGGTGCCCTCCTCAATACCCGTCACCCACCCTCCCCTCCCTCCCACCCCCCATCAACCCTCAGTTTGTTCTCAGTTTTTAAGAGTCTCTTATGCTTTGGCTCTCTCCCACTCTAACCTCTTTTTTTTTTTTTTTCCTTCCCCTCCCCCATGGGTTTCTGTTAAGTTTCTCAGGATCCACCTAAGAGTGAAAACATATGGTATCTGTCTTTCTCTGTATGGCTTATTTCACTTAGCATCACACTCTCCAGTTCCATCCACGTTACTACATAGGGCCATATTTCATTCTTTCTCATTGCCACGTAGTACTCCATTGTGTATATAAACCACAATTTCTTTATCCATTCATCAGTTGATGGGCATTTAGGCTTTTTCCACAATTTGGCTATTGTTGAGAGTGCTGCTGTAAACATTGGGGTACAAGTGCCCCTATGCATCAGTACTCCTGTATCCCTTGGGTAAATTCCTATCAGTGCTATTGCTTGGTCATAGGGTAGGTCTATTTTTTAATTTTTTGAGGAACCTCCACACTGTTTTCCAGAGTGGCTGCACCAATTTGCATTCCCACCAACAGTGCAAGAGGGTTCCCGTTTCTCCACATCCTCTCCAGCATCTATAGTCTCCTGATTTGTTCATTTTGGCCACTCTGACTGGCATGAGGTGATATCTGAGTGTGGTTTTGATTTGTATTTCCCTGATGAGGAGCGACGTTGAGCATCTTTTCATGTGCCTGTTGGCCATCTGGATGTCTTCTTTAGAGAAGTGTCTATTCATGTCTTCTGCCCATTTCTTCACTGGCTTATTTGTTTTTCGGGTATGGAGTTTGGTGAGCTCTTTATAGATTATGGATACTAGCCCTTTGTCCGATATGTCATTTGCGAATATCTTTTCCCATTCCGTTGGTTGCCTTTTAGTTTTGTTGGTTGTTTCCTTTGCTGTGCAGAAGCTTTTTATCTTCATAAGGTCCCAGTAGTTCATTTTTGCTTTTAATTCCCTTGCCTTTGTGGGCATGTCAAGTAAGAAATTGGTACGGCTGAGGTCAGAGAGGTCTTTTCCTGCTTTCTCCTCTAGGGTTTTGATGGTTTCCTGTCTCGCATTCAGATCCTTTATCCATTTTGAGTTTATTTTTGTGAATGGTGTGAGAAAGTGGTCTAGTTTCAATCTTCTGCATGTTGCTGTCCAGTTCTCCCAGCACCATTTGTTAAAGAGACTGTCTTTCTTCCATTGGATGTTCTTTCCTGCTTTGTCAAAGATGAGTTGGCCATGCGTTTGTGGGTCTAGTTCTGGGGTTTCTATTCTATTCCATTGGTCTATGTGTCTGTTTTGGTGCCAATACCATGCTGTCTTGATGATTACAGCTTTGTAATAGAGGCTAAAGTCTGGGATTGTGATGCCTCCTGCTTTGGTCTTCTTCTTCAAAATTCCTTTGGCTATTCGGGGCCTTTTGTGGTTCCATATGAATTTTAGGATTGCTTGTTCTAGTTTCGAGAAGAATGCTGGTGCAATTTTGATTGGGATTGCATTGAATGTGTAGATAGCTTTGGGTAGTATTGACATTTTGACAATATTTATTCTTCCAATCCATGAGCACGGAATGTTTTTCCATTTCTTTATATCTTCTTCAATTTCCTTCATAAGCTTTCTATAGTTTTCAGCATACAGATCTTTTACATCTTTGGTTAGATTTATCCCTAGGTATTTCATGATTCTTGGTGCAGTTGGGAATGGGATCAGCTTCTCTATTTGTCTTTCTGTTGCTTCATTACTAGTGTATAAGAATGCAAATTATTTCTGTACATTGATTTTGTATCCTGCAACTTTGCTAAATTCATGTATCACTTCTAGCAGACTTTTGGTGGAGTCTATCGGATTTTCCATGTATAATATCATGTCATCTGCAAAAAGTGAAAGCTTAACTTCATCTTTGCCAATTTTGACGCCTTTGATTTCCTTTTGTTGTCTAATTGCTGATGCTAGAACTTCCAACACTATGTTCAACAACAGCGGTGAGAGTGGACATCCCTGTCGTGTTCCTGATCTCAGGGAAAAAGCTCTCAGTTTTCCCCATTGAGGATGCTGTTAGCTGTGGGCTTTTCATAAATGGCTTTTATGATCTTTAAGTATGTTGCTTCTATCCCGACTTTCTCAAGGGTTTTTATTAAGAAAGGGTGCTGGATTTTGTCAAAGGCCTTTTCTGCATCGATTGACAGGATCATATGGTTCTTATCTTTCCTTTTATTAATGTGATGTATCACGTTGATTGATTTGCGAATGTTGAACCAGCCCTGCATCCCAGGAGTGAATCCCGCTTGATCATGGTGAATAATTCTTTTTATATGCTGTTGAATTCGATTTGCTAGTATCTTACTGAGAATTTTGCATCCATATTCATCAGGGATATTGGCCTGTAGTTCTCTTTTTTTCTGGGTCTCTGTCTGATTACTTTGTTTAGGAATCAAAGTAATACTGGCTTCATAGAATGAGTCTGGAAGTTTTCCTTCCCTTTCTATTTTTTGGAATAGCTTGAGAAGGATAGGTATTATCTCTGCTTTAAATGTCTGGTAGAATTCCCCAGGGAAGCCATCTGGTCCTGGACTCTTATTTGTTGGGAGATTTTTGATGACTGATTCAGTTTCTTCGCTGGTTATGGGTCTGTTCAAGCTTTCTATTTCCTCCTGATTGAGTTTTGAAAGCGTGTGGGTGTTTAGGAATTTGTCCATTTCTTCCAGGTTGTCCAGTTTGTTGGCATATAATTTTTCATAGTATTCCCTGATAATTGCTTGTATCTCTGAGGGATTGGTTGTAATCATTCCATTTTCATTCATGATTTTATCTATTTGGTCATCTCCCTTTTCTTTTTGAGAAGCCTGGCTAGAGGTTTGTCAATTTTGTTTATTTTTTCAAAAAAGCAACTCTTGGTTTCGTTGATCTGCTCTACAGTTTTTTTAGATTCTATATTGTTTATATCTGCTCTGATCTTTATTATTTCTCTTCTTCTGCTGGGTTTAGGCTGCCTTTGCTGTTCTGCTTCTAGTTCCTGTAGGTGTGCTGTTAGATTTTGTTTTGGGGATTTTTCTTGTTTCTTGAGATAGGCCTGGATTGCAATGTATTTTCTTCTTGGGACTGCCTTCGCTGCGTCCCAAAGCGTTTGGATTGTTGTATTTTCATTTTGTTTGTTTCCATATATTTTTTTAATTTCTTCTCTAATTGCCTGGTTGACCCATTCATTCTTTAGTAGGGTGTTCTTTCACCTCCATGCTTTTGGAGGTTTTCCAGACTTTTTCCTGTGGTTGATTTCAAGCTTCATAGCATTGTGGTCTGAAAGTATGCATGGTATGATTTCAATTCTTGTATACTTATGAAGAGCTGTTTTGTGACCCAGTATGTGATCTATCTTGGAGAATGTCCCATGGGCACTCGAGAAGAAAGTATATTCTGTTGCCTTGGGTTGCAGAGTTCTAAATATATCTGTCAAGTCCATCTGATCCAGTGTATCATTCAGGGCCCTTGTTTCTTTATTGACCGTGTGTCTAGATGATCTATCCATTTCTGTAAGTGGAGTGTTAAAATCCCCTGCAATTACCACATTCTTATCAATAAGGTTGCTTATGTTTGTGAGTAATTGTTTTATATATTTGGGGGCTCCCGTATTCGACGCATAGACATTTATAATTGTTAGCTCTTCCTGATGGATAGACCCTGTGATTATTATATAATGCCCTTCTTCATCTCTTGTTACAGCCTTTAATTTAAAGTCTAGTTTGTCTGATATAAGTATGGCTACTCCAGCCTTCTTTTGACTTCCAGTAGCATGATAAATTATTCTCCATCCCCTCATTCTCAATCTGAAGGTGTCCTCAGGTCTAAAATGAGTCTCTTGTAGACAGCAAATAGATGGGTCTTGTTTTTTTTATCCATTCTGATACCCTATGTCTTTTGGTTGGCGCATTTAGTCCATTTACATTCAGTGTTATTATAGAAAGATAGGGGTTTAGAGTCATTGTGATGTCCGTAGGTTTCATGCTTGTAGCGATGTCTCTGGTACTTTGTCTCACAGGATCCCCCTTAGGATCTCTTGTAGGGCTGGTTTAGTGGTGACGAATTCCTTCAGTTTTTGTTTCTTTGGGAAGACCTTTATCTCTCCTTCTATTCTAAATGACAGACTTGCTGGGTAAAGGATTCTCGGCTACATATTTTTTCTGTTCATCACATTGAAGATCTCCTGCCATTCCTTTCTGGCCTGCCAAGTTTCAAAAGAGAGATCGGTCACGAGTCTTATAGGTCTCCCTTTATATGTTAGAGCACGTTTATCCCTTGCTGCTTTCAGAAGTTTCTCTTTATCCTTGTATGTTGCCAGTTTCACTATGATATGTTGCGCAGAAGATCGATTCAAGTTACGCCTGAAGGGAGTTCCCTGTGCCTCTTGGATTTCAATGCCTTTTTCCTTCCCCAGATCCGGGAAGTTCTCAGCTATTATTTCTTCAAGTACACGTTCAGCACCTTTCCCTCTCTCTCCCTCCTCTGGAATACCAATTATGCGTAGATTATTTCTCTTTAGTGCATCACTTAGCTCTCTAATTTTCCCTCATACTCCTGGATGTTTTTAGCTCTCTTTTTCTCAGCTTCCTCTTTTTCTATAATTTTATCTTCTAGTTCACCTATTCTCTCCTCTGCCTCTTCAATTTGAGCCATTGTCATTTCCATTTTATTTTGCAGCTCGTTTATAGCATTTTTTAGCTCCTCCTGACTATTCCTTAGTCCCTTGATCTCTGTAGCAATAGATTCTCTGCTATCTTCTATACTGTTTTCAAGCCCAGCGATTAATTTTATGACTATTATTCTAAATTCACTTTCTGTTATATAGTTTAAGTCCTTTTTGATCAGTTCGTTAGCTGTTGTTATTTCCTGGAGATTCTTTTGAGGGGAATTCTTCCATTTGGTCATTTTGGATAGTCCCTAGAGTAGTGCGGAACTGCAGGGCACTTCCCCTGTGCTGTCTTGAATAACTCGCGTTGGTGGGTGGGGCCGCAGTCAGACTGGTGTGTACCTTCTCTTCCCCTCTCCTAGGGGCGGGATTCACTGTGGGGTGGCGTGGCCCGTCTGGGCTATTTGCACACTGCCAGGCTTGTGGTGCTTGGGATCTGGCGTATTAGCTGGGGCGGATAGGCAAGGTGCTCGGGGGCAGGAGGGGCAGGCTCAGCTCACTTCTGCTTCGGAGATCCGCTTTGGGAGGGGCCCTGTGGCACCGGAGGGAGTCAGACCCGCTGGAGGGATGGATCCACAGAAGCACGGCATTGGGTGTTTGCATGGTGCAAGCAAGTTCCCTGGCAGGAACCGGTTCCCTTTGGGATTTTGGCTGGGGGATGGGCAAGGGATATGGCGCTGGCGAGCCCCTTTGTTCCCCGCCAAACTGAGCTCTGTCGTCCCAGGGCTCAGCAACTCTCCCTCCCATTGTCCTCCAGCCTTCTCGCTCTCTGAGCAGAGCTGTTAACTTCTAACCTTCCAGATGTTAAGTCCCGATTGCTGTCCGAACACACTCCGTCCGGCCCCTCCGCTTTTGCCAGCCAGAATCGGGGGCTCTGCTTGGCCGGTGGGCCACCCCTCCGCCCCGGCTCCCTCCGGCCAGTCCGTGTAGCACGCACTGCGTCGCAGCCCTTCCTACCCTCTTCCGTGGGCCTCTCGTCTGCGCTTGGCTCCAGAGACTCTGTTCTGCTAGTCTTTTGGGGTTTTCTGGGTTATTTAGGCAGGTGTAGGTGGAATCTAAGTAATCAGCAGGACGCTGTGAGCCCAGCGTCCTCCTATGCTGCCATCTTTCGACAAAACTCCAAAATCAAAATAATTTTTAGATGCATTTAATGAAGGAAACCAAAAAGTAAAGCACTTCATGTGATTATACTATTGGAATAGCACATATGTGCCACTGTCCATAGTTCAGATTGTCATTTCTATTTTATTCGAGGTCACAGGACTCCTGCCATGCCCATGTTCCCCTGCAGTGACAATTTATCCAAGATAGGTTGTGTGGGTGATGGAAAGAATGCTACTAATTGAAGGAAGGAAGGAAGGAAGGAAGGAAGGAAGGAAGGAAGGAAGAAGGAAAGGAGGAAAGAAGGAAGGGAAGAAGGAAAGAGAGAGGGAGGGAGGAAATATGGAGAAAAATTACAAGGAAGGGTTTAATATATGAATCAATATGGCTCTGAAGGGTAATTATTGGACATCCACCATCTATTGGAAGGTAATTTCCATTTATATCCGAGGAAATTAGCTCATGTTGAATGATAAGAGTAATCTTCTACAGAAATACTGTTGCTTTGGCAAACACTGTAATTGCAGCAATGAAATGGAGTACATGTTCAGGGCCTAATAATGGAGAGATAAGCAAAATAACTAGAGTAATATGACTATACTATGTATATACAGATAAGAAGGACAATAACTGTAATGTTAATACTATTGACAAATTACCCTGTGCAAAGTGCTTCATTTCTTAATATTAAAGCATTAAAAAATTTTAAGAGTCACTGACTCTAAAAGGTGAGAGTCATCATTCTGTTTTATTCAGGAAGAAAACTATGAAGGCTAATTAACAGGATGTAAAATCTTTGCTTCTCTTTCTCCTGTTTTCACTGCTGCTATTAGAAAACCCTGCCTTTTACTTCTTGATCTCTCTCTAATCCTCAAAGCTCTCCTCTTTTCCTTCTCTTTAGCCACTCAGTCCAAATGCTACTTCTTATGATACCACCCTGGCTCACTGTCTTCGTTTTTTTTCTAAATACATGTGAGCTTTCTGTATACTTATTTGCCAGCTATCATGCCCTTTTTTGCTCCTTCTCAGTCAGTTTGTAAGTGTCTGGTATTCAGATATTTTAGCTGCCTTAAAAAAATTTCCCCTTTATACCTTGTAGTGAAATCACACATACGAGCATATTTCTAGATTTGATTCTAGAATAATTTAGTATATAGCACTTACTGAGGTAATATGCCACATGCCAGACACCAGGCTACCTGATACTTTTTTTTATATCTTCTTCAGAAACCCTTATTGATTATTACTGTTTGTGTGTGTGTGTGTGTGTGTGTGTGTGTGTGTGTGTGTAATAAATTGTAATGTAAACTATATTTCTTACTATGAATTATGGTCAAAAAAGTTTTACTTCATTTTAACTTAATATAATTGCAAACCTGGGTCATATATTTTATTCAAAAGCAAATATTTCAGACATTTTTGTTCTCATAATTTTTACCAATTTGAGGTCTTGTGGATTGTAGTAGTTTCTTAAAGCAAGGTTGCTTGAACTATCTTGATAGCACAAACGAAATGTCATTTGGGCCAGGTTCATTTTCTCTCACCTGGTACAGCTCCAGGAGTTCATTGATTTCTGTAATTAAATGAGTTGGAAGTAAATTCCAGGCCTTTGCTGCACGTTAGTCATTGGTGCTATACTAGAATCTTAATAAGCTGTTGAGTGTGATCTTGTGGTAGAGAAGTGAGGTGTTCAGAGTCTTCCTGGTGCTCCCAGGCCATGTAGCAATCTGGGGTAATAATTGCCTCTTTCAGGACAAAAAGATAAAGAAGGTGAAATACCATTAGATTAAAATAAAACAGCATACTTCAGTAAGTGGTTAACTGAATAAATACAAAATTCGTCCTTTTTTTTTTCTTTTAAATAAATCCAGCTTTTTGGATGCAATTTCTTTTAGCTTCTTTCTAAGTGAAGTGGCTCTGTTTGATTAGGATAGTAGTTATTATTTAAACCAAGAAAAGCCAATATAAAGCATTTTTAATTCATTCTCAGAGATGATAAGGTCTATGCTAAGTCAACAAATGCCAAGGACATTTTTGTTTGATTTTCTTGAGGCAGGTCTAAAAATTATACCATATCCGAATTCAGTTAGAGAAAAAAAAAAAAAAGAGAAACATACCAGACTCTCAGATGTATAATCACAGAACGTGATAGTTAGAAAATAATCTAATATAGCTTTGAAAACAAATTATTACCAATTTTGTTCAATCAATGAGAAATTATAAATGTGGAAAATTTGCAGATGTTCTTTGAAAGGAGTAGAGTTCAAAATTGAAATATATTTTAAGAATAACTTGAGGGGCGCCTGGGTGGCGCAGTCGGTTGAGCGTCCAACTTCAGCCAGGTCACGATCTCGCGGTCTGTGAGTTCGAGCCCCGCGTCAGGCTCTGGGCTGATGGCTCGGAGCCTGGAGCCTGTTTCCGATTCTGTGTCTCCCTCTCTCTCTGCCCCTCCCCCGTTCATGCTCTGTCTCTCTCTGTCCCAAAAATAAATAAAAACGTTGAAAAAAAATTAAAAAAAAAAGAATAACTTGATATAGAAAAAAATCTTGAGGTTTTTTTTAAAAAATGTTTTTTTTAAAACATTTTTTTAAAAATGTTTTTTTTTAACATTTATTCATTTTTGAGACAGAGAGAGAGAGAGCATGAATGGGGGAGGGTCAGAGAGAGGGAGACACAGGATCTGAAACAGGCTCCAGGCTCTGAGCTGTCAGCACAGAGCCGGACGCGGGGCTCGAACTCACGGACCGCGAGCTCATGACCTGAGCTGAAGTTGGCCGCTTAACCGACTGAGCCACCCAGGTGCCCCAAAAATCTTGAGTTTTTATTTGCCAGTGGTAGAATCCTTCATCTCTAGAATTTCTACCTGCTCTTAAGAATAAAAATGACTTCAAAATTTTGTTCATGCTTTACTAATGCTCATACAATTTAACCTGGAAATTTCAATTTTAGAATATATTCTAAGAAAATTTTATGATGACTTGGAAAGATGTTTATGAAATAAAAATGTCTCAAAACTTTCATAAGAGTGGGGAAAATTGGAACTTAAAGTCCATGAAATCATCAGTTTGATAGTTATAACATGCCTATAAAATAACTAAGCACTTAAAATGAAAGTATACTGTTACTGATTGATAGGTATTTTAATAAATATTATGGAGTAAAAAAGTATAAAGTTATACATTTGTATATGGATAAGCACTATTAAGTAATGTCTATATATACATATACATATACATATATACATATATCATGTTTGGTTTATAATATATGTTTGTGTGATCATATGTAGAAAATTTTTGAAAATTTATACCAAAATGTGAACAGTGATTACCTTTAGTAGCAAGATTATAGATGCTTTTATTTTGCTTGTCTTCATCTTTTGATTTCTTCAGAATCAGCATTTATTTCTTGTGTTATTAAAAATAGCTTAAAGAAATTCACATTTTAATGTCATTTGGTGTAAAACTGAAAACACAGTGATTTTTTTTTTACCAAAAAGATGAATAGTAATTTGAACAGTATTCATTAAATGCTTATTAAAATGTTTTAGTCCCAATATTTTACTGGGAACTCTGGAATAAAAAGAGAAACAGAAGGTATTGTGCATATCCTACACAGTATTATAATTTCTAAACATAAAGTTACAACACTCCTTTGCTCAGATGTTAAAAAGTGACTGCCTACTACCAAATGAATAAAGTGAAAACCTCAGTCTGGCCTTTAAAACATCTACAAAACAATATTGAGTATGGCTATATATATATATATATATACACACACATATATATACACACACATATATATGTATATATATGTATATATGTATGTATATATGTATGTACATGTGTGTGTGTATATATATATGTAGTAATGATTAAAGTGTATTTAATTAAATTATTATGTATAATAACCTATTAGTATTATATTGTACTGTGAATATTGCAAGTATGTATATGATATTGTTTCATGACCTCAGAGAGCTTGCAATCAAATTGAGAAAACCTAGGGGATTAACTGATATTGTGCCAGGATGAGTGGGAAGGAATTGCCTTGCCTTTAGTAGTTCATGCTGGAAAGGCTAGGCAAATTGGGTCAAATTGAGGGTTTGCCCACCTATGGCTTCATTCTTTCTTAGATTGCTTCCTGTAGTTGCTCTTAGGATATACATTCTAGGATAAACATATCCACAGCTTTTTGGCTTCTATCAGTTTTTTTGTGAAAGTACATTGTCAGTATTGTCAATCATTGCTCACTAATTGGTTTTAAGATCTCAGTATCTTTGGTGTTCCATAGTTTTATTATGATGGGTTCAAATTTCTCCTCCAATTCTCAGTGCTGTATTCTGGATGATTTCTTCTAATAAGTCCTGTAATCCTTAACTGTTCATTTAACTATGTTTGATTAACTGCTTAGACACCAACTGAGTTTTTCATTTTATAAACTGC
Source organism: Prionailurus viverrinus (assembly GCF_022837055.1). NCBI lineage: Eukaryota > Metazoa > Chordata > Mammalia > Carnivora > Felidae > Prionailurus > Prionailurus viverrinus. Next base: position 65,560,618 of record NC_062572.1, on the reverse strand, counting down.
ATTGATCATTTCTAGAAGTTCTGTTTGTTATACATTCAAATTCAGCTGTTTTTGTTGGTAGTTGGAATTGTTAGTATATTGGTTTTTTGTGTGCCTTTAGTTCCTTCTTTCACAATTTTAGGCACAGGTAAGTTATTGTCCCTTCCTGATAATTATATTGTATAGAATGATCAAGGGCCTGATATTGCTATTTACTTAGACTATAGATCCTCACACATGTTAGATTTTTTTCTACTATTTTTATAATTTAGGATTTTAGGCTTAGAATCTACTGGGATTGGGGTGCCTGGGTGGCTTAGTCAGTTAAGTGTCTGACTTCAGATCAGGTCATGATCTCACACTCTGTGAGTTTGAGCCCTGTGTTGGGCTCTGTGCTGACAGCTCAGACCCTGGAGCCTGCTTTGGATTCTGTGTTTCCCTCTCTTTCTGCCCCTCCCCCACTCAGTTCTTTCTCTCTCTCTCTCTCTCTCTCTCTCTCTCAAAAATAAACATTTTTTAAAAAGTAAAAAAAAAAGAATTTACTGGGATATAACCATTCCAGTAGCAATTTTTACATACATTTACTGGTATGTAAGCAGTATAAATTGGGCCTCAAACCCATGGGACAGCAAACCTGTTATTATGAATTTTTAGCATAAGGATTTTTTTTCCTTTTTTAGATCCCAAATTGAAATAGGTAATCTTTCTTGTAATCTCTTTCTGCATTGGTTTTTCATGTTTATTCATAGTTAGTGTTTTATACCTTTAACATTTTCAGTCTCTTATTCATAGATGACACCAGTTGCACAGTCCTCAGTTGAGTGTAAGATCCTTTAAATGCAAGCTTCTTGGTTATTAAATCCAACAACCTCTCCTCTCCTGTCTTTCTTTTCTCTCCTTCCCCTACTCAGTCAGGGCAATAAAAGCATCAGCACAAGCTCACCTCGCTCATGTTCAGTTTCTTCTCCATTTTTAATTGCTTGGAAAAATCCTTTACTTTCCTCTGAAAACAGCATGAATTTAAAGCATATTTGTTGTATTTATTCAATGTGCTTATATGTATTGAGGCAAGACTTTTTCTTGTTATCTGGTCTTCAACATTATGGGAAAAAGAAATCTTAATTAACATATATGTATGTATGTATGTATTTTATTTATCATTCATATGTATATATGTATTATATATAAATAAGCATGCCTAATTTTCCACATGTATAAAACAAAATTGTTGAAAGTATTTTCTTCTCAATGTTTGACCCAGAGCTTATACGTAGTAAAGGTTTTACGGGTGTGTGTGTGTGTGTGTGTGTGTGTGTGTGTGTGTGTGTATATATATATATACACACACACACACACACACATATGTATATACACACATATATATGTGTATATATATACACACACATATATATGTGTATATATATACACACACATACACATATATATGTGTATGTGTATATATACACACACATATATATGTGTATGTGTATATAGACACACACACACACACATACATACATACATACATACTGATGAATTATAGGAAACCTACAGTTTTTTCATTGGGAAAAATTTTGAATGTGTACTTCTTCCCAGCTATTAATATAGCCCTCTTTCAGTGGTACTGATATTGCTTCCTATGACATAGATAGTACCCTCAGAAATGGATGTAGACTAATGCAGGAAGCATCATGGAATACAGTGAAGATGGGTGAACATCAGCAATTACCTCAGCTAAGCATTAGTCAGTCAGCAGCAATAACTAATATACCAAAATTCAAAATGTAACCATGTCCAAACACACATCTAAAGCCTGTGACATATCCTTATTGGGTATCGGACAGAATCCATTTTTTTGCAGTGATACGTATTTCTAGCCTCATCTCCTACTGTTATTCTCCATCCACAAGTTGCCCTAATCCTCTCTATCTTTACTTATTTTGCATTGTGCCTTTATATTAACTGGTCTATAAATGTTTTTCAACTTTCTCTTGTACTTTTTGTAAGGAGAAATATTGTTTCTTGTTACTGGAAGTATGGAAGGCACTTCTGCTGTCTGTTTCTTCTTTTCTCAATGTTTGCCAGTACATACCAGCATGACTTGTGGATTTTTCTTACATTTACAGTTCTAACCATGACTGAAAATGTTTGGGATTGTGATGGTAAAAATTGTTTTCATAAACATTATGGATTCTCATTATTCCATATGTTGTATATTCTAATTGCTCTGTATTATTCTTTGTATTATTGTATGAATTTACTTGGGAACCAACCCAGATTGAACGTTAGAATAGTATGTGAAATTTATTTACTATACAAATGCCAGAAAACATAGGAACAGTCAGTATATAGAAAAATAATTGCAGATGGCCCTTAATCTTATGAAAAACTGCTTAGTCTGGTTTTTAATAACATACATGTTGATTAAACTACACTGTGATACCATTTCTCAACCTATCTAAAAACAAAACTACTGGAAGAAAATCTTTGCAACCTTGGATTAGGCAAGGATTTTAAAATATGATACCAAAGCCACAATTCATGAAAGAAAACAATATATTGCACCTCATTAAAAATAAAACAAAAATAGAAACAAACCAAACTTTTGCACTTCCAAAAAACACTGTTAAGCTACAAATTGGAGTAAATATTTTCCAATTAAAAATGATAAAAGATTTCCATATAGAAAATATAAACACTCAGAAGTCAATAATAAAAGAAACTATTGTTTAATGAGTTCATATTGGAAAAGATACTTCACCAAAAAAGGTAGATGGAGACATATAAGAGCATAAAAAATGCTCAATATTAGTCACTGTGAAAATGCAAATTAAATTACCATGATAAGCTAGTATACACCTATTAGAAAGACTAAAATTTTAAAAGCTAAACATAAAAAGTATTGGCAAGGATATGGAGTTACTGGGATTCCATTCCCTGCGTTTGGGAGCATAAAATGGTACAACCACTTTCAAAAATAGTTTTTCAATTTCTTAAATATTAAGAATTCACTTACCTTATGATCTAGCCATATTTACCTAGGATACAAGAAAGCATATATGTGCACACAGATATATATATTCATACACAGCATATATGTGTATGAATATTCACTGCAGCTTTATTTGTAATAGCTGAAAACCAGAAACAACCCAAATGTCCATTAAGGAATGGATACATGAACTATGGTTTATCCATACAATGGGATACTACCCCACAACAAGATGTAATGAACTGTTGATACACACTATAACTTGAATAAATCACAAAATAAATATACTGAATGAAACAAACTAGATACAAAGAAGTATATACTAGAAGAGTCCATTTATGTAAAACTTTAGAAAATGTAGGCTAATCTGAAATAACAAAGCAAATTTGGTTGCTTGACAACAGAGGAGATAGAGAGGGGAGGGAGAGTAACAGGGATTCTGAATGGAGATGTCAAAACTTTTGGAGAATAGATATGTTGACTGTCTTATTTGTGAATATGATATACAGGTAAGATGACCACGCTTGCTTAGTTGAATGAAGAAAAGGAGGAACATGCCCCCTACTCTCTCTTCCTCAGTACATTTCCTAAAGAAAAAAAAAACATAATAGGTCCAATAAAAGATTTGAGCTTTTAATCACAATTCAAGGTCAGTAGACCTTGGATCTTTGGACCATACGTATCTATGATGAACTTAGAATTCCCTCAAGAGGGTATTGGAGACAGCCACGAAGTGAGTCCCCTTGTCTCTCAGCAGATTAGAGAAGTTTTTATTGTTCTTTTACTTTTTACTTTTTTGTATAAATGTACATGAAATTTTGTTCAGTCTTTATAGACACTTTTTTTGCTATCTTTACATGCATACAAATGTATAATTCTTACTGATAAATTGTGTTTTCTCTCTTTTCTGTAATGGGTATAGAGGGATTTTTATTGGCAAGATTGTTTATATAATGTATATTATATGTTGTATACAATTATATATCATATACAAAATATATAATGTGATATACATATATGCAGTATATATAAAGCTCATATGTATAGTTTATATATAGGTAAAAAATTTACCTATAAAAAATATACCTATATATAGGTAAAAACTTTCACATAAAGTTTATTATATATCATTTATACCTGAATAAAGTATATAAAAAAAAGAAGATGTGAACTGCACTTGTAACTTCTATAATGAAAATCTGGAAATAAATATGACAAAAATATAAAACAACAAAAAGTGTAATTATGGCCATTTACCCTCTTAATGATATATGTTTCTTATTCTCTCTTCCCTTCACCATATAGTTATACTTCAAATATATATAATACACATTTATCATTTATTTATCATTTATCATATATTTGTATCTATTGCTTATTGCAAAATAATGGAAATCAGAAAATGGAATTATCTAGAAATAGAGTAATATAGTAATTTGGTTAAACTTCATAAGAAATCCAATTATGCTGTAAATTAAATATATGTAACTATAATTTAAGAAAAAAATTATATTGAAGAAAATGTTAATCGAACATAAAATAAATAACATTTTGATTTTTAAGTAAAGGCATTGACTGAAAATTTCAATCAGCAAAATTCATGAAGGTTAATCCAAAATCATTGGAACCTGCCTAGAAATAAATTAATTCACTTGGAATATATCACTAAAATTATTTTTTGATCTAATGATGTGATAATTGAATTCTTCTTTTCTAATCTGAGACAGGGGAGATAGTAGCACCACAAGGTAATTACTTGTCTAGTTAAATACATCGTCCTTTTTTGTGGAAATAATTTGCTTTCAGATTCATGCTGAGAAGCAACTAGCTTCTCTTTATCATAATATAATTTAACAAAATGTAGCATTCCTTCTACATCAAATTAAAGCAATTTGGAAAATTGAAGAGTCTTTGGGTCTTTGCTCTTCAATCATCTGCCATTGTTGCTTTCAGCCTAAAAAAGAAAAAAAAAAGGCACAAAAAAATCTCCAAGGGCTTAATTTCCTTTCATATAACCAAGCCAAGAGAAATGATGCCCCTAAAGATAGTGATAATTCAGAGGCTCATGCCAGCAATATTGTCTTTATACTACTTTTTCTGGGTCAAGCCAGTCCCTACCATGCTCTCACTGGACAATTTACAGCTAGATTAGATGATCGCAGCCAATAAAATGTTTAGCCTGAATAACAGTAAGATGTCTATAATATTGACCAAGATGTCTCTCTTATTCTCTGTCCTTCCTTTTCCCCCACTACCTTCATATTCATATACACAAACCACCATCAATGGCGTTATTACAAGAAGAGAACAATTTCACTTCCTTATTAGTCCTTAAGCCAATAAGGAGGTGTATCATCATCCTATGATGAACAATAGTGTCTGTTTTTCTCATTAGGTTCCAGGTTTTAAGTGAGTAAAAATGCATTAGATAAGGTATATGTCAACTTTAAGTCATAATATTTAAGCAATATTAAAAAGATTCTGCATGCTCTGTGATGGCAGTTACAAAGATATTAGGTGAAGGAAGATAAACTAATATTGGTCATAAAAAGTAATTTCAGCATATTCTTTCTGAAGAATGTTTTGGACTGTCCTCTTTGGATGATTATGTAAGCATGCAAAATCTCATGTTATTTATAATATTTGCTGAAAAAAACCACAAAATAACAAAATTTCTGTCCAGAAAAAAAATTCTATCTTGTCTGTCTTGAGTGGCACCACTATTGTAAGAAATCTGGTCTTCCTGTCCTTGGTATATCTGTGTCTGTTTCATAGTTATAGGCAATTTTTCATAATATATGCAATTTTCACTTGTAATATAGTCTGGATAACAATTTTCAGAAATCCATATTTAATTACACATAACTGATTTAATTTAGTTTCAATGCTCTGAATCTTTGTAGAATGAAATCATTTTTCTTTATTGTAAATTTTATGTAAATTTGATATATTCTTTACACATTGTTCACTTTTGTAGCTTTATGTTTATGGAAGATTTCTAACATATATAAAAATTGAGAAAAGAAATGCCAATGCAGCTAATACCTACATAGAGTACTCATCACTTTGTTTCATCCCTACTTCCATCCAGTTCCCATTTGCAAATGGATTATTTTGAAATGAATTTCTAACATCATTCATTTCATGTCTAAATATTTTGCTATGGTCTCTAAAAGATAATGATGCAAACATAACCACAGTACCTGTGATATTTTACCCAGCATTAAAAGTATTTTTATATAGATATATGTAGATACAGTGATTTATTTTAGCCATTTTAAAGCACTCCAAGAAATCAATACACCATAACTTATTGATTGAATCCCAATGATAATTTTTCCAATCTTTATGCCAGTAAAAACAAAGCTTCATTGAAGGATAGAAATCTTCATATTTTACCAGACATTGCCAAATTCCTCTCTGCACAGTTTACTGATTCACGTGCCTACTGGTAGTGAATGAGAGAACCCATGTGTCCTCATGTTTTCTAACACTGATAGTGTCAGATGTTTTTCACTCTTAAGAATTGAGGGGATCTGAAATAGCTATACCATTGTAGTTCTCATTTGCATTTCCATTCTTGCCATGGAAATAAATCACATTTTACAATAGGTCATTTTGATTTTCTAATAACTGAACTTCCTATTCCTATTTATTTTTTCCTAGTGTGACATTTGTCTTTTTCATTGTATCAATATCCCAGTTAAAATAAAAGCACTGAATAATCCTCCCAGTTTGTGGCTTGTCTTTTCCGTGTGTTATTAGCTGAACAACAACAAAAATTAACTTCAAATCTTTCAATATATTAGTGACATATTTGAAACTTGCACATTTTTCCCTTATGTTTTTTTGTATCACTTCTCTTTTTATATTTGAAATCTTTCTCTACCATAATGACATTAAAATATCATCTAAATAATTTTTATGTAAATATCTATTTCAGGTTTATCAATTATTTTTTCTAGAAATTTTGTGGGTTTTTTTGTGTTTTTTGAAGGAAGAATCTAGTATTTTTATATATGATGGCCAAAAATTCCAATGCCATTTTTTGTTCAATTCCTTCTTACTCTCTGATTTGTAATACCATTTGTGTCATTGACCATATTCTTATATGTGCATGGGACTGTCAGGAGTCCCTATTCTGATCCATTGGTCTATGTTTTATGTCCTGATTTAAGTACCCCATCAGTTAATTGCTGGTATTTTGTAAAGTCTTGAATCATGTAGGGCAAATCCTTTTATATTCTCCTTACTCTCTTCTTTTGATACTGTTTTTACTAGTCAGTGCCCATAAAATTTTCATATGAATTTTAGTATCAGTTTTCCATCTTCTATAAAAAAACTTTATTTTTATGCTTACATATTTATCCTTAAAATATTGTATAGTAACTACTGTGTTCTAATCATTGTTCTAAGTGTTTTTCATATTAACCTATATAATCTTTAAAAATGCTGTTATATTTTTGTGAAAAAAAAGTGTAGACATTGAAAGATTGAGAGAATATAATCATGGTTTTTTCAAAACCCTTGTGAAATAGATGAAATTTAGTAAAATTGACAGAAAAAAAGAAAAGCACATACTAACAATATTAGAAATGAAGAAGGGGATTAGGGAAATAATGACAAGAGATATTTCTAGAAAATTACTAAAAAGTACTATGTATAATTTTATGTAAACACATTTGAAAATTGAGATGAAAGGAATTTTTTCCAGGAAAAATTTTAAACTTAAGAAAATTATTTTTTTTTTAAGAAAAAGACCATGGTCTTTCAATAAACTGAATTGGCATTGAAAAAAAATCCATTGACAATTTCAAGGCATGTTTTATCCTGAGTATTTATTTCTATGAGGCTAGAACCATGGTGGCAATACCAGACAATGCCAACATAAGAAAGAAAGAGTATAGATAAATTTTACTTGATAATATGATATTTATACTGTTGTATACCTCTCCATTTAAAATATATATCTTGGAGATCTTTAAATGTCAATTATTTATAACTTTTTCATTATTCTAATTAAAGATATATAGTATATTACTTAATAAGTTTATTAGGAAATGACATTCTTATTGTTTGTAAAATCTATTGCATTTTATTTTCAAATTTATAGTCTACAATACTTCCTAATCCAATTATTATCCCTCTCATTGATTTTCTATCTAGCTGTATTTTTTAACTCTCCACAGAATATCCAATAATGGGGATGATATTGCATATCCTAGAATTTTTTCTTACTGATGGCTGTCCTTTCAGAATTTCCCCGTAAAGAAAGATTTTGGCATTTAGAATGTGATAAAGTTGGTTCTGCATAAAAGTCATCTGAATAAAAGCAGAAAAATGTGTTTCAAGGCTACCACCATGATCCAAACCAGGAGTAATAGTGACTGAGAAAAGGATGGTGATAGTGGCAAGGATGGGAGGTGCTCAATTTTTTTTTAAGTTTATTTTATTTGGAGAGAGAGAGAGCACGGGCAGGGAGAGGAGGAGACAGAAGGAGAGATTATCTCAAGCAGGCTCTGCACTGACAACACAGATGCAGGGCTTGATCTCACAAACTGTGAGATCATGACCAGAACCAGAGGTCAAGAATCAGACACTTAACCGACTGAGCCACCTAGGCGCCCCTATACCTTAACTATTTTTATCATTCACCAGTGTTGAGTATATTTATATTGCTGTACAACAGAGTTTTAGAACTTTTTCATTTTGCAACATTGAAACTCTATGTCCACTAAACACCAATTCCCTCTCTCTTTCCCCCAGCCCTTGTCAATCACCTTCTGCTTTCCGTTTCTGTAATCTTGACTACTTTAGATGCTTCATGTGAGTGGAATCATAGAGTATTTGCTGTTTTGTTACTGGCTTATTTCACTTAGCATAGTGTCCTCAAGTTTCATCCACATTATAGTATGTAAAATGGATTTCCTTCCATTTTAAGGCTGCATAATTTTCCATCGTATGTGTATGCCACATTTTTTTTTTATCAATTCACCTGTTTGGTGGCTTCCACGACTTGAATATTGTGAATATGTTGCAGTAAAAATGGATGAGCAAATATGTCTTCAAGATCCTCCTTTAGATTCTTCCGGATATATACCCAGAAGTGGGTTGCTGGACCTTAATTTTTTAAGAAACCTCTATACCGTTTTTCCTAATGGCTGTACCACTTTATGGTCCCACCAACAGTGCGTGCCAACATCCTCCAATTAAGGCATAACCAAAGCCTTCTCTATAATATTCAGCTTTCCCACTCCTCTGCCTGCTTTTGAGTCTCTGCCAAATGCAAGTGATGATAGCTGACTAACTTGTTATATAGCAAGCTCTAAATAATAGTCTTTGTTCTCCTTTGGGTGCCTTTCATTTATTTCCACACAGAATTCAAACTCAGTATGAACCCAAAGTCTGAGAAAGAGTTTGTGGCTTGATAAAAATACCAGCTCAGTATAATATAGTTCATAAACCCACTGAATTTTCTTTGCAACTTGATAAAGTTATTCTAAGTTTCACTAAATATAAAAATGAGAGAAAAGGCAAAAAATATGGAAAAAAGGTAACTAAAAAGGGAGATATGCCTTGCCTAATATTAAAATATATTTTAAAGTTACATTAATCCAAATGGCAGGGCACTGTTATAAATTAGCCAGTTAAATCAGTAGGGTAGAAGAGAGCCCAGAATGTTAGTAGTATAAATAAGACGTGATTATATAGTAGAAAACAAGCAAATATTTCAAATAATTGCTAAAATTAGATTTTTTCAATTATTTGGACTGTGTACATATATACATATCCTCAAAATAAATGACAGATTGGAACTTAAAAGGTTAACTGCTTATATAAAAATAAATAATCCAAAATTAATGATTGTATGTTCTTGAACTTTCATATATCAAATTATTGCATCTAACATTTAAAGAACTAACTTCATGAAAATAAAGAAAACATTGATAAAAAAAACTAGGAGCAGATAAACATCTTTTTCTCAGATTCAACAAAATTCTAGTAGACAAACAGTGGTAGAAACAGAAAAGATATAAATAACATAAAGAATAGCATTATTTAACCAACAAAGAAAACATTTATGTTCTTTTCAAGTGTCAGTCGCATTCTTTGAAAAAAAAAATACAAAAACACATTTAGATAGACCACAAAGGAAAATTAAATTTCAAACAGTAATGATAACATAATGTTTAACCTCTGGACTTAATTTATTAACTAAAAGTAAGCATAAATAGCAATAATAATGACAAAAATTTCTGAAACACTTGAGAATTTTATAACATACTTCTAAACACATCTTGGATCAAAAAAAAAGACTGTAATTAAGTGAAAGCACTATATATCATAACAAATGGGTCTAGATTCAAATAGTACTAGGAAGAAAAGTTAGTCTTGATCATTTTTATAGCCAATGTGAGAAAATAAATGACTTAAGCATCCAGCATAATATGTTAGATAAAGAGTGATATATCACAATTGAGGACAGGAGACATAAAGGGCTCCCAGCAATGAGATACTGCTATCCATTTTGGAATCTACTTTTCCTTCTGTATCTTATTCTAGACCTGCTGGCTCCTCTCAATTTTCCACCTACACCTCATGGAATTACCTAAATAAATTACATTGTATTTCCATTTCTTAGCATCACATCATCCTTCAAAGCCTGCTTCTGTGAATTATTTTTTGATGTTAATCCGGTTACAGTAAAAACAACAAAACAAAACAAAAACAACATATAGCATGGATTGATATCGGAGTATATTTAAAAATTAATACTTAATTATGTCCACTCTTATTATGTGTATGGCATCTGTAACTAGATTAGTAAGTAGCTCTTCCACAGCCTTATCCTTATTGTTTTCCCTACATAGGTTATAAAATGGTTGATAAAGAGTTTACTTTTAGAAGAGCACTAATACATTTGTGACATGTTAATGACAGTAGTTTAACAGAAATGGAACAAAAGATGGAGAAATGTACCAAAGGTGAGCAATAAAGCAATAATTTTGATGGAAGGCCAGAGAATTTATGATATTTTCAGATAAGGAATAGACCTTTGGCCCCATTACTTAAGCTGATTATGTTGTCATTTGATTTTCCTTTGAGCCCTTCTCTTATCACCACACTGTGATCTCATTGTATTTATTTTGCCACTTTACAGGATTTACTCTGTCAAAGATCTTTGCCTCTAGCAAATACAACTTAGGCTAAATGATTTTCACTTATACTTCAAAATCAGAGCTACGATAGTCGCCATTTGTAGTTCAAAAAATTCCTCTTGTGCCTCTACCATCCCTCCTACAGTTTCTGCCTTTTCCATCTCCTATTGATGGATAAAACATTCTGACTACATAGTAAATTCTAAAAGACCTCTACCAGTGAAGATTTTGGGAAGAAGTGCATCCCCATACCTACTTGGAAGATGATCTAGTCAGCAATAAGAACATACACTCAGGAAAAATCAGAAGGATGAAAGTTCTTGTGACAGAGAAGCACTTGTATTTCCATGATGCTGGGTGCCTGAGCTGATGGGAAGTGGCTGTCAGATAATAAGCTGGATAGATCACCTCCTTGTCATATCAAAATCTTTTAGTTTTGTAAAAGTAAGGAAACAATGCAGATTTCCCTGTGATGGAGTTAAATCAAGTTATTCTGAAGATTTTTAAACTGCAAAATGTAAAACAAAACAAAACAAAAAGTAAACTGCAAAATGTCACATAAAAATGAAATGCAGAATCAATTTGATTATAGCAAGTGGAGAGAAAGGTACTTGCAAAGTAGGGGTGACGGTGGGAAGGAACTATTGCAATAAGAAGAATATTTCCACCATAAGATCACAAGCAAGGATTTCAAAGGTCAGTCAGAAAAAGAGCAGAGAGAAAGAGAGCAGGGAGAAGTGAGTAAGTCTATGAAGAACTGGCTGTGGGAAAGTAGGATGAAATGGTGAACCATGGTTGATGAAGGAGTGTTTCTTCCTGAAGTCAGTTTCTGCTTGGCTGTATAGCGGGTGAGAGTCAGGGTGAGTGAATCTCATGGGACTGAAGATGGAGAGAACCTTAACTAAGCTGTGATCAAGTCAAGGTAGCAGGTATTTTGTCCAGATTGGTCCAGTGGATACAAACAATTCAGCTAATCATTATTAGGCACCGAATGGGAATTTGGAGAGTCATTGGCCTTCTCAATGGTAAAGGGGAGCATGCATAAATCTTAACTAAGTCATATGGGGAAGGATGGTTCTTTGCATTAAGCTGTTTCTGGAACACAAAGAATTAGGGGATTTTTTTTAAAATTTTTTTTCAACGTTTTTATTTATTTTTGGGACAGAGAGAGACAGAGCATGAACGGGGGAGGGGCAGAGAGAGAGGGAGACACAGAATCGGAAACAGGCTCCAGGCTCTGAGCCATCAGCCCAGAGCCCGATGCGGGGCTCGAACTCACGGACCGCGAGATCGTGACCTGGCTGAAGTCGGACGCTTAACCGACTGCGCCACCCAGGCGCCCCGATTTTTTTTTTTTAAACTGATGTTGTATTCCAGATTCACAGGGCTTGGGTAAAGTTCAATATTGTTCATCACTTTAATATGGGAATCACTTGACAATTATGAGAGACTGAATATTCAAATGGCCAGCACACATATGAAAATAAAACCCTGACTGCAACCTCTCTGGCAACCTGCTGAAAAACTACACCACCACCTCTGCAAAAATTGGCCCTGAATGGTCAGGACATTACCAGTCAACAACTTCCAGTCTTCCTATTATTTGTCCCTGTTCCCAACTCAGGGGCAACCGGAGAAAGTCACTTAATTTCCCCAAACAAACACATAGGACACTGTATCTCCACCTTCCCAATACCATCAATGCCTAATTAGAGCATTCCTGAATCCTTCCCTTGTTTTTACCATCAAGTTTTCCCATTCCCCTACATACCTTTGAATAGCTCCACCAAATGCAAGTGATGGTAGCTGACATTTTTGTTACAACAAGCTCTAAATAGCCCATTTGTTCTTGTTTGGATCATCTTTATTTCCATAGTTTTCTTGGAGGCTCCACTGAGACATGGTCTGCATTGCCTGTCACCACAGCCTCTAGCCTTTGACCAAGTGAGATATCCACAAAGGTCCCTTATGCCTTGCTATTCATGGCTTCATGGTTCTATGCCAATGCGATAAGCCTGAGCTCAGCACTGCTTTGAGCATCTCTGCCATTTATTCTCAGTTTGTTACCCCAGTTTTGTTACTGGTTCCCATTGCTTGTCATCTTTGGTGGAAACAGGACATTCCTTTTCATCCCTTTTGCTCTGTTTTGTGTTGGGCTGTCTAAAAGTTTTGATTGCCACAGAAGGGGAATCACAGACAGAACATGAAGACTTTATAAGCCTGTGGTTCAAGCTGGCCTCAGAGACTATATATATATTAGAAGCAGTTATTTGCTTGTTATTCACTTTTCTTTCAGATTGTTCATGCTTAAAAATAGCAATTTCAAATTTATACATGAAGAGTAATTATTAGGCAAATGTATATAACATTGTTTCACAGATTATAAAAATCTTCAAAATAGAACGGAAACCTCTCCCAAAGAATTTCTGCTTTCTATTATGGACATGTAGGACATTTATTTTAATTCTTATATGTCATCTCTACAAAGAACAAAAACAAAAACTTGAAGATTTTTTGGGCAGCTGTTTATTTATTTTGAAGTGAGAAATTATCAGCAGCCTTGCCATATCTAAAGCAGCACTTTCTCCCTTTTTTCTTGTTTTATATAACCTGAAGCCATATGAGCAATAGACTAAAATTCCCACTATTACTATTACATTCCTTTCAGTTTGTCAGAGGTTTTGGTTAGACCCCAATTAAAATGAAAATTCCTTTTGAAAAAAATCAAACATAATCAGGGTTGAAGCCCATGACAAAAAGCTTATTGTCTTGATAGATTCAAATACCTTATATACTAGCTTGATGTTGTCCCTAAATAGGAAGAAGTGACCAAATTGGCAAAAAAGAGGGCTGGGATGAGATATTTGAGTTCTTTGACCTTTATTCTGCTTTCAGGCTAGTGAAGTTTTTAATGTTATCTTTGTGTTAGTAAATTCTTTGTGGTCAGAGGCCACCCAAGGAACATCACCCAGCGGGCATTTTCCCTGTACTTCTGGATCCCTGGTCCTTATGTGTTGTGTTTTGTTTTGACATGATGTTGTTATTGTCATTTTATCTCATTTTAGCCTGTCACACCATTGTTATCCAGATGCCTGGGTGTCTTTCTCAGTTATAATCTATCAAGTCCTAGCATCATTCAGTGTCCCATTTAAGTTGGCAAATAGAGAATGATGGTTTTGTCATTAACACATAAAACACTCTGGTGCTTGGAAGAGTGGCCGCAATAACAAATGGGTGCTTGATGCCTGAGAAATTTGAACAGGAACAGTTCATTTACATTAACAAATGGCAGTCTCCCAAGTTCTAATTTAGCGTAACCAGTGCTAAGGAAATCAGAAAAGGGAAGAGAGAAATAGCTTGCGGGAGAAGACAATAATGTAAGAGTCTTCATTCAACGGGAAGTTAAACTGGGCCTGAATTAGTAATGTTAAACACACTGGATAATTATGCATTAAAGGTAAATCAATAAAGTGGGAAAAGGCAAATAACATGGTGAGTGCTGGTGGGATAATAGTTATTTTTCTGGGCCATTTAAGTGCAATGCGGGTTGAAGAAGGGGATCTTTGTAAACTCAGAAGGGTTTTTGTTTTTGTTTTGTTTTGAGGAAGGATCCTTTTATTTTTTTCTTCTTGTGCAAACCAAGTGATGATTTCCATTTTACAGCAGAAAATAGGTGAAATCAGAAATAGCTAATTCTGGGGCATCTGGGTGGCTCAGTTGGTTAAGCATGGGACTCTTGGTTTCAGCTCAGGTCATGATCTCACAGTTAGTGAGTTCAAGCCCCCCATCAGGCTCCATGCTAATGGCCCGCTTGGGATTCTCTCTCCCTCTCTCTCTGACCCTCCCCTACTCATTCTCTCTCTCTCTCTCTCTCTCTCTCTCTCTCTCAAAAATAAATAAATAAACTTTAAAAAAAGCTAATTTATGTACAAACCTAAGACCTTTCCCTCATTCAAGGACCTATGTAAATTCCTTCTCCATGAACATTTGCCTTCATTCTTCACATTTATTTTGTGTAAACTTCATATCTAGAAGGTCATAAAATTAACTGGTAAGAGAACTTTAAAACATTATGCTTAGAGACTCTTCTTTTACATATGCTTTAAATAAATCCAGAGATAGATGTACTGTTTTTATATTTTTGTGAAATATAGATGTGAAAACGAGGCATGCAAAAGCTAAGTATCACATGTGGTCTCAAAAAGTTGCAAGGAATCGAGGAAGGATTTTATCTTGATAGGTCTGACTCTGGAGCCAGTGTTATTAACCATTTCTTTATTCTGCCCTCAATAAACACTCTTTAAGTGAACAAAGACACAGCTGGGATTTGGGTTGGGCAGTAAGAGGTCATGGTGGGGTAAGAGAGGGATTGCAGTTTGCTAACTCTACCTCCACATGCTTTGGTCTCCCCTTGCTGACAGGAAGATTGTGGTGTTACAAGCAGATTGTGAGGCTAGACTGCCTAAGAATAAAATCTAGCTCTACTGCATACTAGCTGTATGACTCACTCAGGGAAGTTTACTTTATCTCTCTGTGTCTTAGTTTTCTGAGCTATAAAAAGATAATATTGGTGACCACTGAATAGTGTTGAAGGATTAAATTTGTTAATATATATAAGAAGATACAAGTATTTATAAGTGTCTGCTACTTTTATTCCTTTTTCATAACTACATTTAATATGAAATGTTTTTGCAACTACTTAGATGCTTTATTATATATCTTAATGAAATTAATATTTTATATCACTCTTATATAAACTTCCTAGAACATCTGAGACTTTTTAGTGCTATGAAATATAGGTTGAGAGGCGCCTGGGTGGCTCAGTCGGTTGAGCATCTGACTTCGGCTCAGGTCATGATCTTGCGTTTTGTGAGTTCAAGCCCCACGTCAGGCTCTGTGCTGACAGCACAGAAATTAAGAAAGAGAAATAGCATGTGCCAAAGGCCTTTGACTGAACAATATTGTTAAGAGTTCCTGAAAGTTGGATCAATGTGGCTCGAATAAACAAATGGCACCATAATTCAAATGACACTGAGTAGATGATATCAAAATTTTGAATTTAAAAAATGCTATATGATACAAAGATACAAACTGGTAAATTAAGTAAAAGAATCAAACAACCTAAACATACTTGCAACCATTATGATGGGTGAAGGGTTAATATTTTCACTATTTACAGAACTCATTCAAAAATGTTACTTTTTCTTAATTTTATATTTATAGATCGTTTTAGTCTTTCAGTAAAGCCTTATGTTTTCTTCACGTGGGTCCTATGTATTTCACTATTAATATATTTTTATGGTTTTTATAGCTTTCCTAGCTAATTCTAATTGGATTTTAGGAGGGTGGGATTTTTATTTTAGGTGGATGTTTTGTACTAGAATACCATGAAGTATTGATTTGTGTACATTTATATTATAGCCAATCATATTAGCCTAAGAAATTTTAATATTTTTAAAATTGTCAATCTGTAAAGATGTATAACTCTAAACTCAAAACAAAATATACAAAACATATTTATACCAATATTTGTACCATTTACTTCATTTTTAAAAAATAATATTAACTTACAATTTGAATAATAACAGATTTTAAAGATTGGATTACATTGTCCTCTAAGATTTACATGAAAAAGTAAATGCAAAATAGTAGCTAAGATATGTACACTAAAAGTAGGAGTTCCAATGAAGTTTTACTATGCTGGATATTAATAGACCCATCATAATAAAATCAATTTGGCATTGGTTAGAAACATAAAAATAAATCATGAAAAGTAATATAGAATGTCCAGACTGCATACCTCTGGTAATAAAAAATGAGGTTATTAAATGCAAAACTCTCATTAAGTAGAGAATCTATTTAAAATACCAAGTGTATATAATTGAACATATCAAATGAAGATGATACAGTGATGACTAGGGTTCAACATGCAGAAGAAGGAGATACAGAGAAGATAGCCTGGCACTGGGGATTACTTTTTTACTAGATACATCCTACCAAGTCTTGAAATTTTGGGTAAGAGGCTAAGAGGTTCATCAGAGCTTTTAGTAACATCTTAAGAGTTAGGGTGACAAAACATGACCTTCCAAGGAGGACAGGGCTTGATAAAAATACCACATTTTGTGTCCTTAAAAGACTCAACCTAGCAAAAATTGTAAACCAGAGTGCACAGCCATTCCAAGGACTGAAGACCAGCTCTGAATCATTTTCCCATCTCTGGTATTGTATTAAGGTGCCCCTGTCTTTTTTCCTAAAACAAACAAACATCTTTTCTGATGTAAAGTGACATCATAATACTTTATTTCTATATTTTTATTCTGCATTGCTTCTAGATACACTATCCACCATACAAGAAAATAACCATATTCATGAAGAAACAAGAAACATGATTTAAAATAAAGAGCAACAGACTTATAGATCTTTGAGGGATCTAGAAAATATAGTTATCAGATGCATGTCTTAATGTGTTTAATTAGTTGAGATACAGGAAGAAAATTGGTAGACAATTAAAAAATGTAAAAAGAACTAAATAACAATTACCTAACTTAAAAAACTGAAGTTACATACTAATTATACTGAAAAACTTAGTAAATTGGAAGATAGATTAGAAAAAAAAGAAAATAGTAAGAAGTAGGAAGAGACTAAAGGAAAGAAATACAGATGATAAGGGAAAGACATAGATGATGTAGTTAAAGGATGTTTATTTTTTTAATTTAATTTAAATCCAAGTTAGTTAACGTATAGTGTAATAATGGTTTCAGCAGTAGAATTTAGTGATTCATCATCTACATATAATGTCCAGTGTTCATCGTAACAAGTGCCCTCGTCAATGCCCATCACCCATTTAGCCCATCCCCCCACCCAATACCCCTCCAGCAGCCCTCAGTTTGTTCTCTATATTTAAGAGTCTCTTATAGGAGCTCCTGGGTGGCTCAGTCGGTTGAACGTCCGACTTCGGCTCAGGTCATTATCTCACGGTCTGTGGGTTCAAGCCCTGTGTCGAGCTCTGTGCTGACAGCTCGGAGCCTGGAGCCTGCTTCAGATTCTGGTCTCCCTCTCTCTCTGCCCCTCCCACGCTCATGCTCTGTCTCTCTCTCTGTCTCTGTCAAAAATAAATAAACATTAAAAAAAAAAGAGTCTCTTATAGTTTGCCTCCCTTTCTACTTTTATTTTTCCTTCCCTTCCCCAAATTCATCTGTTTTGTTTCTTGAGTTCCACATCTGAGTGAATTCATATGTTGTTCCTTTCTCTGAATAACTTATTTTGCTTAGCATAATACATTCTATTTCCATCCACGTTGTTGCAGATGGCAAGATTTCATTCTTTTTGATCGCTGAGTAATATTCCATTGTGTGTGTGTGTGTGTGTGTGTGTGTGTGTGTGTGTCTGTGTGTGTCTGTGTGTGTCTGTGTGTGTGTGTGCACGCAGGCATGTGTGCACACCACATCTTTATCCATTCATCAATCAATGGACATTTGGGCTCTTTCCACACTTTGGCCATGTTAATAGTTCTACTATAAACATTGGGGTGAATGAATGTGTCCTTTCAAATCAGCATTTTTGTTTCCTTTGGATAAATACCTAGTAGTGCAATTGCTGGGTCATAGAGTAGCTCTATTTTTAATTTTTTGAGGAACCTCCATACTGTTTTCCAGACTGGCTGTACCAGTATGCATTCCCACCAGCAGTGCAAAAAAGTTCCTCTTTCTCTGCATCCTCGCCAACACCTGTTGCTTTCTGAATTGTTCATTTTAGCCATTCTGACAAGTGTAAGGTGGTATCTTATTGTGGTTTTGATTTATATTTTCCTGGTGATGCATGATGTTGAGCATCTTTTCATGTGTGTGTTAGCTATCTGGATGCCTTCTTTGTTGAAGTGTCTTTTCATGTCTTTTGCCCATTTCTCCACTAGATTATTTGTTTTTTGTGTGTTGAGTTTGGAAAATTCTTTATAAATTTTGGATACTAAACCTTTATCCATTACATCATTTGCAAATATCTTCTCCCACTCTGTCAGTTGCCTTTTAGTTTTGTTTATTGTTTCCTTCACTGTGCAGAAACTTTCTATCTTGATGATGTCCCAGTAGTTCATTTTTTGGTTTTGTTTCCCTTGCCTCCAGTCATGTCTAGTAAGAAGTTGCTGCTGCCGAGGCCAAAGAGGTTGATGCTTTCCTCCTTTAGGATTTTCATGGCTTCCTGGCTCACATTTAGGTCTTTCATCCATTGTGAATTTATTTTTGTGTATGGTGTAAGAGACTGGTCCAGTTTCATTCTTCTGTACTTTGCTGTCCATTTCTCCCAGCACCATTTGCTAAAGAGACTGTTTTGTTTTGTTTTCCAATGGGTGCTCTTTCCTACTTTGTCAAAGATTAGTTGGCCATATATTTGTGGGTCAATTTCTGGGTTTTCTAATCTGTTTTATTCTGTTCCATTGATTTCTGTGTCTGTTTTTGTGCTCTCTTTAAGGGTTTTTATGGTTTCAGGTCTCACATTTAGGTCTTTAATTCATTTTGAGTTTATTTTTGTGTATAGTAGAAGAAAGTGGTGCAGGTTCATTCGTCTGCATGTTGCTGCCCTGTTTTCCCAAGATATTTGCTGAAGGACTGCATTTTTTCCATTGGATATTCTTTCCTGGTTTGTCAAATATTAGTTGGCCATACATTCGTGGGTCCATTTTTGGGTTTTCTAATTTGTTCCGTTGATATATGTGTCTGTTTTTGTGCTAAAAAATGTGTAGAATTCCAGAAATAATGAAGAAAAAATGAGGCTACTTTAAGGAGATAATGGTTGAAAGTTTCTAAGCATAATAAATAAAAGAAAAAACACATTTATAACAAAGCTTCCTAAAATTTTTTGTTTAAAGGAAAAACAGCTATTAAAAGCAGCGAGAGGAAAATTTAAAATCATTTATCACCCTTAGGAAAAATAAAACAATTAGACTTAAAAGAAGAGATTGAAGTCAGAAGACAATGGAATGTTGTATGTAAGGTGCCCGAAGAAAATAATTGCCAAATTAGAGTTCTGTATACTATAAAAATGCCTTAATATTAGAAGAGGGAAGAAAAGGTAACTTTACGATTTAAATAAACTGTTTTTGTCAGTAGCAGAAATGAACTAAAGTAAAGTTTCTTTAGGCATAATCAAAATAGTTTTCAAAAGAAATTCAGTTTCTTAGTAATAATTTCCAAATATTATGTTGTATGGAGCAAATAATGAATGTTACATTTTTTTTCTTTAGTGAAATATAGAAGAATAATTGTTCCTCTCCCACCCCTCACAACAAAATATTATGGAAAGAAAAGATGCCAGAAAATTTAACTTATAAAAATGTTACTTCAATCTAACTGAAATTTAAATTTATTTTTATATTCATTTATTTATGCATTTACTCATTTTTTACTGAAAAGATTGGAAGAAAACCCCTAAGTTTAAAACAGAGATATAGGATAGGTTAAGCGAATTCAGTTTGATCACATAGGTCATAAATTAAGGGAGCTATAGAACTAGTTGATATGCAGATTTTATAGTTTACCTAATGCTTAAAATTATTAGAAGGAAAACAGTTTTGGAATGAAAGGTGATGTATTTTTTTAGTCAATTCCAAAAGATCATGTATCCAAACCAAATCTATAAGGAAGGAAAAACTCATGGGAAAGCCATTCTTGAACTATTGGAGAGCTTAAGATTTAGTTCACAGAAAAAGGATCACAGTAAGCAGGATAAAGCAGAGTAGTTAATGCACAAGCAAATTATTTTGAGGGAAAAGACATCAACAGTGCTGATAAAATGAGTCAGACCTGCCTTCCTTTAGGAATTATGCAAAGATCCATCAGGCTTTTTGTGTTTTGACCTAGAGTTCTTATTCTCCTTTAGTTGGTCAGATTTTCTGCCATTCTTCCATAACTTCCTACCCAGATTCTGATGCTAGACTTGGATGTTTTCACTTTTCTGAACATTCTTTCTTTTTTTTTTTTGTTTAGAATGATTCTCCCTGGACTTTTATTTTAGAGTTCAGTATGGCACAGATATCTCTTATTCCCTCTTTTTCCCACCCCCAACCAATACATATACCAGTGCCACTTTGATTTTAGGTGACTTTAAATTCCAGATGATCCTAATGTATCCTCACATGTGAATTAGGCACTGCAGTTGACTTGTTAAACCCTTCAGTGCTTTAGGAGGCATCTCAGTACTAATAATGATCATATATTTATTAATTCCCATATCTAGGGAATTAGCATCGTCTCTTCTATGGCTTTGTCCTCCTATTTGGCAAGTGTGAGCAGTGTTGAAAAATAAATTGGATTTGGACAACCTATGACCACTACTGGAAACACTATTCAAGAATATCCTTGATTAATAGATTATACTTAATAGTCTTCTGAATTTCTAGCAATTATTTCACATGACCATATTTGGTCACACTTCCTACATAATTAAATGATTCTCATTTATCATAAAATTCAATAAAGGCAGAAGAGTCACTGATCATATCAGTAGTAACATTAGTCATAGACTGTTTCTAATACATATATTTTCTGCCAAATTTTTTGGCCATAAATTATTAACCTCTACAGTCTTTACTTGCTAGTTAAATGAAGCTGAAAATTCCAGATTGATCAGAATGATTCTTGCCCCAGTATTAACTGATTTACTAAATTTCAGTTGTTAGGACCCAAGAAAAAATGCCTTCACATATCAGACTTTCTACATACTTAAATAGTAAATAGATTTCTAAAATATCATATGGGATATGACATGTTAAAAAATTTTGTATAGTGAAATTAAAACTGTAATATAGTCTCATAGATTGAAAGGTGATTTTGTGTTTACACATTGCTCATTCATATTATGTGGGTTTTTGGATCTCTGTGTGTGTTTTCTATTTTTAATGGGAGGGGTAAAATTGAGAACACAGCATATTTTACCTCTAGGGTTCCCCTCCTAAGACTTTTTCACAGGCTTATTTTTCTCTTTGTTGTCTGGAGACATTCTGATAACCATCAGAGATACAGTCATTCACAGAATTAGTTACTGCAAGAAGTTTTTACTTTCACTCTTATCCCTGTTTATTAAATGGAAATTATATCCTGGTAAAGGAATATTATTGTTCTTGTTGGGAACAAGATGAAAAGAGATGAGAAGAGGGATAAAAAATGAAAGGGGGAAAGAAAGTGGAGAAGAAGGAAAGAAGAGGGGGAAAAAGTTTCCTAAAAAAAAGGAGAATGTCTCATGAAGTTCAAGGGAGAATAGCTTGAAAGAAACTGTAAGATCAAAGCAGTACCTGGCAGCTTGACCAAGTAGGGAAATTTGTGTTAAACGTGGTTGCAAGTTCCTGCAGAGAGATAAATGTTCTTTTCTGTTCTTAAAAAAAAGGAAGGAAGGAAGGAAGGGAGGAAGGAAGGGAGGAAGGAAGGGAAGAAAGGAAGGGAAAAAGGGAAGGGAGGGAAGGGAGGGTAAAGGGAGGGGAGGGCATAGGAGGGAAGGGAAGGGTAAGAACAGAGAAGAAAAGAAAAAACAAAAAAGAAAAGAAAGCAAAGAAAGGAACAAAATAAATATCTTTGAAAAGACAGATGTCTTCAAAATGATTGTAGGAACTTATTCAATTAATCAGTTTAAGAAACTATGAACTTTTAAGTAGAACATTATGCAATCTTATTTTTATTCTTCATAGAAAAGACCATTCAACTTTACATTTTAAGTTCATTCATTCAACATACAATAAATGTGGTATTAGTAAATGCATTTTGCAGAGGATAGCTTATATAAATTCGCCTTTTAAATTAATATACTTTGTTTTTTTGAGTGGTTTTAAGTTTATGGTAAGTTTGAGTGGAAAGTACATAGTTCCCACATACACCCTCCCCTCCCCTGTCTTCCACCATTACCCCTATTATTAACATCTTGCATTAGAGTGCTACATTTCTTACAATTAATGAGCATATATTGATATTATTAGCTAATGTCCATAGTTTACATTAGGGCTCATTCTTTGTGTTGTACATTCTGTAGTTTGACCTGTGTAATGACATGTATCAACCATCATAGCAACATACAGAATAGTTTCATTGGCCTAAAAAAAACCTGTGCTCCATTTATTAATATCACCCTGCCTCCCTCTGAACCTCTAATAGCCTCTGATCTTTTTACTGTCTCTCTAGTGTTGCCTCATTCAGAATGTCATATAAGTGGAATCATACAGTATGTAGTATTTTCAGATTGACTTCTTTCACTTAGCAATATTTATTTAATGTTCCTTCATGTCTTTTCATGACTTGATAGCTCACTTCTTTTTAACATTGATTCATACTTCACTGTATGAATGTACTATGCTTTATCCATCCACCTACTGAAAGAGTTTGTTAGAGTTTTCATAACAAAATATTACAGACTAGATGGCTCAAGCAACAGAAATTTATTTTCTTACAGTTTTGGAGGCTAGAAATCCAAGATTAAGGTGTTGGAAGGTTTGGTTTCTTCTGTGGCCTCTCTCGTGGGCTTGCAGATGACATCTTCTCACTGTGTTGTCACATGGTCTTTCTCTGTGCATACACATCCCTTGTTGTCTCTTTGTCCCAATTTTCTCTTTTTTTATTTTTTTAACATTTACTTATTATTTTTGAGAGACAGAGAGACAGAGCACTAGTGGGTGAGGGGCAGAGGGAGAAAGGGAGACACAAAATCTGAAGCAGGCTCCAGGCTCTGAGCTGTCAGCCTAGAGCCAGGTGCAGGGCTTGAACTCACCAACCGTGAGATCATGATCTGAGCCAAAGTCAGATGCTTCACCAACTGAGCCACCCAGGTGCCCTTAAATTTTCTTTTCACAAGGACACCACTCAGATTGGATTAGGACCCACCCTAATGATCTCTTTTAAATTTATCACCTCTGTACATGTTCTATCTCCAAATATAGTCACACTCTGTGCTACTAAAATTCAACATATGAATTTTGGGGGAACACAGTGTGACCTAAAACAGATATCTTATTTGCTTCCAAGATTTGGCAATTAGGAGTAAAGGTGCTATAAAAATTTCTGTGTAAGTTTATACATGGATATACATTTTCAATTCATCTGGGATACAGTTGGTGAGTTATGTCAAGAGTATGATTACGTGAAGGAAATGTGTGTGTGTTTTATATAAAAAGTATCTTAGTTTTATAAAAAAACTGCCAAAAAATTGCCAGTTTTTATGCAAACATATGCATGGAACACAGGTATCTATTAACAGCCTGTACTTTAAATTCATCTGCAATTGCATCATTCATTGTAGTTGTACTCATCTTTTAAGTCACAGTTTATCCCAAGCTATATTGTGCATATGGATATCTACATTAGAATGCACCCAACACAACCTTGTCTACTTTCTCCTTACTTTTTCTGACATTTTTACTTTGAAAAATTCTGGATTCACAGGAACATGCAAAAACAATACAGAGCTCCCATGTAACTTATAGTGTCTTTCTCCCATTAATCTTACATTACTAGAGTACAATATCTTACATCTTACATTACTAGAGTACAATATCAAAACTAGGAAATTGGCATTGGTGTAACATGCATGTAAAGTTCTAAGTCATGTTGTTACATGTGTAGATTATGCCACCACTGCAATCAAAGAACCACTCCATCCTCACACACACAATTTTTTTTTCTCATACTAGCACTTCACACTCACACTACTCTCTTCTCCCAAGTCATTCCTAATCTGTGGCAACTACTAATTTGTCTTTCATTTCCATAATTTTGTTATGTTGAGAACAGTATATAAATGAAATCATAAAATCATAAAATATGAATTTTTGAGATGGGCACTATTTTTACTCAGCGTAATGCCTTTAGGTCCAACCAAGCTGTTAAATGTACTCATTTTTATTGCCTAGTAGTATTCCATGGTATGGATGTGCCACGGTTTGTTCAGACATTCATCTATTTAAGGACATTTTGGGTATTTCTAGTTTTGGGATATTACAAATAAAGCTGCTGTGAACATGTTAATATGAGATTTCCTGTGGACATAGTTTTCATTTCTCTGAGATAATTACAGAGGAGTGTTATTTCTGGTTTGAAAGGTAAGTTAATTGCTGGTGTTTTATTTTGTTTTATTTTGTTTTGTTTTATTTTGTATTTTATTTTAAGAAACTGACAAGTTATTTTCCAGAAAGGCTGTACCATTTAATATTATCACTAGCATTGTGTGATAGATCTTTTTTTTAATCCTCATTCTTGCAAGCACATCTATTTGTATATGTATGCATATGTATACATATATATGTATATGTATATGTGTGTGTATGTGTATACACACACACATATATATTTATATTTATATTTATATTTATATTTATATTTAATTTCTTCAGTAGTTATAAGGCTTTTCAAATGATCTATTTCAAATTGTGTGAGTTGCAGTTTAAGGAACTAGTCATTTTCATCTAAGTGGTGAAATGTATGTGTGTACAGTTGTTTGAACTTCCCTTTATTATCCTTTTGATGTCTACAGTGTCTACAGTAATATCCCTATTTCATTCCTAATGTTGGTTATTCGTATTTTGTCCTTTGTCAGTCTTCCTAGTGGTTTGTCAATTGTATTAATCTTTTCTTAAACCACCTTTTATTTTACTGATTTTCTTTTGTTTATAAATTCACTGATTTCTGCCTTTAATTGTTTTCTTTCTAATTACTTTGAATTTTTTTTCCTTTTTTATACTTTGGTTATTAAGACTTTGCTATTTTTTTAGTTTATGAGATTTTCCTTTTATCTTTCTGTTATTGATTTCTAGTTCTGTTTCTAATTGTGATTCCATTGTGGTAAATGAAAATACTAGGTATAATTTCAGCTATTTTAGTTGGGACTAATTTATGGTCCCAGATATGGTCTATATTGGTAAACATTTTGTGGCACTTGGAAAAAAATGCGTATTTTGTTGTGGGTGGGTTCTTGTAGACAAGTTAGAATTAGGCCATTAAAAAAATCCAGTCTGGGGGCGCCTGGGTGGCTCAGTCGGTTGAGCGTCCGACTTCGGCTCAGGTCATGATCTCACGGTTCGTGAGTTCGAGCCCCGCGTCAGGCTCTGGGCTGATGGCTCAGAGCCTGGAGCCTGCTTCCGATTCTGTGTCTCCCTCTCTCTCTGCCCCTCCCCCATTCATGCTCTGTCTCTCTCTGTCTCAAAAATAAATAAACATTAAAAAAAATTTTTTTTAAAATCCAGTCTGTCATTTCTGTTGGTATATTTACATCATTTATATTTAATATAATTAATAATGTTAAGACTTAAGTATGGCATTTTACTTTGTGCTTTATGATTATTTCATATTTTTATTTGAACTCTCTTTTATTTTCCTTGCCTTCCTGTAGTCTACCTAAACATTTCTTAAAATTCTATTTTGATTTGTCTATAGTGTTTCAAATATAGATTTTTTTTTGTATAGATTGGTTATAGTGGTTGCTGTAGATATTACATTGCACTACATAATTTATCAAGTCAACTGGTCTTCCATTTATAATGTAACTGTCATAAAAGTAAAACTTTTCTCAGCACATTTGAGACCACATTATCCTTTTTACTTCAGACGTTGAATATAGTTTAGAAATCTCAAGGAGAACATGAGTCTATTGTATTTACCTGTAATTTTGCTTTTTCCATTTGCTTTTTTTCTTCTTAATACTCCAAGATTGCTTTTTGTATACTTTATTGTTGTTGTTGTTGTTGTTGTTGTTGTTGCTGTTGTTCAAGAGCTTCTTTTATAGATTCTTTCTGGGTAGGTCTACAGGATACAAATTATTTTCATTTATCTTCAGGTAAGAATGAATTTATTTCCCCCTTCATCACTAAATGATAATTTTCCAGATACAGAAGTTGGGATTGGCAATTCTTTTCTTTCAACATTTGAAAAATGTCATCACTTACTGACAACCTGAATGATTTCTGATAAGAAAACATCTGGGATTTGAATTGTATTTTTTCTGTATGCAAAGTATTACTTACCTGTTATGGCTTTCAATATTTTTCTCTTTTTTTGTCCTTAGTTTCCAGAACTTTGACCATTATGTATGTTGACATAAATTTCTTTGAGTTTATCCTATTAAGAGTTCATCCAGCTTTTTGAATCTGTAGGCATGTCTTTTAACAAATTTAGGAAATTTTCAGCTATTATTTCTTCAAATACTATTTAAGTCCCTCCTTTTTTTTCTCTTCTTTAGGGAATCTATTAGTATGAATGTTAGTTCATTTATTATAGTCTCAAGACTTCCCTGAGTTGTTCGTTTTTTTTTCATTTAGTGTATTTTATCTTGAGATTTCTATTGCTCTGTCTCCACGTTTACTGATTATTTTTCTATGCTTTTCATTATCTTACTGAGCTATCTTCGTGCATTTTTAAACAATTTTTAGTTATTGTATTTTTTAGTTCTAAATTTCCTTTTAGTTCTTTATATATTCTATTTCTTTGCTAGGACTTCTTTTGTTTTGTTTTGTTTCAGATGTCTGGGATGTTTGAAGCAATAAGAAGACTCGGGGAGCTCACCATTATGTCATTCCTTGCATCCTAATGTCCTAGCCAGTCTGCCTTCTTCCTACCTTTCAGAGTCTTCTTAATTTATTTTATGTATAATTTCTAGATTTTTATGCTTAGCAGGATGAATAGGTAGAAGTACATTTGTGTCTTGAATGTAAAGGGAAGGTACTATGATCTGAATTTTGTTCCCACAGAATTCATATTTTGAAGCCTTAACTCCCAGTGCGACTGTATTTGGGGTAAGGTGTGATTAGGGTTAAATGGAATTACCAACATGATTAATGTCCTTGTGACACACCAGAGAGCACACTCTTTGTCTTCCTCAGTGTGAGGATATAGCAAGAGGGCAGCCATCTGCAAGCCAGGAATAGAGCTTTTGCCAGGAATTGAATTGGTCAGCACCATGATCTTGGACTTTCCAGCCCTCAGAACTGTGATAAAATTCATTTCTGTTGTTTCATTCAGTCAGTCTATGGTATTTTGTTATGACTAAGAGAGAAGGAAAGGAAAGGAAATGACACATAAAGTGCTCCTCCTTTTCCTTTTTTAATCTCATTAGTAAATTCTAAATGCATAGTGATGAAACTGGAATATGCAGTTAAACCCTAGTAACCAAGTCTCAGTGTATCAGCTTTTTTCAGGTGCTATAGTGAAAAATAGACCATATCATGATTCTATAAAATCTTGAAAAATAGAGTTACCTGCAACTTATTTTTAAAAATGAGTTATTCCTCTTCTGAGCATTTTTAATCTTTGTGGCCTATTTTCTATACCTCAACGTCCAAAAATAGCAGCTATGAGCCCTATTATGCACCAGTCTTTATCTCTTTATTTTTTATGGGAGCCTTTGTCATATTTGGTTGTGTATCATACATCTGTATTTTTTATTGTTGTGGAATATACCATTGTGTGTTTTCATTTGGGCCACATTGTCTCATTTCCTTCTACAAAGGCCAAAAGAAAAGGACCTTTCTGTCATTGCCCTTATCGGGCAGAATATAAAAACATGACTCAGTCTTATCCCTTCAATGCTCTTACAAAAGGCTTTGAATATAGAGTAAATAATACAAAGTTAAATGATGTTTAGTGTTCATTTAAAGTTATAGTGGTATTGATAGTTGTTGTGTCTAAAAATGGTTTGCTGAAAGCATGGAAGCATCTTGAATAGACTCTATATTGAAATAAAGTTGCTTTCTTTTTTATTCTTGGCCTGCTAGAGCTATCACCTTAGATTCTGAGCCTTATTCAAGTGTAGATTTCAACCTTTGGTCAATTCTATGATCCCTTATTATCCTTCCACATGATTTAATGTATTTCTCTTTT
The DNA here is from genome assembly GCF_022837055.1 of Prionailurus viverrinus. Lineage (NCBI taxonomy): Eukaryota > Metazoa > Chordata > Mammalia > Carnivora > Felidae > Prionailurus > Prionailurus viverrinus. The sequence continues at coordinate 65,531,648 of NC_062572.1, read as the reverse complement.
ATTCGTCCTTCTCCAAACCCTCAAGAGAGCCATATTTGTTTCTATCACTTATAAACTAGAAACCTAAAAGAACAGAAATCAGTACTGAAAAAGACGTATAGACATCAGACCTGTGAAGAAAATGTGGAGAGCTTCAGATTTGCCTTCTTGCCTAACTGGGATACAATGGAGTGAATATTCCATTAATTTTTTTTTTTTCAAAATGAGATATGTAGTGTGAAAGGAGTGTCAGAAATATCAGTTGTATTCATATGGAATCAAAAGTCCACTGAGGACAAGGCTCTGGATGCTGGTCCCTTGAACAGCATAAGGGACATGAGAAATTCAATTATTGCAGAATGTAATTGCTGTTTCTGAATGAAACTAGCTAGAAGGGGGAAAAAAGATCAAATTCCTCAGCTATCTAATTAAGCAGTATAAAATACTATGAAGTAGCATAAAATAATTTTTATAAAATTTTTACTTGTAATGGTTTATTTTATGTGTTAACTTGACTGGGCTAAAGATGTACAGATCACTGGTAAATATTATTTTCATGTGTATCTGTGAGGGTGTTTCTGGAAGAGATTAGGTATTGAATCAATAGACTGAGTGAAAAAGATAGCCCTCACCAATGCAGTTTAGTATCAACCCATCTGTTGAGAGTCTGAATAGAACAAAAGGCAGAGGAAGGGCACATTTACTCTCTTTATCTGAACTGAGACATCCATCTTCCACTGCCCTCAAAAAGCGGCACTCCTGGTTCTTGAGCATTCAGGTGTTGAGTTTGATAAGTTCTTTATAGATTTTGGATACTAACCCTTTACCCTTGTAAATTTTGGATACTAACCCTTGTCATTTGCAAATATCTTCTCACATTCCATTGGTTGCTTTTTCATTTTGTTGTTTCCTTTGCTGCACAGAAGCCTTTTATCTTGATGAGATACCAATAGTTCATTTTTTTTCCACCCCGCCTTGCCTCCAGACTTATGTCTAGTTAGAAGCTGTTGCAGCTGAGGTCAGAGATTGTTGCCTGTTTTCTCCTCTAGGATTTTGATGGTTTCTTATCTTACATTAAGGGCCCCTGGGTGGCTCAGTTGGTTAATCATCTGACTCTTGATTTCAGCTCCGATCATGATCTCATAGTTGGTAAGTTCAAGCCATATGTCAGGCTCTGCACTGATGGCATGGACCTGCTTGCTGTTCTCTCTTCCTGTTTCTCTTCCCATGCCCTGCTTCTGCATGCGTTTTCTTTCTGTGTCTGTCTCTCTCTAAAATCAATAAACATTTTAAAAAATGTCAGGAGTTTGCACCTTGGCTCTGAGAACACTAGTTTCTATGCACAACAAGTAGTAGGCTTACTAAACTGAGTCTTCTACTTCATGGAGTAAGGTTTTATAGAAATGGCTAAACATAAACCACTGGATCTCCATTCCTACCAAAATCATAAATTCTCAGGTGCCTGGGGGAGTCCCAGGGGTGAATACAACTGTTAAGACTTATAAGATGTGTAGGGAAGATAATTCCCACATTCTTGTTGCATCTTCATATGACCAAATATAAAAGACACCTGTGACATTGAAGAATAACAGTGGATTACATGATAAACACCAATAGGAAAAGTGGATTTCTTACTAGAACAAAATTGCATTGCCCCTAGCATCTAGTGACGAATGTTTGATCATTAGTCTGATAAATAGACAACAGAAGAAGCAGTTAACTTGTACCTGGCAAGTATAATATTTCACTGTTACCAATATGCTCCAGTATTCCTCATGCAAATAGGCAAAGAGCTAGAAAAAGGAGGGCATTGTGTCAATTGGAGTGACTGATTTTTACTGTCAAGCAAAAAACAGGTTTCTGCAACACAGTGTTGCAGGGAGAAGTTATGGATGGAACTTAGGGATTCTACTACAGGGTCCAGTAATAAAGGTTAATGGAAGACCAACTGGAAAAGCTAATCTACAGTTACTAGTTAGGTGTATGGGAATATTTGGGGGTAGTAATGACTGGAAAGAAACTTTATACTTCTGGTGAGCTTATGAGTCTATCTTTCAATCTCAGTTTGGGTTCATAAGTGGGATTAGTTTGTGAAAAGCTACTGAAGTACTCATTTATGTGCATTTTTCTCTGCATTATACTCTTGTAAAAGGTTTTATTTCAGTCATTCAAAGACTCTTCAACCTATTACAGGCAAGACTGTATTCCTCAGAAATAAAAGTTTTTGTCAACCATTGATTAAATCCTCCTGATCAGCTGAGGTGCTACATAAAAAAAGAAAGTCATTAAATGGGAGTGGAAGGCAAGAGTCATAAATAGTAGTAGTGCCATTGTGACTAGTTGCAGACACAGAAACTGTAGTGTCTCTTATAGCCCCCTGCCCTTTTTTTGTTGTTGTTATTCTCACATTTATTTATTCATTCATAGTAATTTTATTTTGTTTTTCTATTACTTTTAGTCACTATATTTTTATAAAGTGTTAATTGCATTGATCTTTTAATAAATATTTTGCAAAATATCAGGAGAAGCTCAAAATGGGTAAGGATGCTTTACTCCCAAATCATGGATTTAAGAGTTGGATAGGGTAACTTGTGCATCTGAGTTATTCGCCTTGAGGAAGCGTTGAGTATGTATTTTGATTTTAAGAGGGACAGAAGGAAGGAGTAATCTTGTATATGAAGGGAAAGAAAAGTACATGTAGATGATGGACAGGCACATAGATCGATCATAGTAGCCATTTGCCAAAATTTTTATTGAGTAGAATTTAATCCTTCCTTCCTATTTGGGAAGAATCCTCAATTATGTTTGGTATTGGTGAGAAATAGAGTTCAACCAACTACTAGAGAAGCTGTAAAAAAGTAACCATCTCTCTTCCACTCTTGTCAAAATGATGTGAAAACATGATTGGGTCATGGGAAGCTGTATGTTTCTACCCAAGACTTTGAATCTGGGGTTGATAACACAAATCCTAAGAGAAGGTTAGAATTCATAATGAGTAAATGCAGAAGTAGAAGAGTGCTAGGTTGTATTATCCATAGTGATGGCATTCTGGTCAGATAGTTCCTGGTGGCTTTGTACTTGTTGCTTCTTACCCTTCCAAGGTTTGCCTTGGACTGGGCCTTCCAACTCTGCTTCTAGTAGTATTAATTGTTTCTTTTATTTTTTTTTAACTTGTTTCTTTTACTACTTAACTAGAGTCATTTTCTGAGGCTTGCAGTCAAAAACCTAGACCAATATTCATGCTTTATCTAAACTGATTGTTAAAATAAGCTTGGGAGGAACATATCTACAATTTACAGATGAGAAAACTGAGTCTTGGAGAGCTCAAGAGACTTAATTTAAAATTATATTTTCATATAGATGGCAGTCAAGGAATTTTAGCCTTGATCTTTCTAACTGCAATTCTCCCTTTTAACCATTATGTGAGACCACTTCTTAAGAGTAGGAAGGTTTGTCTGGTTCTTTGTCTGGGACACTTAAGAACCTGAGAGGACATCAAGTGACCCTCCTTCCTAAAAGTCTGGAATATAACTATAACTTCAAGTTGTAGTGCCATACCATCATCAGACTTTTTGCAAGAACATGAGCGAGGAATTCAAATACTGGATCAGAGCAATTCATTCCTAGTTCTTAATGCTGCCTCTCCTTCATCCACATTCAAAATTAATTTACAAATACTGAAAATGGGCTGGTATATTTTAGGATCCACAGGCAAAATAAACTGCAGTTGTGATCCAATCAAGTTGGAATTGCCAATACTTGGGTTGTTGCTTCCATCTCATAGCTCTGTAATACAACTGTTCTGACTTTAATGCATATGTTGAGATACTTCTTTATCCTTTAATGACATTATTTAACTATCATATGCCAAATTCTGTGCTTAGTCTTGGAAGTATAAAAGCACATACTGTATATGTATACATGGTCTGTCTTTAAGAGTTTAAGAAATATTAAGGAAAGGAGACCTATAAACATCCTTCTTTGAAATATTCTAAGGTCAGGAATCTGCAAATTGTGCATGAGTATACAGAACAATATTTAAGCCAGCAATGAGAGGATGGCATTCAGGGAATATTTTCTAGAGGAGTGGACACCAGAGGTAGATATTAAAGGATGAAGGAGTCATTCTACAGGCAGAGGAGATAAGACTGTACAGAGTGTGTTCTAGGCAGTATTAGCCTCAAGGAGTGCCACAGGGTGAATATATGTTGGGTCTTTACAGCCAGTCTGGCATCACAATATAAAGTATGAGACATGAGTAGTAAACAGTGCTTCTGGAGAGCAGAAAAAGAGCAAAGAATGACCCTGTATACTGTGTTTATTGACTGAATGTTTATGTCCCAAATTCATATGTTGAAACTCTAATCCCCAGTGTGATAGTATTTAGAGGTAGGGCCCTTGGGAGATAATTAGGTTTAGATGAGATCATGAGGGTGGAGCCTCCATGATGGGATTAGTGACTTCTTTGTAAGAAGAAGAAAGACCAGAGCTTTCTCTCTGTCTCTTGGGAGGATATAATGAGAAAGCTGCAAGTCAGAAAGGGAGCTCCTACCAGGAACCAAATCTGTCAGCATCTTGGTCTTGGACTCCCCAAACTCCAGAACTGTGAGCAATATAGGTCTGCTTTTTAAACCACTTGGTCCATGGTATTTTGTTATAACAGCCTGAACTGGTTAAGAAATCATGATAAAAAATTTGAAATAGCAAAATGGTAATTGAACATAAATTCAAGGAAAAAAATTGGATCATGAAATTAGGATTTGCTAATGGGTTGGCTATCGAAGTGAGGCTGGAGGAGAGCTGTAAGTGAAATCTTGGTTTTCTTTTTTAATCAGGGAAAATAGAAAGAAGAGTTAGTATGATTGAAACCAAGTTGGGGCGCCTGGGTGGCGCAGTTGGTTAAGCATCCGACTTCAGCCTGGTCACGATCTCGCGGTCCGTGAGTTCGAGCCCCGCGTCAGGCTCTGGGCTGATGGCTCAGAGCCTGGAGCCTGTTTCCGATTCTGTGTCTCCCTCTCTCTCTGCCCCTCCCCCGTTCATGCTCTGTCTCTCTCTGTCCCAAAAATAAATAAACGTTGAAAAAAAAAATTCTTTCAAAAAAAAAAAAAAAAAAGAAACCAAGTATGCAGTATTATAATAAATTAAACATTACTAAATTCTATGGACGGAGGCTTGGGAAAATGAAACCTTGAGAAGATAATCAGGTTTTTTCAGTCCTGGTGAATCATAACAGCTTATCTAGAACTGAAATAACAAGGCACAAGAAGTAAGGAATATTCCAACCAGTGTCATACTGGAGCCAGCTGACCTTATCTCTCTTTACAACTATGATTTCAGTGGCATTATATTTGGTAGCTTTATATTAGCCATAATGGAAAATATGGCACCATAGAAATTGGTAAATGCTATAAATCAGTACTCAAATTTTTTCCCCACATTGTCAGTTATTAAACATTTAGCAGAACACCATTGGATTTACTATAGGGATAGACACTACTTAAAAACATCTGTAAAGGCAGCCACGTAAAGAGCAGGAAAAACACTGAAAGCAACTCTAGAAGGACCATAGCCATCATAATAAAAAAAATACTCTTACATTTAGCAAGAGTATAGTATGAGTAGATGTAGGGTATAGGTAGGTGCTGCTATTATAGATTCCCTGCCTAAACTTCTAAGTGTTTTTGCCTGTCAAATGGAAATAATGATTTGCACAGAAGAATAATGTTGAGTCAAATGATTATTATGAGAAGTTTGACTTGCTATACACATGTGAGATATTATTAGTAACTCAAGGTTCTGAAATTAACAAAGTACATTCAGACTTCAGAGGTATCACTAAATCTTGCCTTAGGCACCATCTTACTTCACTTGAATTCTTTAAAGTCCAGTGGTCTATAGGGAGTTTAATGGCTTTCTGTGCATTGGAATTATGTCATATGATTAGTCCTTGGTTTCTTCACATGCATTAAGCACCTCTACATTGGAGTTGGTATTTGTTTTGCTATCAGTAAAGGGGAAGAGTATCCGTTCTGAAACGTAGAATTGCAGATGTAGTTCTTGTTAAGCACCTGAGAACATGACATGGTGATTTTAGAATCAACTCAGATTGTGTAAACTGGAACATGTTTCCATGGTCAATTTTTTCTTGTTGAATTTCTAAAGAGGTCTTGTGATGCTACCTAGGGAATGGTGGCCACCAAATCACTATCATGCATGGTTCTCTTGATACCAGTGTTCTGCTCTTACAGTATAACATGCTATAATCTCTGTCCTTAAAATAAACAAACAACAAATTTTGAAATAAATTTCAGTTGTTTATACTCAGACTTGTCTGTCCTTCTTCGCTCTCCTTGTCTAAAGCAGTCTACCCTTCAAGGCTCACTTTGAGTGCCTCCATGAAGTTACTCCAGTAACTAAGCTCCCAGTGATTCTCCCACTTCTGTAGAAATATCTTGATTTTAACATTTGATTATGTTCTAGTTTATAGAACGCATGTGGGCCCATTTCTTATAGAAGAATATAATCCTTTGATAATAGAGACAACATCTTTTTGTCCTACTGTATCTTTCATAATGTGTGGCATGGGGCAGATCTGGAATAATGTCTATATAAATACTTGCTAATTGATATAAGCACATGTGTAACAAGAAAATCCATATTTCGGGGGTTCCTGGGTGACTCAGTTGGTTAAGTGTCTGACTTTGGCTCAGGACATGATCTCACAGTCAAGCTCCTCCTTGGGCTCTGTGCTGACAGCTCAGAGCCTGGACCCTGCTTCGAGTTCTGTATCTCCCCCCTCTTTCTGCCCCTACCTTGCTCACACCCTCTGTCTCTGTCTCTGTCTCTCTTCCTCTCAAAAACAAGTAAACATTAAAAAAAAGAAAATCCATATTTAGAACTAACACATGTTATATACACATTCAGGCAAATAGGTGATGGAATTCAAAAATATATGTGTCACTCAGTATATACATGATGGGATGATGTATTTCTAAAAGAGATTTTTGTGGGGAGTTAATTTATGTACACTGTATTTGAAGTCACTAGTTTCTTAGAAGGTTTTCCTCTCTCCCCCCAATGGATATCTAATTAGTATGCTTTAAATTTTTAAAGCATGAATTAATTGCTGAGACTATTTCTTTGGAGAATTGGTACTAAAAAAAAAATCCCCCTGAAATAATACTTTCAGATAAATTGTGAGGATTCCCATCCAACCCCTTTGCTCATTGTTCTGACAAAAGACATGTCATACATTATTTTGTTATTAATTCTCTCTTAGTAAAGGATAAAAAAAAATAATGATGTGGAGAAACAAAAGCTGCTAAACATAGAAGCTCCTATGGCATTTTTCCCTGCAGGGTCTAGCTGTGTCACTCAGTCTGAGAAGGTGCCCCATGAGGGTATGTGGGTTTTGAGTACAGAGTGGTTTCTTTCCCATGACTGAGACCTAAGTCACTTCCTTTACACTCTGATAAAGCAGACAGTGTTGTCACAATCTTCCCCATGTTCCTAGCCACCATTGTTGTCCAATAACATTTTAGACGTGTGTGTCATAAATATAATGTAAAGTTCCTTTCACGTGCCTTCATTAATTTATGAATTCTTCAATTATTCATTCATTTATTTATTTATCATTCATCAAATAATTCAGTGCCTCCTAAGAGTGTTTTATGCATTGGAGTATCACAGTAAATATAATATTCCTCACATGGAACTTATCTGGGAAGACACATATTAAATAGATAATCACACAGGTAAACGTATGGAATGGGACAGTGAAATTCTCTCATCTAAAATGTGAATATGGGAAGACAATGTAATTTTTTAAATTTTGTCTATAATATTTCTGATTTTTTACCTGCATTTCTCACCCACTGTCTTGGTAGAAAAATTAAATGTCCAATATAATTTGAAGCTTATTATGATACCCAACTCAATAGTATCCTCTGTTGGATAACATTTTCCATCTCTCAGATAATATCCTCTCGGTGCCCTCTCTAAGATGGAATCTATAAGAATAAGGAAAAGAATGTGTGATTCAGGCAGACTTGTGTCCCTGGGTTGGGATGAAAGGAGGCCCAGGTCATGTGCTGGCTCTTGGTGTGCTCTGGCCTCTGGTCTAGCTAGTTGCTCTGTATCCTGCTGGGTTCTGATGCTGAAGTCAATGACTAGTGAACCTGTGGTCCATTCCTATGCCCATGTCAGTGCCCCAGAAAATTATTTACCATCTTCCTCCTTGCTAATTATACCTTTCCTTGATTCTCACTGACTATATTCATGCCTTTCCATCTTTCCTTCATTTGGTTCTTTGGCCTCCACTGAGTCGGCACTTTGCCCCAGCATACCAGGCCCCATGAGAGGCTAGCTATCTTTCAATTCTACATCCATGCCACAGAGGAAATAAAAAAAGCTGTGGAAATAAACACCAAGCCCTCTCTCTGCTTGGTTATTATATGTTGTCAGATTCACTTGGATATGGCATCTCTCCAGGTCTATATGTGACAGCCTCAGGTAACAGGGCAAGCCCTCATCACATTCTTGACTCTTGGCTGGCCTTTCCTCACTCTCCAGAGTCGGGAAAAAGCAAACATTTCTTTCATTTCACCTGAGATACTCTCCAGATGCATAGAGCTACAAAATCCTCCTCTGGAGTGGGCTCTTCTCTCCATTGTGCACTGAGCCCCAGACATAGCCCTTTATATGATAAATATGGAATATTAAGGACTCCTGGACAGTTCTCCCAATTGACACTCAACAGGTTTACTAGTTTTTTTTTTTTTTTTATGTGAGAAGCTGAATATTACCTTGATACTTACTTTTACATTTTGTTTGTTAAAAATATTAAATCTCCTGCAAATGGGCACCACAAATGAGTCCTGGTACTCATACAAAAGAGGAAATCATAAAAATATTAGTCCCCTTATAAATAATTAAAAATTGTAGTAGGTTCCATAAAGGAAAAACTATAAGATGTATCGGGAGAGTATATCTGGGGAATATATGTCCTTGAAGTAGAGAAGACCTGAGTAGGAGTTTCTATGATGACATCTAAAGGGTAAGAATGAGTCATCCACTACCCGAAATTTTGGATGCTATCCTCCTTTTGTAAATTAACTGAAAAGAGTCTACATTGTTGGACCTTTAACTCAAAGTAATGCCTGCCACACGGCAGACCCCAACATACTTTTGGCCACTCCTACATACAAATCAACCCAATTGTTCGATCAACACAGTCACCTCGAATGCCTCAGTGAAATCTTTCTAGGCATGTGTTCATAATGTGTCTACTTCTTCCTTCTACTTGGAACGTACTCAGTCACTAAAGTTAAATAAGACATCCCTCAGCTCAAAAGCAGCCAGAGGCTTTCCTATGATTTGGAGAAGAAACCCAAATCCTACTACCTCTTTTTCCACATCTCTCCCTGGTCTGGTCATGATCACCTCCTCTCTGTTTCTTGATCAGGCCACTTCCCTACAGGAAACTCATACATGCTTGTCCTGCCTGGAACAGACACCTACCTGTGGCTATGTGCACATGATTCATAACCTCACATCTTTCAGGTATCTGCTTAGATGTCACCTCACTGGTGACACTTTCCTCACTATTATACTTAAAGTAGAGTTTCTGTCTCCTCACATTTTCCCTTCTCTGCTTTATTTTTCTCCATAGTGCTATTACCATCCGACATGCCATTTATTTTACTTGTTTATTTTCTAATCATTGTCTCTTCTTCCTTACCTCCCAGTATGTTATACTTGGACAGAGAATTTAGTGTTTTGTTTACGATTCAATTCCCACTGCCTAGGACAGTGCTTATAAGCATAGAGGTGTTAAATGAATGAACAAATAAGTGAATAGATGGAGAGCAGAACTTACTCCAAGGTTTCTCTCATCTGCATATATATTCACACATATATACACATATTCATATGTATAAAACACTACATTTTTATTCCCCTAACTTGCTGCTTTAGGAAATGAGGGACATAGTTATAGAATAAAATTCTTTCTCACCCAAAGGGAAGAAACACTTTTCAAAAGTAGACACTTCTCATAGCAATTGTCTTGAGAAATTCAGTGATCTGTTTTTCAGTCTACTTTAAATGGAATACAGATACTTCAAAAGTAAGGAACAATGTTGAGCTAGATTAGTCATCAACACAGAGTAAAGGCCATCATTTTAGTATGTGCTTATCAATTCTTGAAGAAAGAGACAGGTCACTTAAATAGAGAAGACAGAAAATCATACGTTTTAATTTATTGAGTTATAAGTCTCTGTTACAAAGATAAGGTTATAGAAAATGTTAAAGAACACATAGAGAATGCCTTGGCTTCATTAATTAGAATGCAATTTTATGGTAAAACTAGACAAATAGGCTTTCATATTATTATGTAATTAAATAGTGATATTCAGAATTTTTTCTTAATTTTTTTAATATTTATTTATTTTTGAGAGAGAGAGAGAGACAGAGCATGAGTGGGGGAGGGACAGAGAGAGGGAGACACAGAATCTGAAGCAGGCTTTAGGCTCTGAGCTGTCAGTACAGAATCCAGTGTGGGGCTCGAACTCATGAATTGTGAGATCGTGAACTGAGCCAAGGTTGGACACTTAACTGACTGAACCACCCAGGAGCCCAATATTCAGATCTTTTAAAGAAATTTTGTATTATGAGTACATTCAAACAAAAATAGAGAAAAACAGTGTAACGAACACAGTGGTGCCTGGTTCTTACTTTTAACAACTGCCAACATGCTGCTATACCATATACTGTTTTGAAGTCTTTGTAAGATACAAAAAATAAAAGTGGTTTTACCTTCTTCCTTTTAAAGGATAGTGTAAAAAATGTTCAAATATATTTAGAATTTTTCCAAAATGTGTGCTCATATTCTCAAAACGTATATGATTCTGAGTATTTGAAACATAGGAGCTTAATTCAAGAAGATAAAGTTTACTGGGTAGATGTTAGTAGCCCCATTCTTGAGGAGTAAAAGGAGTATCAGAGATTTGTCTTTTTGAATCATGAGTTGTTTTCTGCTACAGGTTCATTGAAACTTAGCACAACTTTCAACATGATGAAATGATGAAAACAATTGATGAAGGCAAGTGGTTGGGGGAAGGGCAAGGTGGATGATGGGTATTAAGGAGGGCACTTTTATGATGAGCACTGCCCAGTGTATGTAAGTGATAAATCACTGAATTCTACTCCTGAAACCAGTATTGCACTGTATGTTAACTAACTAGAATTTAAATTAAGATTTGAAAAATGAAAAAAAAATAAATAGGAAAAGAACAATTGAAAAAACTAACAGACTTAAAAGAGTCTAGATTAATGAGTCTGAAATTTCTGGCATTATTTCATAGCTTTTAATTTTTTAGCCTTAGATAATGGAATTCATTATATATGTATGTAACTGGGTTTCACCTATATATAAAAGGTGAGAAAGTTAAACTAGATGATATATAATACGAATTGATTAAAATTGATTAATTACATTCAGACTTATAGTAGATTTGATTCAAGAAGATAGAATTATAGAATATTTGAGATTTTGGAAAATTTTTGAGAAAAAATTAAAATGAATCCAACTGCATAGTTGGAATATATCATGAATCAGTAACAGTGAGTACTGCTGTTACGGGCTAAATTGTGTCCCTCCAAAATTCATATGTTGAAGTCCCAACACCTCAGAAGGTGAGTAGGAGATAGAGCCTTTAAAGAGGTAATTAAGTTAAAATGCAGCTGTTAAGAATGGGCCCTAATATAACCTGACTGGTGTCATTGTAAAAAGAGGAAATTCAGAGGCACAAAGAGACACCACTGATGCATGTACAGAGAAAGACTATGTGAGACATAGGAAGAAGGCAGCCATCTGCAAGCCAAGAAGAGAGGCCTCAGAAGAACACAAACCTGCAAACACCTTGATTCTCCCTCCCAAACTATTGAAAAACTAAATTTCCATTATTTATGCCACCCAGTGTATGGTATTTTGTTATGGCATCCCTAATAAACTATGACACCTGGTTTTTTGAAATTGAGATAACTTTGTTGAAATGTCAAATGCTGATAAAAAATTTGTTCCATTTTGTTCTCTGCTTCAAGGACAACCTTGAGCCAAAGAAATACGGGTTTTATGAGGAATATGTCACTATTTAACTCCAAATTTCACTGAATTTCAAGTTTTTTTTTTTTTTTTAGTTCAGCACTGCCAAACATAGGTGCAGAAGATTCTTCCCCTCTTCTCCTTCCATGCTCTTCTAGGTATCCAAGGCCACAGCCCCTTTTCTTGAATTTGCAAGTGTCCTAGGTGAGTGTCTATAATAGAGTATATACCATTGTCTCTATGCGAAAACTAGAAAGGTTTAAGGAAAGACTTATAGCATGAAACACACATACCTGTTCAGCAGTCAGCAGACAAATCTCAAGGTTCTTAACAAAGGAAAGGCTCAATTTCTTTTTCAATGCATCTCCTTCAAGATTGCCTTTTCATTCTACTTCTCCTGAAACTCTTTGTTTCCTTTTATTCTTTCCTGAAAAACTAATTTCCTTGTGTACTTCTTCACTGGGTTTCATTGAACCCACTGAATCCAGAGTCTGAATAATTAGCAAACAAATAGCTCAAGGACAGAGAGGACTAGGTCTCCTAACCCTCAAAAGAACTGGAAGAGATTACTTGGATTCCATTCTTGGAATGAAGCAAAGAAACAGGAGAAAGCCAACAGTCAAGTTTGTGTATCAAAACAATCTTAACTTTGATATTCTGCACTAGTTTTTGCCTATATGGTGTTATTTCAGGAAAGCCAGAAATATCACTGAAATCTCATAAATATCCTTCCTACACTGACACTAAATGTTTTAATTTAAAATCTTGCCCTTTTTAATTTTACTTTTAACATAGGACCTATTTAGAGAAGAAAGGAATGAGATGAGACTAAAAGCATCAGCTACAGTATTTCTAACATCATAGTAGTAATGAGTTTCATTGGAGAGGTGCCTACAAAGGCAAGTTATCTATCATAAAGCTGGACTTACTTTCCATCTCACACACACACACACACACACACACACACGCACACACACACCCAAGTGTGCATGCACTGTTCCCCTTTCACATGTCTAAAGTATCCTGAGTGAATAAGAATAAGATCCCTGGAAGCCAAAGTGCACTAACTTGGGAGATCTTGAACTTCAAAGTTAATAATTCAGTTTTGCTGAGGATTTACTCACTGTATTGGCTGTGGTGTAAAGGAAAGTTCATATACCTTTTTATAACAGGTTCTCTGTGTTAGACTTCTTTAACCAGTAGCTATGCAAACTGGGAGATAATTTATCAGAGAATTCAAGCATAAATATTGCCAAATCATTGCCTTCCACTTCCAATCTATTCTCAGTTGCTCCTATAGGGTAGTAAGTATAGTACATTAAGAATGGTAAACTGCCGGGGCACCTGGGTGGCTCAGTAGGTTGAGTATCCGACTTCAGCTCAGGTCATGATCTCTTAGTTCATGAGTTTGAGCCCCATGTCTGGCTCTGTGCTGACAGCTCAGAGCCTGGAGCCTGCTTCAGATTCTATGTCTCCCTCTGTCTCTGCCCCTCCCCTGCTCATGCTCTTGTCTCTCTCTCAAAAGTAAATAAACATTAAAAAAAAAAAAATGGTAAACTATCCTCACCTAGGGCCATCCATTCACCTAATTAATCAACAGATCCTCACTGAGAACCTATTACATGCCATACATACATATTGGCACTGTTCTTAGCCAAGAGGTTAGACTGATGAACTTAGCAATGTTCCTGGTGAAGTTGGAGGAGACAGACAAAAATAAGTTACTTTAATAACTATACCTCCAGTGAATATCCAATTAATATATATAATCCAATTTATACACACACGTGCACATAGAAGCACACACCATATTTTGGCAAATCTAATCACACATATCTAAGCTTTCTAATACCAGAATGTGTTTTATTATGAATAATGTCTTGGGGTGCCTGGGTGGCTCAGTCAGTTAAGCGGCCGACTTCAGCTCAGGTCATGATCTCAGGGCTTGTGAGTTCGAGCCCGTGTCGGACTCTGTGCTGACAGCTCAGCACCTGGAGCCTGCTTCAGATTCTGTGTCTCCCTCTCTCTCTCTGCCCCTCCCCTGCCCACGCTGTGTCTCTCTCTGTCTCTCAAAAATAAATAAACATTAATTAAAAAATAAAAAAAAACATTATAATGAATAATGTCTCTTGGATCCAATGAACTATGACAAGTATTTGAAGAAAAATAAAATAGAGCAAGATAAGGAAAAGAATGAGGCAGGTAGTATATTTAGGTAGGGAGCCCAGGGAAGCCTCACCAGCAAAGTAAGAATCAGAAGAATCTAAGAACACATTGAAAGTGTTGCATAAAATCTCTTGTGCCAAAGAAATAGAGATAAAATTGAGATAAAATTCACATTTCATAACAATTCACCCATTTGAAATATACATTCAGTGATTTTTCGTGTATTCAGAGCTGTGCAAACCTCCCTGTGATCAATTTAAAAATATCAGCACCCCAGAAATAAATCCATACACAATGGTAGTCATTGCCTATTTTCTCCCAAACCACCCAGCCTTAGACAACCGTTAGTCTATTTTGTGTCTCAATAAACTTGCTTATTTTGGACATTTTATATAAATAGGATCATACAATATGTAGTCTTTGATTTCTTTAACTTAGTATAATGTTTTAAAAGATTATTTATGTAACATCATGTATCAGTACTTCATTCTTTTTTATTGCTAAATAATATTGCATTGTGTGGACATATCAAATTCTGCTTATCCTTTAATCATTTTTGGATATTTGGGTTGTTTCTACATTTTTTCCTGTTGTAAATAATTCTTCTACGAGCCTTTATGTGTAAGTTTTAATGTGGGCATACATTTTTAATTTTCTTGGGCATATACCTAGGAGTAGAATTGCTGGTTAATATGGTAATTCTGTGTTTAACCATTCGAAGAACTGCCACACTGTTTTCCAAAGTGATCTCACCATTTTATGTTCCCACCATCAGGCATAAGAGTTCCAATTTTTCTACTTCTTCACTGACACTTGTTATAATCTGTCTTTTTTACTAGAGCCCTTCTAGTGAGTGAGAAGTGGCATTTCATTATGGTTTTGATTTGCATTTCCCTCATGACTAATGATGTTAAGCATCTTTTTATATGCTTATTGGTATTTGTCTGCCTCCTTTGCAGAAATGTGAGTTCACATCTTTTACCCATTTTTAGTTGGGTTATTTGACTTTATATTCTGAATGGCAAGAGTTCTTTGTATATTCTAGGTAAAAATACTTCATAAAATATGAGATTTGAAAATATATTTTCTAAGAATTGACTTGTGATATGACTTGTGAGGCTGTACGTGGGAAGTAGCAGATCTCCTCCCATGTTCCAAATTCAAGTGTAATGTGTCAAGGAATTTTTACTAAATATATCATTTTAGGGTTTGGGCAGAATTTAGTATCCTGTTGCAAGCATGTTAAAAGAATTGTACAAACTAACTAACATTTTGCAGGAAAAAAATTCTCTTGGCTTACTTTATTTTATAATATTTTATTTTAATTGGGAAAATGCTTGAGCTCATGTCACACTATGGAGAGTCTCTGCATATTTCAAAGGCAAGGCAGTAGGGTCAGGGCTCAAGGTCAGCTCAGCTGACAGAATAGACCCTGTGGATCTTGGCTTGTCCCTAAAATAAACTCCGACCTCAAGGGTCGTCATTTGGCTGGGTCAGCAGCTGAAGCTTTTTTAAAGATGGCCTGATGATTAGTGAAGGGGTCAGCATGTTTGCCTTGGTGAAGACATAAATCCAGTCTTGAATAATTAATTCTATTATTCATAATGCATGGTAAAAGGGTGCAGCTCCAGGAAGATAAGGGGTTTCCCAGCAGCAATTCCTAGCCAAAGCTGATATCAGTAAGGAGAGGATGAAATGCCAGAGCTCATGTAAATAAAATACAAATCCTTAGCAAAGCAACACTATCTACTTAGTACCAGTGTGCTTGTAAAATGATCATTCTCTTTTATAAGGTCATATTTGGAATATCATAGTTGTAAAGCAGAAATTCAGTAGTAAGTATGCCCTGTTTAAAAAAAGAGTGTCTTTTGGAAAGTATTATAATTTGAGTGAAACACCAAAGTATGATTGAAAGAAGTGTGTTCATAAAAATGAAGAGACAGAAGCCTTTTAGGTACCTTTTTTTCTCCTTTTTAAGGAGAAAGAAAAAAAGGGACATGGTATTGTATGTCTCTGAATCTGCCTTTAAGGTCCTTATAATTAATTTTAAAATAAGTCAATTTGGTTCAAAGTACCAACATAAGAATTTATATATTGTATTTTATTTTTCAGTCTCTCAATAGATAGATAAAAGGAAAGAATTTTGGACATAGATAGTTGGATGAAAAGAATAACAAATCACTTAAGGAATCCACACCTGTATCCTCTTTATTAACTTATTTAAAAAGTTCTTGGAAAAAGCTGAAAGAGGAAATGAATGCACGATAGAAGGAAGCAGGGAGAGGGAGGGTTAAGGAGAGAAAGAGAGGGAGGAAATCAGTATGGAAGACAATTTTAGAAATAGGCAATGAGGAAGGAACTAAAACATTTGCAGATGTGCCCTTTCTTTGAAGCTTCACAACAGCTTTTTGGGCTAAACCATATTGACTAATTTTAGAGATAAGAAAGGTCAAGTTTAGTGAGGTTAAGCAACTTTTTCAAGTTCATAGCTAATAAGTCCTGGGTCTCATTGTCCCATAAGGGAGACTTGGGGTGGATTAACTGTAAACACCAATCCAGGTGGAAGGCAACAAGCATTGATTTTCCTAAGTGCTACATGCCCAATGCCCTTTAGTGCTTGCTGAAGTTTCACATTGAGACAATCAGAAATATACCCCCAAGGACCTCCTCTGTGCAGTAAAGATGTTTCAGTATTGACCTATTTTCTTCAGTATATATTTTTAAACCATTCTCTGATTTTCATATTTGCCTGCCCCATAAGGTTCTATCTGTAATTTCAGACTGATGGGACATTTGAGTGTGATACATCAGTGTGTATGAACATATGTGTGTATGTATTTAGGTATACACATTCTTACATTTCTTATGTGTATGTATTGCTGAGATTGCTGAAATCAACTTTCATAGCTGTTCTGCCAAATTTCTCAGGAAGCAAAGCATAGCTGTTAAGAGCATGGACTTTGGAATATGACTGCCAGCAGTGTGTGACTCTCCCCTCTGCCACTCATTAACAGTGTGTTCTGGAAAAATAGCTTTACCTCTCTCAGCATTAGTTTGTTCATCTGTAAAATGGGGAATATGAATGAGGACAGGTAAATCTCTTAGAATAATGTCTGACACATAACAAGCACTGTATAGTGTTTGCTATTTCTCTTGCCTGCCCAGCTGCGATGGATGAGTAGCTCATCAGTTCAGCTCCACTCTGACTTTCCTCAGTTTCTTTTCCATACCACGGCCAAGAAAACCTTCTCTCTAGGTAACATCATCCTTCAGAACAAGGCAGAAATCCCTTCAAATGGCTTCTAAACCTCCGTATTATCATGGTCAAAATCAGTCTACATCCTTGACTCATCTTAAACATAGTCCTTCATTCATACCATCTCAGCCTCTCTGCCTTTCTTCAGTTCTTCAGTGCTGCTTATACAAGCACTTTGTTTTTCCCAAAAAATTCTCTCCTTTATTACATAGCAATGTCCTACTGACCTTTCAGAGCCCAGCAGCTCAAGAGTCTCTTCCTCAGGGAGGCCTTTGCTGACCTTTCTAGCGAAATTTCTACCTTCTGATTTTCATAGATCCTTATACTTCTTCTATACATAATTTTTCACAGTTGCAACTTTACCTTTATTTTTACTTATTTGCATAATAGCTATATCCATCATTAGAACATAAGTTCTGTGAAGACAAGTACATTTGTTACTGCACATCAGTGTATCCCAGATGCTTACTGATGTGTATGCAATATGGACTGAATGTTTGTGTTCCCCCCAGAATTTGTATGTTGAAACCTAATCTCCAGTGTTTGGAGGTGGGGCCTCTGGGAAGTAAATCAGTTATTTGGGCAGAACCTTTAATGAATGGAATTAGTGCCTTTGTCAAAAAAGCCCTGGAGAGATCCCTCTCTTCTTCCACTTTGTGAGGTTACAGTGAGAAAGATGGTCCTTAATGGGGAAGCAGGTCTTTACCCGACAGTCTATTGGCAGCATGGTCTTAGGGTTCCAAGCCTCCCAAACTGTGAAAAGTGTTTGTTGTTTATAAGTCACTCAGTTTATGGTATTTTTTTATAGCAACCTGAATGTACTACCACAGTAAGTAATTGTTGAATAAATGAATGAATGAATGAAGTTTGTATATGTCAGGTAAGAGTTATTTGATTTTGTAATTGAGACACTGACAATTCATAGCAGGACTAAATAAAAGAACTTCAGGGGAGGATAGATATGGTTGCCGCTCATAATATAGTATAAGAGGACTTGGTACTGAGACTTGAGAAGGAGGTCCCAGCTGAGGAAGGGGAAGTCAAGGTGACAGTAGAAGGGCCCCAAAACCTGAGTTTGAGCTGATAAAGTAACAGTATATACACTGCTTACCATACATGCATAAGCTGAAATGATGAATTGCAATATTTTCTTAGCTATGTTTTACAAATAAAACTTAGATTTTAATTTTCTTGCCAAGATGTCTGAAGTCCAACTCAGGCCCCATTGCTACACCGTTTTCAACAGTAACGTTGATGCCTTTCTGCTTGATGTCTATCAGCTCAGTAATTCTGAAGTGGGAACAAGTTGGAAGTACATGATTTTGTAACCCAATGTGATCATTTTATAAAAGGCTCTAAACACAAGTTCCATCTGTTTCAGGACAGAATGATCCGATCTGATTTATTCTGATTTGCCTCCAAAAAGTAGTTTCAACAAGGAAAAAAAAAACAGTCTTGGTTAATCTTTAAAGGATAAACATAAAAAGAATATTAAAATGAGACTAAAAATTATACATCCATTTTACATATGAAAAAGCTCAAGCCCAGATATACAAAAATTTGCTAAATGTCTCACAGCTAATCATAGCAAGTCTTTTAACATCCAATCCAAAACCAGATCTCATATTCCAAAATAGCTCTTTTAGTTAAATTACTAAAAAAAAAAAAAAGTGAGGAAGTATTATACTGGTTATCTTTTATGCCACCCTCCCGGTGCCTGACCATACAGGAAAAAAAACAAAAAACAAAACAAAACTAAAAGTGGCTCCTTCAGATGCATGGGGCTTAGCTGAATATCTGTTTTAAAAGAGAATCTGCTGAGTGTCCAACTAAGGCTCAGGTCATTATCTCACATTCATAGTGTCGAGCCCTGTGTTGGGCTCTGTGCTGACAGCTCAGAGCCTGGAACCTGCTTTGGATTCTGTATCTCGCTCTCTCTCTGTCCCTCCCCTGCTTGCACTCTGTCTCTCTCTGTCTCTCAAAATAAAATGTTAAAGAAAAATTTTTAAGAGAATCTACAACTTTTTATATAAGGGTCAGGCAGTAAAAATATTTTGCTTATGGGCCATACATTCTTTATTGCGAATGATCAACTCTGTATAGTATTTTTGTATTTGTATTTTGTATTTGTAGTATAAAAGTAATATGTAAACCTTTATTAAGAGATAATAATAAAAAATGAGTATAATAACAACCCTTATATAGATACAAAATAAATATGGGTTAAATATTTTTTAAACTCACATGAGTATACTAGATATTACAACCAATTCAAAGAAGTCAAAGAGTAGACACATTTGTAGATCAAAATATTGCCATGAATGTATAAATTGAAGGAAAACTGGCCTTTCCACAGGAGGGAAATAGGGTTGTCCCTGCCACTAGACAATACTTATTTATGTGTCTATAAATACAAATTACTTTTGCTTTGCTCTCAGTTACGAATAACCTAAAGTTGCAAAACAGGTCCCCTAGAATCCAGAATCAGAACAGTGTACTATAGACAGTGCCTGGTTTTCACATATATGATAAAAACAGGGGAAGGACTTGAGGCCTTTTTTTGTCTACCACTGCATTTGATGAACTGAAGGGAAGTAAAGAAAGATAACTGCTATTTTCCCACTTAGGAATCTACAAGAAAGCAAGGAGAGAATCCCTCTTGGTTGATATCATAGGAAATCAAATGCAATCTAAAGAGCTTTGGGATTGACTTGATGGAAAGGTTCATTTGTGCACAGCTGTGAATGCTGTAACCTCCCCATACTGACTATGCCATTTCAAGGTTTGGAATCTCAATCTCTTCGTGCATAAGACAGGAAAAATAAAAACCCCTGTTTCTAATCACCTTGAGTTTCCTGAGGATTGAACAAAGTAGCAGATATAAAAATCTCGGAAATAAATAAAGTATCAGAATAATTATACAACAAACCAACACACATAGAGATTAAAATTGCTGGGTCTGTGACTGATGGCTTCAAGCTTCTTGTTCTAGCTTCAGTTTAATTTGTTCCTCATCAGTGCTTACCACCTAGGTAATTTGGGAGCAGATGGCAAGAGGAATGGAGGATGTTGCATTAGAACTGCTGCCTACCTGCCTTTCACTCTGGGCCATTGGAGCCTCCCTGTGTGCTCTCTGATCCCTCATCACTAGCCCAGCAAAGTGATCTTTATTGCTTGTGATATAGTCCTTATTGCCTAATTAGAGGCATGGAAAGAAGTGGGAGATGACTTCACTTGGGTTCATTAGGAAATAATATATCAGGCTTTGCTTAATTACAACTGAATTACTACTACCTATTACAGAGCAGAACCTTGCTGGAATGATAGAGGGTGGCAGAACTCTCTGTCTTCCATTATTCCACGATCTGCATTAGCTCAGCAGGAAAGGGGAGAATTGCTCATCTGGATTGGAGTTGCAACACACACATTGGCAAAGGGCTTTATTTAATTGTGACCCCCCTTATCACCAGATAATGTAATCACTGTCACATGCCAATCAGTGAGTCACTCTTTGCAGCTGCTGAGGGCTCTGGTGGAAGGAAAATGCTAATTCTTATTGTTGGCAATTGCTTCTGCATGGCACAGAAAAACATCTCGCTCATTGTCTCTCACTGCCTAATTGCTGGACATAATGTCTTGCACTAAAAGGGAGGACAGAATGGATTAAACAAGAACATAACATCCTTTTAAATATACAGAAAAAATATGATACTCCCTTTAGTTATTTTCCTAATTAGTAGAATAACATGTGCTTGCTTATTGCTGTATTCGTATGTTTGACATTTGTTGCATATCTAATATGTGGCCATCTCCTTCTTAAACTTTGCAGGGGAAAGAGAAATGAATAAGACCTGTACAGCTGGAGAGTACACACAAAAAAAGGGGATAGTACATGTATACAAATATTTACAATATGACTCTTAGAAGGGCATCTCAGATGAGGAAACGCTCGTTAAAGAGAGGGAACTTAGTGTAAATGTTAAAGAATAGATAGAATTTAGGTATAAAATCACCAGGGAAAAGGCATTACAAATAAAGTGTATATTGTGGGCAAAAATATATAGATCAAATAACAGTGATCATGTATCAAAGACAAATTGGATGCAGTTTAGAGTTATTGAAAGTATAGTGAGGGTAAGAAGGAAGTCTAGATAGGGTATGGTAATTCTAATGGTCTTTGTTGTCTCTTTTTGGTCACTCAGTATATCTTAACCTGTTCCCGCCACATTCTGATTTCCTTCAGAGAATTATCTACCCAGTGTACATAAAGTAATTGTGATGTAATACATATCAGGGGTCATTATTCTTTCCTAGCCAAGACATGGCTAATCTAAGTTGGCTAAATTTCTAAGTTGTTTCCATTTCTAAGACCTTTAAATCTTAAGCAGAGTGCAAACAACTCAAATGGTACCGAAACCTGATAGTTGGACCCTGGGTCCTAATTAGTTTTATCTGATTTTTCAAAGCTCAGTCTCCTGAAAACTGTTCATTTTGTAGTTTTCCTTTATCTTGATTTACTAAATTCTCTTTTAAATTAAATTATCCATTAATTGCTTATAACCAATTCATGGACTATTATAATCCATGGATATCCTAAAAGCTGTACTATGGGAGATGGATATCTTTCTACTTTCATACTGTTAGCATTATTTGATACTATTTGCTCTTCTTAGATGTATGTAAAGTATCAGTTCAAAGGGATTATGATTATGTTAGAGATACAGTCACTTAAATTTAGTAATTAGAATTGAAATGAGAATAAGATGATAGAGTTTCAAAAAAAAGAAAGAGAAAAAAAGGAAAGGAAGGAAAGAAATTAGAAAGAAAGAAAGAAAGAAAGAAAGAAAGAAAGAAAGAAAAAAAAAGAAAGAAAGAAAGAAAGAAAGAAAAAGA
Source organism: Prionailurus viverrinus (assembly GCF_022837055.1). NCBI lineage: Eukaryota > Metazoa > Chordata > Mammalia > Carnivora > Felidae > Prionailurus > Prionailurus viverrinus. Next base: position 65,509,251 of record NC_062572.1, on the reverse strand, counting down.
AAAAGAAAAAAAAAGAAAGGGAAAAGGCTAAAGCCTGGGTGACTGGGAGATGAATGATACACTTGGGGGGCGGGGGGGAATCAAACTAGTAAACCCAGGATTTTAGAGGGAAAATTTCCATTTCCTTTTGATTTTAATAGTTGTTGAGATGTTCCAAAATGGAATGTTCTGCTTTTGTTAAAACAGTTTTCAAAAAAGGTAAAGTTATGACTTTCAGACACATGTAAAATGACACATATCAAAGTTTTTATTTAACTCCTTAGTTAAGGGAGAGAAACACACACACACACACACACACACACACACACACACACACACACGTTACAACCAATTGAAGGAAAATCCAAAGAATAGACACATTGATAGACCAGGAATTTTGAAATGTATTTGTAAATTAATGCAAACAAAACTGGCTTTTTTCACACTGGATAGGAGAACCGATTTGTCCATATGAATCGGACAAAATGTAGTTACTTGTCCCAGTTTTCTGTACATTACCTTTTATTTCAACGTGGTTGTAAAATATAACCTTCTCAAAGACAAAGACACTCATTGTATAAAGTCATTCAATCCAGAGGGGCTCCATCAATCCGGTGAAAGGACATTCAGTAGTCTCTTTCACTTATTTCAGTCTTAAATTTTTCCTTACTGTCTTAAGAATTAAGAGAAGTGTTGAAGTAGCTTTTACAAGACTTTCTGTTAAAGATGCTTGATATTTGTATTAGGAGAAAGATTGGGTGCAGTGAAATCTAACATCAGTTGCCACTTTGATACATTGTTTTGCCACACTATTTCCCCTCCTTAGTTGTATGCAAAATATCAGTTTGAAGAGATTTCAGGCTGAAAGTGAGAATAAAGTGTAATATAGCTAGCTATTACTAAATCACTGTTTCTTCTCTTCATACAGTGAGTGTGTGATTTTGCAACAAAAGCTAATCATTCTAAATATTTTAGAAACTCTCTTTTGTGTCATATTATGAGGCAACTATAAAATGACTCACAGACAGCCTGACAGGTGCCATATGCAGTGCTGATATGTTCTTGAAGATCCCCAAGATGGTCTGTGTGGTAGTCCCTAATACATAGGGAAGTTCCCAGTCTGGTATCTGTGTTCACCATCACTGACCCTTTTCCATAAAAGCATTAAGGAATCCTGTCCCATTCAAACACAAGTTACATAAAAAGTAATTCTTAGGCTTTGAAACCTTAGTTTAAATTAATGTACATAACCTATTCTTTGCAGAAAGTAGGGCCAACAGAAGAGGCCATGTTAGAACACCTGGATCAGGAAGAAATGTGAATGAGACACATAAATGGAAAACCAGGAAGTACAGAGGCACGCATGAATTTCAAAGTGCTTGCACCCATAAACTCTTGCTATTAAACAAGAGAGGAGTTACTCTTAACCCAAAACTTGTTCTGAAAGATTATCAATGTTTCAGGGAACTTCTCCAAACTTTCAGAACCAGATGATCTTACATCAGAATCCCAACTCCACAGGCATCTGGCATCTCCACAGGCAACTTTCTCTGATTCGTACCAGTGCAATTCAGTGATGCTAGGGAAAATCACACAATGAGATAGATCTACTGCCAATAAATCATGACTGCCAACCTCAACTTGGGCTGTCAACAGTGCCACAAAACACATGGTAGTTCTTTTTCCAGTTCATTCTCTCTTCCTACCCAGTGCCTATTTCAAACCTTACCATCCTCCTTTACAGAGAAAGCAGACCCCATCAGACAGGAACTCCAATGGTTGTCTGCAGATCAGATTTCCAAACCTAACTTTCCCTACTGTCATTCATATAAAAAACGGAGGTGACCATTCTCTTATCTAAATAGAGTATTTTCATTTACATTACAGAACCTATCACATCTTACCTAACACTGTAAATTATATCTACTCCTCTCCCCTAGGTCTGCCCACTAACTGTTAAGAGTATGCCAGTCACTTCTGTATAGAATAAAGTCTTAACTGGACACAATGTTTTTCCTCCAGCCTTGCCATTATTTCTGAATTTCCCTTTGTGGTCAATTTTGTCCAGTGTTCTTTAACCATGTTTCTCTACTTGCACACTCATCAGGCAGTTCTTCCACCTCTCCAATTTGTATTCTCCCAGTACTCTGACAAAGATGGCTCCACTGTCTCCATTAACCTTCTTGTCTTCAATTCATTGCCCAGTTTCCAACCTTTCTCTTGTTATCAACAATGCAAGCCACTCCTTCTTTAACATACTCTCATCCTTTGCTCTCCATATCACCATGCCCTCCTATAATCCTCCTACTTCTTTGGTCACTTTCTCTTATTTTCTTTTTTCCTTAGACTGACACAAATTCCAGACATAACTAATATCTTCTCTTAATATTTTCTCTCCTGGTTTATATATTCTTGCCATCACATACCTTCAACTGTCCTTTTACATATTGTTAACTCTCAAATTTAAATCTCCAGACCAGTAACTGTCCTTGTAATTCTAGACATATTTAGCAAACTTCCTTTCAAGAATTTCTACTGGATTGTTGTCTCGACATCAGCCTGTGAAAATGTGACCTCATAATCTTTTCCATAACAGCTGGTCACCCTGCATGTTTTTCTATCTCAATTAATAGTACCCTCATTCTTTTTTAAAAAAAAATTTTTAACATTCATTTATTTATTTTTTTATTTTTTTTTTTTAATTTTTTTTTTTTCAACGTTTATTTTTGGGACAGAGAGAGACCGAGCATGAACGGGGGAGGGGCAGAGAGAGAGGGAGACACAGAATCGGAAACAGGCTCCAGGCTCCGAGCCATCAGCCCAGAGCCTGACGTGGGGCTCGAACTCCCGGACCGTGAGATCGTGACCCGGCTGAAGTCGGACGCTCAACCGACTGCGCCACCCAGGCGCCCCTAACATTTATTTATTTTTGAGAGACAGAGCGAGATAGAGTGTAAATGGGGTAGGGACAGAGAGAGAGGGAGACACAGAATCCAAGGCAGGCTCCAGGCTCTGAGCTATCAGCACAGAGCCTGATGCAGGGCTCAAACCCACAAACTGTGAGATCATGACCTGAGCTGAAATCCCACGCTTAACAAACTGAGCCACCCAGGCGCCCCAATAGTACCCTCATTCTAACCAATTGCACAAGTTTCTCTGATATCCCCTGAATTTAAACCATATTTATTTTAAAATCCCCAATACAACTTTAATGCCTACACTTTTTTCTCCATTCCATTGCAACAGAACAAATGACAGAATTCCTCATTGAAGTCAAGACGGCGTTTACCCTCTCCCATTCATTCTTCACATAGCTACAAAGCACTCATGCTATTTTCATACTGAATTCTCAAAACCCATTGCTTGTCAATTAAAACCCAAATCCCAAATGTGTATTCTAATTTAACAAGGGAATATAGATCAGTGGTTAACAGGGTAAGATCTGGACTTATTCTCCTGAGCTCAGACTCTGAACAAGTGTCTCCCCAATCTGTGTATGTACTTTTGACTGTTTCTAAGAAAAGTTTCCTTCAGCTGGGTAGGAATTCTATGGTCTTAGTGGGATTGATTGATAGAAAAGATGAGGGAGAGCATTACAGAGGAAAAACTTTTTTTATTTTTAAGAAATCTTATTTTATGTTTGAGAATCAGTGAGAAAGACTAATATGACATAGGGCCTGGGAGTGATCCTTAAGAAAAGGAGCTGCATGACTGGCAGGTCTGAGAGACCAACAAAGGACATTCCTTGTTGTGGCACTCTCCCACCTGAGGTCTTTGTTAGCACTGTCACATGTACATCCTTCCTTCTAAAATAAGGCAAGTACTCTTGACTGTAGTCGATCTCTCAGGAAGAAGATAGATTTGTTCTGCTGCTAGTGATGGCTGTCAATACACATTTACAACTCCTCCCAGTCTTTAACTTCTCCCTTCTCACTTAATGCTATATTACTTCCCTATCCTTATCATCTGAAATGTTTTTAACACTCTATTGAGATAGAATTTGCATTTCATAAAGCCACCCATTTGAATTTTAGTAAACTTACCAAGTTGTGCAACCATCACCATAATCAGTTTTAGAATATTTTCCTCATCCCAATAGGATCCCCATGCTTTTTTACAGTTAATCCCCATTCCCATCCCCAGCCCCAGACAACCACTAATCTAATCTACTTTTTGTCTCTATAGATTTGCCTTTTCTGTACATTTCAGATGAATGAAACTGTGGTCTCTGTGCCTGGTTTCTTTCACTTAGCATAATGCTTTTGAGGTTCATCCTTGTGGTAGCACTCATCGATGGTTCATTTCTTTTTATTGCTGAGTAGCATCTATTGTGTGGATGATGTACCACACTTCTCCAAATCACTCTCTAGATGATGGATATTTGGGTTGTTTCCACTTATTGGCTATTATGAATAATGGTACTATAAACATTAACATGAAATTGTTTATTTGAACATTTGATTTCATTTAGGTAGATACCTAGAAGTGGAATTGCTGGGTTGTGTGGTAAATTTTTGTTTAACTTATTAAGAAACTGCTAAAGTCTTTTCCAAAGTGACTGAACCATTTTATATTACTTGAATTTTATCTTAAAAACAAACAAGAAAACAACAACAGCAACAAAACTCTTTCCTCCAAGAGGAAATTAATGTAGGGACAAAGAAAATCTGTATTTATTTTCCTTTTTTTAAAATATGTTATTAAGTTAATAAAGATTTGGGAGTATAGGTGTGGCAGTGCAGCAAGGGAAATTGGAGAAACACTACATAAATAAAAATGCCATTACCCCATTCAGAAACTTTAATTTTTGAAAAATTAATATTTCTTCAACTCAAGAATGAGTTCTAAGTCTTATTACGTTACCTCTAATCTGCCAGTAGCTCTTGCTGCCCGCTTTCCTGTGTTAAGAAAGATTCTGCATCTTTGTTCAGACTCAGTGGGAATAAGGACACTGATAGATTGGTGAGAGTTCTTCTGGTCCAGTGAGACAGGGTGCCTTATCCTTTAGGACATTTTTTTTTTCCTTTACTGGGGATTAATATGTTTCCTCATAGAAGAAAAAGACACACCAAACAAAAGCCACTGTTTAAAAGAATCTTTATATAATAAATGATTCTTTGATTCACAGGAATGAGTGCCTTGCGATCCAGTTTCAGGTAGAGTGATAGTGGTGTTGAGGGTAGACAGCCTCCTTAAAAATATGCTTCACATTAAATCATGTAAGGCAGCATTTTTCTAATTTTAGGTATTAGTCTTGACCAATGTAGTCTGTTATTCTTAATCCAGAAACGAATAGTTTTCTACTTGCTTTTCATTTGGATCTGCAGATCTTCTGCCTGCTTGTTTCTGCTTAACCTTTTTATGACAAAATTAACCAAAAAAGCATTGATGGGGGCACAGTGTTCATATGAAGTCTTTCTTTGTGGTGAGGAGTCAGCCAAAATCATAGATTTCCAGACTTACACAATAGGAGATTTGCAATTTGCCCAGCCCTTCCCACCCACTGTGGAGAGTGTTCTCTTTTACAACCATCAGCATTCTCAAGGCAGCTGAATATGAGTCTGTAATTACAATGGCAACAATGGCTGCAGGGCAGGAAATGTGCATGAAATATAATACAGATGAGAGCAGCATTATGCCCAAAGTGCTCTAATGGTTTCAGAACCTCGCCAGGTGGTAAGCCATCTCCCTCGGTTTTAATTTCCACCTACCATTTGCCAGGTAACCTTTGCCCAGTCACTTACCATCCCAGGGTGCTGTCCTCAAAAGGGACGATGTGATTGGTCCTTTGCTGGCCTGGCAGGAGGATTCCCCAGCTGGATGAGATCATGCAGACAAAGCTTATAGAAAGTGGTACTGTATTATGTGGACAGAAACAGAAACTGAAATGGGAGAAAGGTCTGCTTCAAAGCCATGACAACATGGAGGAAGAGATGAGAACCTGATGGTAAGGCTTGAAGGGCTCTGGAAAAACCTCCCCGCCTCTGTGTATCCCAATAGTATGTCTTTTCACAAGGGCAAAAAATGATGTGGTAGAATTACCCCTCTACTAAAAAGCATAAATGGTATGTAATAGGAAGAAAAACATTTTTAGAATTCCCACAGCACTTTTCAAACTTTAGTGTGCACATGAATCACCTGAACATTTTGTTCAAATGCAGATCCCAATTCAGTAGTTTGGGGCGGAGCCTGAGATTCTGCATTTCTGACAAGCTCCAAGGTATCGCCAATGCTGCTAGTTGAAAGGCCACCATTAGAATAGTGCAAATTAAACCTACATACCTCTCCTGGATGTTTTTTTGTTTTTGTTTTTTTTGTGATGAAGAAAGTGAGACCCAAAATGGTACAGTGATTTGGTCAAGATTTCATATATATCTTTGGGGCAGGATGAATGTATAGATGTTGGATCTCCTCAGGCTACTTCTCTAACCTAAGTTCTTAACCATAGGAGCACTAGGAAGTGTCAGGGGAAAAAAAGCACAAATAGAAGTTAATTTAGGGGCTGAACAGATACAGTCCCTATTGGGATGTGATTTCAGAAAATAGGGGAAAAAAAGAGTGCAGATTAAGGGTTGGATTAATTGTTTTATTGATCATTCAGCTTCTGAAGAATGTTAGAAAGTGTATTACCATGTGTGCCAATGACTGATTGTTCTGCCTTCAATTTTAGCAACAGACTTGAGTAAAGAATCCTACCTCTATGCTGTCTTTACTCTCAGTTATAATAGTAGATAGGTTTAGAATGATCTGATGATTGCTTCTAGCTCTGATATTTTAGATTCTCTAATGGATTTAAATATGCCAGAACTGGATGGGTTATTATTCATCTATTTTGCTTTGTTTTGTTTCCTTTCTGCCTCCAGAAAATATAGTATCTGACTGGAAGAGAAGAAAAATGCTTAGGGAAAGGCCAACACTTTTAGAAATCTACATTACTTGCTTAAGTGTTATTTCTTGCCTGCATGTCCAGAAAAGTGTGTAAGGTGTCTAGAGTAAATAACAGTCAATAAACTTGAGTTTAAATTTCCAGTAAGTAAATTGAATAAAGTCTTGGGTGACTGTACATGAAGACTGGAATTGGTAAAGGGTGTCTTTATGAGGTGCATATTTTCATTCTATATCACTATTGAAAATGCATATCATAAAAATGCTAATAGCAGCATGCCCTTGTTAAGATACACCACACTTTGATACTTGTATCCATAATTCTAGTTAGGAAGTGGCTGGCTGAGAAAATTGTTGATAGTTCTAGAACATGTTGAGAAGTGTGTTCCTTACACTTTATAAAGTATGTTTCCTATGCTTGAATTATCATTTACTCAGAAAGTATGTATTTTTTCCCCACAGTAAAAAAAAATAAAAGTTACCCAAATCTCATCATATCAACAGTTCCCATTTCATTCTATTATCCTTGTATTTTTTATTTTTTTTTTTATTTTTTTTTTTTCAACGTTTATTTATTTTTGGGACAGAGAGAGACAGAGCATGAACGGGGGAGGGGCAGAGAGAGAGGGAGACACAGAATTGGAAACAGGCTCCAGGCTCTGAGCCATCAGCCCAGAGCCCGACGCGGGGCTCGAACTCCCGGACCGCGAGATCGTGACCTGGCTGAAGTCGGACGCTTAACCGACTGCGCCACCCAGGCGCCCCTATCCTTGTATTTTTTAATGCCTGGTTTAGTTAATGAGATTTGAAAGTTTTATAATGAGAGCATTTGAAACAGAATTCATGAACAGGCAGAGATTTTTCTACCGTATTCAGAAAATTACATGGTAATAAAATAGGAATATGATTTGAGAAATTTCTAATATAAATTGATTTTTACATTAATGATTTCAGCATCCAATCCTGGCAAAGGAGGAAGACTGACTCAACATGTAAGTTAGATATGAATGGAAATAAGCATTTACTAAGCCCCTGCTCCATATGCAGCTCCATATGAGACACTTTGAGGTCGGTCGCAATAGTGTAAGACACATTTCCTGCCTGTTCAGTGTTCATTGTCTAGTTAGAGAGATGATCGATATACAGGAACCAACTGGAGAGCAAAATGAGACAAAATAGAATTAAATTAGTGCTGTGTTGTGTTGTTCTAGACTGTATGTGATAGCTTCATTTGGAGACTTGGGAGAATATTAAAACAAGGAAAGTTTCCATGAGAGTAAGATAGTACTAAAATGGAGAAGGGTCAGAAACAGAGCTAGTCCAATTCATGATGATCCAATTTTCTCTAGTTGAATATAGTTTTGTTGGTCTTTTATTTGAATATCCTTTTAAAATAGACTATCCATGACTGCCAGCAGTACATAGAGAAATAAGTGAAATATCGGAACACCTAAATTGAAATCCAGGTTACTGCTATGCAAAAACTTGCACTTAGCATGCATCTGAGAGAACAGTCATTCCAAAGGAAATAGGAGCAAATAACAGTGAACTCACTTCCATTGAAATAAACAGATATCTTCTGTTGGTTGACAAAGAGGAGAGTCACCTCTGAGGAAAGCACATTATCTGTCCTTCAGATTTATTTCACTGTCCAGATCCCATCTGGATTTATGTGTGAGTATTATGATGAATAAGGAGACTACAAGTAAGAATTGAAAGAGCTGTTTTATTTCGTAAAGTCGGTAAGACATTAGGATATGAACCTCACTACTTTGGTATCTTTTATAAGACTGTTCCTTTTGAAAAAGAAAGCATACAGCTTTTTATCTCCTGGATTCCTAGCTACTGGGGGCTCTGGCAGAAGAAGGTAATTCCTAGATGACACGGGAGCAACTGGAAGATGTCCAGAGAGAGACTCCAGTCCCTGATAGACACAGTAAAATTCAATGGAGCTCTTGGTTCTCAACAACAGATTAGAAAAGAAAAGAAATAGCTAATGCCATGGAGTAACAAACTGGACAGTTTACTAGACTTGTGGTTGAATAGAAAGGCACATGAGACATCCCTGGGGGCTTCTCAGTTGAATTGAAGCGGAATCATTTATAATAAGTTCAAGAGGAGGGGAGAGGCAGATGAAAGGAGACAGTGAAATCTGGGCTTTTATTTGAAGCCTCAGATCTTTAAATGAAGCCTAAAGCAACTCTGCATGTATATGGTATCACATTGAGAGTTATCCATCTCTAAGTTTCCTAAATTTTCGAGAAATAATTGTTTTTTGATCTCTGCCTCTAGATGTATTTACTTCTTTCAGATACTGAGTGTGTTTTCTCATCATAATTAATTTACTAAATAGCTACTACAAGGGACCACTTATTTCATTATTTATTAAACTCGTAGTTTCCTGTCTTTGTGTATATGTACATGTGTGTATATAAGTATGTATATAAAAGCACATTTGGAATGCATTCTATTTTTTATTTTATATTTACATATATTTTTATATCATATTTTTATTTATGTCCTCCTATTTTCATGAGAGGTTTTGGTACTTTTTCTTTGTCTCAACACAATATCCCTTCCAGTTCAACCTAAGGATTGGAACTCGGCTTCTACTTCTGGAATCTTACATTTTCTATCATGTAGCTTCATTTTCTGGGAACTTTGTGTCATCTTTTGGTTTGGGCTTTCTAGAATGATCTCCCCACTATTTTTTTAAAAAACTTAACTCTTGTCTGAAGGACAAGGTAAATAACTCAAGTAAGATTTCAAAATTCTTTCATGGGCTTGTTCTAACTCTACTTTGTGAGAAAAACTCACTACTTTTTAGGTCACAAATCTATAAATGTAAAAATCTATAGCTTTCTGTGCCGTTCTGCTGCAGCCACATGAAGAAATGACTCTAAGAAGATATAAAAGTGACAGGAAAGAGAGGGAGTCAGCTGGAAGCATCAAGTACATGCCTTCTGTCCTCATGGTCCCCAATATCCCTGATTCCTGTATTTCTCCTCAGGTCTGTTATCTTCTCAAGATTCATTGAAAAATATTCCTCATGTTTAATCTGCTTTGAGCTGAGTTATTGTTACTTGCTACCAAATAAATTCTAATATATCACTCAAATGTGATTGAGATTTAAAAAAAATATTTTTTTAATGTATCTGTGTTTGAAAGAGAGAGTGTGTGAGCAGGGGAGGGGCAGAGAGAGAGGGAGACAGAGGATTGGAAGCAGACTCTGCGCTGACAACAGAGAGGGAGGTCGAACTCAAGAACCCTGAGATCATGACCTGAGCCAAAGTCAGATGCTTAACTGACTGAGCCACCCAGGTGCCCCTGATTGAGATATTTATGATAATTCTGTCACTTTCAAAACGTTGTCCTCTGATATTTTCCAGATGTGTGATATGTAGAAAATCACTAATTCAAAATGAATGTTCCCTACATTTTCTATTTTTATAATAATAATTTTAAAAGAACATTTGAAGCAATGAATTTCCCTACCAGTGCAGGTTTGGTTTATTATCCCCTTTTTCATTATTCTCTACCTCAAATGATGATTACTCTTGTTTTATTTAAATGTTAGTTTGATATTTCATTGCAACTTCAACAACATAGCTCTTAGAAATTTTTTAATGCTTATGATATTTTCTTGGATTTTTAAAAACAATGTATTCTGTAGTTTTAGGGTGATGATTTATATTGTTGACCTGCTACTATTTCCCTGTGTTAATGGGGATAGTTTTTTTTTAGAAAATTTGAGAGAATAGATAATGGTTAAGTGCCCATCATATTCTCTCTAAATATTTTCCTTTTATATGATAGTTTCAGTATTTAGTTGTTTTGACTATAAAAATCCATCTTCTTTTCAAATTTCAATAATGGATATATATTACTTTTATGACCAGAAAATAAAATATCATTACAAAGATAAAGAATCTACTTTTGTTATTTTTATATGCTATCTATACAAATAGACTTAATAACATTTTATTCTTTCTGTCTTGCAATTTGCTTTGTCTGACTGACATTTATTAGCTATGTAGGTACAAGTCACTTAACCTCTCTGGATCTCAATTTTCTCATCTGTAAAGTATGAATATTAATAATGAGCTGTTTGGGAGTATGAAATGAGAATGTTTCAGTCTGAATATAAGGTCGACTCAGGGTATGGGACTTAAAGCTTTAAATCCACAGGAACATTTAATTCTCTGTCATTTTTACATAGTCTGTCTAAACACAATGCTTTCTCAACCACAAAGCACCCAAACACCAAGACAAAACAAAGATTGTTTTATTTCTCTTGACTCAGCTAAATAGGAAATATATCTAAACTTAAGGCCAATAACATTTGCATTCTCTCAAGCCTTCCATTCTCTAATTCCATTTTTCAGACTTTCAGAGCCTCAATATCCTTATCTGTTTGACAGATTTAATAGCTGTGTTGGATTTTGGGTATGGATTAGGGATACTTCATGTAAAATGCTTAGTCTTTGACACAAAGTGGGTGCTCAGTGGATCATGGAAGTGTTTATGGCTTTGGGTTCAAACACAGTTAGGTTGCAAGGCTATTCCTTGCCTTAGAGAGGGCACTGGGCATAACTCAGAACCCTTGGCTGTTTCTAGGTCTGTGTGTAACAGAGCCGCATGATCTTGCAGGCAATCGCTTAATGTTTCTGATCGTTTTTTTCTCCCTTGTTTCAAAACTTGTTATGAGAATTCTTTTGTGACCACCTTATATTTTTTATGAGGATCAAAGAATATAATTGATGTGACTGAGATATTTTTTTGTTATGTTTTGTTTTGTGCCTCCTTAGTTCCCTATAATAAGTTTCTTTGCAATACTTTCAAATTCCTGAGCTGGGCATTTTATGACCCTTCGTGGTTTGGTCTGTTATCATTTGAACTAAATTTCTTTTATATCCACATTAAATCTTTGTTCCAACCATAGTAAATTAACTGAGGTTGTCCAAAGTCAGTGCACTATCTGTTGGTTTGGAGGTTTTTGCATAATGGGGTTCCCTCTCTGCAGAGAACACTCCTCCATCCTATCTCTCTCCAACTCCTTTGTCTCTTTTTGGAAATTAGGCTTCAACCCTCAGGTCACCTCATACAACAAAACATCTTTAATTCTCCAAAGAAAGAGTGATATAATGTTGTTATTTCCATTACCTAATTTATCAGATGACTCTCCTTATCTATCCCTGTACTCATTTATATCCCTCAGAATTATGTGAGTGTTGTTTTCTCACTGTCTGGGAACACATTACATGAGCTTAAGAGCTATTGGTTGAATAGATAAAATAATGAAGCACACACACAATTATCATTATTTCTTTAACACACTTGCTCAGACCAAATATCAGTTTTGAAGAGGTCAGTAGGTAGAGTAAATAAAGTCTTCATGGAAGAGGAGAACGATTCAATAATATGTATTTTGAAAAGGAGTTTTTAAAATTTTAAATTACTAAACAAACATAAATTATCAGTTAAAAGAATAAGATATTATTCTGTAATAGGAATTATGTTTTGAGCCAACAGTTTTTCAAAGAAGCTCTGTAGAGTCAAGTGTGTCCATGCGGAGGTCAGGGGTCAAAGATGCTTCTTGACAATTCTCAGGCAAGGAAAAATTCCATCTTTCTTTTGACTTTACTGCCATCTGTTGTTCAAAGAAGTAATCACATTTCTATTATTTTCTAAAATGTGACCCTAGGTCACCTGTTTATGAAAAGTGCTAACTCCTGGGTCCCACCCCAGAAAACCACCAAATGTGTCTGTGTGGAGCCTGTGGTCCTGTATTTTCAACACCTGACCAAGAGGAGAGAATACTTGGCATAAAACTTGATGCATATATCCATACTTGGTATATAGAAGGCTCTATGCTAAGCAGAGGCTAAGTCTCCTGCTTGTTTTTTTTTTTTTTAATTTTATTATTTTTTAAAGTTTTCTTATTTATTTTAAGATATAAATAGAGAGAGAGAGAGGGAGAAAGAGAGAGAGAACCAGTGGGGGAGGGACAGAGAGGAGAAGAGAGAGAGAATTCTGAGCAGGCCCCACATCGCCAGCACAGAGCCCAATATGGAGCTCAAACCCAGGAACCAGGAGATCATGACCTCAGCCAAAGTCAAGAGCCTGACACTTAATGGACTGAGCCACCCAGGTGCCCCGAGTCTCCTGCTTTTTAAATGGAAGTATTGTCATAGAACCATTCTTGACTCAGCTGTGCAGACCTTTTATTCTTCCCTGAGCTGTCACCACCACCAGACCACTCCTCACTTCTAAACCCCCACCTTGGGTGGAAAAGTACAATTTTTAGGCATCACATTGGTTTTTGTACATTTTGTTTTTGTTTTTTTGCTACGTTCATTCACTGATTTATCCTTTTAGTAAATATAGAAATGTTACTGTTACTTGTCCAAATGTGTGTAAATAGAATGAGGTGAGAGGAAACCAGAGTTTATTTTGTCAGCCTACTTCTTTCAGTATTTCTAAAATATCACCCCATTAAAGACTCAATCCTTTGAAATAAAGTTTCTGCTTTGCCAAAACAAGCTGTTATTCATGGAAGTGGAAACATAATAGTTATAAGTCATTAATGCTTATTGTGCAGCAGTTTCTAAACAAGCAGTTCTATGCCTTGGAAAAGCGAGACCAGGGCTCTGAGACCTGAGGATTATGGGGAAGTCTGTGTTTGCAGGAGGGAGCTGTGAAGGGATCAGAAACACAGCCCAGGAAGGGCAGTACTTCATGGGTCTCTGCAGTGCCTGGGAGAACAACATCTGTGGAGCAGTATCAGACACCATCCATCCACAGCTGGAATGGAATTTAGGAGGGATTAGACAACAGGCCTAAGTCAACATTTGCATTTCATAACGTTGTCCAAAGCTGGCTCTGTGTATCGTAGGAATGTATTTTGTTCTATCCCTTCCTTTTAGGACTTCCTGTTTGCTCATCCTAATACCAGTGTTCTTACATTAAAAAAATCTCTCTCTGGCCATAAAAAATAAATAGCAATAGTAATTTACCTCTCATTAAGTTTATTAATATCATTATCTAGTTAATTATAATTGATATATCGGAAGTTAGAGATTTTTGTATATTGATAAATTTTCTTCATTCCTGGTTGCGCTTAATATTTATTTATAACAGCTTGTCATTTTATTCTCTTTGAATGTGGGCATCCTTCTTTCAAGAAAGCTTTAAATATTTTATGCTTATTTATCATATTAGTATGCTATAGGTTTCTGATACACGAGCTCTGTCAAGCTAAGAGAAAATTATAAAGAAATGTTGAGGAATTTTATCAAGTGATTTTTTTTTCCAGCATGTAATGAACAGATAACGGTTATTTTTCAAAATATGTTACAATACTAAACCATTCTTGCATATCTGGCATAATATACCCCAGGTTGTGGTGTTATTCTGTTATTATTTGCCTAGAATACCTTTACAATATTTTATTTCAAACTTGGGTTTCTATGATTATAGATGAGATTGGCCTAATTTTTCTTTTCTCTGTGTGTTTGTATGAGTGTATATTATTCTGCATTTTCAGATCCTTGTGCCATTATAATATCTTTTTTGGTTTTGCTGTCTAAGCTGTTACAAACTTACAGAGTGAGTTGCAAAATTTTCTTTTTCTTCATGATTTCCAGCAATATTTAATATGTACATTAGCTGTTCCTTAGACAATTGGTATAATTTTTCCATCATACTCTCACACACTGAACTTTTCTGGTGTAAATCTTTTATAATATTTTTAGTCTCCTCTGTAATTATTGGACTCTTTAGATTCTCCAGTTTTTCTGGAATTAATATTAATAATATATTTTTTCAGAAAACATATTTTTTTAGTATTTTGTCATAAAATTATGACAATTACAATTTCATAATTTTAAATGTCATTTTAATTGTAGTATAGGTCACTGGGATGTTCTAAGAAGAGGGCATTTAATCTGATCTACATTTTTAGTGGAAATTTTACTGGAGTATTACATATCTAAAGAAAAATGCACTTAAGTATCCAGCTTGATGAATATTCACAGATAAACACACCTGTGTAACCATCACCTTGTTCAAGGAAGAAAACATTACCAAAAACTTCTGTTTTCTTTCTTAGCCTGCCCACTGCCTGCCTAGGCTAACCACAATCCTAAATTTCTAGCACCATAAATTAGTTTTGCTTGCTTAAGAACTTTATATTCTTGGAATTATATGGTATGCACTCATTTCCATTTTGTGTCTTTTGCTTAATTTATTTTTATGAGATTCATTCATATTGTTATAATTGTAGATAGTTCATTCTCTTTGTTGTATAACATTTTTTGCATGAATATACCACAATTATTTATCAATCCTATGGTGGATCCATATACTATGTTTATCCATTGTATTGGTTATTTATTGTTTTCAACTTAGGGCTTTTAGGGTTGTTTTTGTAGACATTTTTCTCCATACATTTTGATAAAAGTATGTATAAAAATCTAGTAGGTATATACTTAGGAGTCATATTGTTGGGTTTCAATCTATGTGTATAATCAACTTTATTAGATATTGTGAGAAAGTTTCTTGAAACAGTTGTACCAGCAGTTTTTGAAAGTTTCAGTTGCTGTATACCTTCAGTGACATTGGATATTTTTTGTTCATTTAATTTTTGCCATTACATTGTTTGTATAGTGGAATTGAACTGTAGTTTTAATTAGCATTTCCCTAATAGCCAATTAACTTGGGAACCTTTCATATGTTGTTTGGTTAAATACATATTTTCTCTGGTGAAGTATCTCAAGTAAGTCTTTTGACCAGATTTGTATTAGATTTTCTACCGTTTTTCTTACTGGTTTGTAGTTCCTTATATGTACTCCAGGGACAGGTCCTTTATCATATACATGGATTTCAAATATTTTCTCACATTCTGTGGCTTGCATTCTTACTCTTTCAAGTGTCCTAGGATAAATAGGTTTTCTTTAACTTAATTCTGTATATCATTTTTTCCCTATCATGTCACTTTAAAATTTTTTTTTCCATTTATTTATTTTTGAGAGAAAGAGGCAGAGCATGATCAGGAGAGGTGCAGAGAGAAAGAGAGAGAGACAGAACTGGAAGCAGGCTCCAGGCTCCAAGCTGTCAGCATAGAGCCCAATGCAGGGCTCAAACCCAGGAACTGTGAGATCATGACCTGAGCTGAAATCAAGAGTTGGACGCTTAACTGACTGAGCCACCCAGATGCCCCATAAACCCCTCTATTTTAATGTCTGTAAGCTCTGTAGCAATGTTTCCTACCCCTTATGGTTTTTGCTTTCATTGGAGCTTATAGTTCATTCATGCTTAATGTAATTATTGATATTTTGGGTATATATCGCCTTACCATTTATTACCTTTTTTTTCCTTCTTGCCTTCTTTTGGATTAATTATTGTTTGTTATTCTGTCTTCCTCTCTAGTGAATTAGAAATTGCATCATCTTTCTTTTGTTTGGTACCCTAGACTTTGGGGCCTGAGAGTATACTTGTTATAACAAATCATTTTAAATTTATTAAGACTTGTTTTATAGCCCAGAATATGGTCTGGTTTGGCACATGTGTATTCTATTGTTGTTGGTTAGAAAAGTCTATAAATATCAGTTAGGACAAGTTGGCTGATAGTGTTGTTAATGTCTTTTATGTCCATACAGATTTCCTGTCTACTTTTCTACCAGTTATTAAGAGGGAGTATGTAAATCCCCAACATGTTTGTTTGGCAGTTTCTCTCTGCAGTTATAGAAGTTTTGCTTCATATATTTTCAAGTTCTGTTTTTTGGTACATAAATATTTCAGTGCTTGGTTATGTTTTCTTGCTGATTGACCTCTTGATCATTATGAAATGAACATCTTTATCACTGGTAATGTTCTTAGCTCTGAAATATACTTTGACTGATATTCATACAGTCATTCAAGGCTTCTTTTCTTAGTGTTAGCATAGTATATGATTTTTCATCTTTTTACTTATAATCTATTTTATCTTTAAATTTACAGTAAATTTCTTATTTTTTCCAACATATGAAGTTTATTGTCAAATTGGTTTCTGTACAACACCCAGTGCTCATCCCAAAAGGTGCCCTCCTCAATACCCATCACCCACCCTCCCCTTCCTCCCACCCCCCATCAACCCTCAGTTTGTTCTCAGTTTTTAAGAGTCTCTTATGCTTTGGCTCTCTCCCACTCTAACCTCTTTTTTTTCATTCCCCTCCCCCATGGGTTTCTGTTAAGTTTCTCAGGATCCACATAAGAGTGAAACCATATGGTATCTGGAGTACTACATGGCAATGAGAAAGAATGAAATATGGCCCTTTGTAGCAACATTGATGGAACTGGAGAGTGTTATGCTAAGTGAAATAAGCCTACAGAGAAAGACAGATACCATATGGTTTCACTCTTATGTGGATCCTGAGAAACTTAACAGTAAATTTCTTATAGGCAACATACATTTGGGACATGGTCTTGTATCCAGTCTAACAATCTCTACCTTCAAATGGGTGGTTAGATTATTTATATTTAACGTGATTATTTATTAGTTTTAATTTACCATATTTCAGTTTGTTTTCTGTTTATTTCAACTATTCTTTGCTTCCCTTTTCCTTTTTTTCTCACTCTTTTGGAATAATTGTGCAATTTTTATGACTCCCTTTTGGCTTCCTGTCAGTTTATGAACCATAACTCTTCATTTTGTTATTTCAGTGGATGTTTCGGGTTTATAGCATATATCTTTAACTTGCCACAATCTACCTTCAAATGGTATTTTTACCCTTTCCTCTATAATAAAAACATCTTAAAACAATATAGCAATTCCAGTTTTCCACTCCCAGCCTTTGTGGTATTGATGTCAAACATTTTAATTCTTTATCTACTATAAATCCCACAATCCACTGTTGTTATTTTTTAAGCAATTATCTTTTAAATAAATTTAAGTAATAATTTTAAAGCTTTATATATTTACCTGCACAGCTACTATTTCTGGTACTCATCCTTCCTCTGTGTACATTCAGATTCATATACTGTATCATTTTCCTTCTGTCAATATATTTTGTAGTGTGGGTCCTCTGGTGATTATTTCTTTCAGCTTTGGTATTTTGGAAATGTCTTTATTTTATTTATTAAATAAATGTATTAAATAAATGTATTTATTTTATTAAATGTCATTTCTTAACTCTGTTCAGGCTGCTATCACAGAAACAAATAGACCAGGAGACTTATAAACAACAGAAATTTATTCCTCATAGTTTTGTATGCTGGAAGTCCAAGAACGAGGTAATGGTAGATTTGATGTCTGGTGAAAATTAGCTTCCTGGTTCATAAAGGAACATCTTCTCACTGTGTGCTCACATGGAAGAAGGGACAAGGGAGCTCTCTGGGGTCTCTTTCAAAAAAGCACTAATCCATTCATGAGGGTTTAACCCTCATAATCTAATTACCTGCCAAAGGCCTCACCTCCTAATACCACCACATGGGATTATCCTTCAGTATCTAAATAGGGGGATACGAATATTCAGTCTGTAACATTCCACTCCTGGAGCCCCCAAAATTCATGTTCTCATAATGCAAAATACATTCATTCCATCACAGCAGCCTCAAAAGTCTTTACTTGTTACAGTGTCAATTCTAAAGGCTGAAATCCAAGGTTTCACGCATCATCTAGATCAGATATGAGTGAGACTCAAGGTGCAATTCATTCTGAGGCAAATGTTTTTCCAGCTGTGAACGTACGGGATGAAATAAGTGATGTACTTCCAAAATACAATGGTGGGATAGGTATAAGATAGACATTTTCATTCCAAAATGAAGAAATAGAAAAGAATAAAAGAGAAATGGGTCCCTAGGAAATCCAAATTACAAGGCAAACTCTAGGAGATATTAAGGCTCAAAAATATTCCCCTTTGACTCAATGCTCTGCCCTCCAAGTACGGATTGCAGTCCAACCTTTTACATTTGGGAGGTTGTCTTACCCCACAGCTTTACTAGGCAGGGGTTGGGCTCCCATGGTTTGAGAGGAGGCCGTTTGTCCTTTTGCAAGTGAGGCAATGGTTCCTCCTTTAGAAGTCAAAGAGGCATCCCTGATGATCTTTGAATCATCTTCAAGATCATTGTTCCCTAGTGAGGTGCTGATTAGGCCCATGATTCACACTTCTACTAATCTCCTTATAAAAGAGTTCCTTGGTGACATCACCCTCTTGTTCTGTTCTGAACAAACTTTCTTGTTTTTTGCAATATAAACAGAATTTTCCAAATCTTTAGTTCTAGTTCCTTTTTCCTTCACAGTTCTGTGTTTAAGGCATTTCTTTTCTTTTATATTTTACGATAAGCAGTCAGGAAGAGCCAAGCCACACCTTCAATACTTTGCTTAGAAGTGACTTTGGCTAAATATCCAATTTCATTGCTCACAATTTCTACATTCCACAAAACACTAGGACATGAACACAGTTCAGCCAAGTTCTTCGTTACTTTATAGTAAGGACTGCCTTTCCTCCGGTCTCCAATAATATGTTCCTCCTGTCTACCTCAAACCTCATCAGAATAGCCTGTACCATCCATATTTCTACCAATAATCTGTTCATGGTTATTTAGATACTCTCTAAGAAGATTGAGGCATCTCTAAGGCTCTCAGTTTTTCTTCCTGACTTCTCACCAGAATTTCCCTTAGTTGTCCATTCATGGCAATGTAAACTTTTTCTAGTGTGCACCTCAGAACTCTTCTAGACTCTACCTATTACCCAGTTCCAAAGCCATTTCCATATTTTTAGTTATTTGTTACAGTAGCACTTCCATTTCTTAGACCATTCAGGCTGCTATTGCAGAGTATCATAGACTGGGTGGCTTATAAAAAACAGTTCTGCAGGCTGGGAGGTTCAAGATCAAGGCTCCAAGAGATTCAGTGTCTGGTAAGAGCCCACTTTTTGGTTAATAGCCATCTTTTTGCTGTGTACTCATATGATGGAAAAAGTAACAGATCTTTCTGGGGTCTCTTTTACAAGGCCATGGAAATTATTCATGAGGGTTCTAGTCTCAGGACCTAATCACCTCTCAAAAGTCCCACCTCCTAATTGCATCACATTGAAGAATTAGGATTTCAAAATATGAACCTGAGGACGATACAAACATTTACTCTGTAGCATCATTTATGAAAGATACTTTTGCCAGATATAGAATTCTAAGTACTGAGCTTTTTTTTTCCTTTTAGTACTTCATTATTTTCTTGTTTGCATTGTTTTCCATGAGAAATCTGCTATAATCTTTACCTATATGTATGTTTATCTCATGCTGAATCTAAGATTTTCTCTTTATCATTAACTTTGAGCAATTTTACTACACTGTGACTTGGTGTGGTTTTCTTCATGTTTTCTTTTGTTTGGGATTCATTGGGTTTTCCAGTTATATGGATTTAGAATTTTCACCAAATTTGAAAAACTTTTGGCCATTAGTTTTTCAAATGTTTTTCCTTTCCTCTCTTTTATATTAAAATGCTTAGAGTTTTCCCCAAACTCACTGATGTGGTCATTTCTTTTTTCTTTTTTCTTTTTTTTTACTTTTTACTTTCTATGTCTTATTTTCAATAGTTTCTTTTGCCATACCAGTTTGGAAATTGTTCCAGGCAGAAGGTCAGTATGGTTGTAGAACCATATTTTTCTTAAGGATCACCATACTTTGACACTTATTGCCTAATACCTGAAAAAAAATTGTTTCATGTATTTGTTTTATCTGATTTGTGTGTGTGTGTGTGTGTGTGTGTGTGTGTGTGTGTGTGGTAAGTTCAATACCTATATCTCCATTATGGCCAGAACTGGAAGTATTTCTAACATAAATTTTTAAATAAAAACATGAGTTCCTTTAATAGATTAAAAGCTTACTGGAATCTGGGCCATGTATTAAATTTTTATATAAGTTAAGTATAATTTTTCGGTAGAATAACGTGAAAGAAATAGCTATTAATAATATGATGTTTTGAATTTTTTACATAAATGTGGAACAGATGACCAGGGATGGGAATGTGGCTTGCAAGATCATTCAGATCATACACCTTATCAGTATATGTGCTTTTGAGACCTTCCTTTCCTATTTTTAACTTCAGAGACAGTGAGCAGAGTATACAAACAGATAAACGCAGACTGCAGTTTCAAGCCATTTCAACTAAAAGAGTCATTGGCATCCTAAAACTTTTTAAAAATTTAGAATATGTAAGATAATGAGAGATAATGTGCTTGCCTAGGTAAAAGTTACCTGTAGCTGAATGTGTGTTTACTGGAAGAAAACTGACACACAACGTAGAGCAGAAGAATGAGATTAATAAGAAGGCCACTATTTGAAAGGACAGATTCACATTTGTGTTTTTGAGCATAGTGAAAAGTGCATACTGATTTCACCAAGTCCAGAGAATTTTTCAGTAATATTTTTTATCAAAGAAATGTTTTTAAATATATGGTAAATAATGTATAACTTATGAATTATTGTAGTGCTTGGCAATGACAGTTATATTCTCTCTTCATCTTAAATGTTTGTAAGGATGAATGCAGGTCAGTAAAAATTCAATGGAATGTCCTAAGAGAGTTCCATTTTCTGATAGCATTGTTGTACATTTTACACTAGATGGCGGTCTATGCCTACTTGATATCTTGAAATACAAAGCATTTCCAATTTGAAGTTGCTTACCAGAATGCTGGATTCCAGTGGTTAGAAGAGTCTCTGCATTCATGTATTTATTCATTCAGGATTTCCAGAACAATACTCTATGCAGCTTGAATATTAGGGATACAAAGATTAACAAGACACAGTTGTCTTGCAGGTTCTCCTAACCTCTTGGGGTGTGGGTGGGGGGTTGTAATCTGCTATAATTAAATTCAAAATGATAAGGACTGTGATGGAAAGAAGCTCTGAGAGTTCCTGACTTGAGGAGCACCTGAAGTACCTATTAAGTGCTTCTGCCTCTCCCTAGTACTGCATGTTTTTAAACACGGGGTGGGGGGCAGTTTTATAATAAGAGGGTTGATGCTAAAAAGGAATCTACAGCAGAAAATATTCATTGGATATCTGGTGTGTATAATTTCAAACCAAGATATTAAGTGCTACCATGGACAGCAAATAACTCATTTTTTTTCCTTTCACTCATTCACTGCTTAAAAAAAAAATCAGGGGAATTGAAACAAATACATAACTATAAAATGGGAAACACTATCCATGAAGCCTTAAATGTTCTGAAGAGAGAAGGTTAATTCTTAGCTAGAGCAATCAAGGTCTTTATATGAAAGATTCCATTTAAGGAATCTTTTTAGTACAGATAAGTTTCCAACTGGTAAAAATGACTGGGAGCCTCATTTCAACCAGAAGGAATAGATGAGAGGAAACATCACCATTGCTGCAAACCCCTGCCTTAGTTGCAAGGTATAATCTAATTCTAACAATGCCACTGATTGACCACTGAGTCCTTGGGTAGGTCAATTAATTTTTGTTTTCAGAAAGCCACAGGTTTCTTCTGTATTGATTAGTTGACTAGACATATGTAATCCCTGTCTTGCATCTCAAAGATATTCAGTTCAAAGATGAGGTGGTGAGAAAATATAGGTTTTATTTAGGGAATGAGAATTCTGCATTTTCTGCTAAAGTGTAAGGTCTGGCTAGGGGCTGTTACAGGCTGAATTGTGTGTCCCCCTATATTTACATGTTGAAGTCCTAATCCCCAGTACCTCCGAATGTAACTAGATTTGGGGAACTGGCCTTTAAAGAGGTGATTAAGTTAAATGAAGCCTTTAGGGTGTGCTCCCACTCATTCTGATCGGTGTCTCTGAAAGAAGAGAAAATTTGGACGCACAAAAAGACACCAGGGATGTATATATTCAGAGGAAAGACCATGTGGGGACAAAGTGAGAAGATAGCCATCTGCAAGCCAAGGAGAGAAGCAAATCTGGCCACACCTTGATTTGAACTTTCAGCTCCCAGTGAAATCATATGGTATTTGTCTCTGATGAACATATTTTGCTTAGCACAATACATTCTAGCTCCATCCACATTGTTGCAAACGGCAAGATATGTATATCTGTCTTACATTTTCTTTATCCATTCATCAGTCAATGGACATTTGGACATTTGGCTATTGTTGATAATGCTGCTATAAACATTTGGGTGTATGTACCCCTTCGAGTCTGTCCTTTCTTATCCTTTGGCTAAATAACTACTAGTGTAATTACTAAATCACAGGGCAGTTCTATTTTTAGTTTTTTGAGGAACCTCCATACCATTCTCCAGAGTGTCTGAATCAGTTTGCATTCCCACCAGTAGTGCAAGAGGGCTCCCCGTATTCTGCATCCTTGCCTACACCTATTATTTCTTGTTTTATTAATTTTAGCCATTCTGACAGATGTGAGGTGGTATCTCATTGTGGTTTTGATTTGTATTTCCCTAATGAAGAGTGATAAGCATCTTTTCATGTGTCTGTTAGCCATCTGGATATCTTCTTTGGAAAAGTGTCTATTCATGTCTTCTGCTCATTTCTTAACTGAGTTGTTTGTTATTGGGTGTTGAGTTTGATTAAGTGACTTTTAAAAAGGTCCTTGACCTTGTAGGGCTGCTGCTTCATTGTCTGTAACATAAAAGTGTTAATACTGGTCAACCTTCTTTCACAGGATGCTTGTTGAGGTCAAATAAGAAAACTGCTTGAGAAAATGCTTTAAAATTATAGAGCACTAGATAAAGAATCTTCATATCTTAGTGTTGCAAGAGACCATAAAGTTCATAGAGTCTAATCTCTTCACTTAAAAGTTGTTAAACAAATGTATGGCATTATTTCTAAATAATAACAATAATAATAATAATAATAATAATAATAATATGCTAACACCTCTTTTCTGGTCTCCAACACTAAATAGAGTGCATTATTTTCAGTCTCTTTTTTATATCTGATCAATCTTACAGAATCTAATATGCACTTAGCAAAAAGTAAGAGATCATTTAATTCAACCATCCATCACACTCCAGAAGTTTTTTAATTAGATATCTTGCATATGGTCTTAGGCAAATTACTTAATTGTGAGTGTGTGTGTGTGTGTGTGTGTGTGTGTGTGTGTGTGTGTGAATCTATGCTATGGACTGAATATATGTGTCCTCCCAAAGTTATATATTGAAATCTAATCCCTATTTTGATGATATTTGGAGGTGGGGGCCTTTGGAATATGATTAAGTCACAAGAGTGGAGCCTTCATGAATGGGATTAGTGAGTTTATAAACCGTAGAGATAAACCTTGCCTCCTTTCTGTCATATAATGACACAGAAAAAAGAAGACCATTTATAGACCAGGAAGCAGTTCCTCATCAGACAACAAATCTGCCAGCTTCTTGATCTTAAACTTCCCAGACTCCAGAATTGTGAGAAATAAATTTCTGTTTTTTATTAGTCACCCAGGCTTTGGCATTGTGTCTGAATGGACTGAGACAATCTTTATTGCAAGTGGTTGGAGAAAATTTGAGAATATATATTTTTAAAAGTGCCCAGAACATCATAATATTGGTGATAGGTATAATTGTAATTGCTAGTAATAACAACAACATTCCTAACAGGTTAAATCCTAATGGTGTTTAAGAGCTAAACCATTACATTGTTACTTGCTCTATTTGTTAGAAAATCCATTTTTTAACATTCAGCTCAATTTTATCTTCTTCCAATTTCCAACCATAGGCCCTCATTTCTGCCTTTTGATTTTATTAAGAGAAAATTAAATATCTTCTCTCTTCCAAATTGATAGTCCTTTAGTTATTTGGTTTCAGCTTTTGTGTTCCTTTTAAGGCTTTTAGCTCTTGGCTAAAATATCACAAGCTCATTGCATCAAACTACACCCGTTATGATTGCCTATCTCTTCACTGCCCATGTTGGTATTCTCTGAATGTACATTACCTCCCCATTCTCCCCAATTAAGTAGTGCCTGGAAGTTAACGCAGTAATTCAGCTATTAATTCAGGACTATTGCTGCACACGTTTGAAAAGTCTTCTTCTACTCATTATATTTTCAAATTATCAGTTCCCAGAACTGTGTTATTTGCATAGTAGGTCCTCAGTAAGTCATTTTAGTTGTTCACATGGCTTAGGTGAACATTTCAGGGAGCCGTTCTTTGTTGTTGCCCCCCGTTGTGTTTTGTGTTTTGCATTGAACGCAAATATAAAGTCAAAAATGTTCACCAAAACAGTATGAGAATTATACTCATGAAAAACAGAAAGTATTGGGTTTTATCAGTTTCCTTTGCCATTTAATAAGCCCATGAAGTAGACATGCCTAAAATTTCAGTAATAAGAATATGATTTTGTTCTATATCATGTAGAGGAATGCAAACATTTTCATGTGGCATGACACAAATCAGTGTTGATTTAAACCGCAGCTGTGAGAAATCATATACTGTCTTCTTTACACATGTGTATTTATACTCCTTTAGCAATGATGATAAAATGTTCATGGAAACAAGGGTAGGAAAGACCCAAGGCCCAAAGAACATAACTCTCCCACATCCTTTCCTTAGCTTCTCAGAGATATCCTGGCTTCACTTCTTTGTATATGAAGCTGTCAATCAAACTAGGTGTTCTTAGTGTTGAGATGCCACTCATAATGGACATTGTGCTAGTGAAACTGCCACTCACGGTGGCTGCCTGGCAAATGGAGCTGTCAGTCATTCTGAACAGTTCAGTCTGCTGCATTGTCAATAAGATGAGCTGGTGTGTACTGAAAGCTGCCTCATCAGACTCCATAGAACTTAAAGTCTTGATTAACTCTCCAGTCTGCAGTTCTCAAGCTTTTTTTTTTTTTCAGTGAAAACACACTTTTTTTTTTTTTTAATTTTCCAAAGCTTTTAATTGCCAACAAGTAAAACAGAAGGGATAGCTAAGAGGGTATACTTAGGATACATATTGCTATTGAAAGTTGATAAAGAATTAGGTTGGCTGCCTACCCAACTTGTCACCACAAACCAAGGAGATTGAAGTGTAGGTCATGATAAATATCACTGACATTCATTCATTTATCCATTCACTCCATAAATCTTTATGGTATGCTGGCTGGGAGCCAGTCGATATCCTTTGAGTAAGGCGTTAATATATTCAGAGAAAAGTAGGACTTCAGGAGCATCCATTTCTTCCCAGGCTGTGAGTAAATGTACTATCCTGTGGTGCTCCAAGTTTACCTGCATCTCTGCCTTTCTTGGCAGTTTTATTTGTTCAGTGAAATCTCTTTGCTCTTTACCTGCTGTGTCACTAAAAGTGATGTTTTTGGCTTACTCATTAACATAGTGTTTACAATTGGCCAAAGCTACTTTAGTTTAACATATTATGGTAAAGGTATTGGATTTGAGGATATTATTTCTTTTTTTTAATTTAATCTTTTTTTTTTAAATTTTTTTTTTAACGTTTATTTATTTTTGGGACAGAGAGAGACGACAGAGCATGAATGGGGGAGGGGCAGAGACAGAGGGAGACACAGAATTGGAAACAGGCTCCAGGCTCTGAGCCATCAGCCCAGAGCCTGTCGCGGGGCTCGAACTCACGGACCGCAAGATCGTGACCTGGCTGAAGCCGGACGCTTAACCGACTGCGCCACCCAGGCGCCCCTAATCTTTTTTTTTTTTAATTTACATCCAAGTTAGCATATAGTGCAACAATGATTCCAGGAGTAGATTCCTTAATGCCCCTTCCCCATTTAGCCCATCCCCTCTCCCACAACCCCTCCAGTAACCCTCAGTTTGTTCTCCATATTTAAGAGTTTCTTATGTTTTGCCCCCCTCCCTGTTTTTATATTATTTTTGCTTCCTTTCCCTTGTGTTTATCTGTTCTGTGTCTTAAAGTCCTTATATGAGTGAAGTCATATATTTGTCTTTCTCTAATTTCACGTAACGTTATACCCTCTAGTTCCATCCACGTAGTTGCAAATGGCAAGATTTCATTCTTTTTGATTGCCAAGTAATACCCCATTGTGTGTGTGTGTGTGTGTGTGTGTGTGTGTGTGTGTGTATACCACATCTTTATCCATTCATCCATCGATGGACATTTGGGCTCTTTCCATACTTTAGCTATTGTTGATAGTGCTACTATAAACATTGGGGTGTATGTGCCCCTTTGAAACAGCATACCTGTATCCCTTGGATAAATACCTAGTAGTGCAATTACTGAGTCATAGGGTAGTTCTATTTTTAATTTTTTGAGGAAACTCCATACTGTTTTCCAGAGTGGCTGCACCAGTTTGCATTCCCACCAGCAATGCAAAAGAGATCCTCTTTCTCTGCATCCTCGCCAACATCCGTTGTTGCCTGAATTGTTAGTGTTAGCCATTCTGACAGGTGTGTGGTGGTATCTCATTGTGGTCTTGATTTGTATTTCCCTGATGATAAGTGGTGTTGAGCATTTTTTTCATGTGTTGGTTGGCCATCTGGATGTCTTCTTCGGAGAAGTGTCTATTCATGTCTTTTGCCCGTTTCTTTATTGGATTGTTTTTTTGGGTGTTGAGTTTGATAAGTTCTTTATAGATTTTGGACACTAACACTTTATCTGGTATGTCATTTGCAAATATCTTCTCCCATTCTGTCGGGTGCCCTTTAGTTTTGCTGATTGTTTCCTCCGCTGTGCAGAAAGTTTTGATTTTGATGAGGTCCCAGTAGTTCATTTTTGCTTTTGTTTCCCTTGCCTCTGGAGACGTGTTGAGTAAGAAGTTGCTGCGGCCAAGATCAAAGAGGTTTTTGCCTGCTTTTTCCTCGAGGATTTTGATGGTTTCCTGTCTTACATTCAGGTTTTTCATCCATTTTGAGTTTTTGTGTATGTGTGGTGTAAGAAAGTGGTCCAGGTTCATTTTTCTGCATGTCGCTGTCCAGTTTTCCCAGCACCACTTGCTGAAGAGACTGTTTTTATTCCATTGGATATTCTTTCCTGCCTTGTCAAAGATTAGTTGGCCATACATTTGTGGGTCCATGTCTGGGTTTTCTATTCTGTTCCATTGATCTGAGTGTCTGTTTTTGTGCCAGTTCCATACTGTCTTGATAATTACAGCTTTGTAATACAGCTTGAAGTCTGGGATTGTGATGCCTCCTGCTTTGGTTTCCTTTTTCAAGATTGCTTTGGCTATTCGGGGTGAGGATAGACTATTAGAGTCAATCTTGTTAGCACAGGCTCCGTATTTGGAATGATAGCACAATTCACTGGCTTTTGTGTGCTCAAAGTGACTCAGACTGTTTCTACCATTGCTGTGTTGTCTTACCCTGGATATTGAACCACTGCTCTCATATTTTTGTCTACAGCACAATTAACATCTGTGATTCAAGTCTTCTTTTGCAGTAATAAAATTTAGAGCCTAGCATAATGCTGCCCTCATTCTTCCCAGTACTCCCTCTCCCAGAAAAAGTGGCAGCTGTGCCATTTAAGCCCCCAGGCAGAACCTGATGTAGGTGCCTTACCTGATTATAATCATTATTCATCATCTGCACTTAAGATGTATTACTCTTACCAGAAAATTGGAGCTCTTTGGATATTTTGTAGTATACTAATTCATGAAGTCTTTGAACCCTGATGAGTGGACTCTGCCACTCTCTGCAATCCAGTGTATTTCTTCAGCCTCAGTTCTTCCTCTATTGATTCTTTCCCTATTGATGCTGTTGCTCTTGTCAAGTTTCACAAAGATATGGCAAACAACCTCTGCCCTATTTTTATTTTTATAAACTAAGTAAATAAACATGTAATTATACCAACAATCTTCATTTTACATGACATTTTAAATTTTAAATCATCTTAAATAATTATAAATGACATTTATACCAACAGTCTTCATTTTAAATTTAAAAATAAATTTATTCAGAACTTTCATAGTATTTTCTTTCTCTTGCTTATGCTTCTTAGTTATTTCTCTTGGCTATGTCTTATCTCCTTAAGTGATCATAAATTCTGAAATAAGGTACGGTGAATATAATATCAGAAGTTTTATTTCCATTGGAAGTAAGAAAGCTATATTCTGATGAATCTGCTACTGACTTCTTAGTTGAATTTTGTGAGTTCACATCAGGTTATTTTTGAGGTGTCTTCCAACTCTAGAATTTTCTGATCTTATTTATGTCAATGAACAGAAAAGTGAGGAAATGGGAGATTTTTTTTTCTAGGAAATAGAGAATTAGTGAGTATGAATGAGAAATAACAAATCCCTGTCTAGGCTGATGCTAGGGTTGCTCAGTGGTGAGGTTCAAATGAGGGACAACATGCCATCATGGAGATATGTGTCATATGAATAGAATAAATCATACATAATCTCAGTGAAGTGGAATGTGCCTCTGATTTTGTTGAAGATACACTTTTAATATTCCTGACTGTATTTTCCTTGATAGACACCAGGTGGCATAAGGATTTGATTTCTTAAAATACAGACAAGCTTATACTGTGGCAAAAACATGCTGCAGCCCACCCCTTTTAGACTTAAGTAACAGGGCTTTGTTTTAAGAACTATGTAGCCAATTTTCAGTTCAATTAGCAGTGAAAATGGGTACACTATGTGGTACAGAATACTTATAATGAAAAACCTGCGAAATGTGGGTCCTTAATATACAAAAACAGAAAAGGCATTAGATTGGAGGAGAAAGAAGAAAGAGAAGCTTGGAAATATATATATTAATGGAAGAGAGACAGAAGGGAGATACACACACAGCAAATAGAAGTCTTACCAGAGAAGAAATGGTACAGTTAGATTTGTGTAAGGAATCACAGAGTCTCAGAATTGGAAAAAGTTTTAGAGGCAAATTCCTCTAACTCCATCCAGACAGAGAAAAGAAAGCCCACTGTAATGTTAAGTGCTTGAGCAGGTATAACAGCGTAAGAATAGAGGTCTATCTACATCTATACACACACACCCAACAAGTTTCATCACTGTAAAGGTCAATTTGTTTTTATTGATGCTTTGAGAGACCAATTAGAGGAAAATAAATTACTTCTAAGCAGTCAGTCATATCCATTTTTAAGTCAATAAATTAAATGAAGTTGATTTGGTAGCAGAACTAGTCATTTCAACCATGAGTAATCTTAGACATCCTTCTATGATTTTATACTAAAGGTGAATTTAATGGTTAAGATAAGCATGGTTTTAACTTGATAACTTGAATATTTCTATTACAGAGATTTTCTCTTTTCTAAATTCTTGCTCCCCCTTCTGCTATCCATCTAATCTTCCATTATTTTTGTTGCTGTTGAAAAAAGGACAGCATTTAATTTCAACAAAAATGCCTTTGGCATATGCTAGGGTTGTGTGTGTATATGTGTGTGACATGATAGGGCTAGATAGAGCTCGTGATTCAAACTGAGACACTTTTCAAAATAGCCTTATTAAACTTTAATGCACATATTAATAAACTGCACATATTTAAATGGTAAAATTTGATACATTATGACATAGGTGTATACCCATGAGACCAGCACCATGATCAAGATAGTGAACATATTACCCACAAAGCTTTTTTCATGCACCTTTATAATCCTTAGCTCCTGCCCTGCCCCACCCCTCCAATTTCCCCAGGCATCCACTAATCTGTTTCTGTCACTACACATTAGTTTGCATTTTCTAGAGTTTTAAATGAATGGAATAACAAAGTTTATATTCTTTTTTTGTCTGATTTGTTTGATTTAGCATAATTATCCTGAGAGTTGTCCACATTGTCCTATGTATCAGTACTCTGCTATTTTTATTACTGAGCAGTATTCCATTTTATGGATGCACTATGCTTTATCCATTCTCCTGTTTATGTTCTTTGTGTGGCTTCCAGTTTTTATCTGTTACATATGAAAGCTGCTTTGAACATTTATTTATGAGTCTTTACATATAGACTGTAGCATTCTTATTTTTAAATAAATATGTGCTAAGAGCATGGCTAGATTTGGGGGCACTCCAAAGTGGAAGGAGGCAGGATAGGATAACAGAAAAGCAGGAATAAATTGGTCTGTTCTGGAAAAATCCAATTCTTAGTCAACCTAAGGGCAGGCTACCAGAAGAGTAGTCGATAGTAATTGGCCTGGCAAAAAAGCAAATCTTAGTTCTACTTCCATACTGTGCTTGGCAATAGGATAGTGTCAGAGACCACTAGCTGTGTCTCAGTATCTCTTTGCCTCATCTTTTAGAGGATGGTTTAGTAAACTATGGCCCCTGGGTCATGTCCAGCCTGCCATTTGTTCCTATAAATAAAGTTTTATTAGAACATAGTCATGATCACTCATTTACATGTTGTCTACGGCTGCTTTTGCACTATAACAACACAAGTATTTGAATAACTGCAACAGAGACCATGTGGTCCACCAAGCCTAAAATATTTACTATGTTGCTCTTTATAGGAAAAACTTACTGACCCTTGCCCTAAAGTAGTAGGAGACCAGATTGTTAGCTGGGGACATGATCACCTACCTAGAAGAGGATCTATTTTCTTGGTTTACTTGAAGCTAAGTTCTGGCTAGTGGTTTATAAGGAGAAGTGATACATGCAAATTCCAAAACTTATCTTTAAAATGAGGAGGCTTGCCCTTCTCACCCTTTCAGCTGGTCCTCTTTTGTACATATTAGAAGGAAGACATACTACCTGGAGATCCTGCAACATCCTAGACAATGAAGTG
Organism: Prionailurus viverrinus; assembly: GCF_022837055.1. Classification (NCBI taxonomy): domain Eukaryota; kingdom Metazoa; phylum Chordata; class Mammalia; order Carnivora; family Felidae; genus Prionailurus; species Prionailurus viverrinus. The sequence goes on along the minus strand of NC_062572.1, from coordinate 65,477,781 downwards.
ACCTTGAGTATAAAAGATACACACAGTGAAACCACAGAATAGAAGGAATCTGTCTTCCTCATACCATGAAGTATCATGCCAGATCTGGACTGACTTCAGCCAGACTGAATATAAGAGAAAGAAAGAAACTGCCTTGTTTAAGCCACTTTGTTTGTTTGGTGGGAAGAGAGGTTCCATTACTCATAGCAAATGTAACCTAAAGTATACGTAACACCTTGTGTTACAACCAGGTTCCATATGTACAGCATTCTTAAGGTCATAAACATACTACTAGTCGTGGGTGTGGATCTTTGGGCAAGTTTCTTAATCTCCAGAGCCTCAGTGACTTCATCTTTCAATGTAGCCAATAGAGCATAACCTCCCTGAAGGCAGGGGTAGAACTCCATTTACTGTTCAGATTCATTCCACTATGAATCTGCGAGCCTTCTTTACCATAGACACCTCCAAACATATGTACACCAAGCCTGTGGGTGAGACATTTTATGAATTGTATTCAATCCTCACTGAGGGTGCTTTCACCAGTACACCAGTTCCCTTACACTTTTCATTTTTTGTTGTAGGAAATCAGGTCAGTGCAACATTTTATCTTGATTTCATTGGCAAAGATGTTGGTAGATAATGAGATATTTTTGTTTTGTGACAGTGGAAACATTGTGATGAAGAGAAAAATTCAGGGGTGCCTGGACAGCTCAGTCAGTTGAGCGTCAGACGTTGGCTCAGGTCATGATCTCACATCTCGTGGGTTTGAGCCCCACATCGGGCTCTGTGCTGACAGCTGGGAGCCTGGAGCCTGCTTTGGTTTGTGTCTTCTTCTCTCTCTGCCCCTCCCCTGTTTGTGCTCTGTCTCTCTCTTTCAAAATAAATAAACATCAAAAATTTTTAAAAAGAAAAGAAAACTTCAAAACCCTTGATCAAGCTATGTACCCATGTTATATATGATTGATTAGTAAAATCATATATGTTTATATGTGTATATAACACTGATGGTACAGATAAATACATCTGTATATTATAGTAAAAATTCACCTATAGAAACAATACTTTGAATTCATTATAATATTTTTAAAAATAAGAGTTATTATATGGAAACATCTTTCTGGTTTTTATATGTCCATAAATTGAAAAATGCCTCTCACCTATTACAACTACTTTTTTCCCCCCCTACTTCTTTTTCTATGTACTTTGGCATGCATATTTGTACCAAAGGAGTCATTGAAAATAGAAGCATTAATTTATTTGAAGAAACCTACATCTCTATTACTCAGAGTAGATAAAAACAGCTGCCGCTACTATAGCTGCTGAGGCTGTTGTCTCCAGGAACACAGCTACAATTAAGATTACATCCACCATATTCAGTATATTATACTAAAATAAGTGACTGTGACTCGGGCTGCAAAGTCAGTTGTTTAAAAAGTAAAATCACTTTTATTTCCATTTTCTCTAAATCAAGGTCTAAGTTCCAATCTGCCATGCTGGCAGGGCATTCAGTGAATTATTTGGGGGCTTCCCTCCTCCCAGGAATGTGCAAACGTGCAAACCCTGGGGGATCTGGTCACTGCTGCTAGGGTCTCAAGCCTCTAGGAGTCACTGGGGCACAGGAACAGTTTTTCATGCTGAGAAACTTGGATCCAGCATCTAGCCTCCCTTGACACAGTTATGAGCCTCTGAAGTTTTGCAAATGCTCAGTACATTGTTGCCAGGAATATAACAGCTCTGGTCTTTGCTGAAAACCTACTATCTGACCTTTTGGAAAAATCCCTGTCCCTTTCTCTACCCTATTATAATCTTCTTGTGGAATTCCATTCTCTCTCTGTTTCTCTGTTTCTCAGTCTCTCTCTATCCTCTGTCTCTGTCTGTCTCTATCTTAATATCAGTTCTTCAGTGAGCACAGGGTTTTACAAGATGAGGAAGAACCCAATGACTTTGAAACATTTCTGTTTTCAGCTTAGCCAAAATTGCTGGAGAAAGAAAATACTCATAACCTAATTCAGAGCTTCTCCACCTCAGCAATGTTGACATTTTAGGCTGCATAATTCCTTCCTGTGTACTGCATGTTTGGCAAGTATCTTTGGGCTCTACCCGTTAGATGTCCATAGCTCCCTCTCTTGAAAATTATGACAGCCAAAAAGGTCTCCAGACATTAACAAATGTTCTCTTGAAGGCTAATGTATCCCCTTTGAGAAGTTTCTAATCTAATGGCAAAAGGAGAAAATACAGGCTAAAAAAGATAGGTTCAAATTTAATAAATTGGCCCCAAAGTCATTTATAAGATACTTGAAAGAGACTAGGCTAAGTGTCTTAACTCTGTTGTCTCATTTTACCCTCACATGTAACTTATAATGTAACTATTACAATTTTTCATATTTTATAGTTGAGAAAAATGATACTGGATCATTTAGGGTCCACTTAGAAGTCAGAATTTGCACTAGTTATTTAAACAAAGAAATTTTAAGTTGAAGATCTTTCAACTGAATATTAAGTTATTAACTAGGTAACTGAAAAGTTAAAAAGAGAAGTCTAAGGTATGGTGGGCTAGTAAGCTGGCTCTCTGTTGTGAGTTAGGGAATGGCCCTGCTTTTTAGTGTTTTCCAATATTCATGGTGTACTACTCCTGCCCTGGCTAATGCCAAGCTACCAATTTGACATCACTGAGCACAAAGCTGGGGAGAGAAGAACATAATCAGCTTCTGTTAGCTGCTACAAGGATCTCCAGCACACCACAGAAATTAAGGTATCACCAAGGCAGCAACTGCAGGAAGAAGTTACAACACTTTGAACTGAGAAAACAAAGGATTAGTGAAATTATGAAGTTCCATAAAAATTGTTGGAATTATGAATGCCTAGAGGATTAGAAGAGGGCTTTAAGGAGTTGAAACTCTTATCTCTGAGGAGGAGGTCCTGCTTCACTAGTGCTGGAGTCTTTGATCTTCTAGGAGGGACTCTATGGGACTAGGCCCCAAATATCAGAAGGGTAGACACCAGTAACAGTTTATTGATGCTGGTGTCTCTAAGAGGGTGCAATAAAGCTGGTCCTGCAAACACTGGAACAACCACAAATTGGACTTGGCTGCTTCCACAGGAAGGAATTGCTGCTGCTGGAGTGAAGAAGTGTTGCTATGGAGACACCAACAGGGAAGCAAACAGACAGAAAGGAAAGAGCCCCTTCCTCCTTCTTCTGGCTTTGTAAACTCCCTGAAGGGCAGAGCCCAATGGGGTCCATTACATTATCAATGAGTAAAAAAATGTTTTCCTCTCTTGATACTGAACCTATAACTTGCTTATCAATAGATTACATGACAATTTTTATCTATGGTGGCAACACTTTTTTTTTTTTCAGACATGATCTTTGTTCCTTCTGGAATCAAATGCACGAAAAATGAATGCAAATCAGGATTTCATTTGAGGAAAAGAAATAATCTCGGTTCCAAACAAGTATTCTTTTTTTTTTTTTAACGTTTTTATTTATTTTTGAGACAGAGAGAGACAGAGCATGAACGGGGGAGGGGCAGAGAGAGAGGGAGACACAGAATCGGAAGCAGGCTCCAGGCTCCGAGCCATCAGCCCAGAGCCCGACGTGGGGCTCGAACTCACGGACCGTGAGATCGTGACCTGAGCCGAAGTCGGACGCTTAACCGACTGAGCCACCCAGGCGCCCCCAAACAAGTACTCTTATCATAGTCTTCAATATAGTTACCAAACCAACTAAATACATAGTAGAGAAAAAAATCTCACAGAGTCCAAGCATTTCAAAGTTCTGAACAAATTTTGTTTCAGATATCTAGGATAGAAATACTGTGTTAGAATGGCTAAATGGAGCTAAAATATGGATGGATTCAAATATTTCCTTCCATTAAACAAACAAATCACAGATGAAATGGAGATAGAGAAAATATAAAATGCCAATATAAATTGGCTCAGGGCTCTAAATACACACACTGCATACACGCACACACACAATACAGAGAATCTAAATGGAAAAGATACAGAACTTGATAGAATTTATATGCCAATGATTATAAGGTACTCCATTAATTTACTTACCACTAAGGAGAAAAAGCGCCACTTAAATTGTGACACACTCGTACTTGTAAAATACATCACAACGTCAGAAATGTTAAAATGTGAAAAACATTTGCCTTAGAATCTAGGACATATGGTAGAAACAAAAGATACAATAAAGTAAATGGATTAGTAAGAATATATTAAGTTAGAGATTTTACACTAATGAGAAGAAAAAATGCTTTCAAATCCCTTAGTACACACCTCTTCAGATATATGAATATTTTTATCCTTCTATGGGTTTCTCCACCTTCAACAAACAAAAACTGGAGGAGGTAAACCTTTTTTTTCCTAGTATAGAGAATTACAATTGAATCTAAGGAAAGTTTTTCTAATAGTAAATTGCATTAGTTTGTATCCTTCAAGAAGAAGACATCAAGATGGGATTAGAAATGACAGAGGTGTGTCAGGTGACAAAACAGGGAAGAAGAAGAAAGCCTTCAGACTGTGATGCAGGTATAGTGCTTACTGTAGGAAAGAGGGAAGAAAACAGTATTGGGGAAGGGAGAGTCTCAGACTGCAGCATGGTTCCAGCAAAGGTTTGGCAAGGCTAACAGGAAGCTCCAAACCCACGTGACCTGTTAGAGGAGTAATATGTCTCACTGGAATAGGCTTGCTTTTAGCCCCTGCAATGCTCAGTCATTGCATGGGAGCAGTAACAGGAAGTGTGACGAAAATGGTGGGATCCAGAGGGATGGCGGCTGGAGCTGTCAGTCAGTTATATTCCCCGAAACATGAGAACTGAGCAGAACATTTTCATATCTGCAGTATAAGGCCCAACAGGAGCTGGGGTAACACTGAGGATTTTTCTCAGTAATATGTGAAAATAAAATATAATCCAATCTTTTAGAGTGAGATTCAGTCCAAAGGTAGGAGACAAACCACATGAACTATGTAAGTCTTTCTCAGAGCTGTAAGCTCACTACTATACAAGTCTATATTGTGATCTACAATTGATAAAACTTTAGAGCAAAAATCACAGCTGGAAATGAAAGACATTTAAATTGCAAGGGTCTTATTGAGCATGTATCAAATGATGATATAGAAGCAATATTTAGAAGTCTACAGATGATGCTGAATTAAGTAGAATGGTAATAATGAATACAGTGTATTCATATACAGAATGACTTCAGCCATTTAATTACTGTGCTGGGCTAACATGATAAATTCACCTGGACACAAATTAATGGTAAATAGTTCCCAGAACAAAGCATTCAAGAAAGCTGTGTATACTAAATAGAACAGTGTTTGCAATATGAGGCCAAAAATAATTCTGACATTAGAGAACAGAGTTTAGGCAGCAGAATTCTAATTATATATGGAAAGTGGCTCTGGTAGATGAGTGAACTACTGCCTTATTATAAATGTGCTATTTTAGCAGGTATGGTTAGGATCTGAAATACCATTTATTGCACAAAATGGATCTCTGTGCCGTGGCATAGAAGAATGAATGCTTATTCTCTCCCTCTACTGAAGCCTAAATTCACACTGAACACCCACGATCACTGCAGGTAGAAATCTTGACAGGTAAACCCAAGTGTTTTCTCAAGCTCTTTCACAGAGAGAAATACAGATGACACCAGGGGAAGAAAGGTCATTCATTAGCAGAGGATGCTACACAATGACCATGCCATTCCTAATGAGCTTAATCAATGACAGCCTCTCTTTTTCACTATTCCTAAGATGGAGGTGATGGATGGGACCTCATGACAATTTTTATATTTTAAAGTTAAATAAAAATCATCTACAACAGGATGCAAAGAAACTTATATGATATCTAATGCTCATGAATATATTACTAGTCAATAAAAATTACTTTGTTAAAGTATCATTTTTTATAACAGGTATTGGTCTTTAAAGTTCTGAATCTTTTATTCACAGCCTTAAAATGATTCACAGCCTAAAAATATGTTTTATTTAGGGTCTTAGGCAAAGATTGAGTTCCCTTCTTAAAAATGGCTACACAGATTTATGTATAAATTTGCAATTCTAGAAGCAATAAACTTTTATTGATTTTTGAGTTTATTCAGTTCCTTCCCTCAATATGTATAGAGAGAGAACCAGTATACCTGGTGAATGCAGTAAGAAGTCAACGCAATGCATAATCACTGTATTTTGAGCTACAAGACATCCTATTACATACTTTGGGAGAGAGTTCCCATGTCTGTTAGGGTTCTCACCCCTTTCCCTTATTCTCAGGATGTGTAGTTACTAGGAAGCTGATCCTATCCCAAACTTATTAGTGGAACATGTGAGCAATGCTTATGAACCAATCAGCTCATTCTGTCCCCCAACACTGGATGGTTTGGGGATAGGTACGTACTTCTACCAGGTCAATAAGAACTCCAGAGCCTCAATGCAAATACCTTTGTTTGAGCCTTCAGAGTAGTGGATTTACTCTCTCCTGCTGAATATGAACTTGTATGGACCAGTTCCCATTATGTGGCTACCAGGTAGGACCTGAGACTAAAGCCAGCACAGCAGAAGGCAAAGACAGAGAGAATAAATAAATAGAGCCTTGAAAACATCATCTAATTACCCAGTATGGCGATGCTAGATATTTCAGTTATCTGAGGCAATAAATTTTCCTTTTATTGAGAGAGATCAGATTAAATCAGATTGGGTCAGATTTGAATCAGATTTTTGTACCCCCAACTAGACGTGTCCTGACTTTCAGATCACCCATCTGTTGGGTAGAGTACATTAAAATGACAAAGTAATTGGAAGTGAACCTGAAACTCACTTTAACATATCATGTTAAGTATGTCACTATTCTTCCTTAATGTAATAATAATTGAATGAGCTGGAAATGCTGATGGTAAAGGAATAAGCTGTTTGAGACCTGGGTGTGCTATATCACACCAAGCTTCCTTTCCTTAATACTAAGTACTCTGAGCAAGCTTACTGAGGTATCCACAATTCATGCTATCATTCAGCAAATGTTTACTGAGTGCATACTCCTAGCAGGTGGTATGTTAGTGAGAAATGCAGAACTCTCGGTGTGTAAAAACTCCTTCCAAACCCCTGCACTAAGAGACTTGACCAAAGTGTAGTGTGGTTTCTGGTAACATAAGGCTATGCTCCCTAGGATGACCCAGCCCCCTATTAAAATGCCTTCCTGAGAAAGCTCCACACTACCAGGAAAACACTACCAGGAAATGAGCTAGGCAGCACATGACCATAGTCCCCTGATATTTCTTTCTTAGAGATTTACTAAAAAAGTTTTTATGATTGTGAATATGTATCTCTTATAACTTAGAATGCCTCTCTTAAGCACCTGAGAGCCATTCCTTTAGAATATAAACCGTCAGGAAAGATGGGGCCTATGCCTCCCAGTATCTGTGGGAAAATAGAATCTTAACTTCAGGAACTGCCAGCCTGCAGATGCAGCTGACCTATTTACATGCACACTAACCATCCCTTCGTAATTTTAATTTCTCTGATTTAACTGAATCCCCCCCCCCCCACCCACTCCCTCATTCTCCCTTTAAAACACCCAATCAAACAGATGAACATAGGAGAAGGTAAGAAAAAATAACATAAATACAGAGACGGAGGCAAACCATAAGAGACTCTTAAATATACAGAACAGACTAAGGGTTGCAGGAGGGAAGAGGGTGGGGAGATGGTCTAAATGTATGATTGGCATTAAGGAGGGCATTTGTTGGGATGAGCACTGGGTGTTATATGTAAGTGATAGATCACTGGGTTCTACTCCTGAAACCAATACTACATTGTATGTTAACTAGCTTGAACTTAAATAAATAATTAAAAAAAAAAAACCACCCTATCATCTCTGCACAAATCAGAACAGAGCCCAGCTCTTTTTCCTACTGTCAGCAGTTACTGAATAAAATCTGTTTTTATAGCTTTAACTAATATCAGCTCTGTTTGTCTTTGACATTAGCTATGGGTGATGCTGTAATAAACATACAAAAAATGGCCCCTTTCCTCACAGACCTTACATTCTACCGCAATATGGAAATACAACATAATCAATTAAACAGAATTATTTTTTAAATTGCTTTGAAATTTTCTATGTAAGATTATAACTACAGATATGACATTATAGATAGGTTCAGCAAAATACATCCTTCAGGACATGGCATTTGAGCTAACTTTGGTGTAAGAGTTAAACCAGGTGAAGAGAAATCAGTAAAAGCTTTGCATCCAGAAGGAGTAACACTAGCGAAACCCTTTGGCAGAAGGGAGCTAAGCATGTTTCAGAATCTGAAGAAAGGCCAGTGTGGTTGAACCACTGAGAGCTTATGGAAAAGAAGTACAAAGCAAGGAGGGAGAAAGCAGGGGCCAGGTTGAGAAAAGCCTGGCAGGATGTTTCAAAGATTTAGGTCTTTATTCTTAAAGTAACAGAATTTCATTGAGGAGTTTAATTAGAAGTACCACATGATTGTATATGTATTTTTTAAAATATTCTGATTACCTAGTATAAAATGGTTAACAAAAGAATGTATATGATGTTGGGAGTTTTTTTAGGAGGCTGTGATAGTAATTCAAATGGGAAAGGATTGGCATTTATCAGGGTGTAAATCAAAGTAATTAGATTCAAAGGGTGGTCCTGAAATAAGTTGAAATTTTGTCATTGATTAGATATGGGTAGATAAGAACCAAGAGGTGCTTAAAGTGACCCTTACCTTTCTGGTTTGTACAAGAAGTAGTGCTTTTGTTTCTCAAGACAGGAAGACTAGAGAATAGACTTGAGAGATGCTGGAGAATCTAAGGTCACTTTTTGTCAGGTGGAACCTGAGGTATCTGGAGAAATACATTGGGGGAGTTGAGAAGACAGAATCTGGACCTCAGAGGACTGATAGCATTATGTGTATATATATTCAAAAGTAATTGGCATATCAAGAGCAGTTGAAAAGCCATGGGCATGAAGAATTAGCCTGGGAAGGGAAGAGGATCCTTCTGAAATCCCTGTGGTCTCATTCTCCTCTATCAGACTTTTAAATGTTGAAATCCCTTTAAGGCTCCATCTCAGTGCATAGAAATAGAAAGAAAATGGGGTATCACAGAGATCACAGAAGAGAGAATATTCCAAGGTGGAAGGAGTGCTTAACAGTATTAACTGTTATTGAGAGGTCAATCAAGCTTTAGACTGATTAATGTCCATTTGATTCCGTTTTATGTGGCTCATTGTTTACTATATAGTACAAGTTGCGACAATGAATATCACAAAAAAACAAATTAAAGTAGAATCTTTAAAATAAGCCCAGAATCTTAGTATTCATGCACCCCATTCTGTTTTGCTTTTTAACCAAAAGATGAACACAGGCAAAGTGAATCATTGTGAGCCCTGATGAAACCTACTCCTCTAGGTACATTTGAAATGTGACTTTTTTTTTTCTGTTTTGAAGTGATAGTGGTCTGGAAATAGGATCTGAACAGAAGCTACTTCCAAATGCAGAGAGCAACCTGATAATAACATCATCATTGCCTCTAACATTCACCTGGCAAAAACTTTACTCTAATTAAACAGTCATAGCATTTGCAGCTAAAAATATAGGGGCCTTGCAGCTAAAGTTGGAATTACCTATAAAGCAGGTCTACATCAGCATTTGGACAAAAGGAGTTAGTCTGTGTTCACTGATTCTAAGGAACACTTAGCCAGATCTGTTTTAATGGCACCTTCTAAGCAAATGGGAGCTTAAGAATTGGGTTTGGGCTGCTTAGTTACATGCTCAGTTAAGACATAGGTGGTGGCTAGTAATCTGGGGAAAGGAAGAAGGACTCTGTGACCCCTTCTCCAAAGTCACTTTCTCAGTCAACAATTCCCTGAAAGTAGTCTGTTAAAAAAATGTAATATTTAGCAAAGTTGAGATGAGATCATTGTTTGGTGAAATGGGATTTATTTCAATGTGAATCTTTGTGAAAATGAGAAATGAAGCAGGCCAAACCTTTAATATTCACTGTCAGGTGCAACTGCACCCACATAATCTGTTCTTGGAGACATCTGCAGGAGCAGAGCAAGTGCTGCTTTTTAGACCAAGTTTCTGTCTTAAATTTAAGGGACACCTGCTTCTATTTGGGGGAAGCAAAGAGTATACATTTCAAAGAGTATACATTTCAAGAGTATACTTTTGGGGAAAGACAAGAGTATACATTTCAAAACATGTGCTACATGTGCCCCTTTCAAAACTCAGCAATTTCAACAGCAGGAGACACTGACCTTTTTTTCTTACGTTTCTACAGATCTTGTAACAACAACTCATTCTTTCCAAAAAAAAAAAATTTTTAAGCATACATTGAGCACCTACTATTTGTTATTGGCACTGGGAATGTAAATTAAGATATGGGATATGTGATATCCTCTACCTCAAGCAATACATATTGTGTGGGACCAGGCATACAATTATGTATATTACAAGTTGGAAATGATAATTGGTGTAATAGAAATAATAAAACCTTGGTTTGTGAGCATAATTCATTCCAGGAACATGCTTGTAATCCAAAGCACTTGTATGTCAAAGTGAATTTTAAGAACCATTGGCTTAGTTGTGATCCTGTGATATTCGGCAACATTTACTACTCATATTACAAGACATCACTCATTTATCAAGTTAAAATGTATTACAAATGTTTGCTCGTCTTGCAGAACATTCGCAGAACAAGTTACTTGCAATCCAAGGTTTTACTGTATGAGAAAACTAGGGTGCCTAGGTGGCTCAGTTGGTTAAGTATCCAACTTTGGCTCAGGTCATGATATCGCGGTTGTAAGTTTGAGCCCCGCATTGGGCTCTTTGTTGTTGACGCAGAGCCGGCTTCAGATCCTCTGTCTCCCTTGCTTTCTGCCCCTCCCCAACTCACATTCTCTCTGGGTCTCTCAAAAAAATAAACATTAAAAGAAAAGAAGACATCTAAGAAAACTAATAAGAGAACACGGACCTAGGATGGAGTGAGAAGAGGTTGGCTTTATAGGATGTGGGATGTACAGAGCTGAACTTGAAGGACAAGCACCTTATTAACAAGGGAGACCGATGCATGGCTTATGGATAGAGGGAACTGCCTGAGAAAAGAGAGCAATGAAAGGACATGGCTTATTGAAAAAATAGTTGCCTGAGGGCCAATTAAAGGGAAACAGAAAGCAATGATTGTTTCTATTCTGTCTGAAGGTTAACACATGGCAAGGAACTTAGAGATTTAATTCTTTACTGTATATGAAATGCAAGGTAAAGCGGGAAGAAAGAGGAATTCCTTTAGTAAAGATGGAGGAGAATACAAAGAAGCATTGTATTTTGTTATTAGGAATGTGATTCAAGAGGCTGAGTCTCTGTTCTAAGCTTATAAGCTGTGTGACCTTGGGGAAGTTACTCAATAGCACTGAACCTTGGTTTGCTCATCTATAAAATGGGTATAATAACACTGCTTTTTTTATAAGGGTTATGAGTGTATTGATGCAATACATGCAAAACCTTTGGACCTGTGCCTGGTAAACAGTAATTCCATATAATTTTTTGTCTTTATTTTTGTCCAGAAAGATTCATCTACTAGTTATTTCAAGATTACAACTCCACCTACTGGTGAATGGGAGTTAGCATTGCTGTCAAGTTATTTAAACTCAAAAGGAAACTAAAGAATTTCAGACAAATCCAGATAATTCTCCCTTCCTCTGTTTTGCTTTCTTTATCTTATTATAAGATAAAGAAAATAGGGTGGGAAAGCTAGGACTCACAGGTTTTCAAAGTAGTCTTTAACTCAGTTAAAAGAAACTCAAAAGGATATAGTATCCACCAGAAGCCATCACAAATCTAGGTCAAGTTTGTATACTCAGTTTGTCCCCATTATTTTCCCAAGTCTTACTCTGAGACCCTTTCAGATTATCCTCTGCCTCATTTTCCTGGTCTTCAAGATACCAATTTTTTTTAAACTACCCCGTTCTTAACAAAATTTTTTTCTAAAATTTTCCTTTTCTCAATTTCAGTGATAATCTTAAGCATTCATTACTACTATCTGGCACATGGAATTGATTTGGTTACCTAATTAAAGTAATTCAGAGAAAGGCTTGAGAGAACATAAATTTCCCATAGGACGTTCACATTTTGTTAATGTGAAGGAAATGCCAGTTATTAGAAAGCAGTAGAAATATACATTTTAACACAGGACAATGCCTTGGGCTCCTGCCTATTTAATACTGAGTTTTCTAGGATTTCAAATATGTGAGCTCAGTGCTGCAGCTCCTAGGAACAATCTGTGCTATCATCAGAAGTAATGAAAGCCCTCAACAGACACTTTGAAGCTCTTCTAATTAAAACAAACAAACAAAAAAAAAAAAACTTTATTTCAAAAACATTTGCTCATTTGATCTTGACAATAATTCTTTATGGCAAGCAGGGCTGGCACTGTTGTCCTTAAATCGTGTACCAACTACTCATATGGGGTGCCTGGGTGGCTCAGTCCGTTAAGCGTCTTGACTCTTGGTTTCAGCTCAGGTCGTGATCTCATGGTTTTGTGAGTTCAAGCCCTACATCAAGATCTGTGCTGACAGTGCAGAGTCTGCTTGGGATTTTCTCTCTCCCTCTCTCTCTCTGCCCCTCCCCAACTCACACTCTCTCTCTCTCAAAAGTAAATAAACTTTATTTTTAAAAAATGATGTATGAACTACTCATATATCTCAATGTTACGAATGCAAGCTTTTTCAGAACTCAAAATTTTGTGGACCTTTTTTTTAACTTCTTATATATGTAATCATAAGTATTGATTTTGAAGAGCTTTTATAATTGTATTCTACAATGAATATTCAAAGTATGAGAGTTCTAGGTAAAATTAATGTTCCTCTGGTTCAAAATAGTAAATATATAGAAAAAAACCTAATTTGACTTCAAAGATTGGTTAGATTAAAGGTTGCTTAGAAGCTTCCACTACTTACTGAGTAAACTCCAAAGAGTTGCCAGGCTAATGGACAAACAAACACCAGATGATCTTCTGTGTTTAAATGGCTCCACTCACAGTCTCCTCTTAGGTCTTCAGCAACTCAGTAAAACCCCTGTTCATTGTTCTTCACTTAGTAAGCATTTATCACATTTTATAATCATAATTACTAAATACCAAAGGTAAAAGTAACCTTAAAAACAGTTTAGAACAGACTCTCTTTTTCAGATTGGGAGAACAGGAATCTAGGAGCCATAAAATTAGCAGATTTGCTGCAGGCCACAAATAGCACAAACAGAAATCTGGCATTAGGTCTTGCTTTCGTAATTCATATTCCAAGACTGTTCTATGCCCCAAACCCACACTACAGTCAGTGCTGTGATCCGGTCCCACACTTCAACCAGGCAGGTTAAAACCCGTCTACTCTCTCTTTCCAACAAGCACCCACTTATAAAGCCATTCCTCTATCTGCATGTTAATATTGATGTCTTTCTCCTGTACTTTCCCATTAATCAATCAAGCCTGTCTATTAGAGAAATCCACTTCCTTCTTTTTAACTCTTTTACTCAAATCATTCTGGATAACATCATCACGCTTGGGTCTGTGCCCTGATTCATCCTTCTGGCTCTATTCTTATCTCCTATCCTGCTTACTATAACCTAGACAAATATTCTAAGATGCAAATCTTATCATGTCATGCATCTTATTAATAACCTCTTTCAATAATGATAACCCAAAACCCACTTAGCATTAATTAAGTGTTGTCTTTAGACTCATTAGCTCATTCAATCTTCATAACGTACTGATGAGGAAACTGGCACTGACAGGTGAAGGAGCTTGTCCAGAGTCCTAGCTAGTAAGTGACAAGTAGGATTCAAACTCCAGAATGCATGCACTGTGTCACCTCCATTGCTCACTGGGGTTCTTAATACAAAGTTTGAACTCTACCCACAGCAAGAAGGCTATTGAATATGGAGAATGCTGAATGGTACTATTCACCCCTCTTGCCATTACTTGGATTCCATGAATGTACTTAAGCCAGACTAATTCTCCCAATTCCCCTAAACCCTATATTTTCTCCTTTCTCTAGCCCAGATGGGATTGAGACTATAAGAAATTCTAACTTATGGGAAAATATGATGTTCTTTGAATTTTATGAAATTCTAAGTAAACATAATATTAAAACCATTAAGTAAGTGTAAAGAAAGAACAATGAAACTGGGATTATTTTTCTGTGATAGAAAAATATTTCAAATACCAAATACTTAATACTTGTTTCTAGTATCTTTGGAGTTTTGCTTTTCTGGAGCCCTGAGCCTGTGCTTAGATAATTGGCATGATCCGCTGGGATTCTCTTAACAATTATGCCTTTTGCCTGACTTAACTAGAGTTTTCAAAATTGCATAAAACTTACTCCATCTTGTAATGGTCTTCCTTGAATCTGAGTTAGCCTCTTAACTTTCTTCCTTCACAACACTCTGCACATTTTGTCTAATGCAGCCCTTTATCATACTGCCCAGTTATTTGTCTATCTTCTCAACAGAATCATTGTATAACCAGGTCCTATTACAAATTAGCAGAAGACAAGTAATCAATTCATTTTTATAGATCTAATTAATACGTGAATGAGAGTTGAATCCTATCATTGTGTTATATCTGTATAAGAAGATAGGAATTCAGAGACCTTGGTTCTAATCTTGAGTCTATAGTAAAATGTTCTGTAATCATGGACACCATCTTTCCATTTCATTAACAAACAAAATTTTCAAATAAAAGTGTTTACCTTTACACCATAGGGACTTCTTGAAAATTTAAGGAGATGATGTGAGTAAACACAATTAAAACAAAAATTATAGTCATGGAAGCAAATGGTATTTTCATGATTATAAACTGTATCAATATCTGTGAACATTTGATACTTACTGAACATCAAGTGGCAGTTAATAAAAGGATACCACCATGGAGTTCAGCTCTTGAGTCTTTAAGCTGGATATTAACCAGAGCCTTGGCCATATGAAAAAAAGGGGGCTAAGACAAGATGGAAGCCCAACATTTAATACAGTCAACAGAAGGTTCAAGGGATTTGGCTACTGGCTTACTTAAGCTTTCTAACAAACTAGCATTGGATAAATAAACATTAAGTAAAAAATGAGGATTACATAATGAGCTAAATTTCATCCCACCCTTTCCTACTGGAGTCAGTTGAGAAATTGCTCTAGCTGGAAGGAACTGGGAAAATTTCTTCTGCTGTGGAGTGGAGGTTGGGGCAATATAACTCATTATGAGGTAGATGCCCCGCCTGAATGTCCACTAATCTTTTGGTTGAGAGAGTACAAGATATATGTACGTTCTATTTTGTATGTACAGATACTATTTATTCCTAAAATTGAAAGGAGTGGTTCATATGGGTAAAAGGCTTCACTAAGAGGCAAGTGACCTGGTGTTTAGATTTGTTCCTTACACTAGATGTATGGCCCAACTTACTGAACTTCTATCCATCTGAGATTTCTCATCTAAGAAAATTAGTAGAATATATTTGTTGCATCTATCAAGTAGGGTTATTATATGGATTAAACCTCCAAGAAAGGTGTGAGAATGTTTGGTTTGAAGCATGAAAGACTCTTCAAGGTTTGGAGAACCTAGCTTCCATAGCACAATAAAACCATCAATAAACACACTGGGTATTAAAATGAGTCTAGTTCTCACAGTTGGAGTGTCTAAGATACACAAACTGATGGCCTTCCTAATAGTACAAGTTTTAGGTAACCCACAGCCACTATAACAGGGATTCTTTGAATCTGGTCTCTAAGAAATAGCAGGGCTGGGGCAGGAAGCAATGTTTGTTAAAATGCAGATGTCTGAGCCTCATCTTTACCGGCAGTAATTTGAGGATGGATCCAAAAGCTGTATTTTTAATGAGCATTTCAAGTAATTCTGTGTATACTCCAAGGATCACACCTCAAGAAGAACCCCTATCATATCTGTAGTCTGGTATAAACAACCAACTATACTGTCAACCTTTACAATGAGGTTTTATTTATTCATCAATATTGCAGAAGGAGAACTACTCTATAATTATTCCAGATAATTGAATCTTCCTTTAAAAATGAAATTTTCATTTATTTTTAAAACTATTTTGTGAATATTATTTTTTTAATATAATACAAATGTTTGAACTTCCAGACTCAGTATCATTCCTATGATACTCAGTTTTACCATGAGTTGATGCAATAATGTCCCTTGATGTTAGTAAGGCACAGAGTAAAATTTATCTATACTCTTCATCTGTGGTGGTTATAAATTTAGAATTTTGAGGTGGTATACTATGTTCTTTTTTTAATAGTTTATTTTGAAATAATTTCAATCTTAAAAAAGCAAGTAATAATGTTTTACAATGACACACAATAACTACACTTAACCGTAATGAGCATAGGGTAATATACAGAATTATCGAATCACTATGTTGTGATAACATAACATTGTATGTCAAGTATACTTCAGTAACAATTTTAAAAAACAAGGAGAGTACAGAGAAATCTCCCATATCTACCCAGATCCTCCAACTATTAAAATTCCATTCTATTGTATTTACTCCATAACTTCTCTCTCCCTACAAATATGCATGTGCATGCATACACACATATACCTGTGATCATCAGTCCTTTTTGAACTATTTAAAAGCAAGCTGCAGATAGAATTTTTCCAACACCTTTAAATATTCTAGTGTTCAGTTCATCCAGATGAGGAAATACTCTCCTACCTAATCAACATACAACTTTCCAAATCAGGAAATCAACACGAATACAATCCTGTTTATGTCCAACTATGTCTTTTGTTGTTGTTGTTCTTGTCCAAGATCTCATCCAGGAACACCCATTAATTTCATTGCTATATTAATACAGTCTTCTTCAAACTGTAAAAGTTTCTCACCCTTTCTTTGTCTTTAATGTCTTACACAGATTTCATGTCTTAGATTCTTCATTCTGTAGGATGACCCTTAACTGGATTGTCCAGTATGACCTCATGACCAGACCCATGTCATGTTTCTTGGCAAAAATAAAAAAAAAAAAAAGGATTGCTTGTTCTTCTTAGTCTTCCTAATGCTTCATACCAGAGATATAGATTATATCTCCACCCCATCACTAATGATGTTAACCATAAATGCCTGTCTATTAGTGTCTGCCCCACTGTAAATTCACAATTTTCCCCTTTGTAATCAATGAGTATTTTCCTAGAGTATGCCAATATCCTGTTTTCCATTAAACCTTTGCACATCAGCTCTAGAAATCTTGTAATTTATTTTTTTTTTAATTCTCTTTTATTTAACATTTATTTGTTTTTGAAAGACAGAGACAGAGCCCGAGTCGGGGAGGGGCAGCGAGAGAGGGAGACACAGAATCTGAAGCAGGCTCCAGGCTCTGAGCTGTCAGCACAGAGCCCGATGTGGGGCTCAAACCCACGAACGATGAGATCATGACCTGAGCTGAAGTTGGACACTTAACCAACAGAGCCACCCAGGCGCCCCTCTTGTGATTTCTTAACATGTTTACAACATTCTTTAAGCATCTGCCACAACAAGATGTTCTAGACTCTTTTTGTCCTTTCCTTCTCATAGTCTTAGAATTTTGTATTTTTTCTAAATTTCAATAAAGAGCCCTGATGGTTCTAGAAACCAGGATCTGGGTACTGGATATGTTCATTTCTAGTGGGATGCCATTACTTTTAGGTCTTTTAGAAGGCAGTGCTGTGTCATATATGTATTTATATAGGTGTGTGTGTGTGTGTGTGTGTGTGTGTGTGTGTGTATATATATAATATGTATTTATATGTATATATATTTATATTTATATAAATATATATACTTATTTTTATTAAATTTATTAAATTCATTAAATATAAATATATATTTATTTATAAATTTAAATATATTTATATTTATATATGTACATATATAATACATATATATGTATTTATATAGGTGTGTGTATATATATATATATATACAGATAATATATTGATATATGTATCATGGATTCTAATATCAGAGGTTATTCAGCCCTCTACTCTTAGAATATTTTGAAATACTTTTTCTTTTTTTTTTTTTTTAATTTTTTTTTCAACGTTTATTTATTTATTTTTGGGAGAGAGAGAGACAGAGCATGAATGGGGGAGGGGCAGAGAGAGAGGGAGACACAGAATCGGAAACAGGCTCCAGGCTCCGAGCCATCAGCCCAGAGCCCGACGTGGGGCTCGAACTCACGGACCGCGAGATCGTGACCTGGCTGAAGTCGGACGCTTAACCGACTGCGCCACCCAGGCGCCCCTTGAAATACTTTTTCTAGTGAGGAACCTTGCGTTCATTATCTTCAGTGTATTTACCTATTTGCTCAATATAACCAGTCTCACAACTGTGCCATTCATTTCTTCCATCTCCCAGATTTGCCCCATCTGCACTCACCACCTTCAGCATGCTAGCTGATAGCCTAGGCTACAAACATGCTTCACGTAGCTCCCCTACCATAGAGTATTTTGTCTTCAGGTGCTAGTGACCTTACAGCCAAAGCACTTTTGTATGGCATCTGCTACTCTTCCCAGCACCCCTCACCCTTGGGCAGTGGTAGGTGCATTGTCATTTTGCCTCAGAACTTCACCCCCTTTTCAACTGTTATTACTGTTCAGCAAGCCCTCTGGTACCTCTCAACAACTCTGCACCATGAAAAGAAAGGAAGATGGAAAGAGGGCAATGGAAATGGAGGATTATTATTGGTTTTGTTTATTATTATTATTATTATTATTATTATTATTATTATTAGGTTTTTATAGGAAGCTATCCACTTCTTCTACTGTCAATATGCCTATCTCTTCTATATCACTCTGATGTATGTATCTGTTATTTATATCAAATCTGTCTAATAAAAATGCTTAGCCTCTCTGTGCATTAGCTTACTCAACTGTATTATATGAGATGATGATAATACATAGCCATGAAAGTTGTTGTGGGGATTAAATGAATTAATACAGAAAAAGTGCTTGGAATAGTATTCCAAGAAGTGTGAGCACTGAGTAGACACTAAAAATTATTTCATTCCTGTGTGGGCCAAGTGTTAGCCCCAGAAGTCCTGCTTTCAGTCTTGGGTACCTAAGGTGTAGGCATGGAGAAGTTCCGATTTCCTTGGTGATCTATTAGCACTTAGATCTGACCACAGAAGCAGATTAGCATTTTTGAAAACTTTGTTCATGAAAACAGGCTATATTAGGGACACTTCAACTGTGGTCAAAACAAGATCAGGAAAGTGATCATTAGAATCATAAATGCTCTTTTATACAAATACAGTGTGAACATTTTTGATGGGCGAAATGGCTGGGAAAAAATGACTGTAGAAACATAATACTTTAAACTGACACCTTTCTTGCCCTTCTATTTCCTTTGACAGCCCAACAAAGGCCTTTAGTGTTATCTGAGGCTCTTTGTTCTGTGTCACCAATCTTGAAATGTGTTTTATGTATGTCAGCTTGAATTCTCTTTACCACACTGTCATTTTTATTTCTCCATTCCCTAGGCATGGCAAGGCTATCTGTATGGACTTACTTTGGAGAATATACTAACTCCTAATTCTTTTGCCATTCTCTGAGTCTGTCTCTGTTTGGAGCAAATATCCCACTGTTGCTTCAGTGGTGTCAAGCCATTAGTTGAAATGGCAAACAATCTGATCCAGGTGTGAAGATGTATAGCAGAAAATGATGCTAAATTGTGGCCGTGGTAACCAGTTCATCCCAAGGAGCAGATGGAATTGATCATTTACCACCCTATCAAGAACTTGGTGCCTGATTTACCATTGTTCTAGTGAGGCATCGTTCATACTACAGATAACCAGAGAAAAGATTCCTTATAGAATCTACACTACTTTCTTTATTGGTATGTCCCTGGTTGTCACCTTATTGTAACACGATCATTCTTCTTTCTGAGATAGATGACAGAGCATGAGCATCTTCAAATAACATTGACTAACTTCCCCCAGAGTCTTTGACCAGGCCATTCATCTTCTGAAATATGTTTTTAACAGTTTTGAAACAAAGAAATCCAGCATATGGTAGTTAATTTGGATCTTAACAACTCTCTACTGTTGAAAAGACAAATGATCAGCAAGCTGTTTCAAACTCAAAACTTAACCTGCAATTTAAGATGAATAATTTATTATCCAAACAAAAATAATTAATCAAAACTTATCATTAAAGTCAAAATTAAGTTATGCTACCAAGACCATCTGTTGCCAGGTACACACACATTCTCTTCTACTGACACAATAGTTTGCCCTATGTAAGTTTAAAAATAGGTTTTTTTTTTCTTTTTTAAAGTTAATTAAACACAGACAGTGTTTTGTTCATTGAATATATCCCAGTGGCTTTTAATCAAGTGCTGGCTGGAGTAAAAAGCTATCAAACATTTCTATGATAGAAAGAGGTAGTAGTGAAGAATTTAGCAAAAGAAGCAGTTATCAATTTGTCAAGCAGAGAATGACAGAAAAGTGAAAGTTTGCCTTATTAGCAATAATGACAAAATCCATCTAGTCTGTCATGAAATCATGATCTAACAGCAAGCTTCCATCTTTGAATTCTAGACTTCTTAAAAAGCTGGAATTCAGTTATCTAGCAACTTTGAACATACAGGATACAAACAAGTTTGGGAAATAAATAAAATCTGAAATATTTATGAGTGAACAAAAAATAGAAATCCCAAAGCATGTGTCAATAAGCATGCTCTTCATTCAGTGGCTCAAAATTTATTCATGATACC
The DNA here is from genome assembly GCF_022837055.1 of Prionailurus viverrinus. Taxonomy (NCBI): domain Eukaryota; kingdom Metazoa; phylum Chordata; class Mammalia; order Carnivora; family Felidae; genus Prionailurus; species Prionailurus viverrinus. Next base: position 65,457,041 of record NC_062572.1, on the reverse strand, counting down.
ATTTGAACAAAATTACAGCTACTTGCCACTAAATTTGCAAATCTTTACTAGGTAAAACGCAACACATTGGAAGAGTCAAAATGGGCTATAAGAAGAAAGAACATAGAGTAAAACAAAATCATAACTGTTAACAAGAAAGGAGACAGGATGTTAAATGAATAGGCAAAAGGGATTTTAAAAATCTGTATGTAGCTATTTTCCTCAGGGAGATATAACCTATATATTTCAGAGGCTCCTGAAACATTATTATAGTAAAACTGTAGATAATAAATAACGACTGAGGAATAATGTCAAATTATGCCTACTTCCCATAAGTCAAAAAACAATAATTAGGTATGCATTGCATTGAATTCCATGTAAATTTAAATTAAAAATAATTCAGGTACATTTAAAAAACATGTTCAATAGAACAGTCTGTTGCCCTAATAAGCTGGGTTTGGAAGGCTTCCTTTTGCTTTTTCTGGTTCAAAGTAAATTTGGCTAAGAACTTTAAAGAATACTCATAATAAACTATGGGTTTAATTTGATAGGATAGGGTTATTTAGACTATATGTGTGGCCAACCCGGAAGATAATTTTAAGTGAAGGATTAAAGTAGGCTTTCTATAAGTCCTTCATGTAAGTTGCAAATCCATTCACTATTCACATTAAAATATAAAAACCTAGGAGGTACATATTTTAAGTGTTTTTTAAAAACTTTTCATCATAATCTTAAAGTTTCAACACCTAATTCAATCCAACTTTGGTTTGAAACAAGAAACTTTTTCTTCAGTCCCGCCTCCTGACATACTTGCTTTCTGGTCCAATGTTAAATTCTTTCTCATGTGACTGACAGTTGTATAATGGATTCATTTGAGAAGAAACTTTCACCTTCATTTTCAGTTGTGTGCTCTGACTTTTTGAGTGCCCAACAATCCCAGAATAGTACAAGTCTGGGTCCATTCATATTCATGTTAACTGTAAATAGGGATGGGCTAATTTACAAGCTTGCTGAAACACCCACAGTAATGAGATTACTGGATTTTGTGGTATCAGTCATTCATCAACTGGTGGATAGCAGGATCCTCTGAGAGTAAAGGGGGCCTGAGAAAGTGGAGGAAAGGGTCCACCAGGGATAAGAAGTTCCGCACATACAGCAGGAACTGAGGGGAGCAAGGGGCTCCCTGGAGGAGGAGGAAGGATGCAGTAGCTGAATTTGTGAGCAGCAGAGGGGAATGAAGAGGTGCTAAAGGCAGACTGGCCTGCATAATCATTATATATAAATGAGAGGAGAGAATTACTGGTAGGCCATGAGGCCTAACTCTCATGAATTCTGCTTTTGTAAGTTTTGTATTGGAGATTGATTTAAAACACCAAGTCTCCCCCCTCCCTCCCTCCTTTCTTTCTTCATCTCCAATCCTTCTTCTCTTTTGCTTTTTTTCTCTTCTCTCTGCCCCTCTCCTACCCACTCTCACTTTCCTGCTCTATATGTATCTTTTTTTTCTTTACTACTTCATTTTTCTTTTTCTTTTTTTTTTTTCCACTTCAGTTTTCTTTTCCATTGACATATCCTGGTTGCTTTCTACATAATCTCTTGATGACTATTACCTGGCTCACTTTCTGTTTATTCAGATCTGCCATTTATTCAGTAGCATCTGATTGAAGAGGAAAATATTTATTTGGGAAAATATGAAAAGATGATGTGGCTCTATAATTATGAAATTTAATGGAAATGATGTCTGTGGGTTAAGATAAAAGCACTAATCTCATTCGCTAATGGAATAGTTTAATCCTCATGTAAGATTGTATGGAAAAATAAGTTATCATAGATTGTATTAATAAGATAAATGAATTTCTCTTTTCATGCTTTAAGCTTCATGTTCATTTTTCATTATCAATGTTTTAAAAAGTTCTCATTAACCAAATAGCTGTTTTCTTTTATTTGGTAAACTCAAGCCTCAACCACTATAGAGCCTCTTGACATTTCTTAATAGAGATATTTCAGAGCTTCTCTTGGCATTCTGGAAAGAAAGGGAAGGTTGTTAGTTAAAGGGAATTTCTGGAGTTCCAGTTTGATTGCTACAGGATTTGTTAAAGCAAACATCTTGTTCTTTGTTAAACTGAGTTGGTAATCAGCAGCCATATTTTAGTGTCTCACTGAATCCACTCCAAATGAGAAAGGGTCCTTGTTTCTGAGGGACACACATAGAGATTCTAGCTGTAGACTTCCTTCTCTGCGAATCTCACCCCCAGTTATGAAAATTGCAAGGAACCATTTTATTTATTTATTTATTTATTTATTTATTTATTTTTATTTTAGGGGCACCTAGGTGACTCAGTTGGTTAAACATCCAACTCTTGATTTCAGCTCAGGTCATGATCCCAGAGTTGTGGGATCAAGTCCTGCATTGGGCTCCATGCTGAGCATGAAGCCTGCTTAAGATTCTCTATCTCCCTCTTCCTCTGCCCCTCCCCTGCTCATACTCTCTCTTAACAACAACAACAAAAATTAATTTTAGTATGTTCTATTTTTTAGTACATGTTAAATACAACACATTTGTTGTTAGCAGATTCATTCAAATTCTGATCTTTTTTATTTACCAGCTGTGTGATATTGGCCAAATTGTTTAACCTCAGTTTCCCCATCCATATTAAGGCATGATAACAACATTCTTCTCATACCCCAAATAATTGCTATCTATAAGAAGAAAACTAGTATAAACTGTTTTGTCTAATGTTTGTGTCAGATAAAACACTGTTTAAATGTTAGTTATAATAATAATGTTGATTATAATACTATGAATTATATATAATCTCTATTTTTCTAAACACGAACATCTAGGTACATATGTTCTCTAGGTTTTCTTCTAACTAAATGTTTATGTCTTTATCATAGTACTAAGAGTGCAGAAGGGTGCTTTGATTGTTCTGTATTAATACCAGAACACTCTTTCTGTGACCTCAGTGATATTAGGCCTTTAGACTGATAGAGTTGGAAGGAAATTTGTAGATTACCTGTTCCAGACAGTTGACACTTACTCTTGCCCTTTTTGCTAAGCCACCTCCTCTTTCTCCATTTTCCTACTTGTAAAGCTAACGTGATGGTTGGAGCCCTAGCAGTGACCATGGAGCAATATGAGAATAAAGCCACATGTTAAAGACAGTAGAGAAAAAATGTAGACAAAACCCATGACATCTCTAGCAACATGAAGCTGATACATCCCCCTGTTCTGACTGCTTCTAGACTTCCACCACGATTTTTTAAACTTACTGTTATATCCAGTCTCTTAATTACTGAAGTCAATTCCTGATAGATGGTACTAGTAGGAGACTAACCTGAATTATATTGAATTATTAGACCTCTTCGCATGTGAAAGGCCAATTAAAAAGGAGAAAGAAGAAAGTTTTTTATGTGTGTGTAGTTTTCACCCTTTGACTAAACAGTTTCTAATAAAGGAGAATAATCTTTCCAAATACATATATGTAGCTTTTAGCTTTTAAAAAGAGAAGTATCTCTAGGACATAATGTCAATCTTCTGAAGTAATGTATAGTTCGCTCTCTTTTTGGAGAGTAAACTATTTTCCCCACTTCTTTTTAATTATGACCTTTTTCCACTTTTTGCTTTAGCATCAATTATATGCTGGTTTGCAAAAAATTTTAAGTACATTGGATTATCTCTAATACGCTCTCACCTCAGTGTCCCATTGCCCTGTACCTTCCTGAGGCCCCTCAGGTGTTCCCCAGAATCCCACAGCTCTGCCAGGCTGAATCCCAGCCAGGCCTGACTTCCAAAAGTACCCCATGCTCCATCCTTCATGTAATCAAAACTTCATATCATCAAAACTCTCTTTGTTCTGTTTTCCCCAGGCTTCACAGAGGAAAGGAAAACCATCAACTCACTTACCTTGGGGCATTCCTCATAGAATAGTTTTATACCCTCCCTAAAATGTTTTCTGGATGACTCTAGTCTTCATGGCTCAATTTTGCCCCTGAACTCTATGATTCTTATCTGGGAGTGCCTGGGTGGTCCAGTCGGTTATGTGTCTGACTTCAGCTCAGGTCATGATCTCCCAGGTCTTGAGACCAAGCTCTGCCTCAGGCTGTCTGTTGTCAGCACAGATCCCGCTTTATCTCCCTTTCTCTCTGCCCCTTCCATGCTCACACGCTCTGTCTCTCAAAAATAAATAAACATGAAAAAAATTCCTGTCTGTACCATCCATATAAATTAGTCCTTAATCACATAATGGCTTATATTCCCCAAAGATCTTTTGCATGTTTTTCCTCTTATAGATTGCATGTTTCCTGACAATGACACATTAAGTATTATACCCTTACTTGTGAAAGATATGAGATAACACACATCTTAGCACTGGAATGCTGTACTTAAATTGAATGAATGTTTAATGTTTTTCAAACCCTATTTGTATAGAACAAACTATATTAACTATATTCCTATGGCATAAGTAATTTGAACATCGTTGCTTGAAGATACCAAACCATGAAGCATAGATACAGTGAAGAAAATAATGTGAGAAAACTGAGATAAAATACAAACCAGAATTTCTGTCTTGAAGCAGAGATGTACCAAACTGAAGCTAGTCTAGGGAATTCTTTGTTCAGATAAGAATATTTGGAATGAAGCATCCTCAAGTTGGGTCTTTTGTGAAGATATTTGCAGAACATTGAAAATGACAAAAGTGCTAACATTTTGTGGAGAAGTATGTTGTTAAATTACTTCCACATTAACAACCTCTCTCTATTGTATTGAACGTATAGAAACTCTTGTCCTGGGGCAAGGGGAGAATGTGAGCCTCACCTTTTAATTTAGTTCATTCAGACTTTTTCCCAATGCGATGTACCATAAGAAACACATTTAACACTGTGATTCAGTCCAAATGCATGCATGCACGGAAAGGAACTTCATGAACTTCATGAACACCCCTTTCTTGGGTAAGGAATGCTTTATATCACCTATTCTAGTCTAGTCTAGTCTGCTTCCTCATACACATATGGAAATACCAAATTGATTTCAAGATCCACTAATAGGTCATAACAAGCAGATATAAAAATAATACCCTAACTTATGTACACAAATCCCTCAAGGTACTCAGGAAAACAGTTGCCCTTTTATTAATAGTATATATATACCCTTGAGAGCCATTGGGATTATAGGAAACAAAAGGTCTTTGTCCCTTTAGTAAGAAGCATGCAAGGAAAGAAGGCATACTTGCAGCACCAACCCCTTCACAAGAAACTCTCTCGCCAGGGCAGGGAGTTAACTGAGCGATATCTTTGAGTCTCCTCCTCTTCACTTGCCCGCAATTGTGAAATTCCCTTGGACATTTTCCTTGTGAGAATTTAATTGTTCTTGACTTTTGAAAGCACAGATTTTTAGTTCTTTTTCTGCTTTGATAGATTTTCATCATGTCTCAAACCGATTAACTAGATCATTTTTAACTCATCCATATTAATAGATCCTTTATTAGAGGTGAAGTCATTATGACTTGACACGGGCCACATGCTTTTATAAAATTTTAATTTTCTATTATTCTTTCTGCAGGTAGAAAGGATGGGATACCTTTGAGGAATCTGCATTTTTGGAAAATTCCAGAATAATTTGCTTAAAACATTAAATGCACAGGTCTTTATGACCCATACTTGGACACTTGTATGCATATATATGTGAATGAACTTTCTATACCTTGTGTAATCTCCTGTTATGGCATGTATTACACGCTCTTATTTGTCTGTTTATATCTCTTTAGTTACCTGCATGTGTAAAAATCCATGCTTCCCTAAATCATACTAGCTGTGGGATACAAATAAGAAGCATGCTAACTTCAGTAAATAGCATTTCTTTGAATTGCATTCCATTAGCTAATGCAGCTTCTCTTCAGTTTTAAATGTATCCAAGCATTTCAAGGATCTCCAGAGGTGACTTTTGCTACTGTGCAGCTTTGCAATTTTCTTCCTTTCCTGTTTTGGTCCTTTTGGGTGAACACCTTTGACAGAGAAGCTGCAAGCTCTTTGCACACCACAGCCTAAGTTCATGCGGCAAGCCGCTTCAGGCACTACTACTGAGCAACAGACCCCTGCATCACCCCAGCCCAGGATAGTGCTAATGCCCTGGGGCCTTCCGTGCTCCCTGGAGAACCCCCATGTGCCAAAGACACTCTGTGTTTATGAAAGAGTGGGTAAGATGGGGTTTTCTTTCTCTTGTACAGACACTGTACATATTATTGACTTGTCTTATAATGTCACACAAAATATCTAGAAACATATCAATTAATTTTTCTTAGACATAATACTCTCAAGAATATTATATCACTAGACCTGGTTAGAATACATGTGAAAAGATGAACATGATGCTATAAAAGAGAATTGCATTATTCTTGAGCCAAAGTTTTCCCTGATTCCCTCTTCCTTTAAGATATTTTGTAGCTTTTCACCCAAACTCTTGTTCCTTGTTTATTTATTCAAATAACTCCTTCTGGACTTTTGCCTAAATGCCAGCAACAGACACAACTTAGAATCAAGTTGGAATGTCCATGTATGTAATGCTTATGTATCTGTCTTCTTCTCAAGAAAAGCAGAATTTACTATTTATTTCTATATTAACAGCAATGTGACTGGCACATGGAAGTAATTTAATTCATATTTGTTTATTTGAGTAAATTTTAGGATCAGAGAGGAGTATTTCGCCCACATCAGTTTTGTAAGAATAACTTTCAGCACTGTTTCTAGTTAATTAAGCAAGCAGTTTCTTGCCGGTGGTGGGAGGGCGGGGGTTACTAATTGGTTTGCAGTATGGAAAAAAAGAGAAGATTATTGGCCATATAAGGGAGCCTGGTTTTATTATTTCAGCTACATATTTGCTAAGTGAATTAGGTGCTACATATTTTGTTTTATCTGGACCTGTTTTTTGTCGTTATTAAATGACGGAGCTGGATCAAATCATCTATGAAGAGTTTTCCAGCTCATTCTGTGAATCTGTTGTTTTTTGTCTGGCCTGTCCTTTTGGGAGATTTCCTAGGACTTATTTGACCCATATTTAAAGCCCTTTTATTTCCTAGAATAAAATTGCCTACAGTTAAAATTTACAGCTCTAGAATATCCAGTCCTATAAAATCCACCGTCTGCTGCTACAGAAGCCATATGTAATTCACATCACTTGGGTTCTAAATCTGTGTCTGACCCATTAAATTTGTGTAAATGGGCAAAGGATGTGGATGCTAGCAAACCATTCATGAATTCCATTTCTATTTCAGCAATTATTGAGCTAGGTCTGTGGTGGGTTATTGGGGAATTCCTTTTAAAGTGAATTGGTTGTGTCAAACTGCATATTCCCTTCTGCAGCTTCCTCTCTTTATGCCTGCCCCCATACCCAGAGCCTACATGTCATCAGAGGTTCTAGACCATCAACCCATCCAAGCTTCTCTTCTCTTTACTCTTTCAATTCCGCTATCAATGTCCACCCTCCTAGACACCCTACACATCTCTGTCTGCATCTGCTTATTTTCATCTCCCAACTTGGGGCTAGACTAATTGTCATTTTCTTTATCTCTCATCTCTCCTAAATTTATTTAGTTTATTTATATGAAAATTTAAATTGATAACTGACTTCACTAAAATGTATGTCCAAAGCATTCATTTGTAAACTTAACACAAATGTATCATCTGATAGTTCTAGAGGTCAGAGGTCTAAAATCAGTCTCTCACTGATTGAGTCGGTTGAGCATCTGACTTCAGCTCAGGTCATGATCTCATAGTTCGTGGGTTTGAGGGCCGTGTCGGGCTCTGGACTAAACACTTGCTCAGAACCTGGAGCCTGCTTTGGACTCTGTCTCCTTGCCTCTCTGCCCCTCCCCCACTCACCCTCTGTCTCACTCTGTCTCTCAAAAATAAATAAATGTAATTTTTTTTTTATAAAATCAGTCTCACTGGGCTAAAGTCGAGGTGTCATCAGGGCGGGTTCATTCTGGAGGTTCTGAGGAGAGAATCCATTTGTTTGCCTTCTTCAACTTTAAGAAGCTGCCTGGATTCCTGCACTCTTGACTCCTTCCTTGCAGCCCTCCACCCTCTTGCTTCCTAGTCACATCTCGTACTGCTGACTCTGACCATCCTGCCTGTCTCTTGTAAAGACCCTCAAGATTATATTGTGGTCACCCGGATAATCCAGGATAATCCTCTGACCTTAAGATCCTTAACTTAGTCACACCTGCAAGGTCCTTTGTACCATTTAAAGTCACATATTCCAGGGATTAGGGTATGGACATCTTGGGGGACATTATTCAGCCTCCCACATTTAGTAAACTCCCTTCATCTCTTCAGTGTCGCTCAGTATCTGGTGCAGACTGTTGGAAAGTGTATCCACGCTCTACCTAACCATGCCAATTCCAGAGCCCTACCTACGACTTACTGAAGCAGAATTAGGCACAGGACAGAGAAGTTAAAATATTTTCTTCATGTATCCCTTAGACTTAAGGGATTTGTTCATCCCTAATTATCTAATGTCCTGTTAGCCAAGTCAGTTCTTTACAAATGTTATTATTTTTGTAAACACTCAAGTTGGTTAACATGTCTTCTATTTCAACACTTGACATTTTCCTTAATTCACTGTGGAAATGGTGTTCATTTAATAAATGTTTCTGAACTACATATGTATCATTTTGGAATCTTTCCAGCTACCACTCTATCTCCTTATGCTCTTGAAACCATACTCTCGTATCAGCTCTGGGACCTTGATCCCATCAGTCACATCTCTTTTCTCTAGAACCTATTTTCCCCCATTAGCCTGGGAAGTTGTGCCCTTTTATTTTCTCTAAACCAACATATGGTTATACAAATTGACAGAGGGGAGCGGTGCTTGGGTGGCTCAGTCAACTGGTTAAGTGTCCAACTGGATCTCAGCTCAGGCCTCATTCTCAGGGTGCTGAGTTCAAGCTCCACATTGGGCCCCATGTTGGGTTCCACACTGGGCATGGAACCTACTTTTAAAAAAACCCACAAACTGACAAAGGGGAAAACTGGGCACATCCTTCAGGCTGACTTAGAGCCACTGGGACATCCTGCTCAGTCACTTTGATGCCCGTGTACCTGGTGTACCTTCCCCTCCCTTGTTCTGAAGTCCTCTTGTGCCCCCGCAAGTCCCTCTGCCACTCTCAACACCCACCTATAACCATCACACCCACACATACAAACTCTCCCCCTGTACACAACCACCATACCTATCTCCAACAAACACACACCCACATACCTACCCAATATGCAAATTCGCCCCCACATGGAACCACACACACACCTTACACACATGCCCCACACATACATGCATACCATACCACCCACATATACCAACCCATCTACCCACACCCACCCACAAACACACAAACCTACACTCTCAGAACCATACAGACACACAGACACAAGCCTTCCCCAACACACAAACTCACAACTCCCCCTCATCAACACACATAAATATGTACACACATGTACAGGCATACAGAAATACAGAGATGCTCCCACATGCACATATGCTCATCCCACACAAAACACACACCCAATGAATACATGCACACTGAAACTCTCAGGGACACATATCTCACACTCATCCTCCCAGACTTACTCTCCTATGCTCTGACACACCCTCTCTCACAACTACACACGCTGATATGCATACACAGACACATATGTGCTTTCCCCTACAAATCCATACACATGTCCATTTGCATATATAGGCCCACTCTCACACACAGAAGCCCATATATATATGCACACATACATGCAGGTACATTCACAATCAACAGTACCTCTATCTTGTATAAAAAAAAGTAAATGGACCCACATTATCACATCAAAATGCACACAAACTACAACATTGTTAACATGTTTGAATAAAAACAGCAATAATAGAACTTCGGTCCTTTGATGTTAAAAAAACACATTCCCTAAAGTAAACATTCTGTGAAGGGATTGAGAAAGAAGAGAGTAATAAACTGTTCTTAAAACCAATAAAAGTACCACATATCAAAATCTATGGGATTTTGGTAAGGCAAACATCCAGAGGAAAATTAATCATTTTATAACACACTATTTTTATAAAATCACATAAAAGGGAAGAAATCTTAAACTTAAAATTCAAAAATGTTAGAGAAAGCATACAAAACCCCACAAATATACTAGGGAAGAAAAACAGTTGATAGAAACTAATTAATAAATATTAAGAGACATCTAATTTATAAGTTCAATAGCTTGTTCCCTCAAAATAGTTAATAAATTATACTAACATCTATAAAATAAGTCAAGAAAAAATATATGTGGGATGCCTGGGTGGCTCAGTTGGTTAAGCATCTGACTGTTGATTTCAACTCAGGTCATGATCTCATGGTTTGTGAGTTTGAACCCCAGGTCAGACTCCACACTTGGGATTCTCTCTCTCCTTTTCTCTCTGCTCCTCCCTCCCCACTTATGCATGCTCTCTCTTTCTCTCTCAAATAAAAAATAAACCATAAACAAATAAAGTGAAATAAAAATATAGATATGTAAAATTGCAAGAAAATTTTCATAATAATCTCATAGTCCTATATTAGAAGATTTTTCAATTCTCAATGAAATAGGTGATTTTGAATAAAATGGTAACTGAATATTAAAAATTAACATTAAAAATGTCAAAAACAGAAATTAAGTTAGTGTTGAGAGAATTTGAATATTTTTATAAATCAACTAAAAATACAATATTCTCATCAGTTAATTTAACTACTGGAATATTATGTAATTCAAATTCCCAAATCTAACCTAAATTTTATATCAAAATTAAGTAATTCTACAGACTACTTTGGAAAAAATTGACACTATTTTAGTATTTATGATTAAAGCATAAATATATCTTCTGTTGAAATTATGCAATCAGTATAAAAACTGTACTGCATAGATATTTTTACACTTTAAAGTCTTGGGAATTAGGGAGAATTTATAATCAGCAGCATCTTACAAATACATCGCATCAATTGTAATACAGTTGTTACCATTTCTGCATGTGAAAACAGTCACAGATGTTCATCTGTCATCGTTTCAGTTGATTTATGTGCAATTTCATACTACACATGTGAATTTGATTGCCTTTTCAATTTCTTTTAAAAAATAGTTCACTCTGATTCAATATTGAAAGCTCTATGCAAAATGGCATGCAAACAGAGCAATAAGATGTGCATTTGATAGTCATGAAGCAAATAGCTATTGTTAACAATAACTACCACCAGTGAAACCTGCAGAGTTGTCAGCAGCTCAGGAGAGAACCTTAGAGGGAGTTGGATACTTGCGTTTAAGAAATGCTGCATAACCAGCACTCTTGGTGTAGTTTTTTCAGTGCTAAATTGGGAATCTTCAGTTGAAATTTCTATATTTTCCCTTTATTTTCTAGGAATACACTTCCGTCATCATCTAGTCACATGGCCTTTCTTCAAGCCAGATCTAAAAGTCATGTAACCAAGTTCTTTCCAACTAGGTAAATGTAGAAATATCATGTGCAACTTCCAGGAAGTGCCTTAATGAGTGGACATGTCTCTTCCCATTTTCCTTTTTTGCTGGAATGTAGGCATGATGGCTGGAGCATGAGTAGCCATTTTATTTTATTTTGTAATTTTTTTAGTTTATTTATTTAATTTTAGAGAGAGAGAGCAAGCACAAATGGAGGAGGCACAGAGAGAGAGAGGGAGAGAAAGAATCCCAAGCAGGCTCTGAGTTGTTAGTGCAAAGCAGGGCAGGGCTCGATCTCAGGAACTGCAGGATCATGTCCTCACCTGAAGTCAAGAGTCGGATGCTTAACTGACTGAGCCACCCAAGCACCCCATGAGTAGACACCATGAATAGATCATGAGTGAAACCACATGTGGACAAATGTCAAGATACAATGTGTATGAGTTCCTAATTATGGTGCCATCACACTCTTCTTATACTGTTTCTACAGGATTTCATTTACCTGAGAGTGAACCTAATTTCTATCACGTAAAAGACATTTATTTGGGTTTTCTATCACTTGCAGGCAAATATTAATCTAAACTTACACAGTGTCATAATGTATGTGTTTTTTTTAATTATCTTCCTGTATGTTTTGAAACACATATGGTAGATTTAAACTTCACCCATTATAAATATGAAGTGCAAAAAATGTGGTTTTCTATAAAGATTGTAATTAAGCTGATCTTAATTTGTCTTTAATTCCTCTGGTGGTAGGTTCTCTAGGGTATTAAATATTTCTTCAGGGTTTAAAATGTACCATTGAGTAAATATCAGACCATTTGTCTTTCTCAAGAGGTTCTTCTTACCCTCTTTTTCAAATACTCTGTCTGAGGAAAGTTCAGTTTCCCTCACACAACCCTGTGGATCCTTGCTGGACCCCTGAGATGGATGACAACCCACCTTGACACTGCTTGGGACAAGTTACGTCCTTGGGGTTATGAAAGACAAAAATACTTTTCATTAAATACCTCAAAAATATTATCTGTATTATACTTACAGTATCATTCAGTGTAAATTATTGGGGGATATCTAATAGAGGTAGCTACACAAGTAATAATTTAATTTATCATGGCCATTGGAAGAAGTTGATAGAAAGAATACCTTGCAGACACAAATTGGCTTAAGCAACACAGAAAAAAAAATAGAGCAAAGTTTCTCAGTTGTTTTTAATTTTTTCTCGATCTAAAATTGGCAGGTGCCCTTTCCTGTGAGCCTGTGAATCCTACAAACTGCTGTATATATACAGAATTGATATCAGACTAGAGACTCTATGATCTCTCCACGGTTTTGAACATGGCTTGAAAGGACATCCTCAATACTGTTCTAGCACGAGGAATGTAAACTTCTCGCAGGGCATTACAGATGAGCAGTCTTTGAAGCTGTGATTCGCAGCCTTTCATTCAGCTTGTAAAATGCTAGTTTATGACTTCAAGTTAATGCTTGTTAACATCACGTAATATAGAGTCATGGTCATTCAATTCTAACCCAGACTTAAACCTAGTTGGCTTTCAGTGGAGCTTTATTCAAAACTATGTGCTGATTTTAATAGCTAGTCTGCTGACTCAGCAGGGGAAAATGTGCAGATGACGCATTTGAGGCGTTCTTCTGAGAAGTCAATGTACAATGGGCACGATGTTAGGTTTCAGTTGGTCAAATCAGTAAGTTCTGGATGTACATGGTCTTGTGATTCTTTTGGTTGTCCTCAGGAAGAACATAATAAGTTATGTTTTTTCACATCTATACAAAATGTAAAAAATGTTTACATTAATTAAAAATTCTATTACTTAAGTTACTTCTATAGTCCCTGAATATTTTTCTTTTTTTTCAAGTAAATGTAATATCATGAAAATAATTCTTATCTTGAAGTCAGAAAATCTTGTTTTCAAACACAGCTCTGCCACTAGCTCTGCCACTAGCATCCTTAACTTAGAGAAGTCACATACAACTGCCAATATCATAAATTGGTTATTTTATTGTCCTAATTTATTTATCATTAATCAATTCTTGAATGAATAATTCATACCCATTACACAAAAGTCAAAATACAGATATTTACAAGCTAAAATGCCAGACCACTCTCAATCTATCAGCCAGTTGTCTTCCCCAGAGATAATCATGGTTAGGAATTTTTTATGTATTCCTATAAATGCTTTCTATATGCATAAAGCATATGTATAAACTAATAATATTTATTGAAATATATAAGGATGGTGGCTCACTAAGCACTGTTCCCATCTTTATTTGTTGCTTAAGCTGTCTTGACAATTCTATCTTAGCATTCACATTAACTATACCCCAATCCTGAAATCGACCCTATTTTATTGTATGAGTTACTATAACTTATTCAACCAATTCCTTATTAGTAGACATTATTTAGGTTATTTATAATTTTTTTCCTGTATTAAGGAATGTTGCAATGAGTAGTCTTATGTATATTTGTAGTGTGAATTCCTAAAAATTGAAGCTTAAGAGACTATGGCTAATATCTCTTCATAGAATTTGCATCATGTAATACTCCCATCAGCAATGTTTGAGGGTGCTAGTCTTCTTTGCCCCATCAAAACACAGTATTATCAAATCATTTCATTGGATATAAAAAAAATGGTATCTTATCACTACTATGTACATTTACCTTATACAAATATTTTGGTCATTCCCTATGTGTTTAAAAGCTATTTGATTATTCTTTTGGTTGAAATAATTGTTTATATCCAGTATTTTATTAGGCTCTTTGTTTTTTACTTCCTCATTTTTTATATGAATTTTTATATATTACAAAAATTAGACCTATTTTATATGTGTTGAAATATTTTCCCAGTTTCTCATTTGTTTAGACTTTGTTTATGGTGATTTTTTCCACTCTGATTTTTAATATTTAAAACATTAATTTATTTTATTTAGGTAGTTTTCCCAAAGTGTACTGTCTTCTCTATTCTATAATTTTTTTAATTAATATATTCTTCTAAGGCATTTTTATTAATTTGATTTTTATGTTTAAGTCTTGGTTCTATCTAGAATTTACACTGGGGTAAAGAGAAGATAAGTAACCCATTTTTTTATATGATTACCCACTTGCCATAAATTATTTTTTATGTTTACTTATTTATTTTGAGAGAGAGACAACACAAGCAGAGGAGGGGCAGAGAGAAAACAAGAGAGAGAGAATCCCAAAGAGGCTCTATGCTAACAGTGTAGAGCTTGGACTCATGAACCATGAGTTCATGACCTGAGCAGAAACCAAGAGTTGGTTGCTTAACAACTGAGCCACTCAGGCTCCCCTCGTAAATTATTTAAGATACCTTCAATCTCTCTCAAATATATAATGTTACTTTCCCATTGAAAGGAACTGATGAGCAGATTTAACTGACCAAAGCTCTGGTGAAGATTCTCTGAAGTTTGCTAAAGTTTTACTAAGGGTTTGGTTCAGAAAAAAATTCATTTTTTCACAATATGCAGCTTCCAAAAATGAAATTAAATGTAGACTATTTACAAAGCAGAGGCTACATCCTATATTAGTCAGAGTCTCTATTTGCAAGCAATAGCACCCAGATCTTTTTTTTTTTTTATTTTGCTTAGACTTGCTAACTAGTTAGGCAAAAACAAAACAAAACAAAAACAAAAAATCTAGGAGGCTAAATGAGAGTTTTCTGTCTTCCTCCTTGGGAAGTAGGGAGTTACAAAACACATCACAAATGTCCATTTCATATCCTTTAGTTAATTTTGATTCTCACTACAACCCTATGAAATAGTTATCAAATGTAATACTGTCTCCATTTTACAGATAAGATGTGAGCCCAGAGAGGAAATAAGAAATTTATATTCATATTATCCACTGTACTTGATATTCCATGTTATCCTCTTTAATCCTCACTAATCGTTGACTAAGTTAATTATCCTTATGTTATAGAAAAGTAATTGAGTCTTAAAGTAGTTATGTGAATTGTTCATGGTCAAAATGCTAGTAAATTACAAAATTAAGGTTAAAATCTATGTCAGTTGATTCTATAGCCAGTATTCTTTCCGATATACTAGGTTGCCTTTATAAAAAGTACAAGATCATAAACCAGAAAGGTAAATTATTTCAATGTCAACTGATATATAAAGTGATGTTCAGATCTCTTGTAAATTATTAACTTAGATTCCAACGTATATAGGCAAAAGCACTTGTCTATTTTGGATAATTAATGGGAAATTAAATGCATGCATATTTAATGTTAATGCTATTTATAGAATATCAAATTATTATAATATTAAAACAATATTATCTCCATTTTTATTCTAGTATAAAGAAATCACTCTTTATGAGTTAACAATCTGGAAATGGCTATATTGAATCAGACACTGATCTTCCAGATATATGACACTTTGAAACAAAATATGTGAGTTTTGACTATAGTGTTAATTGAATTCTTTGGGGGATTTTAAGATATACAATGCCCTTAGTATAAGCTAGAATATTTCAGTATGGAGGGAAGAAGTTCACATTTAGAAAGGAGTGTTTCAGGACAGTCTGACTTGCCTCCTAAATTGAGAATCACATTTTAAAGTTTTCTAAAAATGCTTGCTTGGCTAACTGTGGGCAATTTGGTTTGAAAGAAATGCCAATTCAGAGCCTGTCAAGGGAAAAAGTATCTTCCCTCCTTCAGAAGCCTCTTTCACCTTCTTCCTTTTCACTCTACATTAACTTACATTTAATCTCAAATAATTTTTATGGTGATATTTTATATGTACAAATACCTTTGAAATTCTAAAATTCAATCAACTGTCTCCTGGAGTTTTTATAAACATTATAATTTTTGTGGTTTAGTCATGTTTATTGCATCTCTTATCCTAATGGCTACAACGGAATCCCACTTTCCCCAACCACTCATTTATATATGGGCATTTCCAAGGCATAATTCTCTGAAGTCCTCATCAAATAGTCCATAACTACAACATGCTTTTGTCACTTCTCACTTCTGTTTGGTTCCCCTCTGCTGAGGAGGGTTGTTTTTGCTAGAGCAGCCTTGTGGTCTTGTACTTTGCAATGCCTTCCCTTTTGTCTGGCTCTCCCATACTGCTGTGGCTACAATAGGATGGCCTGCTACATTTCCTGGCAGCCCTCTCAGTATCTGCTAGCTTAAATGCCACTACTGGTTCACATGGTTACCTTGGTGGAGCAGAATCCTGTGATATTATAAACCTATTCAGTGTCTGGTGACAAAATATGGAAAATACTACTCTTTTATTTGTCACACTGTATAAAAGGACCACCATAATACTACCAGTCTGGACACTAATCTTGTAGATCTTTGTTCAGATCCTAATATCAGGGACCATGTGTTGTTCTCTGGAACCTACAGCTTCATCAGCCTCACCTGACCCAGGTGAGAATCTGCATTTTGATGGGATTCTCAGGTGATTTCACATGTATCTTAATGTCTGAAAAGGTTTGCATCAGTAGATTTGGTTAAAAAGCAGATCTTTTGGGGCGCCTGGGTGGCGCAGTCGGTTGAGCGTCCGACTTCAGCCAGGTCACGATCTCGCGGTCCGTGAGTTCGAGCCCCGCGTCGGGCTCTGGGCTGATGGCTCAGAGCCTGGAGCCTGTTTCCGATTCTGTGTCTCCCTCTCTCTCTCTCTGCCCCTCCCCCGTTCATGCTCTGTCTCTCTCTGTCCCAAAAATAAATAAAAACGTTGAAAAAAAAATTTAAAAAGCAGATCTTTTAATTGTGACAGTGGCTTCTCTCTCTATCACTGTGTAAATCACAATGGACCACTAGGTCAAGAAAACATTCCTGGTTTCAGACCTTCTGTGTGTGTTCAGAATGGACTTCTCTCTAGGAAGCCAACTTTATTACAGATTCAAGTTTATTATTTTTAGACCTCTTTTCCCTGGAAACTGCTTAGATCTTGAGGCAGATAGATTTCTGCCCCTCCAAATTCTGAAACACATTTGAACCCAACTGTATCTTAGTGGTGAACACTGATCCAAACTGGAACATCCTACTCCATTTGCACTGTGTGTCACTTCTGCTCTAGGATCTTTCAACAGTGGACTCAACTTTAGTAGAGTGAATCGATTATTTATTATTATATGAGCCTTTTGTGTTACCTCTTATTCCACATCAAATTTTGTGCAAGAGCTTTACCAGCTATGCAGAAACATTTGACAAAAGCAGATAGAAGCGAAGTTTAAAGGTTAGACAGGAGTGTTTCGAAAATCTACACCAGGACATCATAATGTGTCTCTTATCTTAGATTGAGAGGCACTTTAAGTTTTTAAAAAAGATCGTGTGGCTTAGTTTGAGCAAATGTAGTTCATGAGCTTAAAAAGTTCTTAGAAGCAGAAAGCTTTATTAACACCAGCTAACTGACAGGTTAATTTGTTAATATCCCTTATTAAAATATGCTATATATGCATCAGTCTGCTTATACATGACATTTAAACAAGATTTTCTTAGGATCTTCCTTTAATTCTGTTATTCATTTTATGTAGCTTTGTACACTGGCATCTAGTAATAAGATCTTTGTATTATATTTTTTAAAAAAATTTTTAATGTTTATTTATTATTGAGAGAGAGACACAGAGCGTGAGCAGGGAAAGGGTAGAGAGAAGGGAAGACACAGAATCCGAAGTAGGCTCCAGGCTCTGAGCTGTCAGCACAGAGCCCAACGCGGGGCTTGAACTCAAACTGTGAGATCATGACCTGAGCCGAAGTTGGACGCTTAACCGACTGAGCCATCCAGGTGCCCCTGTATTATAATTTTTAATCCGTAATACTACTGTGATTGTTTACATTAAAAAATTTGTCTTTTAGAGAAATTTTAGATCTATAAAATAATTGAACAGAAAATGCAGAGGGGATTTATTTATTTTTCATAATTTTGTTATCTAACCAGATCCTACTTTTTATTCAACATTACATTTTCTAAATGCCGCAACCAGTACAGGACACAGGGGTACATCGCTAAATTAAAAGAAAATGGTTCTGTTTTTATCTCAGGCCTATACTTATCATGGTCAGCATCACCATCATTGGCATAATTAGACTGTCTTCATCCTTTAGCTATTTCTTCAGTAATCTGTTGAAAATTCTGAGCTTTGTCTTTTACACCTTACTCTAGAAAAGAATAGGCTAGTCAGATACTTTATTTGTGTACCCTAATGTTCACAGTAACTATCCTGTGACTCAAAGATGCAATATTAAAAAATTAGGATATACCTAATTAAAAAATTAAAAAAGCTATTAGAAGCTTTACTTATTTTATTATCAGTTCAGGCTTCTAAATGCTCACCAAGGAACTGACCACACAAATGGCATAACTATAGCTGTTTGAGTAGGGCTGCCGAACATTGAGCTCACTAGGCTATTTCTTCTGAAATCTCCGTGTAAACAACTAGTTAAATAAACTCAATAAACAAAAACAAAGGATTGGTTGTACAGCTTCTTCTGAAGAAGAAACCCATGACCTTTTCTGATTTTCAAAAGAGATAATAAAGGATCCAAGGATAAAGAGAGCCTATCAACTGACTTATCAATCTTGCCACCACATAATGGTTTCATTATTTGAAATTGTTTTCTATTTCAGTTCTTATGATGTTGGATTTACCCTTGGCTTCAAATTATCCATTGTATGTCCAGAATTAATTTGTTTGACATAGGCCCCACTAACTTGACAGGCCATTAATTGAAGTGAGTTAATTCCGGACACAGTTTCTCATAACTGGAGGGAACAGTGGAGGGATAAGGGATAAGGAGCAAAGCTGAATAATGAAGGATTTCATCTCAGTCTCACTTCAAAAGTTCAGCTGCAGTGAGGGCTCAGCTATTAAACTAAAATGTGGGATGATGGCAACTTATTCCTAATGGACAAACTGGCCAGTAAGTGGAACCACAAAACCTGGTAAAAAATGAAGAGGTGTTACTGAAGCAGAAGGAATGTCTAGAAGGTTCCCAGAGCTTGATCTTAAGAGTCACAGGGACAAACCTGAGGAACCATAGGGGATCATTGTCATTAATATTATTAACTTTTGTCTAACACATATACAGAAAAATCAATCAACAAATATTTATCAAGTGCATCTGTAAAAGTACACTGCCTTACATAGTTTTGGAGAAAAAAAAATTTTTTCTGATAAGTTTTTTCTGATAAGTTTATCAGACATAGACACTGACTTCAGAGAATTCCCAATTTAGCTAAGGAGAAAGTTAACATATTTGCAAATAAAATAAAGCCTTAGAATTAAAAAATAATGCTAAGTTAAATCTGTTCTTACTACTGAATTCATCTCTTCTGCAACATTAATATCTTCTGTGATATTTCCAAAATAGTGTTGCACAATTTCCTCTTAATCACAACCATTAACAGGGAGTTCACTGATTCTTAAATTCTGAGGGCAGTATATTCCATTTGGGCCATTTCAATACTTACAAAGTTGTACTCTCTATTAAATCAATCTCCAGGGGTGCCTGGGTGGCTCAGTCGGTTAAACGTTCAACTTGAGTTCAGGTCATGTCATGATCCCATGGTTCATGAATTCAAGCCCTATGTCAGGCTCTGTGCTGACAGCTCAAAGTCTGGAGACTGATTCAGATTCTGTGTCTCCCTCTCTCTTTCTCTATCTCTCCCCTGCTTGCTCTCTGTCTCTCTCTCTCTCTGTTTCTCAAAAATAAATAAACATTAAAAATTTATTTTAAAAAGATCAATCTCCATTTCTGTTTATTGGACTGTGTTGTGACTTCCATGGCTGTCATAGTTTCATATTATTTATCCAATCCTCTTCTCCAAGGCTATAATTTCAAATTTTCATGATGCCCATTATATCTCTACTAGGTCTTTTCTTCTCTTAGAATTTTCCTTTCAGTTGATACTTTCTAAGGAGAAGTCATATGACATCATCCTAATGGCCATTACAATCAGGGTACTTCTCTCCCTGTTGAACTCTCATTCTTCAAGATTCCATGCAAGTGAGTTTTCTGAGGACAGTAATACTGATGCCAAAAATAATGATTTCTTGTTGTCTTCAGTTTACTACTTCTCAAGTCATGGGTAAAATCCTCTGATTTATCAAATTTGTCCACATAATTTTATTAATCTTTTTTAACCATACTTTGTCCAGTTTCCCCTACACTGTACTTTTGTTCAGCTTCAAAAATTTTAAATGTGACCTACTTCCATTTATTCTACTAAGTAATTATATTGCTGATATGCAGACACCCTGTTGCTATAGAATATACTTATTTTACCAGTATTAAAGTCTCTTAAAAGTAGGGAGATTCATGTGACTGTATAATTCAGATGATAAAAATTAGGGAGAAACCATGATAGGCTGAAGTGGATGAGATTAGCTTACTGAAGGATGAGTAGGAGTTGATTTTGCTGAAGGGAGATTAGAGCACATGGATAGGGTACAAAATGTGAGGAGAAAATGAGTAAAATGAAAAAAAAATGTCTCAGTAAAAATGAGAATTATTAGATAAAATGATAACAGGAAACTAAATTCTAATGTCACTACTAACTTGAGATGTTTTTTCAAAGTTTTAGAAATGATGGAAGGCATTGTTCCTGGAATGAGGACCACTTAAGAGTGGTTATTTGCTAGACAATCTGGGATTCAGTAGTTCTAAAATTAGAAGGGGCAGTATACCCATTACTGTGATACTTCTGCAAAGAAAGCAGAAATATTCAAGAAGAGGATATGGCCATAACCCTGATGATGGCATTGGTATCTACACAAGAACAAATCAATTTGATGTTGTTGTTGTTGTTGTTATTATTATTATTATTATTATTATTATTTTGGTTAACTTAATTGTGTTGGCCAGTACTCTAGTCTTCATGTAGTAATATCAAGTAACATGCAAGTCATAACAGCCTTTTATTCTGGTTCGCATTGTGAAAAACACCTGCCAGTTCACAAGAACAGGATCAGCATATTTTAAGTGAACTTATTACATCTTTATGTAAGTCCAAATAGCAATTGTAATTTGGGTACTCCAGAATTGACAAAATTGGGTACTCCAGAACAATTAACAAATTGTTCATTTCCACTGGAAATCCCATTTGAAAGCTAATAATAATAATCGGTTGCTGACAATCTATGGTAGTTAAGCCCATACCCTTGTTTCTCTGAAGAATTAAGCAGTAAGGGCAAAGATAGAAAACCAGCAAACAAACAAATTGTGTATATGTATGTGTGTGTATGTGTGCGTGTGTGCGTGTGTGTGTGTGGTCACTTATAGGAATCCTTGAGTTAAGAACACAAGTCATAATCTACCTGGGTTTCCACCTTGAAGTATAAGTTCTGCCCTTGATATATCCACCTCATAGTGTGTCCAGGAAAGACAATAGCAGTTCAACAAAAACAGAGACAAATGAGCACAGGAAAATGATGACATTTTGAGAGGTGCTCCAGGAGTTATCTCAGAGCTAAATTCAAGATATAGACCCCAGCACACAATTCTGTTGTTAAAAATGTGTGTAAACCAATTGACTTCATCTATCAGTCATTCATTCCCTGAATTTGAGGGCTCTGGATCTGGCTAGTACATATGCCAGAGGAATACATTCCTCTATTCATGAGAGGATTCCTCTATTCACATCCAATGCAGTTTTCAAGCTCTATTGTGTTTGGAATCAGATCATGCAGAAATTAAGGGGAAAACAACCCTCAAAAATGTTAGGAGTTTCTTGCCTATCCCTGACTGATAAAAGCCATTTGCCCAGCAAGGAACTTTTAAAAATCATAAGACGAAGTTAGTTATAAACCACCTAATGTGATTGCTGTGGGTTACTTGATAGTTATCCTTGGAAACTACCTTTTATTGTCATATGTCAGGTGATTTATCTCTAGAAGTAATCTTACCCACTAGCAAAGGCTTATCTTCTGTCCAGTCCAACAGAATGCATGACCATACACATTTTAAATATTTTCAGCTTATTATGTTAAACAAAAATTTCTTAGTTATTCCTGCCACCATAGAGTTTTAATTAGACAGGCAAAATATTTTTTTTCAAAAATCATGTCCATTTGTATATATTACATGGAGAGATGGGAAATTATGTTTTGCTATTTGTTTGCTATTTTTTACAGGAACAAAGGTGCATAATCAACTGCCTGCTGGTATTCTGGGGAAAAAATGTCCTTGGCTCCTTCTAGATTTTACTTCAAGAGTATTGAGAAACCCAATGAGATAAACCCATGTTATCATCATCATGAGAAGAGAACTTCAAAGCCATGGAATCTAGAAATAAAATCAATGGATGACATGACAGAAGAGGAAGGAGGTGTGTGGAACTGATAAACCAACACCATAGGTACACTTTAACCTTAATTTATAATCCCATATTTTCTTGGGCTCCCTGCCTCTAAAAATAGCCATACAGTCTTTAATTCTACCAGATGCTTTTAGTTTTTCTTTTTTTTCCTAAGTTTTATTTACTTTTGGGAGTGAGAGTCAGAGAGACAGAGCATGAGCAGGGGAGGGGCAGAGAAAGAGGGAGATACAGAATCCAAAGCAGGCTCCAAGCTCCAGGCTCTGAGCTGTCAAGCACAGAGCCCCACCACAAACTGTGAGATCATGACCTGAGCCAAAGTTGGACACTTAATCAAGTGAGCCATCCAGGCGCCCCTACCAGATGCTTTTAATGTGTTCCTTTGATAACTGTTTAGTTTTACAGTTATTAAAACATTTATTGAAACTTAATTTTTTGATGTGTGCTGAGAGATAATCATCTAGGAGTAAAACTTGGCATCATATTTTAGAAGGCTGGAGAAGAATTGGACTAATAGTAGCTGGAAGAGAGCCTGAACCATCCTATACCCGTTTCACAGGTTTTTTTAATGGGCCGTTTGGATGTCCTGAAGGAAAACTAGAGCATAAGCCATTTTTGGTAACAATGCTACAAGTTCTAAATTATTTTTCTGGATACCATTGCATTGCTTAGGATGAATTTTGAACACCAGCCATAGGAAATATGCCCTGCACCTACCCTTCTTGAGAAAGGTTTGTTATTCATAGGTCACCATGCTTTATACCACGTGACTCCACCCTTCTGACCAGAACAGACCAGAATACCACCCATGGGCTGGCCAGGGTCTGGGTCGTGGTTCATACTGAGAGCTCTCTGCCAGACTTGTATTACCTATAGGGTGATGACAGCCCAGGATAGTCTGATCTGCTCCAAGGAATTATCAAAACCAAAGATAAAAAGAGACTCTAGAGTTAGATAGAAATCAACCAAAGTCTGCTTCTGAGGATGTGATTAGTAATAGAGTTGCTGTTGAAACCTGACAGCTTGTGTCACAATAATGAAGCCATGTAAGTACCTGAATTGTTATTTATTTCCTTCTAAGTCTGTTCACATTAGTTCTTACCTCTTTTTGGTTTCCTTACATCCTCATGTATTTGCCCCTATTTACCCCATTTACTGAAGCAACTTGAGTGTGCACTTATCTTATACCAGGTAAGTGAGCCTAAGTAATGTAGTCTTCAGGGGGCAGAGGTCAGGAAGCAATAGAGTGATATTGGCCTGTTGACAGCACTTCCCCCTCACTGTGCAGAACCTAATAGTTGGTTCTATTAACACTCAAGAATGTGCTAGAACAAACAGGACCACATGTTTCAGAGTGGCTTTTAGTTCTTTGCTAATGGATTTTGGCCCCATTAAGAATGAACTGGAAACAAGGAGATGACTATGTTTGGGAAGCTCTATTCAGGAATTAAATAAGGCCCCTCATGATACGTGAGCCAAAACGGCAGAATTGGTGTAAAATGCCTGCCAGCATTGTGAGCATGTCACAAATGACAGAAACTAGAGCCATGAAGAGATTTACCCATATAAGTGGATGCACTACTTCTGTGCACTTTGACATTTCAAAGATAGTAGTTAACTTATTTTTTATCTTTTCCATAATGGGTTTATGTCATTATTTAAAATGATAGTATAATAATACATGGCAATCTTTCACAATAAGATATTTCTTCAAACAAATAGCAAATTTGAGCAATTTGAAAGGAAGGAAGGAAAGACAAAAGGATAGAAAGAAGGAAAAAAATCTGGATTCTTAAATAAATTATTCAGCTAGTGAACTCCAATGATATGTTTAAAATGGTTCAAATGTTAAATCTGGTATCTGAATGTAGGCATTGACCTTCATGAACAGTCTATAAAATGTATGGGACAGAGGAACATGCATGTGAACTGAAATCACCTGAACCCTAAACTCTCAAACTTTTCTGTTGCTTATGTCTGAGGTGTTTTTAGGAATGTCAAATGGATTCTCAAGGTAGATGGTAGATAGATAGATAGATAGATAGATAGATAGATAGATAGATAGAGAGGGAAGGAAGAAAAGAAAGAAGGAAAGAAGATCAAGGCTAGTAAATTATATTCCGCTACTACACAGAAGTTAGTGAAAATATTAGACATCTTTCAAATTCTTTGAAAAGATAAAATCCAGGGTAGTATTATTGGTTTTTAGACAGAATGTAGAATTATAGAGTTAATTTCATTTGACTAGTGTGCTAGCAAACTTAGCCAATAGGAGAATAAACAGACCTCAGTTGCCAAGATTTATGTCAAAGGATCATAGATGACTGAATCAGGAGGTTTCACACCTGATTTCAACTCCAAATCAGTTCATTAATGTAAACTGTAAATCAAAAGCCATAGCCCTGGGGCTTGGTGATAAGGCAAACTGACATATAAGCCAGAAGGACTTCACAACAAATAGACCAAAATTGGAAACAGAACAAACCATAAAGTGCATGTCACTGGGCATAGAGACAGCTGGCTTAGAACTAGAAATCAGGACAAATAGGCATAGAGCCAAAAGTTGATGCCAGAAATGGGATATAGACTTCTGACTTTGCCCAGTGGTTAAGCTCCATAATACTCGATAAATATTTACCTAACTGACTGAATGAGTGAATGTTAATAAGCAGTCATCCCCTCGCCAATGAAATAAGGGGCTTCTGCACTGAAAGTCAGGCTTTCAGGGTAGCTGGGTGGCTCGCTCGATTAAGCATTGAACTCTTGATTTCAACTCAGGTCATGCTCTCACAGTTGTGAGATTGAGCCCTGCACTGGGCTCCATGCTGAACTGAGTGTGGACCCTGATTAAAAGTCTCTCCATCTCTCTCTGCCCATCCTGTGTGCACATATGTGCTCTCTCGCTCTCTCTTTCAAAAAAAAAAGTTGGCTTTCAATTTTAAAGTACATATAATTAATGAAGGAGGATATTCAATTCAATAATAACCAATGATAATAATGCTACTAATAATAGTGGTAATGATACATAGGTACTATTTGTTAAGCACTTATTACACAGCAGATACAATGAGTGATTTGTATATATTATCACACATTATCTGTATTAAAATTCTCTGAAATAGTTGTTACTATTATCACCCCATTTCTGCAGGCCTGGAGAGATTTAGACATCTCCCCAGAATCACCAGGCTACTATGTGGCAGGTCCTAAATTACATTGAGGCATGACTGCTTTTAAAATTTAGAGTCTTAATTCACTAACATGACTTCCATTGTGTGTGTGTGTGTACGTATATAAATATATATATATATATATATATATATATATATATATATATATATAGTTGGTTTGCTTGAAGTTTTTATTTAATTCTAGTTAGTTAACATATAGTGTAATATTAGTTTCAGGAGTAGAAATCATTGTATTTACTGAACAGCTGTTATATTTCAGTCAATCCCTAATGCTTTGCAAGAAATTAAAAAATAAGACACACTATTGTCTTCGAAGGATATTTTCCTTCGAAGACAATAGTATGCCATATCTAAAGGATGTTACTTCAGGGGCACCTAGGTGACTCAACTTAAGCATCTGACTCTAGATTTCGGCTCAGTCATGATCTCCTGGTTTGTGAGGTCAGGGGCCCCATGGTGCTCTGCTCTGACATTGTGGAGTTGCTTGGGATTCTCTCTGTCTCCCTCTCTCTACACCTCCCCCGATCAAGCACACAATTGTGCTCTGTCTTTGTCAAAGTAAAGAAATAGACAAATAAAAAACAAAATAAAGGATGATACTTCATGTATTAAGGATCAATACCTAATGGTTTTTATTTTTCTTTGCGATTTTTGCCTTTTCTTATTTTGGGGTGGCAGAGTGCAATATTAGGGTTATGATTTGCTGATGCATACCTGCTTTTCTCCTGAGGAGACATTAACAATTAAAATATTAAAATAAGCATTTCAAAATTTAGATATAATTCACATACTGTCAAATTCACTTTTTGAAGTATGTAATTCAGTGGTTTTTATTATATTACAAAGTTGTGAAACTATAATTATTCATTAATTTCAAAACATTTCAAAGCATTGTATCAATGCCTAATGTTATAAATTTTGATTTTGAATTTAATTATTTCTCAATTTTTTAAGGCAACAACTGTTTTTAAAAAATATTTTTTTTATTTTTAAAATTGTTTTAATGTTTGTTTATTTTTGAGAGAGAGATTGACAGAGTGTGAGCAGGGGAGGGGAGAGAGAGAGGGAGACACCAAATATGAAGCAGGCTCCAGGCTCTGAGCTGTCAGCACAGAGGCTAATGCGGGGCTCGAAGTCACAAACCGTGAGATCATGACCTGAGCCAAAGTGATGTTCAACCAACTGAGCCACCTGGGCACCCCCAAAAAAACCTTTTTATAGGGGTACTTGGGTGGCACAGTTGGTTAAACATCTGACTTCAGCTCAGGTCATGATCTCACAGGTCATGTGTTTGAGCCCTGTGTCAGGCTCTGTGCTGACAGCTTGGAGCCTGGAGCCTGCTTCAGATTCTGTGTCCCCTCTCTCTCTGTCTCTTCCTTACTCATGCTCTGTCTCTCTCTCTCTCTCACTCAAAACTAAACATTAGAAAAATTTAATACTTCTTACAAAAAAATTCATAATAAAAGATATATTAAAACAGAATTGCCTTCCTTTGTAAGTGAGCATGAATAGAGCTCTAACCACTCTCCCTCCCTATCCCCTTACTGCTTAGAAGTCAGTTTAGAAAACAATGGTTTAGCAGAATTTGTAGTATGCATTGTAAACATACTGTAGAAAGAACTAAAAGTCCTCAGTGGGTGGGTGGGGACAAACAAGGATATAGGAAGCTCGTGACAAGGAAGGGACTCCAAAATATTGTATTGTGTAAGTGAAGCACACGGAAACACTCTTACATGATGCCATGGGTTAAACTGTTTCTTCCCCAAACTCATATGATCAAGACCTAATCCCTATTATTTTAGAACACCTTGTTTGAAAGTAGCATTGTATATGTAGTTAAATCCATTAGGGTGGGTCCTCATCCAGTGTAACTAGTCTCCTTATAAAATGGGAAAGTTTGGACACAGACATACACACAGTGAAGGGTATAGAAAGGTGAAGGTAGAGATTGAGGTGATTCTTCTACAAACCAAGGAATGTCAAAGGTTGCCAGCAAACCACCAGAAGCTAGGGGAGCAGCATGGAACACATTCTCCCTCACAGACCCCAGAAAGAACCAAAGCTATCAACACTTTGATATTGGATTTCTAGTCTCCAGAACTGGAAGACAATAAATTTCTATTGTTTAAGACACCCAGTTCGTGGTGATTTGTTACAGCAACCCAAGCAAACCAGTACATATGCGTGACATCCATCCTGAGATTCATGTTTTTCAGTGGCACTTACTCAGAGTTCCCATGAAGATTGCTTGTGTTCCAGAGAAGTTCTTATTCTTTGGAAGAGGAGTTGCATCAGGCCCAAATCTGATTGTCTTCATGCCTAATTGTTGTGGAAACATTCTTCATTCATATCACTCCTTTTTAGTCTTTATCTATCACTGATGAATAAATGTCCTTGTCTCCTCAGTGGCCACTTCCCTTAATGCTAACCACCAAGTTACATTTGTCTTTTCATCCTGGCACATGCTATGATCTCAACAGGAATACCACAAACACATTATGATCTGAGCTTGCTGTTAAGTTAGTAAAACAGAGTGATGAGAAAGAAGTTCAGAAAGAGGAAATAAGATTTGTAAAGAACAAATATCAATGATTTTGTAATTTGACATGTGTTTTTTGAAATCCAGATGAATCAATTGCCGAGCTAGTGGCTTGTCCTTATGATCTTCCCATTCACTGCAAAAACCTATGCACAACAGCAGATATCTAGGAAGGAAATCTCCATCTATAGAATACAGTATGTGCTCTGCCCCTTCAGAATAGAACAAACTCTTTCCTTTTAAGGTATTCACTGAGAGCTTTTCTAATTGTACACAGAATATATATTACAGGGTTCAAACATTGTTTGTAAAAATATAGTGAGTAAAATAAAGTAAGCTAGAGAAAAGAAAATGTTATTAAGAGAATCATGATGAAAAGAAAACACAATTACAAAACTGTGATATATTTATCAAAAAAATTCTGCATATAAGTGGACTCACACAGTTCAAACTCCCGTTGTTCAAGAGTCAATTGTATAGTTTTTGCTTAGAAACATAAGTGTCACTGTGTCAAAAACACCTTAAGTGATGTTAAAGGTAAGTTAACTGGGGAAATGATTGCAACATACTTTCCAGAATAAGGGTCAGCATACATAATCATAAATACTTTTTTTAATATTTGAGAGAAAGAGAGCACACAAGCAGGGGGGAGGGGCAGAGGGAGAAAGAGAGAAAGAATCCCAAGCAGAACCCACTCTCAGCCCAGAACCCGACACAGGGCCTTACCCCACAACCCTGGGATCATGAACTGAGCCAAAATCGAATCAGTCACTGAACTGACTGAGCCACCCAGACTCCCCTAATAATAAATTATTTAAATGTTATAAGGGCAACACCCTAAAATGATCATATGAGAAATATTTATTTATTTATTTATCTATTTATTTATTTATTTCTCATAATCTTATATGAGAAAGATTTATAAAAGATCATATGAGAAATAAGTATATTTATCATAAGTATAAATACAAAAACAACTTATAAAACAATGCTGAGCTACACTAGTATTCAAAGAAACACAGTTAAAAGCAATATTTCTCGGTGCCTCTGTGGCTTAGTCCATTGAGCATCTGACTCTTGGTTTCGGCTCAGGTCATGATCCAATGGTCGTAGGGTCAAGCCACATGTTGGGCTCTGCACTGACAGTGTGGAGCCTGCTTGAGATTCTCACTCTCCTCCTCCCTCTGTCTCCCCAACCCATGCATGTGTGTGTGCAAGCACTGTCTCTCACTCTCAAAATAAATAAATAAACTTTTTTTTTAAAAAAAGTGATATTGCCATGTTTTCTCAATGAGATTGGCAAAGATTAAAGGAATAATAATCCTCAGTGTTGCTATATAAGAAAGCATTTGACATGAGCTCAGATTGCTATTGGCAGAAGTTGGTAAAAAAAAAATTCTGGTAACATATATCAAAATCCTTAAACTTATGTTTATTTGGCAAAGCAATCCCACTTCTAGGAATCAGTCTTCAGGATGTAACTGCATATGCACAGAGAGTAATATACATATCTGACCATCATAGTGTATTTTAAAAGAAAAGTCTTAAAATAACTAGCCAATAATTTAGAAGCTACAGGGGAATGCTGTGAAAATATTATATGGTATTGAATGATATTTACCATCATCGAAACATGAAGACTTATGTTTGAAAAATCAGTTTACAAAAAGAAGATACATATTCTGATTATACTTTTGTTTAAAATATTGCACATAAGAGTGGTAACACCATTTTATAGGTGGTTCTCTCTGGGTAGCTGACTGTAGGTAATTTTCTTCTATTTGCCTAATTTTTGTAATAAACATTGATTACATGTATAATAAAAGATTTTTCTTAAAAATAACTCTATTACTTGGGCTGATAAATCACTTATAATCACATAGACTGATTAGAGCCAAATTTGGGGTCTTTTATATTCAGCAAAGAATACAAATAGGAATGAATCTCCTAGTATTCCAGTTGTAGCTCTTATTGAGTTCATCTGAAGTTTAACAGTCATTTAATCTCCAATCTTGACAGGATTCAGTGGGTGGCCAATTTAACATGGATTGACATCAAAATGTCAGCTCTAGAAATTTAATTCAAAGAGGATTTTTTTTTTCAGAGAGAATGAAATAAGATAACCTGAGCAGTGAAAATGGAAACAACAGAGAATTTAACTGGAAAACAAAAACAAACAACAAAAAACGAAGTCTGTGTTGATTATAGGATTTCCAAGACTTTATTGGACTTTCAGAGAGGAAATATACCTTATGGAATTAGTACCTGGGTTCATCTCCTCCAAACTCCCTTTCATTCCCCTAAATAGTTGGCATTTCTGTGGCAGGTTTAAGAAATCAATTTCCTTATGGGAATTGTACCTGCTCAATTTATAGCTTTAATTTAGTCAAGGTCTTTATATATTTTCCAGGAATTTTATTAGTAAAGGGACTTTTAAAAAATCAAAATAGTTTATACTAGTATGAAATACAATAGGGTAAGCTAAATAATAGTTAAAATTCATGTGACTTATAAATTGCAAATCATTTTATATGCATCACTTAATTTACTTCACATAGCAAAATTATAGACATATATTTTTAATTTCATATTACAGATTAAAGGTTTGTCCTGACCATGTAGTTATGTATGTTATCCTAGCAATCATAGTAACAGCACAAGGATAACAAATAAAATTTTTTGAAGGTGTACTGCATGTGCCAAGCACTTTCCTAGTAGTTTACATAACTTGTCTTTAATATTTCCAATAGACATGAAAATTACCTGTTTTCATTCCCATACTAAATATTTGGAAATTTATGGTACCCAAATGTTAACTTGCTCGAGAACACGTGGCTACGAAGTAGCATTTTCCATCTTCCTAGATTTTATTTCCAGATGAACATTTGCACAGGTTCTTATTTACATATACATTTACATCCAGTGCTTGGGAAGAAAATAGACTGGATTAAAATATAGGCTGTTTGGAAACTTAAGAACCGAGCCAGCCAGCCTTTCCAGATGCAGAGGAGGAGGTCAACTGTCATTTCTGTGATCTAGCTTGGAGAGGCTACTCAGACCTCTTTTCCAGTGTTACAGCCTTTGGTTTCATAGCTTTGGTTTCATAGCTCGAGAAATGGATGGAACCAGCAAACTCAGAGGAAGTAGAAAACAATATAGAAAGAGGTGCGGAAAAGAGCCAAGAAGTCCAGGAAAGGGATTGGGCTAGGTGGGGAGTAGTTGTAGTGGAAAGTAGTGTGGGGTGGCAGAAAAGTTAATTCCTAGATTTTATGGTTTGTCTTCCTCCCTAGAAGAAAAGGAGAAAAGGATAGGAGGTATCATTGTCTGGAAAATATCTATGGAACAGGGAAAATATTAAGCTTTAAGAGGGCATACCAGAATCCAAAGTCACACACCTATCTACAGTTCTCCCCAAGCTGTTTTACCTTGTAACTGCATAAAAATTTGGTCATATAGATAGACATGAAAAACACTTAACCATGAGTTATACTTATTATACTTCTAATTAGTTTAATTCAAAATGTGTGCTTCCTCAGTGGAAGAAAAAAACCTTAAGACGAAGAAGTCTCCTGCACAGTTCGGGATATTCTTTTTCTTTTTTCTTTTTTCTTTTGAGGAACTGATTATGTTCTTATTTGAAATAAACTAAATATTTATTTTAGTTAGTAAGTTTAATTGTCATAAACTCTGAAATTGAGTTCTGTTCAATTGGACAATGTATATACTCAATTTAGATTTAATACAAAGATTAGATTACACTAGAATTATTTAGAATACTAAAAGCCTATGATTAGCACACAATATTATGATTGGGAGTTAAGCTCTCCCACTTTGAGGATATTTTAAAGATGTGTTATTTACACATTTATTCACAATGCAAACTTTTTCAGATGGATTCAATAACAGCAAAGCTGAGTAGCTTTTCATCTTAAGACTTTCTTAGAGATACACTTGATTAAAGTATATTAAATCATTAACTCATTAGAGCAGTGTTTTCCAGCTTTGACATTGTAATTCCTTAGGAGTTTTACAAGTCATTGATACCTAGGGCTGTCCCCAAGAGCTCCTAATTTAATTGGTCTGGAATATGGCTTAGACATCAGAAATTTTTAAAAAGCTCCCCAGAAAACTCTAGTCCATAAGAACACTGGTTTCAGAAACCTCATTATTCCTACAAGGCACTGGTTGTCATAAATTAAGGCAGGCATAGTCTAAGGCAGGGCTAGAGAAATAAGACAGAAGCAGAAAGTGTTCATTGCATGTGTTCCCTGGGTATATGGCTGTCTTGTCATTAGTTCCATGCCGGTACAGCAGCAACAAAACAACACGTCACCTCTTAATTAGTAGATATGTTTGGAAATGTAGGAGGCCTGGTTAAGGGAAGAACTCCATCATAAAGGAGAGGTATTTCTGCCTGCTTCTCTATAGGATCTTTGAGATTCTTTCTGATATAGCTTGTCTACTTTGGCCATTCTTTCATTCAGTAACTATTTATGAGTACCAGCTGTGTACTAAGGATAGTGGTGGAAATAGAAATAATATATGAGCTTTACCAGAGGAGCTTCCACATGAGAAGATAAAACTGTAAACACAAAGCTACACATATATACATACACCCTCCCACACAACTACAAAGATACATGATAAATACTTTGGTAGAAATACAAGTCAACCAAACACATCATGAGTTTAGGGGAAGAAGATCCATTCTTCCAGTATTGTACATTGCTAATTATATAGTAAATGACTAAATAAAAAAACATTTTTTTTCAAAAATATATTTCTTAATTTATGTGCATTTTATTCACAAAAAAACCTTTTTGAAGATAAGAATCATATTGTAATTTTAGCGATGGATCCAGCAGAGTTTAAGGAATAAAGAATGCCTTGATACATTTTTCTGAACTGATGTAAATTTGCAATTAAGACAGGTGGGATACCTTAATGGGCAAAAGACAGTTTAAAACTTCTGTTTGAAAACAGAGGTATCTAACTGAGGGTGTTACAAGATAAAAACTAGAAAGGACCTTTGTGAGTATGAGTTTGTGTGTGTGTGTGTGTGTGTGTGTGTGTGTGTGTGTGTGTGTGAAAGAGTGAGAGAGAGAGAGAGAGAGAGCTCTTAAACACAGAATCTACTCTACCTAGATTATAGAGAAAAAGATTTCATAAGTTCTATAGATAATCCACAGAAGCACTGGAAAAGGCTAAAGTAATTGACTCTAGACTGAGCTGCCAAGACAGTTTCCATTCCACAGTCCAGAACTGGCTCAGCAAGGGAACTGCAAACCATACCATATTTAAGAAGCCACAACACAGTGCTAGGTATAGAACCAGCTGACTCTCTGGCAATTCACAGAAACAAAAGTGATGTTCCATTCGTACCTCTCCTTTTCTGACTATCAACCTAAATCATATGTCTGCATTTTAGAACCAATAACTATTGTTATTTATTATCATCATCATCATCTCCTGGCATAACAATGTGTACACTGTTGGGAACAAATAAATGATTTGTCCTGGTCTGAAATAAGTAGAAAAAATCCTGGACTCTGTGGAATCCACTTTCTCCAGACTGGAAACTAGAATCACTCAGGAGGAACTGCAAATGACCTATCTGCCATGGACAGTGGGGATTTGTTATGAATGAGAAGTCGCTTTACCAAATTTTCTAGGCTGCCGAGTCTTTATTAATTCACAGTAAAGCTCTCTTCTGAGATACAGATACTGGGAGTAATCCAAGACATCCAAGAAAACAGCAATCTGTAAAAGGTCATAGCCCATACCACAGGGAATTATGCCTGGAAACTGAAAGCGGTTTTTCTGCTAGGTGGGTTCTCTTGCAGCACCCTAATCAAATCTCAAGTCTGCTACTAGAAATGAAACTTCAAGACTTTCTTGTCCCTGGAAACTGCTCATTTTCTGTCCATGTGTGCAGGCCTTGCAGCCTGAGTGCTGATATTTCCCAATCCCTTCTCCCCTGTCCTCACATCCTCCCACCTATAGCCCTTCTGTCCTATAGTTACCTACCTTTCCTGCAGCTTCTTTCCTGAGCTGTTGATACCAAGTGTAAGGAACATGAGATTGTTCTAGAACAATCCCCTTGATCAGTAATTCAGTTTATCAGAATTTAGAGAAATACTGATGGTCTAGGCATAAATGACTCTGCTTTCCATCAATCTTGACAGATGTTATCAAAGAGAAGTCTTTGCTTCCTCAGGAAAAATAAAATAAAGAGAAAAATACTGTTTTTTTTAACACTTATTTATTTATTTATTTATTTATTTATTTATTTATTTATTTATTTATTTAGAGACAGAGCGTGAGCAGGCGAGGAACGGAGAGAAAGATAGAGAGAGAATCCTAAGCAGTTTCCTCCTTGCTGTCCGCGCAAAGCCCAATGCAGGTCTAGAACTCACAAACTATGAGATCATGACCTGAGCTGAAAGCAAGAGTCAGACACTCAACTGACTGAGCCACCCCCCAAAATACCATTTTTCATGAAAAAGCATGAATGAACCAGAAGACCTAAGTTTTTCAGATACAACATACATAAGAAAAAATATCAGACTAAGCAGTACAATGAAATGAGAGCACTTCTAATACTGTAGTTAGGTTGCCAGCTAATAAAAAATTGTCTGCCCAAGGCCATATTCTTTCTCCTCAACTAGACTGAATCTCATGAAGGTGGAGAAGAAGTCTCATATAGACTGAGTGTGGAATACATTGTTCATCTCATACTAAGTGAGCCGTACTGTTCAAATAGATTTGGAGATGGCCCTTGTACTTCCTTGTTTACAATTTTCTTGTGTTATTTCAGAACTACCTGACCATTCCTTCACAGTTTGCAAGATCAGTGCATGTTATTATAAGTGATAGTCTACTGTGGTGGTTGGTTGTTCATGACTTACTCTCACATGAAATATTAACCTGTAGGCTCTTTCAAATTTCTATAGAAATAAAATTTATATTTAAATAATTACCTGGATAAATTCTTAAACTATTTTGATTGACTTCCCTGCTGTATACTAATCCACTATTCTTATTGGTGCAATTCTGTTGTTTTCTTTACTGCCAAGTTCATTGTTCTAAGTCTTAGCTACCACGTTTTCTGTTTTTGTTTCTTTTTTACAGGTTTGTGGCTTTATGTTTTTTAAATCACCTCTCATTAACTTGTATGTTTTTACTACTTTCAATCTTAGTTTTCAAATTCCTTGTTTTATCTGATTCATATTCCTAAAAAACAATTTTAAATTATTTATGCTTTGAAAACATAATTTAAATTTTTTAGGAACTTTGTACTTTATCAAAGAACTCAGGTGGCACTAAATGCAATCCTGCCATTGCAAAAAAAAAAAAATGATTTAGTGAATTGTGGACACGTAAGTTGATATTATTGGTGAGAATCAATGATTTTGGTTTAATCAGAGACCAAAATAATCACCCACTGGCTCTTAATAGGATGTTTTTTCTCCCTCTCCTCCTCCTCCTCCTCCTCCTCCAATAAACCAACTGCAGATAGTGTGGAATAGCAGGAACCACTTCTGACAGTGAAATTGAACAATCAGTTCATTGCACTAGGGCACCCTGATAAATCTGCTCTAATGGTTGCACTAAAATTACCAGTTTTCCTCACCACAGATTAAAAGAGTAAACTCATCAATTTGTCATTACATATTTAAAAAGGAAAACTAATTGTTTGACAAAATGAATCCAGCCAAAAAATGAGATAGCAAGATCTTCATGATTCAAAGGAATAGGCAGACTTGTTTAAACCAGTTGAAGTAATCCTTTCCATCACAAGGTCATGTGGCATAAAATCAAGCCCCAATCCTATGGCTGGCACAGTGGAGCAGTGAGAAGAAACTGGGTTTTCAGTCACTTCCTTGAGGTCATGGATTAATCATCCTTATAACTCATCCCCACTTGCAGCTTCCCAGTTGCATCCTGGTTGATGATTCTGTTGGTAATAGTAACACATACAGTACTTACAATAAATGTTTAAGTGTTTAGCATATATTAGCTCATTTAAACCCCATTAAAAAAAGGTAGAAGAGGGGGCTCCTGAGTGGCTCAGTTAGTTGAGCATTGGACTCTTGATTTTGGCTCAGGAGGATCATGGATGGAACTTTGAGTGGAAGCTGCTTGAGATTCCCTCTCTCCCTCTGCCCCTCTAGCCCCGCTCACATACACACACACACACACACACACACACACACACACACACACACTAAATAAATAAATAAATAAATAAATAAATAAATAAATAACCTAGGAGGTTGTTTCTATAAATATTCTATTTTACAGGGATGCCTTGGTGGCTCAGTTGGTTGAGCACCAGACTTTGGCTCAGGTCATGATATCAAGCCCAGCATCAGGCTCTGTGCTGACAGCTCAGAGCCTGGAGCCTGCCTTCAGATTCTGTGTCTCCCTCTCTCTCTCTGCCCCTCCCCTGCTTATGCTCTGTCTCTGTCTCGTTCTCTCTCAAAATAAACAAACATTTAAAAAATCTTCCATTCAGAATAAATATTGTCAAAATGTCAATACTATCCAAAGCTATCTACACATTCAATGCAATCCCAATCAAAATTGCACCAGCATTCTTCTCGAAACTAGAACAAGCAATCCTAAAATTCATATGGAACCACAAAAGGCCCCGAATAGCCAAAGGAATTTTGAAGAAGAAGACCAAAGCAGGAGGCATCACAATCCCAGACTTTAGCCTCTACTACAAAGCTGTAATCATCAAGACAGTATGGTATTGGCACAAAAACAGACACATAGACGAATGGAATAGAATAGAAACCCCAGAGCTAGACCCACAAATATATGGCCAACTAATCTTTGACAAAGCAGGAAAGAACATCCAATGGAAAAAAGACAGTCTCTTTAACAAATGGTGCTGGGAGAACTGGACAGCAACATGCAGAAGGTTGAAACTAGACCATTTTCTCACACCATTCACGAAAATAAAATGGATAAAGGATCTGAATGTGAGACAGGAAACCATCAAAACCCTAGAGGAGAAAGCAGGAAAAGACCTCTCTGACCTCAGCCGTAACAATTTCTTACTTGACACATCCCCAAAGGCAAGGGAATTAAAAGCAAAAATGAACTACTGGGACCTCATGAAGATAAAAAGCTTCTGCACAGCAAAGGAAACAACCAACAAAACTAAAAGGCAACCAACGGAATGGGAAAAGATATTTGCAAATGACATATCGGACAAAGGGCTAGTATCCAAAATCTATAAAGAGTTCACCAAACTCCACACCCGAAAAACAAATAATCCAGTGAAGAAATGGGCAGAAAACATGAATAGACACTTCTCTAAAGAAGACATCCGGATGGCCAACAGGCACATGAAAAGATGTTCAGCGTCGCTCCTTATCAGGGAAATACAAATCAAAACCACACTCAGGTATCACCTCACGCCAGTCAGAGTGGCCAAAATGAACAAATCAGGAGACTATAGATGCTGGAGAGGATGTGGAGAAACGGGAACCCTCTTGCACTGTTGGTGAGAATGCAAATTGGTGCAGCCACTCTGGAAAACAGTGTGGATGTTCCTCAGAAAATTAAAAATAGACCTATCCTATGACCCAGAAGTAGCACTGCTAGGAACTTACCCAAGGGATACAGGAGTACTGATGCATAGGGGCACTTGTACCCCAATGTTTATAGCAGCACTCTCAACAATAGCCAAATTATGGAAAGAGCCTAAATGTCCATCAACTGATGAATGGATAAAGAAATTGTGGTTTATATACACAATGGAGTACTACGTGGCAATGAGAAAAAATGAAATATGGCCCTTTGTAGCAACATGGATGGAACTGGAGAGTGTTATGCTAAGTGAAATAAGCCATACAGAGAAAGACAGATACCATATGTTTTCACTACTATGTGAATCCTGAGAAACTTAACAGAAACCCATGGGGGAGGGGAAGGAAAAAAAAAGAGGTTAGAGTGGGAGAGAGCCAAAGCATAAGAGACTCTTAAAGAGAACAAACTGACGGTTGATGGGGAGTGGGAGAGAGGGGAGGGTGGGTGATGGGTATTGAGGAGGGCACCTTTGGGGATGAGCACTGGGTGTTGTATGGAAACCAATTTGACAATAAATTTCATATATTGAAAAAAAAAAAAAGAAAAAAAAAGGTTACAGTGGGGGAGAGCCAAAGCATAAGAGACTCTTAAAAACTGAGAACAAACTGAGGGTTGATGGGGGGTGGGAGGGAGGAGAAGGTGAGTGATGGGTATTGAGGAGGGCACTTTTTGGGATGAGCACTGGGTGTTGTATGGAAAACAATTTGACAATAAATTGCAAAAAAAAAAGACCATTAAAAACAAAATTTCTAAAACCTAAAAATAAATAAATAAATAAATAAATACACAAATTAATTAATTAATTAATTAAAAAATAAAAAATCTTCCATTCTACAAATGAGGAAAATGAGGTAAAGAGAGGTTAACACGCTCAATGTGCAAAGAAACAACTACTACATCCTGAAGTTTTGTTCTAGAGTTCATGTTCTTGACCACTAACCTATACAGCCTTTCAAAGGGTGACCTCAAAACAGTTGCTGCCTACTGAGGTGCTTACAGTAGACACTGCCTCACTGCTTTCCATGTATGTAATTGTATACTCTTTTCAATGCCCATATCAAGTAGGTCCCTGTGCCATATCGTGCTGACCTTGCTCATAAACACTGTGAGATCCGTTTGAAAATTAGAAGTTGTGTTTTCAGTTACTCCTTCCAGAAGTTACACTGTGAATCATTAGAGCCAAGTAACCACATGCCTGGTAGGCTCTATCCACCCAGGAGAGCTAAAGACAGCAATCATGCTCAACTCACTAGTTTGTTTCAGGAATAACATAGACTGGCATTGGCAGGACCTGTTGTACTTTATAAAGCTTTCCTGTTCTTTCTCCCTTGGTGCCTGCTCTCCCGCATTCTGCTCTCTCTCTAGGATCCCTCCCTCCACTCTTAAGAGTTGACTTTGTTCAGAACTTTTTCTGGCTTTGTGGCTTCTGTATAACAGAGAGTCACTTATCCTCTGAACATCCTACTGGGTAATTTAATTTCTATTAATGAGACATCATGTTAATATACTGAAGGGGTCCAGAATATGCTATTATGACATAAAAATTATTTTGAGCCTAAGGCATTTAAGGTCCTGAAATCTTTTACGTGCCTTAAAGCAAAGCCTCCTTTTAAAACTCAGATGTTATAAGTTTGCTTTCTGGGAGCAACCAGGGAAGATTGACTCATCATTAGAGATGAGAAGTCTGTCCTAAACAGACACGGTCACAAAACTATCATTTCCCTCATCTATACTCCTAAGGGTTCATTTATCTTTCTAAAAAGTCACTTGCTTTTCCTTAAGTGCCCTTTCTCCTCCTTCCCATTCCCCTATTAGGATGGTATAGAAGCCCAAAATTCTAACCACCTTTTTAAGTCACATTTTTGAGGACTCTCAAACCTATGTGATTAAATTTATCTTTTATCCTGCTAATCTGTTTTTTGCCAGTTTAATTCACAGGCTCACATGTTGTCCACCCTAATCAGCCTGGGCCCTATGGAAGCTATTTGACATAATATGACCTTGATTCTTAGTAAGTCGTAGCTCCAGTTAGGTTATGGACCCCTCACAACTGTAGACAAACACATTCTTTCTGTAGGTATTTTGGAATTGGGAATGAGAGGGACAAAAATCTTCATTTTCTTTAGCTGGAGGTGTGAAATGTGCATTTGGAAGCTACAGAGAATGCACTTTTAACCTACCTTATAACCTAGAGAAGCAGGCAAAAAATTGATTGGGGAGAGAGGGAAATAGAATGAAATCCTGTCTATAAAGGCAAGAAAAATATGAACAATGAAGAAAAGGTTTGGGTAGTTTGTAGTCTGATTCTATTTCTTTTTAGCCCATGTTACTGCTTTCTTCTTAAACCAGCCAAAGTCAGTTTCTTATATTTGCAGGCAAAAGAATTACAAATTATGACATATTATTCTGTGTTAAAATACTGTTAATGGCAGATTATGTGTTTTTATGCATAGCATCTCTAAGTCGTCTCTTTGGCAGAGGACTGCTAAGAACAATACTTCTTAAATCAGAAGACTGAACCACTATTATTGATAATTACACACGTCATGTCAGGACAGTGGGGAACATATTTTATGTACTGAGTGACCTTCCAGTACCCCTTCCGATTACATCTTTCATAATTTGTTTTAAGGTAGTAACACTGTCATACCTGGGCAATAATCAATTCATGACTTTTGAGTCACACTTTCTGCTCCGTCTTCGTAATGAAAACAGAAGTTAATCCTGAACATCATTTCCTGAAATGTCAACAAGGCCGGCCAGTATGCCTCTGGTTACCGTGGAGACTATGGAAGAATGAGTTGTTCTCTTCACCCCTTCTCTCTTTTGACTGGTAGCCCCTGCAGGCACTGACAGAAGTTGCTGTTGTCAGGCCCAAACTGATTAAATCTCTTCAACCTGGAGCAGTAAAGACAAAGATATTTCAGGGAATGGTACCCAAAGATTAACCGATGTTGTCAGAGTTGTGATATGAGAACAAATTATAATTTGCATTTACAGCAAAAGTCAATTAATTGGATCTTGTCCTATGTGTTTGATATGACTTATCAGATATTCATGCTTTAACATCAACTGAGAAAATAATGTGTGATTTTTAACACATATTTTTCATTTCAAAAAAGTAAAATGCTTTTATTTGTATGCAAGAACTTTAAGATCTACAAAGCCATTACATTTCCTGGCTGTGGTAGAAAATTAAAGATATTAGCCACATGGTATAAATAATACATTGAGCAAATATATTTGTTTCATGCCTACCATTTAATAGTCTAGAGTTCTAGGTACTAGGGACACCACAGTGAAATAACAGATGATGTCATGCCTTTTGGAATTTACATTTTAGTGCAAGTAGATGGTAGGATACAAAACAAAGAAAGGAGGCCAAACAATGGCAAATGACATGGAAAAAAAAAAGAAAACAAAAACATGGAAAGGGATACTAGTGCCTTAGTGGAAGGGGTTTCCATATAAAGTACAGTTGTCTCATGAAGACTTTGATGAGCAAAAGCACAAGATGAGGGATAATTCATACAGTATTTAGGGAAAAAATATCCCAGGTAAGAAAAATACCAAACATACTGTCCCTGAAACAAGAGTTGGCTGCCATGTTTCAGGACCTGCAAAGCACTGCATGTAGCTGAACCAGCAAAGAGAATACTAGCAGATCATAAGAGAGGTTAACATGGAGATCATATTACGGAAGGTCCTATTGATGAATATAACCATTGTGATTTTACTTCAAGTAAAATGAGAAGTTATTGCAAATTTTTAAGCAGAAATTTCGCATGTTGTGAATTATGTTTTTTAAAAGTGTTATTGAGGTAAATAATTCAGCCCACAATTCACCCACTTAATAATGTACAGTTCATTGCTTTTGAACCATTACCACAATATAATTTTAGAGCATTTTTGTTTTACCCAAAAGAAAACCTGTGTGTATTTACAGCCACTCCTCATTTTCCCCCTCTCTACCTCTCTTTCCCAGCCATTCTGTTTCTGTGGATTTGTTTCTTTCACTTAGCATAGATAGTCCAGGTTATTGCCTGTATCAGTATTACTCCTTTGATTGCTGAATACTATTCATTTGTGTAGATATGTCACATATTTTTAATCCATTCATAAGTTGATGGGCATTTGATTTGTTTTTAATTTTTTGGCTACTAAGAAAAATGCTCCTATGAACATTTGTGTACAAATATTTGAGTGTATGTATATATTTATGATATGTAACTAGGAGTGGGATGGCAGGATCACATGGTAATGTAATGTTCAACATTTTGAAGAACCGCTAAACTGTTTTCCCAAGTGGCTACACCATTTTACATTCCCCTGAGCAGCATATGAAGGTTATAATTTCTCCAAATCTTTGCCAACACTTGATAATCTTTTATTGTAGCCACCCTAGCGGTTGTGAAGTGATATCGCATTGTAGTTTTGATTGAATTTTCCTATGACTAATGATGTTGAACAGTTTTTCATGTGCTTCTTAGCCATTTGTATGTCTTCTTTGGAGGAATATCTATTCAAATATTTTGTCCCTTTTTAAATTGGGTTATTTGTCTTTTTGTTTAGGAGTCGTATGCATTCCTTAAATCTTCTGAACACAAGTCTGTTATCAGATAAATGATATTCAGATATCTTCTCCCATTCTATGCTATGTCTTCTCAGTTTATTTATGATGTCATTTATAGCACACACAAAAAAGTTTTAAACCTTGATGCAGTATAACTTACCTAATTTTCTTTTGTCACTTGTATTTTTGGTATTGTGTCTAAGATATCACAACTAACCCAAGGTAATAAAGATTTATGCCCATGTTTTCTTGTAAGAGTTTTACAGTCTTATCTCTTAATGCAAGTTTATGGTCCATTTTGAGTTAATTTTTGTGCATGGTGTGATGTAGAAGTCAAATGTTATTCTTTTGCATGTATACACCCAGTCTCAACACTGTTGTTGAAAAACTTGTTCTTTCCCCAAATAAACTGTCTTGAGATTTTTATTAAAATTAATAAACTGTAAATGTAAGAGTTTAAGTATGGACTCTCAATTCTATTGAGATCTGTATGAGATATGTTCATGCCAGTACAACACTGTCTTGATTATTGTAGCTTTGTGGTAAGTTTTGAAATTGAGAAGTGTGTCTGCCAAATCCCAGTTAACCATAGCATAGAGTCCTTTTTATATGTTCTTATATTAGTTTGCTAGTATTTTATTGAGGAATTTTGCATGACTCATAGGAACTGTTGGACTCCAGTTTTCTTTTGATATCTTTGTTTTGTTTTGTTTTAATTTTTTTAATGTATATTTATTTTTGAGAGAGAGAGAGAGAGAGAGAGAGAGAGAGAGAGAGAGAGAGCGCACAAGCAGAG
Source organism: Prionailurus viverrinus (assembly GCF_022837055.1). Classification (NCBI taxonomy): domain Eukaryota; kingdom Metazoa; phylum Chordata; class Mammalia; order Carnivora; family Felidae; genus Prionailurus; species Prionailurus viverrinus. Next base: position 65,413,590 of record NC_062572.1, on the reverse strand, counting down.
GAGGGGCAAAGAGAGAGGGAGACACAGAATCTGAAGCAGGCTCCAGGCCTGTGGGGCTGGAACTCATGAACCATGAGATCATGACCTGAGCCGCAGTCAGACAGTTAACCGACTGAGCCACCCGGCTGCCCCTCTTTATCTGGTTTTGATATCAGTAATTCTGACCCCAGAGAATAAGTTGGGAAGTATTCCCCTTCTATTTATATGTTTTTTTATCCTTTCTATTATTGATGTGACATATCGCATTGATTAATATTGAATTACCTTTGCATCACAAGAATAAATCCCATTTGATAGTGGTTTATGAATTTTTAAAACATATTGTGGGATTTGGTTTACTAAATCCCACAATTGTTGAGCATTTTTGCATCTATGTTCATGAGAAATATTGGCTTATAATTCTTTCTTTTCTTTTTTTTGGGGGGGGTGCCTTTTTCTGATTTTGGTATCAGGGTGATTTTGACATCATATAATAAGTTTGGAAGTTTTCCTTCCTCTTGGAATAGTTTAAGAATGGGTATTGACTCTTCTTTAAATGTTTGGTAGAATTCACCTGTAAAGCTGGTCCTGGACTTTTGATTACTGATTCCATTTTCTTGCTAGTAATCAGTCTGTTTAAATTTTCTATTTCTGGGGCGCCTGGGTGGCGCAGTCGGTTAAGCGGCCGACTTCAGCCAGGTCACGATCTCGCGGTCCGTGAGTTCGAGCCCCGCGTCAGGCTCTGGGCTGATGGCTCGGAGCCTGGAGCCTGTTTCCGATTCTGTGTCTCCCTCTCTCTCTGCCCCTCCCCCGTTCATGCTCTGTCTCTCTCTGTCCCAAAAATAAATAAACGTTGAAAAAAATTAAAAAAAAAAATAAATTTTCTATTTCTTCCTACTACAGTTTTGATAGGTTATATGTTTCTAGGAATTGATCCATTTCTTCTGAATTGCCCAATTTGTTGTCATATGGGTTTTCATAATATTCTGTTACAATTGTTTGGATTTTTGGCAGTGTTGGTTATTTGTCCTCATTTATTAGTATTTTATTTGGTTCTACTCTCTTTTTTAATGAGTCTTGCTAGAGGTTTATCAATTTTGTTGATCTTTTCAAAGAAGCAGCTCCTGGTTTCATTGATCTGTTTTATTGTATTTTTAGTTTCTATATCATTTATTTTTGCTTTAATCATTATAATTTCCTTCCTTGTTCTGGGTTTGAGTTTTATTTGTTCTTCTTTTTCTAGCTTCTTTAGGAGTAAGGTTAGGTTGTTTATTTGAGATTTTTCTTGCTTCTTGAGGTAGACCTGTGTTGCTATAAACTTCCCTTTTAGGTCTTTTGCTAAACTTTTGATGCATTCCAAAGATTTTGGACCACTGTGTTTTCATTTTCACCTGTCTCCATGTAATTTTGTATTTCTTCTTTGATTTCTTGGTTGACCCATTCATTGTTTAATAGCATGTTATTTAATCTCCATGTATTTGTGCTCTTTCCAGATTTTATCTTGTGGTTGATTTCTTGTTTCATAGTGTTATGCTCAGAAAAGATGCATGGTATCACTTCAATGTTTTTTAATTTGTTGAGGCTTTTTTTGTGGTCTCATATGTAGTTTATTCTGGATAATGTTCTGCGTGCATTTGAAAAGATTGTGTATTCTGCTGTTTTAGGATAGAATGTTCTAAATATGTCTGTTAAATCCATCTGGTCCAGTGTGTCATTTAAAGCCACTGTTTCCTTGTTGATTTTCTGTTTGGATGCTCTGTTCATTGGTCAAGTGGGGTGTTAAAGTCCCCTACTGTTTGTCATGCTGTCTCTTTAGGGTCAGGGTTTCTGCTTCTTAATGCTTTCTAGGCTCACCCAGAGCTGAGCCCGCTGATGTTTAAAATTCCAGGCTTTTAAGTCCTGCTGATTTTAAGAGCTCATGAAATCCTACCCCTTTCACTTTCAGAGGTAAATATTAGAGATTCATCCTCCCTGTTCGTGGGCTCCCTGGTGTGAAAGTCTGTTTTTCACCTTTCCCTGACCCACCAGTTCTCTCTCCATTGCCGATGGCTATGGTATGTTTTGCTCCCAGACCACATCTTCTCTACCTTCTTCGATGTTGCCTCTTCTCTACCTTTAGTTTTTATTCATGCTGACGTGTGTGTTATCTAGTTGTATTCAAGGTTAGAGGTGAGCTTAGGGTCCTCCTACTCTGCCATCTTTCCGTACGTCAGTTCTTCAAAATTTGTTGTTGATTGTTTTATGGCCTAGCATATAGTCTATCCTGGAGAAGGTCCATGTATGCTTGAGAAGAATATATATGCTGCTGCTGTTAGATGGAGTGTTTTATAGGTGTCTGCTAGGTCTAGTTGTTTTATAGTATTACCCAAGTGTAGTCTTTTCTTGTTGATCTTCGGCCTAATTGTTCTTTCCATTATTAAAAGAGAAGTGTTAAAGTCTCTATCATTGTTGAATTGTCTGTTTCACCCTTCAGTTATATAAAGGTTTTCTTCATGTATTTTGAAGCTTTTTTTCAGTGTATATATGCTTATTATTGTTGTATCTTCCTGATGCATTGACTCTTTTATCATTGAGAGATATGTCTATTCATCTTTAGTAACATTTTTGTTTTAAAATCGATTTTTTTCTAATATTACCATACAATTCAGCTCTTTAATGGTTACCATTTGCATAGTATACCTTTTGCCATGCTTTTGCCTACCACCTATTTGAATTTTTAATATAAACTGTGTCTCTTATAGACAGCATATGGTTGAGTCCTTTTTTTTAATGTGGACATTTATACAATCTATCTCTGCCTTCTAATTAGATTGTTTAATTTATTAATATTTAATATTATTGATAGGGTTGGATATATACCTAACAACTTTTGTTCATTTGTTTTCCACATGCCTCATGACAATGTTTCTCTACTATTGCCTTCTTTTTTATTGAGTGGGTATTTTCTAGTGTAACATTTTGATTCTTGCAATAATTTTTTAAAAATTATTTTCTTGGGGCACCTGGGTGGCTCAGTTGGTTGAGCATCTGACTTTGGCTCAGGTAATGATCTCGCAGTTCATGAGTTCGAGCCCTGCATCAGGTTCTGTGCTGACAGCTCAGAGACTTGAGCCTGCTTCAGATTCTGTTTCTCCCTCTCTTTCTGCCACCCCCTCCCCTGCTCACACTCTCTTTCTTTCTCAAAAATAAATAAACCTTAAAAAAATAAAGATAAAAATTATTTTCTTAGGTTTTCATTTTCTTTGATGATTGTTGAGGTTTGCAGTATATCTTACCTAATCAAAGTCCACTTCAGATTTATCCTGAATTAGTTCCCCAAAAATATAGGAATTTTAATTTCATATAGCCCATTCCCTCTTCTCCCTTTTGGTACTATTTAGTACTATATTATATTAAATAGATATCAAAATATATTTTATATATATTATTAAATTATATATATATATATATAAAATGTGTATATGTATGTATATAAATGTATAAATTAAACCCAGTGACACATGTTATAATTACTACTTTCTATACTTGCCATGGACTAAATGTTAATGTCTCCCCAGAACTCATATGTTGAAATCTTAATCCCCAATGTGATGGTATTTGGAAATGAGGCCTTCAGTAATTAGTCATGAGGGTAGAGTACTCATGATAGGATTAGTGTCATAAGGAGACACAAGAGCTTGCTTCCTTTCTGTTTCCTGCCATATGAGTACACAGTAAGAAAATGGCCATATGCAAACCAGGAAGTAGGATCTCACCAAACACCAGCTCTGCCAGCACCTTGATCTTGAACTTCTTAGTCTACAGAACTGTGAGTAATAAATATTTGTCATTTAAGCCACTCAGTCTAAGGTCATTGTTATAGCAGCCCCAACTGACTAAGATAATAATCATGTATCTTTTAATGATGCTGAGAGAGTAAATAAAGGTACCCTTTCTGGTTCTCTTCATTTATCTTATGGATATATGCTACCATCTGTTGTCATTTCCTTATTCCCATACACCTTTTTCCCAACCACTTCACTTGTGTTGTTATTGTCAAATATAGGATCATTAATGCGGTTATATACATATCGTTTCATGCAACTTATTTTTGAAATCGGGAGAAGTAAGAAGGAATGTGCAATTATATTGTCTTTTGTAATCACCTACATATTTACTTTAATGGCCCTCTGTTTTCTTGTGTGGCTTTGAATTACTGTCTGGTATCACTTTCTTTCAGACTGAAGAATTTTCTTTTGCAATTCTTGTAAGACAAGTCTGCTAGCAATGAATTTTATTTTTGTGTGTGTGTTTGTTTTGTAATTTAGAAATATATTTATTTCTACTTATTTTTGAAAGATAGTTTTGCTGGTTTTAAGATTCTTGGTTGAGAGTTTTTTAAGCACTCTGAATATATTGCCCCACTGCCTTCTGGCCGCCATTGTCTAATGAGATGTCGACTGTTAGTCTTAATGGGGTTCCCCAGTATGTAACGAATCATTTTTCTCTTAATGCGTTCAAGATTTTCTCTTTATTTTTGACTTTCAACATTGTAAGTAATATTTGTATGGGTATATCTTACTTAGAGTTTGTTGAGCTTCTTCACCATGTAGATTAATGTTTTCATCAAATTTGGGAGATGCTCAGACATTATTTCTTCATATTTTTTTCTACTCCCTTCTTTCTCTTCTCTCATCTGGTATTTCCATCATAACATATGTTGGTGTGATTAATGATGACCCAGCTTTCTCTGAGTCTCTGTTCATTTTTCCCTTTTTTTCTTCTTCTTTTCTGTTTTATCAAAGATGGGGGAAAAAAAAAACACTGTTACCTAAGTTGGAAAGTAAACAGAGAAGTGTGGTTAAAGGAGAGAATGGATATTTTTTAATATTATGGAGATGAAGTTCAAAAGGTGGGTAAGCAACACTGTTGTCAAAGCCAAGCTATGATGTGTGGTCTCTCTCTGAGAGGTAAAGGAAGATGCAGCACATCTTGAAGTAGTTAGGGGGGAGTGTACATGATAGAAGGTGTGCTTTAGGAATACAAATTTAACTGTAGGATACAAATAGATCAGAGGTAGATGAGAACCTAGGGAGGCAATTAGTATGTAAAAAAAAAAAAAAAAAGTGTGTGTGTATTGGAGGTGATGTTTCCGGATAAATATATAAGGGAAATGGATCTGATCTGGTAGAAAAAATACATCTTCCTCATTTATTTGTGCTAGATCACAACCAAATGAAGATTATTGCAGTATTCTCATTTCTAATTATTTCATAATGATCTGTCTTTAGTTTTACTTCTAAAGAGCTAGCTAGGTAAAATGCTTTTTACATTTATTTTTCTGTCCAAAGTAAGAGTCTTAACTGGTTGTTCCTTCCAAACTAACTTCTTACTAGTATTCCCAGACAATCTCTGGAGAAATAAAATTTTCATCACATATTTCTCATTATAGAAAACTAATTAGAGTTCTAATTAGTATATAAATGGTTTTCAAAATAATCTTCTTTATAATACAAAATAATTTACTTTTCCAATTAAATTTTGTGTTTGGAAAAATATTGAATTGATTAGATTTCTGAAAGACTTGGATATTGTGGCAGAGTCCTCATTTTCCTTTTCCTCATGGGAGACAAAGGGAAAGAAAAAAGAAAGAATGGACAACACAGTATGCTGTGACTTATATACTTTTGAGAATGTGGCTATTAGTTCCTCTTCCTAAGTCTTTTGTTTTGTCTTCTCTTCCCTCCTTGATTGATTGATTGATTCTTTAGTATGTTTTTTTGGAAACAAGTATTCTGTAACAGGAGGGGCTAAGTAAACAAATGGTCATTTAGTCTTATGAGAAGAGTCTACAAAATGTTTTATTTTTCATTTTTTTATTAAAATGAATTAGCATAAGTAAATTTTACCCTTTTTAGTGCACTGTTTTGAAAGTTTTGATAAATGTATTTGGTCATATAAACATAGCAAAATTAAGACAGAATAGTTCTATTCCCCAAAAAGTTCACCTGGGTCACTTTTTAGCAAAATTCTCTCTGCATCCTTCACTCCCACTATATCCATCCCCTGGACACCACTGATCTGCTTTTTGTCTCTTTTTTTGTCTTTTCCTGAATGTTATATATATTTTCTTTAGTTTCCTTTTTTGTTTATAAATTATTATTTATTAATGTTTTAACTGAACTCTGTAAATTAAAAACAAATTAAGACAGCTTCTGCACTTAATGACTAAAATCCTTCATAAATGAAAAACTCAAAGCCTTCTTCTAAGAATAGTACTGTTGTTAGAGACAGGGTTAGAAACATCCCTGATACTCCACTTTGAGAAGAGTTTTCAGAAATCAAGACATACAAGAATCATGTCATATTATTTCGACTCATATGCCTTAAATTGGGGAAATGCTGGGGACTCTTTGACAACTGTAGATTGATTGGAATCCAGGTCTTCATTTTCATATTCTTATTGTCAGATATTTACTCCAGAGTTGTACAATAAATTGGAAATTCTTCCTTTTTATTTGTTTGCCTGGAATATTTTCAGTGCTTTGCATGATGTGTTCCTTAGGAGTTTAAACAATCTGAAAACTATTCTTTATTATTTATTGAAGGGAGAGAGATTTTTAACTACCTCCTCAATTTTTTAATGATTATATATCTAATTATACTATCTACCCTGTCTTGGGTAATTTTTGGTAAGCTATACTTTTTTTTGGATTTTATCCATTATGTATGATTTTTCAATTTCTTTGCCATAAAAATTATTCAAAAGTTTCTATTTCCTTAATCTCTGCTATATCTATAGTCACGTCCTATTTTTCAAACCTGTTTATTTTTTTTCTTTGATCAACCTCGTCAGAATTTTAATCTATTTTATTAGCCATTCCAAAGCCAACTTTTGAATTTATTAATTGTCTCTATACTATTTTTTGTTTTAGCTTTCATACTTACTTGTTTTTTTTTTCTTCTATTTTTGGAGGGACTTTGATCAGTTTTTGTTGTTCAGTGTCTTAAGTTGTGTGTTTTGTGTATTAATTTTAAGCTTTACCTATTTTCTTTTATAAATATTGAATGTGATAGATTTCCTTTAGGTGCTGCACTTGCTGTATCTCACAAGTTTTGAAATTATTATTTTTATTATCGTTTGGTTCTAAGAACTTTTAAATTTCTACTAATATACTTTTGAGCCATAAATTATAATATTTCCAAATGGATGCACACTTAACATATATATGGCACAAAAGAAATGAATAATTTAGGTAGTTTATAACCATATGATAAAGCCTTATAGATTCATATGTCTTTGCTTTTATTATTCTAAACAATACAGAATCCTCTGAGAATTATTTTTTTAGGTTTCCTTTCAAAATTGTCTTAGATACAGAGAATGACAGTGAAAACCAAATTGAGATGTTGATCATTCTCCCTTTGGCTTTTTAATACAGTGTTATTCCCAGATGTTAATCATAATTAGCTATCATCACTTCAGTTTATCTGTCAAAAGAATCAACTGGTTTCCCTGTTCTCCATTTCCCTTCTCAGATATATCTAAAACAAGGTCACGAGTCATGACAAAAGCAAAACTCCAGTTATTAATATATGGAAACCTTTAAAGTTATTATTATTATATTTGTATTCCTCTGAGTAGAACTATCACTAAAAGAGTGTTGATTATGACTTCCCTTTTACAATCTTTTAATAAAGTAGACAAGCAAAAACTGGAGGGAAAAGTAATATTCAAGACATGTGGGTTGTTTTTTTGTTTTGTTTTGTTTTCCATGGACGTTGTTAGCCAGAAGTATCTGAAATGGTGTTTGGCTAATTGAACAACAGTCTGGTGACTGATTAAACATTATTTCCAGAGTCAGGGTCTTTCTGCTAAAAGAATCCATATCTCTCATATCACAAGAAGTAAATGGTATAAAAATAGTTAATCAAATGATTAAGTATTTAGTCACTCAACCAGTGCCTTTGTCTGAACAGCTTCAAGTAATCATTTGATGGATATACCTATAAATTCACTGGTATTTTAATTAACTTGATTGCCCAGTTTAATAGTAAGTATTTTAAACACCTACTGTGAGTTTCAAACTATCCCAGAAGTCATGGGGTATTCAAGAAATATAATAGGTAACTTCTTTCCACAAAGATAAAATATACATGAGGAAAAAAAGAGAAGAACACAGAAAAAATGCTAAATGTGTGCAGTTAGATAGAATAAGCATTCTGTAAAAACATCATCAAATATTCAGTTAGCACTTAATTTGTACTAAGTATTCATTCAACAAAAATTGTAAAAGGCACTGAAAATATGACTGTGAATGAGAAAGAATCTCTTGCAAATAGATCATAGTAAAATTTCTTAAAAGATAATATTAATAATACATTAATATTAATAGTAATATTTCTTTAAAAATAATATTAAGCAGTGAATTAAACATGATGACAGATGTCTGGGTTGCTCAGTTGGTTAAGTGTCTGACTCTTGATTTCAGCTCAGGTTATGATCTCACAGTTTGTGGGTTCAAGCCCCAAGGTGCTGTCAGCGTGGGGTCTGCTTAGTATTCTCTCTCCCTCTCTCTCTGCCCCTCCCCAGCTCATGCTGTCTCTTTCCCTTTCCTTGTCTCTCTCTCTCTCTCTCTCTCTCTCTCTCTCTCTCTCTCTCTCTCTTCTCTCTCTCAAAATAAATAAACTTTAAAAAAAATAAAAATAAACATGATGGGATAATTGGTATATCATACAAAAGACAGAGTGTTTGGGGTGTCAGATTGGAGGACACCTTTGGTCTTTGCAAGCCAGGGAAGGTTGAAACACAATAGACAAACAAACATCAAGGAGAATAGGGAGTAAGCATGAATATTCCAAGAATCAGAAGAATATTATATGCCAAGGATAAAGAAAGAATAACATACTTGAAAAATTACCAGTTTATAAATTACCACTATTATAAATTACCACTATATATAAATAAATTATATAAATAATATAAATTTCAGCCATTTTCAGATGGCTGAAAAAATGGCAAGACATAGGGCTGATAAACTAAGAGATGTAAGCAGACACTAGAACATGAAAAATTTATAAGCCATAGCAACAAATTGAGCTATATTCTGAAGGCAGTAGCCTCCGGTTGATGAGCAGGTGGGATCAAATTTATCTTTTTAAAAAGCAATCTTCTGGGGCGCCTGGGTGGCGCAGTCGGTTAAGCGTCCGACTTCAGCCAGGTCACGATCTCGCGGTCCGGGAGTTCGAGCCCCGCGTCAGGCTCTGGGCTGATGGCTCGGAGCCTGGAGCCTGTTTCCGATTCTGTGTCTCCCTCTCTCTCTGCCCCTCCCCTGTTCATGCTCTGTCTCTCTCTGTCCCAAAAATAAATAAAAAGCAATCTTCCTTTATCATGGATACTGGATTGGAGAGAAGAAAGACCAGTTGCTTGATATCAAAGCTCCACCAATAATCCAAGACAGGTGATAGAGACCTGAACTAAAGTTGTCACAACTGAATATAGAGTGGTCCTGATTCACAAGTTATTACATAAAATAGAAATACCTGGGAATGTTTTAAGTGAACAACAGGAAAAATAAAAGTCAGTTATGAAGTTTTAATTGATGACTTCTGTTGATGGTGTCATTTACTAAGTTAAGAAACACTGGAAGGAGTTTTGGGAAAATGAGATGAGTTTTTAATAAATCAAGTTGGACATGCCTTTGAGAAACCTAAGTGGATATAGCCATTACAGTGAAGATTATATGATGGCTACTGAACTCAGGAAAGGTTCTGGATGAGACATGAAAATTTAGGTACATCAATACATAAATGATTCTTTCTATAAACCCCACAACTGTCTAATGAGATAAACATTATTCCTAACTTGTAGATAAAAACTCAGAGATTCAGAGTTGTTAAAGAACTGTCAAGTTGTCACATCTGGTAAAAAGTAGCACCAAGATAAAATCCACACTGGTCTTCTCCAAAGTCAGTGTTTTCCAAAATTTATTAGGGTATTTAATTATTTTTAAGAAAAATAATTATCATAACCCATAGTTTATTTAAGTTACTTTTTTTTATTTTAAAGAGAGAGCAAGTGCATGAGTTGGGGAGAGGGGCAGAGGGAGAGAGAGAGAGAGAATATCTTAATCAGGTTCCATGCTCAGTGCAGAGCCCTATGTGGGGCCTTGATCCCACGACCTTGGATCATGACAAGAGTCGGACACTTAACCAACTGAGTTACTTAGGTGCCCCTACATTACTTTTTATTATAAAACTTAAATATGCACTAGAATGAATTGCAGTATTCTTTTATCTGAACTTATAATAGCCAAAACCAAATTTACAAATCAATTGCAAAAAAAAACCCCCACAAATCCCACAAAATCAATGAATTTCATTTCAAGGACATTAATTTAATGAAATAGATGGTATTTAGCTGACACTAAAACTTTACGTACTCTGTGCATATAGGCTGATTGCTGTCCTATGGGGTCTTTTCAGTCTGACTGCCTTACCATTGTAGTCTGTGATAACACAGTTTTCCTATTTCTCCTATTTTGTTTCTGTCTTCCAATTGCTTACCTTCATACTGGTGCACTTTTGGACTTTCTTCCAGACAAAGCTCAACAACTATCATTTGTTCATTTCTCCTAAGTCAGGTCAACTCATCTAGTATATTTGGTATGATCGCCATTATAATCACAAATCAAAAGTAGGCACAAATCCCAGATGTAGTGCTCACCCAGGTAATGCATAATATGCTTGTGTTAGTTTTGTAAGCATATATTATTATCAAAAGAGACCAAATCTTAAAATATTGTCATAGAAAATTCAGAAACATTTGAAGACATTTGTGTAGCAGCCACAAGGAAAATTGTTGCCCTGTGCTAATGGGCCTCCCCCTGTAGCTTTGTGTGGACTTTGGACAATCATACATATGATTTAAGGTAGTGTCTTTGTATTTGTTGCCCGGATGCGAACCAGAGTCCTTTAGAAAACACTTTTGGCTATCTGATTTGAAATAGCTGATTTGTTTATTTCTCTAGGTTGTCACCTAAGCACACAGAGTGGTTAATGATCTATACAACTTTATTTGAAAAGGGAAATCTGTGAGAAAATGGACAATTAAGTGTTGAAAAGGTGAGAAGGGAATCCTTGGGGTATGTGAGAAAGAGGATTCCAAAATAGAGACGGATGATTCAAAATAATGCAAAACCTCCACGAATAGCTTTGATCTGTGTTACCATAATAGTCTGTGGGTGTTCCTGTGCTGATCAGTTCTGTGAACATTTCCTACATGTTGCACTGTATATGCAGCTCAGCAAAGAGGGCATTCACTGATTCTGCACAGACAGACTGTACCAAGTGTCAAGGTAATTTAACTTGGAACCCAATAGACTGGGGTGGCTCTAATGTCTTTGTAACCTATGTAAGCAAACCAAAACCTGAGCCAGGGTCAATGTACTTCATTCTAAGGAAATGGCACTTAAGAACAACGAACTACAAACAGCCAATTAGACTTTGCCAAATAAAGCACCACTTAAGCTATAACCAATTAAATAATTTGTTTGCTTTATTTCTGTATCAAAACCTCTCCTCTAGTCTCCTTGGCATCCCTCTTGTTCTGCCCCATCCCAAAGTGCATTCTCCAAATAGCAGCGAGAGTGTTTTTTAAACTCCTGCGTCACTGTTTAGAAACTTCCAGCAACTTCCATCATACTTAATTCCCATCACCAGGGACAGGGCATTTGCCATCCCTTCTTGTGGAATCCTCTTCCCCAGATTTTTATGTAACTGCCTATTTCTCATCACTCAGGTCAGTTTCAGGGACTCAGCTTCTCATCACCCAGCTCAGCTCAGCAATTCCCTTGACCTATCTTGCCACTCTGCACCTTATTACCCCATCTTATTTTCTTTCTAACACTTAACAATATCTGAATTAAATAAATATTATTGTTTAGAACTAAAGTGTTTATTATCATTCTCCCCTATTTAAAATATCGCTTTCTCAAAGGCAGGCATTTTATCTGTCTTGTTCACTGAAATGTTTTCAGTCTATACAACAGTGTTAGGTACATAAATGATATGCAACAACAATGTGTTTCCGACTGCTGTGATTTTTATTTTACTTCACTTGTCCCCGTCCTATCTCCCCTCTGGCAATCACATTTGTTCTCCATAATCAAGAGTGTGTTTTTGTTTGTCTCTTGTTTTTCTGTTTGTTTTGTTTCTTAAATTCCACATATGAGTGAAATAATATGGCATTTATCTTCCTCTGACCTATTTCACTTAACATTATAACCTCATGTCCAGCCATGTTGTTGCAAGATGGTAAGATCTCATTCTTTTATGTGGCTGTGTAAATAATACTTTTATGTGGCTGTATATATATATATATATGTATATATATATATATACATACACATATATATATACATATACAAGCATACACATACAAATATACATATATACATATGTATTTATACATATATATACATATATACATATGTATTTATACATATATATACATATGTATTTATACATATATATACATATGTATTTATACATATATATACATATGTATTTATACATACATATACATATATACATATATATACATATATATGTATATACAAGCATACACACACACTTCTTTTTTTAACTTTATTTTTTTATTTTTTAAAATTTACATCCAAATTAATTAGTATATAGTGAAAGAATGATTTCAGTAGATTCCTTAATGCCCCTTACCCATTTAGCCAATCCCCCCCACAACCCCTCCAGCAACCCTGTTTGTTCTCCATATTTATGAGTCTCTTTTGTTTTGTTCCCCTCCCTGTTTTTATATTATTTTTGTTTCCCTTCCCTTATGTTCATCTGTTTTATCTCTTAAAGTCCTCATATGAATGAAGTCATATGATTTTTGTTGTTCTCTGACTGACTAATTTTACTTAGCATAATATCCTCCAGTTCCATCCACGTAGTTGCAAATGGCAAGATTTCATTCTTTTTGATTGCTGAGTAATACTACATTGTGTGTGTGTGTGTGTGTGTGTGTGTGTGTGTGTGTGTGTATACCACATTTTACTTATCCATTCATCCATCGATGGACATTTGGGCTCTTTCCATACTTTGGCTGTTGTTGATAGTGCTGCTATAAACATGGGGGTGCATGTGTCCCTTCGAAACAGCACACCTGTATCCCTTGGATAAATGCCTAGTAGTGCAATTGCAGGGTTGTAGGGTAGTTCTATTTTTAGTTTTTTGAGGAACCTCCATACTGTTTTCCAAAGTGGCTGCACCAGCATGCATTCCCACCAACAATGCAAAGGAGATCCTCTTTCTCCGCATCCTTGCCAACATCTGTTGTTGCCTGAGTTGTTAATGTTAGCCATTCTGACAGGTGTAAGGTGGTATCTCATTGTGGTTTTGATTTGTATTTCCCTGATGATGAGTGATGTTGAGCATATGCATGTCTTTTGCCCATTTCTTCACTGGATTATTTGTTTTGGGGGTGTTGAGTTTAATAAGTTCTTTATAGAGTTTGGATACTAACCCTTTATCTGATACATCATTTGCAAACATCTTCTCCCATTCTGTCGGTTGCCTTTTAGTTTTGCCGATTGTTTCCTTCGCTGTGCAGAAGCTTTTGATTTTGATGAGGTCCCAGTAGTTCGTTTTTGTTTTTGTTTTCCTTGCCTCCAGAGACATGTTGAGTAAGAAGTTGCTGCGGCCAAGACCAAAGGGTTTTTGCCTGCTTTCTCCTCGAGGATTTTGATGGCTTCCTGTCTCGCATTGAGGTCTTTCATCCACTTTGAGTTTATTTTTGTGTATGGTGTAAGAAAGTGGTCCAGGTTTGGGGCGCCTGGGTGGCGCAGTCGGTTAAGCATCCGACTTCAGCCAGGTCACGATCTTGCGGTCCATGAGTTCGAGCCCCGCGTCAGGCTCTGGGCTGATGGCTCAGAGCCTGGAGCCTGTTTCCGGTTCTGTGTCTCCCTCTCTCTCTGCCTCTCCCGCGTTCATGCTCTGTCTCTCTCTGTCCCAAAAATAAATAAACGTTGAAAAAAAAAATTAAAAAAAAAAAAAAAAGAAAGTGGTCCAGGTTCATTCTTCTGCATGTCGCTGTCCAGTTTTCCCAGCACCACTTGCTGAAGAGACTGTCTTTATTCCGTTGGATATTCTTTCCTGCTTTGTCAAAGATTAGTTGCCCATACGTTTGTGGGTCCATTTCTGGGTTCTCTATTCTATTCCATTGATCTGAGTGTTTGTTCTTCTGCCAGTACCGTTCTGTCTTGATGTTTACAACTTTTTAGTATAGCTTGAAGTCTGGGATTGTGATGCCTCCTGCTTTGGTTTTCTTTTTCAAGATTGCTTTGGCTATTTGGGGTCTTTTCTGGTTACATAAAATTTTAGGATTATTTGTTCTAGCTCTGTGAAGAATGCTGGTATTACCTTGATAGGGATCGCATTGAATATGTAGATTGCTTTGGGTAGTATCGACATTTTAACAATATTTGTTCTTCCTATCCAGGAGCATGGAATCTTTTTCCATTTCTTTGTGTCTTCTTCAGTTTCTTTCATCAGCTTTCTATAGTTTTCAGTGTATAGATTTTTCACCTCTTTGGTTAGATTTATTCCTAGGTATATTATGGTTTTTGGTGCAACTGTAAATCGGATCAATTCCTTGATTTCTCTTTCTGACGCTTCATTGTTGGTGTATAAGAATGCAACCGATTTCTGTGCATTGATTTTATATCCTACAACTTTGCTGAATTCATGAATAAGTTCTAGCAGTTTTTTGGTGGAATCTTTTGGGTTTTCCATATAGAGTATCATGTTGTCTGCAAAGAGTCAAAGTTTGACCTCCTCCTGGCCGATTTGGATGCCTTTTATTTCTTTGTGTTGTCTGATTGCAGAAGCTAAGATTTCCAATTCTATGTTGAATATCAGTGGCGAGAGTGGATATCCCTGTCTTGTTCCTGACCTTAGGGGGAAAGCTCTCAGTTTTTCCCCATTGAGGATGATATTAGTGTTGGGTCGCTCATATAAGGCTTTTATCATCTCGAGGTATGATCCTTCTATCCCTACTTTCTTGAGGGTTTTTATCAAGAAAGGATGCTTTATTTTGTCAAATACGTTCTCTGCATCTATTGAGAGGATCATATGGTTCTTGTCCTTTCTTTTATTGACGTGATGAATCACGTTGTTTTGCGGATATTGAAGCAGCCCTATATCCCAGGAATAAATCCCACTTGGTCGTAGTGAATAATTTTTTTAATGTATTGTTGGATCTGGCTGGCTAATATCTTGTTGAGGGTTTTTGCATCCATGGTCATCAGGGAAATTGGTCTATAGCTCTCCTTTTTAGTGGGGTCTCTGTCTGGTTTTGGAATCAGGGTAATCCTGGCTTCATAGAGTTTGGAAGTTTTCCTTCCATTTCTATTTTTTGGAACAGTTTCAAGAGAATAGGTGTTAACTCTTCCTTAAATGTTAGGTAGAATTCCCCTGGAAAGCCATCTGGCCCTGGACTATTGTTTTTTGGAAGATTTTTCATTACTAATTTGATTTCCTTACTGGTTATGGGTCTGTTCAAATTTTCTATTTCTTCCTGTTTCAGTTTTGGTAGTGTATATGTTTCTAGGAATTTGTCCATTTCTTCCAGATTGCCCATTTTGTTGGCATATAATTGCTCATAATACTCTCTTATTGTTTTTATTTCTGTTGTGTTGGTTGTGATTTCTCCTCTTTCATTCTTGATTTTACTTATCTGGGTCCTTTCCTTTTTCTTCTTGATCAAACTGGCTAGTGGTTTATCAATTTTGTTAATTCTTTCAAAAAACCAGCTTCTGGTTTCATTGATCTATTCTACTGTTTTTTTGTTTTGTTTTGTTTTGTTTTTGTTTCGATGGCATTAATTTCTGCTTTAATCTTTATTACTTCCTGTCTTCTGCTGGTTTTGGGTTTTATTTGCTGTTCTTTTTCCAGCTCCTTAAGGTGTAAGGTTAGGTTGTGTATCTGAGATCTTTCTTCCTTCTTTAGGAAGGCCTGGATTGCTATATACTTTCCTCTTATGACCGCCTTTGCTGTGTCCCAGAGGTTGTGGGTTGTGGTGCTATCATTTTCATTGACTTCCATGTACTTTTTAATTTCTTCTTTAACTGCTTGGTTAGCCCATTCATCCTTTAGTAGGATGTTCTTCAGTCTCCAAGTATTTGTTACCTTTCCAAATTTTTTCTTGTGGTTGATTTCGAGTTTCATAGCATTGTGGTCTGAAAATATGCACGGTATGATCTCAATCTTTTTGTACTTACTTAGGTCTGATTTGTGTCCAAGTATATGGCCTATTCTGGAGAACGTTCCATGTGCACTGGAGAAGAATGTATATTCTGCTGCTTTAGGGTGAAATGTTCTGAATATATCTGTTAAGTCCATTTGGCCCAGTGTGTAATTCAAAGCCATTATTTCCTTGCTGATTTTTTGATTAGATGATCTGTCCATTGTTATGAGTGGGGTGTTGAAGTCTCCTACTATTATGGTATTACTATCAATGAGTTTCTTTATGTTTGTGATGAATTGATTTATATATTTGGGTGCTTTCACATTTGGTGCATAAATGTTTACAATTGTTAGGTCTTATTGGTGGATAGACCCCTTAATTATGATATGATGACCTTCTTCATTTCTTAATACAGTCTTTATTTTAAAGTCTGGATTGTCTGATATGGCTACTCCAGTTTCTTTTGTTGACCATTAGCATGATAGATGTTTCTCCATCCCCTTACTTTCAATCTGAAGGTGTCTTTAGGTCTAAAGTGGGTCTCTTGTAAATAGCATGTAGATAGATCTTGTTTTCTTATCCATTCTGTTACTGTATGTCTTTTGATTGGAGCATTGAGCCCATTGACATTTCAAGTGAGTAGTGAAAGATATGAATTTATTGCCATTATGTTGCTTGTAGATTTGGAGTTTCTGGTGGTGTTCTCTGGTCCTTTCTAATCTTTTGTTGTTTTTGGTATATATATATATATACTTTTTTTTCATCTTTTGTCCCCTCAGAGAGTCCCCCTTAATATTTCTTGCAGGGCTGGTTTAGTGGTTACAAACTTCTTTAATTTTTGTTTGTCTGGGAAACTTTTTATCTCTCCTTCTATTTTGAATGGTAGCCTTGCTGGATAAAGAATTCTTGGCTGCATATTTTTCTGATTCAGCACACTGAATATATCCTGCCACTGCTTTCTGGCCTGCCAGGTTTCTGTGGATAGGTATGCTGCAAACCTGATCTGTCTTCCCTTGTAGGTTAGGGACTTTTTTTCCCTTGCTGCTTTCATGATTCTCTCCTTGCCTGAGTATTTTGTGAATTTGACTATGATATGCCTTGCTGATGGTTGATTTTTGTTGAATCTAATGGGAGTCCTCTGTGCTTCCTGGATTTTGATGTCTGTGGTTTCCCCAGATTAAGAAAGTATTCCGCTATGATTTGCTCACATAACCCTTCTACCCCTATTTCTCTCTCTTCCTCCTCTGGGACCCCTATGATTCTGATGTTGATCCTTTTTAGTGAGTCACTGATTTCTCTCATTCTTAAATTGTGCTCTTTTGCCTTAATCTCCCTCTTTTTCTCTGCTTTGTTATTCTGTTATAGCATTTTTAATTTCATTCTGGCTATTTTTTACTTCTTTTATCTCTGCAGAAAGCGATTCTAATCTATTTTCGACTCCAGCTAGTATTCTTCTTATCGTGATTCTAAATTCTGCTTCAGACATCTTGCTTGTGTCTGTGTTGGTTAAATCCCTGGCTGTCATTTCTTTGTGCTCTTTCTTTTGGGGTGAATTCCTCCGTTTTGTCATTTTGAAGGGAGAAAAGGAATTAATGAGGTAGAAAAATTGAAATTAAAAAAATTACAATTAAAAAAATATTAAAATTAAAAATTAAAAACACACCCACACAAAAACCGAATAGATGATTCTAGATCCTAGGTGTGTTTTGGTCTGGGTGTAGAAAGTGGTTTGACAGATTAGAGAAACAAACAAAAAAGAAAAAAAAGGGGGGAGAGAAAAAAAAAGGAAATCGTTTGAGAATTTGAAAAAATGAATACACTAAAGTAGACTAAAATACACAAAAGTAGAGAATATAGTAGAAAAAAATTATAGAAAAATATTTTTAATAAAAATTAAAAAGAAATATGATTTTTTTCATTTTCTGTATTTAAGAAAAAAGAAAAGAAATGAAAAAGAGAAAAAAGAGAAAAAAGAAAAAAGGAAAAGACAAAATATCATTTGAAAATTTGAAAAAGTGAATAGACTGTAGTAGACTGAAATAAAATGATGGGAGTAAGATAGAATTTGAAAAAATGTACGTAAAAGCAAAAAGTATAGTAAAAAAATTAAGTAAAAATATCTTTGAAAGAAATTCAAAGCAGAAATGAAGTTTTCCTCTTTCTGCATTCAAGAAAAAGAAAATAAATGAAAAAGAGATAAAAAGAAAAAGAAAAAAAAGGAAATTGAAAATTTGAAAAGGTGAGTACACTGAAGTAGACTAAAATAAAATGATGGAAGTAACGTAGAATTTGAAAAAATTTACACAAAAGTAAAAAATATAGTAATAAAAATTAAAGACAGATATTTTTAATAAAAATTGAAAATAAAAATGAGTTTTTTTCTTTCTGTATTCAAGAAAAACAAAAGAATTGTAAATGATAAAAAGGAGAAAGAGAGAAAAAAATTGAATAGATGAACCTGCTAACAGATTGAAGTAGGACTGAAATTGCTTTGTTTTCCCCTAGAGGTCAGTCCATGTAGCTCTTTATAATCCATCGATTAAGCCGGAGGTGAGGTTTGTGTTCTTGAAGAGTGAAGTTGGCCCAGTTGGGCAGGGCTCGGTGTAACAGCTCTGCTCTCCCCTAGATGGCGCTTCTAGCCTACTGGGGTGGATTGTTGCAGTGCTCGTGGGTGCGTGCACATGCGCCTGAGCGGTGAAAAATGGCGCAACCCAGCCACCCAGTCTGTTCTCCTGGATCAGCAGTCGTGAACCGGTCCTCTGTCTTCAGCTCTCGTCCACTCCCTGCTTTTCCACTCTCCGTGACCAGGTCCCAGGCAGTACCTCTCTCTCACGTTTTGTCTCAGATACAGCTGTTTTTCCCCATCCCTTACTTCCGAAGGACTGCGGCTTTGACTCTCTCCGCCCCTCTGTGGGAGGGTCTCACTGAGTGATGGCTGAATGTTGGCTGCGCCCAGGAATGCCCACTGGATCCTGCTGTTGCTGGTGCCCCGAGACTGCAGCCATGTGCCAACCCACCCCCCCAAAAAATCGTGAGACAGTGTAGCCTCAGCGTTTCAGGGACCATGGAAAATCGCAACACACGTCTGACACTAGGCTTCAACCTCAACAACCTTGCCCCAGCACCAGTGAATGTGACTGCCTTCCAGGGTGTGCTGAGACCAGGTGGCTTCAACAGTCTCTACCAAATGTCCTTCCAGCAGTGGAACTGCTTTTCCCCATGTGCCCCGAGAACCTCCCGGACCCCACTCTGTTCCTGGGGATTCACCTTTCCCACCAGAGCACCGCCAGGTATGGAGCTGCGGAGTTGCAGCCTTTGCGCTCCCCTTATTTACAGTATTAATGGAATTTAAACCCTCTCCTTTCTCATTTCTCCCTTTTTAGTTTAGTCCCTGTGGCTGTTTCCAATTTTCCACTTTCTCTGCAGCTGCTTTTGGGGAGGGGTGCTTTCCCCTTATGTTCCTCCCCTCCCCAGTCTCCATCCTCTCTCGCCCGCAAAAGTGGTTCCCTACCTTTTGGGGCTTCTTGCTCCCCAAGTTCGGCTCTTTGTGTGGCATACCTGCTGAATTCTGTGGTTCAGGTTGGGCAGATTGTTGTGTTAATCTTACAACTGGTTTTCTAGGTGTGTAGGATGGTTTACTGTTGGTCTGGCTGTATTTCACAGGCGTGAGACACAAAAAAAGCTTCCATGCTGTTCTGCCATCTTGGCTCCTCCCGCACCATATCTTCTTTATCCATTCATCCATTGATGGACATTTCAGTTGCTTCCGTATCTTGGCCGTTATAACTAATGCTGCAGTAAATATAAGAGTGCCTATATTTCTTTCAAATGAATGTTTTTGTTTTTATTGGGTAAACTCCTAGTATTGGAATTAATGGATCATATGGTAATTCTATTTTTAGTTTTTTGAGGAACCTCTATACTGTTTTCCACAGTGGCTGTACCAATTTGCATTTCTACTGATAAAGCACAAAGGTTCCTTTTTCTCCACATTCTTGCCAACACGTTATTTCTTACCTTTTTTTTTTTTTTTTTAGCCATTCTTAAAAGTGTAAGGTAGTATCTCAATGTGGTTTTTATTTGCATTTGTCTGGTGGGTAGTGATGTTGGGCATCTTTTCCTGTGTCTGTTGGCCATCTGGATGTCGTCTTTGAAAAATACCAATTCAGGCCCTGTGTTGTGACTTTGTCATGAAAATAATTACAAGTCTACTGATATTGCCATGAATAGAAAATGATGGATGTTATAGCTAGAATAAGGAAACTCTAAGATCAATTAGGAGAAAAGGTATTTACAGCTAATTAAGCTGATACTCTGAGGAGTAAACTAGTAAGTGAGAAAGCTGTGTCTGGAATTCAGGACAACTGAATGTAACTCTGGTGTTATCTATTTTTTTGTTTGTTTCATTTTTAATACTGGTCATTATGAATGTGGGCAGAAGAGATTTATAATTAGCCATAAACTACTTATATAACCATGTATTTGTTTGTGTTCAGGATATGTGTGGGAGACAAAAGAACTTTGAGACATAAACACAGCTGACAAGGAGGCTAGTGTCTATATAGAAGGATAAACATTTTCTTTAGTCATTTATTTCAGAAAATTTAAAAAATATATGTATTAAGCATCTAAACAGTCACAGACTGCAAATATGAAGAACCGAAATTTGTAGATACATGACTATAAGATGGAAGGGAGATGTTGGAAAAGGGCCCATTCTTGAGATCTCAGAGGGAGAGAGGATTTCCACCCAGAGAGAGAAAGGGCAGAAAGAACAAAAGCAAAAGTGGACAGAACACAACAGAGGATCCTAGACATTAATATATTGAATTGTTTGTTGTTAGGTGGAATTGAGAAACAAAATTAAAAAAAAAAAAACCAAACCACTTACCCATCCATTTGTTTTCATTGGAAAACTCCAGGGATGGAAATACAAATGTTTGGAATAAGATAAATGGATGGGATGGAAGGTTAAGAAGCAAATGCAGTATCTTACCTTTGGGATTTCCAAGGAAGGTTCCAAGTGAATTGGACTTTGGAAAACATGATCAATATAGAGGGGATTAAAAGAAGATAATAGTAAATTAGGAAGAGCAAAAGGATTCAGGAAATCATACTTAAATTTAGACATAAGAATAATAAGGAGAGGGATGCAGTCGGTTAAGCATCTGACTCTTGATTTCAGCTCAAGTCATAATCTCTTGGTTCATGAGAACAAGCCCCCTGTTGGGCTCTTCACTGACAGTGCAGAGCATGCTTGGGATTCTGTCTCCCTCTCTCTCTGCCCTGCCCCTCCCACACTCTCTCTCTCTCTCTCTGAAAATAAAAAACTAAACTTAAAAAAAAAGAAAAATGAGGATAAATGAGAAAGAAACCTATTCTATAAAGAAAGCTATGTTTCATAACTGAAACATGTACAAGCACGTGGTGGGGTCAGATGCCCTGTGGCAGAACCACCTTTTTGGGCTAGGAAAACTCTGTAATGGAGTTTTGTTCAACTACAGAAAGAGAAAGGAAGCAAGAAGACCAGAGTGAGGCACAGAATATCACAGAATTAATAAAAAGACAGAAAGGAAGAAGAGAGGAGGAATAAAGGAACAAAAAGAAAACAAAAGAAGTTGACATTATGAAAGAGCACAGGAAACTCTTAATTTCTATAATCTGGCATATAAAGTTAGCCCATGTGCACGGATTCCTTGGAGGAGCCTGGCATCATCAGTTACCATGTAGACAGTTCTATTGATGGCTGCTTTATTTTCCAAATCTAATAATGAAGTCAATAGCCTTCAAAGCCTGGAAATAAGTGTCTCTGTGCCTCCTCAGGAATCACTTTGATTGGCAAATAGCTGTAACTGCATCATTACCATTTAATGTCTCGGGTAGTTCCAATGGTACCTGGAAGATAATAAAGAGGTGTCAGTTTTATTCATATCTTTTAATTGCTCCTATTTGCATTTCTTTCGTTATCCTGTGGGCAAAATTGTAACACTTGGCTAGGCATACAGTGGATAAAGGAGATATAACAGTCCAGACTAAAATACTCTCCTAAGTACCCATTACAATGGATAGCTATGAGCAACGGTATAACTTTGCAATAAAACCTATTTACTGCTAAAAATTAAAATTGCTTTTAACAGCTTTATTGCATGCAAACAATTAAAATAATTATTTCAAGTTGTAGCTGCTGTTCTGGTATGTCTGGCTAAGAACTGAAGTAAAAGGGAAAAAAAATAAAGGGAAGGAAAAACAAAAGGGTAAATCCCACGAGCAAATGCAAGAACTTTGTGAAATCAGAGAATTTAGGACCTAGCATCTCCCTCTTTCCTCTAAATCATTCACTATTCATGTAAGTTGTAGAAATTTTCCTATATACACGTCAGTGTTTTTAAGAGAAATAAAATAATGCATCCTGCACTATAAGGCTTCTGGCAACATTTTGAACATTTGATTTTTATAGGATGTGAGAAATACCTCTTTACAGAACCCCTAGCAGCCTCTTCACTTTGATTTAAAAGTATTTTTTCAACTCAGACATCCATGCCATGATAGGTAAAATCATTTTAAAGGGATCCAAGAAATTGGAAATCTCACTATCTCCAGTATTTTATTTGACCACATACTTTTGGGCATTAGTTTTAGGTAAACAATTGTGTATTCTGCAAATCCAATAAGAAATTGCAGATGACTTCTGTCTGTCCAAGATATGCACACATATATCAGTCAGGTAAAACCATATGAGTTCCAATTCAGTCCACATTCTATTCTTTCTCCGTGTTTATTAGCATGCATGGTTTAATAACCTGAGAGACAAGAATAACCTGAGAAGACAAGACTGACACAAAAATCAGATGTTATTCCCAAACCAGTACTGGGTAGCTCATTCTATAATCCATGACCATTTATTTATTCATCACACATATACCAAGTATCTGTTATATGTTGGCATTCAGTTCTCGTGTAGAATGAAAAAGTGAATTCAAGGCACAGCCCCTGACCTTGAGAAGCCCACAGTATATAGTCGGAAAAATTGACACATAAAGAAGTTATTGCAATGTCATCAGTCCTCAAGGAAAGATGTGAACAAAATATATAGTGTTTCCTTAATTACATCAGGTAAGAAATTTTTCTTCCCAACTATGTAATTTAAAACTATGTTTCTTGGCTGTAAAGATGAATAATAGTATGCATTTTGAAGAGTTGTTTGGAAAATAATAATAACTGTCATTTATTGTGTCTGCTGTTTCAGGATCCATGTGCATTACAAAAAAAATATTTACAGAGATGGGAAGGCAGATTAGGTTGTGGTAGGAGCTCAGACTCTGCTATCAAATCACCTGGGTTTGAGTCTTGTCTCTATTTACTTACTGGCTATGTGACCCCAGTCAAGCCAGTTTCCACCTTTGAAAAGCATGAATAATATTAGTACTTATTTCATAGCATTGTTATGGAGACTAAATTCATTAATCCAGGTACAGTTCCTGACACAGAGAAAAAAACATTTTATGGGTGTTAGCTCTGTAATTACCTCTGTTAGCGTCACAGAAAGCCTGTGAAATAAGGGATATCCTTTCTTTTTGGCAGATTGACAACTGTGGTTTAAAGAGTTAAGAAATGTTGTGTTGGCTGTCCCATGCACAGAACTAAGAGCAGAAATTCAAATTCAAATTTATCTAACCCTGAAGATAGTGTAATAAGCCTGGATTTCTCTTCCAAACTTTCATCTATCCCTCCAACCTTACTTAGGCTCTGTGTTGGTGCAATTCCCATTTGGCTTTGAAAATTATTTGGTTATTTCTCCAGTACCCAATATTATGCCAGTCTTTGGTGTCTGCCTTTTGATGAACAGAAGTTTTTAATTTCAATTTATATAAGTTTAATATCTCTTTCCTTTATGGCTTGTGCATGTTGTGGCTCATTTCAGGAATCATTCCTCAATCAAAATTGTAATAATCTTCTCCTATATCATCTCCCAAAAAAGTTGCCTTTTATTTTTCTCTATTTAAAGCACCTGAACATGGTTTTTATATATGGTTTTAGATAGGGTACAGTTTCATTGCTCTTCATATAACAATCAATAGTCAATTATCTCATGGCCATTTGTTAAAGAACTGATCTACCATTTTCTTACCCATCTATAACAACAGATTTATCATAAATTCAGTGTCCAAAAAATGCATGCTGAATTTATTATATTGCCCACCTGTGTACCAACATCACCCTGTCATGATTGCTTATCAGGCATTCTCCCCACCCCTATTTTTTCCAAGGATAGCCTTGGCTCTTCACAGACTTTTTTTCTCTTCCATATAAATTACAGAATTAGTTTATAAAGTTCCAATAAATATGTAAGACATGAATTTTCTTATTGGAACTGCATTGCATCTAAATATGAATGTGTGAGAATTGACATTCCCAATGTATAGACATAGTTATTTCCTAAGTATATTTAAGTATTGGCAAATAACTTTAAACAAGATTTTAGTTTTCTCTTTTAAGAATTATGCATTAAGGGCACTTGGGTCGCTCAGTCGGTTAAGTGTCCAACTCGTGATTTTGTCTCAGGTCATGATCCTAGGGTTGTGGGATTGAGCCCCATTTTAGGCTCTGCACTGAGCTTGGAGCCTTCTTGGGATTCTTTCTCTCCCTCTCTCCACCCATCGCCACTCACATGTGCACACTCTCTATCTCAAAATAAATAAATACATTAAAAAAAAGAATTATGCATTATTTTAGATTAATTCTTAACTAGTTTATAATTTAATTGTATACATTGTATTTTTGAAATGTGATTTATTCTATTGTCATGTATGTGTGTATAGTGGATATACAGAGACTATTTTATATGTACATATACATATACAGTTGGTAAATAGATAAATATTTTGTATCCAACAACATTCTAAGCTCATTCATTCTAATGATTTGTCTATAGGTTTTGTTTGTGCATGTTTCATACAGACAAGTATATTAAACTTCTCTTTCTTTGTTTCAAACCTTATATGTTTTCTTTTCTGGCCTTACTGTGTTCACTAGGACTTTCAGTACAGTGTTGAATTGAATGATAGTGATGGGAGGGGCCACCCTGTCTTTATCATCTAATAAGGATATGTCAATACTTCATGATGTAGTGGGCTATTTGCTATAAGGTACTTTTAAAATATGTTTTTCGCATTTTTTATTTAAAAAATTTTTACGGAAAACATTTGTTAAATCCATTTTAACCTCTGTTGATTGAAAAAATTATAATGTTTTTCTGCTTTAATCTGTTAATGTGGTTTTGTTACAACCAATTCTCATATTTGGTGGGATTTGATGTGTCAACATTTTGGTGAAAAAAATTCATAGTAATTTATTGAGTGAGATTAGGACTGTGGTTTTCCTTTCTTAAATTTCTTTGTCAGATTTTGATATCCCTGTTAGAGTAATCTCATGAAAATTGAGATGGGGAAATGTTCCCTCTACTTTTTTAATCCAGGCCTGTTGGTAGAAGATTTATAATTTGTTCCCTGCCTATTCAGTGTAATTTAGCAGAATAACTCTCTGTGTCTAGTATTTTAGGAATTTTAGGAAATTTTAAGCTTCTCTTTCAACTTTTAAAAGATTATGTGACCTCTTAGGTTTTGTATTTCTTTTTGGTTTCATTTTGAGAAGTTAAGCTTCCAGGAATTTCATAATTTTGTAGCAACGTATTAATATATGCCTAAGATGATTTCATAATGTCCTTTTAGTATCTTTTATTACCTATGTCATATAATATCATCATCATTCCATGTATGTGTGTGTGTGTGTGTGTGTGTGTGTGTATGTATGTGTGTGTGTGTGTGTGTGTGTGTGTGCCTTCTTTCCTACTTTGCCAATATTATTGGAGTTTCATCTATGTTATTAGTCTTTTAAGAGGACCAGCTTTTGGATTTTTCAGTTTTCACTATTGGTATTCAAGCAGTCTTGCTTTGAACTATTTTGGTATACAAAAATTTCAATAGTTTAGTTAAGAAACAAGTACCGAACAACACAGTTAAAGTTTCAGTTATCACAGTATATTAGCCGGGAGTAATTTCATAATTGTGCTGCTTTTTTTTTTTCCAATCCACTAATGATAGGTCACTCAGCATCTGTTAGTCAGTTAATGAACAGGCAGCAAAGTGTGTGGTTGTGTTGCCTCCTTGCCTCCATGATAAGCATGACGTTTTCAGATACAGATAATCCAAAGGATTGACCAACAGAGATGAAAGTGCAGTGAAAAAAACAAACAAATCACTACAAGTGATATTGGAATTAGTTAGAAGGTTTGAAAGTGACAAAAGCAAAGATAGGACCAAATCTGGGCCTGCCCTGAAAAAGTTTGTTGAATTTTAAAAACAAAATAAAGTCACTTAAACATTTTACTAAGAATAGAAAGCTGTTCATGATTGAAATAGAGCACTTCCTTTTACTTTGGACAGAGGCTGTAATAAACAAAAATCCCAATCAGGGATGCCATTCAGGCTAAAGAATTAAAGTCACCTGCCACACTGATAGAAAACCGTAATTACAAAAAAAAAAAAAAAACAACTAGAGGTCATGCGATTGTTTTGCTGAATTTTGGGAGAAATATGACAAAAGCATGCAACTGAAAACACTTAACCTTCATTGCAGGAATGATCAATGAGTAATATTTACACTGTATGGCAAAAGGTTTTTATCATATGCTGCAAATATTTTGCAGAATTCAAAAAGAATATAAAGGGAGTTATAAAAGAAGTAGCTGACTGAGAATATCATTGTCACTGACACATTTTGAGAGACTAGATATTCAGCTAGAGGAACTTAATGAAGGTGTTCATTATTTTCTGCCTTTTTTTGTCGATTTATCCTGTTTAGTTTCTTTTCCCCCTAATTTCTTAGATTGACTGCTTAACTCATTATATCCAAATTTTCTTATTACTAGTATGTTGATTAAAGGCAATCTAGTCTAATCCATGTTGTGATTATTTTCTTTTACACAGAAGTTTATAAGAAGATTATTGCTTAATTTGAAAATACATAGTCTTTAATTGGTCATCTCTTTGCTAACTAAATTGTATGGTGAGAAGACCATATGATCTATGTGCTATCAATCCTTTGAGATTTATTGGTATTTTCTTTATAGTATTTGGCCAAATGTGTAGCCAGTTTGTAAAAATATCTTTTTTTTTTTGATATTCAAAAGTAATGGTTTGTTTTTTTATGTTTATTTATTTATTTAAATTTATTTTTAATTTATTTTAATTAGCATATAGAGCAACAAGGATTTCAAGAGTAGATTCCTTAATGCCCCTTACCCATTTAACCTATTCCCCCTCCCACAACCCCTCCAGTAACCCTGTTTGTTCTCCATATTTAAATCTCTTATGTTTTGTCCCCCTTCCTTTTTTTTTTTTAATTTTTGCTTCCCTTCCCTTATGTTCATCTGTTTTGTCTCTTAAAGTCCTCATATCAGTGAAGTCGTATGATACTTGTCTTTCTCTAATTTCACTTAGCATAATACCCTCTAGTTCCATCCACATAATTACAAATGGCAAGATTTCACTCTTTTTGATTGCTGAGTAGTACTCCATTGTGTGTGTGTGTGTGTGTGTGTGTGTGTGTGTGTGTGTGTGTATATATATATATATATATATATATACCACATCTTCTTTATCCATTCATCTGCCAATGGACATTTGGGCTCTTTTCATACTTCCGTACTTCAGCTATTGTTGATAGTGCTGCTATAAACATTGGGGTGCGTGTGCCCCTTTGAAACAGCATACCCATATCCCTTGGATACATACCTAGTACTGCAATTGCTGGGTCATAGGGTAGTTCTATTTTAATTTTTTGAGGAACCTCCATACTGTTTTCCAGATGGCTGCACCAGTTTGCATTCCCACCAGTGGTGCATAAGAGATCCTCTTTCTCCACCTCCTCACCACATCTATTGTTGCCTGAGTTGTTAATGTTAGCCATTCTGACAGGTGTGAGGTGGTATCTCACGGTGGTTTTGATTTGTATTTCCCGGATGATGAGTGATGTTGAACATTTTTTCATGTGTCAGTTGGCCATCTGGATGTCTTCTTTGGAGAAGTGTCTATTAATGTCTTTTGCCCATTCTTCACTGGATTATTTGTTTCTTGGGTGTTGAGTTTGATAAGTTCTTTATGGATTTTGGATACTAACCTTTTATCTGATATGTTGTTTGCAAATATGTTCTCCCATTCTGTCGGTTGACTTTTAGTTTTGCTGATTGTTTCCTTCACTATGCAGAGCTTTTTATTTTGATGAGGTCCTAATAGTTCATTTTTTGCTTAATTTCCCTTGCCTCTGGAGACATGTTGAGTAAGAAGTTGCTGTGGCCAAGGTCAAAGAGGTTTTTGCAAATATGTTTTTTTAATTGTGCTTGAGATTATTTGGACTTTATGAATCTACTAATTGCTTTTATTCATCGTGTCCGGAAACTCAGCCATTAAATATTCAGTTATTCTCCTGTATCATTCTCCTAGATATGCAATACATTTTCTCCTTGTATGCATCTTAGTTGTTCATATTTTTCACTTATCTTATACTTTCTGTTGCATTCTGGGTGACTTCTTAGTTTTATATTTTTGATTATTAATTCCTTTATTAAATGGGTTTAAACTGTTATTGTCAATTTACTATGTCTTAAATTTTTATTATTATATACTTTTTTTATTTTCATAAATTGTATAAGTTTTTTATAAGTTCCTTTTAATTTTAAAAAGTTATCTCCAGCCATTTTGTATAGTTTCTTACCTTTAATCATATTTTATTTGCAATTCCTTCTTTTTAAAATGTATATTAAAAAATTATTTTGTTTTCTGAGTCTGCAATGTTAACATCCAAGTAATTTGCAGGGCTGGTTCCGTGTGTGTGTGTGTGTGTGTGTGTGTGTGTGTGTGTGTGTTTGCGTGCCTATCTGTCTGTCTTTTTTTACCTTTGTCTATAAAGCATCCTTCCTTCGTTTTGGAGGTTTTGGTTTTTGGTTTTTTATTTACTGTAGGATCACAATTCTTAGCACTATAAGTATGAAAGATCTTTAAGACTTAATTCAAGGTGAGCCGTTTATGAGAAGATTTGCTTCTGCCTATTTCCTGGGGGACTACATAGCAGGGATCACTGAACCACAAATTATTGGCTTGATTTTTTTTTTCCTTTACCATTCAGGTAGCATGAATTTGGGCTTTGGAGCCATAGGGGAGTGTGGTTATGCTTATAAATTCTCAGAATAGATTTTTTTTCCCTTTTAATTCAGCAGCCAGGTTCATCACTGAAGATTCTCTTTGGACTATAGTAAGGGATGGAAGTTTTATTTGTTGTACCTCCTCACTAAGTTAGCCCTTAAGGGTCTCAGCTTTATGTGGAGAGATCACCTCTTATCCCCTCCCTGTTTCACAAACCTGACTTGTTTTTCTCTTTCATGTGTCCACTTAGGCAATGATAAACAGAGGTTCATATTCACTGGGTTTGACAAATATTCTCAAGACAGAAGCCAAATTCTGTGTTCTTTTTATCTTTATGTTTCCTCTCTCCTTAATTTTTGCTTTGTGAAATTCTTTTCTTTTTCTAGTGCATTGGAATATTTTACAATATGGTTTGAAAATATTTTTACCAACACAACTGAGATATTGATCATCATTCCAAATCTGCCATGTAGCCGGAAATGGAAGCCCTCATCCAGTTCTCTCCAGCACTGTAACATGCTTATTTGTGCTTTATTGCTGTTTTAACCTCCTGAAGTGATCTTTTTGCATCTTTTCCTTTTTCTATGAACTAGCATGTGAGGTCCATAAGACAAGGTACTTTTGTGTTGTTATTTTAGATTTTCACTACTATAATCCCAGTGCCTAGAATAGTTAATACTTGGCACATAGGCTCTTAATTTTTTTGAATGGAATAATGATGAATTCCATGTGGTTAGAATGATCAGAGTCTGAGGTAGTCCAGTCTCCTATCTCTCTTCAAGGCTTCTTATGTTCTTTAGTTTGATAGCTGGTTTAAAAGTTATTATATTGACATGGGAAAGCATTAGTTTTGCATCTCACTGAAGGTAAAAATTTCATACTTCAGATTGAAGATTGAGAGAACCAAAGCCACTTAGATCTGCAGTGCTGGCAAAAGCAGTGCCCCATTGGTCCAGCACAGCTTATTAGCTTCCTGAATGTCAAAAACCTGATTAATAATAGAACAGTCTTACATTTAATGAGCACCAAGGCAGTATTTGGCATTTATTGTTCCCTTGCCTAAAACCATCTTAATGGCACTCCAGACTCACTCTACTCGTTAATAGTGCCCATTTGGAATTTTATCACCTGTCCCAAGCAACAACATCATTTCTCCACAGATTATTCTCTTGGCCTAAAATTGTTTTGTTGTTATTGTTGTTATTTGCTTGCTTGTTTTCTGGCTACTGAACAAACCATGCTTCCAAATATTCTGAGTACAAACCTACATTTAGATCTCTAGACACATAGGTTTGTCGCACATAATGCAAGCTCCTATTATGAAGCCGTTATTTAACATTTCTTGCAAGAAGAGAGAAAGTTTAATTACTCTTCCTAGAAGAAAAGTTTTAAATTTAAGTGTGTGTGTGTGTGTGTGTGTGTGTGTGTGTGTGTGTATAGATACTTGTACCGATTCAAAGGGCTCAACATTTTAGGACAAAACCTAGATACATAACTCACTTCCCACCTAACCCCAATTTACTCATTTAGTCATTCAGTAAATCAGTATTTATCTTTTTCTAGATCCAGCTAGACCCAATTAATGTCTGTGTTTATGATCTGTGGTTTTAAGTGTGTAGCTAGATCTATTTGCTTTAAACAAAGCGATTTATTTCAAAAGTTTGACTTCAAAAAATGTGTTTTCATCTAAATATTTTGATATCTCCCTTGGAAAAAAACGCATCTGCTAAATTAAAGCTATAATTTCTTAAGTTTAATTTATCACTTGAAACATTCCTTCCCTGTGCCGCCCCATTCTGTTCATTTTCATTTGCAAAATGTACTTCTGCTGGCTTTCCTATTATAATCTTTACTCTGTATTAAACCTATCTCTTTTAAAAGATTGTTCTAAGATGAAGCTGAATGGAATGTTTTATTGATGAGTCCTAAGAGAAAGGCTCTTTCAAAATCCACCCAGATTGGAGAAAGCTATTGGCTGTGTACCTGAGGCATTATCATAAAGAATATCACTAATCTTTACAGAGCAGGAGAAGCCATTTCTTCTATTGTTAAATCTTAGCTCTGGGTTTCACAACTATCAAAACCTGAAGGCGATGCCTCAGGCATTTACATGGCTAGTCATTAATATAAAAGTGAGAAGGGCAATACTAGCTGTTGTTATCACACACTGAATTTACTTTTATTTCTGAGTAGAAAAAAAAAGAGCATATTGATGCTCTTGCTTCTCTTGGCTTTTTCCCCCTGCTGATAATTAGAGTGCTTAGAAAATAAAATAGCCACAGATTCTTATCAGGCACATGGAAAGTATTAAAAATGATTGCATGTATCTTTCTTCCATTTGCAAGAAGCAGACAAGTTATTATTCAATTGTTATGCATTTACCTGAGGCAGTCTCAAAGAGCCTACTGCCAAGTTTCTTGCCAATTATTTTCAAAGTCTCACTTTTTAAGAATACCTGTAGGATAATTCTTTTGGAATTATAAGAATGTTATTTTTACTAGAAAACTTTTATAAGCTAAGCACTAAAAACAAAAGATAATTGATGAATTGAGGAACTAATGGGAAGAATGTATACAAAAGGGTAATTTATGAATTGAGGAATTAATAGAATATATAGAAGAGTATTCTGCATTTTTTTAATATTTGAGGGAAAATGAGGAGAATTGCCAAAAATAAAATGTAGCTCAGTCCTCACTTAATTTGCAGGTATATATACAGTCTGAGAGGATTGAAAGTTTCTGATTCCATGGTTGCCTGTGCAGCTCAGTCTGTCTGACTCTTAATTTAAGCCCAAGTCATGATTGACCCCTGTGATGGGCTCCATACTGGGCATGAAGCCTGCTTGATTCTCTCTCTCTCTCGCTCTCGCTCTCGCTCTTTCTCTGTCTCCTTCTCCCCTGCTCACGTGAGCTTGTTCTCTCTCCCTCTCCCAGTCTCTCTCTCTCTCTCAAAAAAATTTCTGATTCTAATTGAAGAGATAATGGAAATATGAATGGCAATACATTTTTGGTTTTGATTTTAGAAAATTAGGGCATGGGGTTGTTTAAGTAATTATGTGTCTCATGATAAAATACTTTCTAATCCCACTGTTGTACTTTTGCTAACGCTGATCTCACAGCCAGTTCCTACTGGGAACACTGGATAATGTCATCAATGATCTTATAAATCCAAAAACTTTATTTGACATTTCTGACTCCAAAATATATGACACAAAATCCAAATATCTATTATCTAGTTCCTGTGTGTTTTCCAGATATCATATCTGCATTTCCAAAATGATGCCCCAAGTCCCCACAAACATTATCCAAACAAAATTAGTAAACACATTATTCATTCGCCCAATGCCCACCTTCAACACACAATCTGTTTACTCTGTTTGTACTTCCTGTTTTAATTATTAGTCATCATTCATCAGAACTCATAAACTAGTACCATTTAATCCCTCTTTCTGTCTGCACATCTACTTGATTACCCGATCTTACAAATTCTTCCTTGAAAGTATCTCTTGCTGTATGACTCACCTCCCCATCTCCTTTAGACTGTCTCAGTTCAGTCTTACCTGATTCCTCTTCTGAAGTATTGCACACTTTTCTAACTTTCATTACTGCCAACACATCACTTTCTTTAAGTTTACATCCCACGTTACTACTAGAACTATCAATTTAAAATGTCAAATCATATTAATTCTCTGCCTTAAAAAAGTATCTTGGGTGCCTAAAAGAGCAAAGATCATCTTTCAGGCATGAAACTGTGTCCTCTAAAATCCTGACCCAGCCTTTAATGCAGAAGAATCTTTTTCCATATCACAGTACTTACCATCCCTCGAGTCTGCCAGATCTTTAATATTCCAGCACCTTGCAGATATTATCCTTCTGTAAGGACTGCCCTTTCTCTCTTTTCCACCCAGCAAGCACCAGCTCATCATTAGAAAGCCCTGTACATCCCTTTCAGTGAAGCCCATTCCATCTGCTTTGGTCAGCAGTTACAGTCTTCTCCTTTGTATTTTATAGAAATTTGTTTATATATATATATATATATATATATATATATATATATATATATATGAAATATGTATGAGTTCCTAGCTATTTTTTTGTTTTGTCTTTCTATCTGCACTGTGAACTTTTTGGTAAATAAAATTTTGACTACATTATCACCCAGGTATTATCTTTATTTTTTAAGTGCTCAGTGTATATTTGGGGGGAAAAATCATCGTACCTCCTCTTTAAAGATTGCTCTATTTTTTCAGCTTCTGCTGATCACCCTGTCCTCAGAAATCCACATTATACTTTAACCAAATAATTTGACAATAATTCTATGTTAGTAAACCTTGCCTGGTAATTCAAGTTTTGAACTGTAGCTGGGCAATTAAAAGGCAGCTAGATAAGCCTGCCAAAGAGATGGATGGATAGATGGGAGGAATGAAGGAAGGATGGGTAGTCCAGGGCTAAGAGATTGAATATGTAAATGACAAGAGCCAAATCATATGTGACAAGAGCTCTGACCCATGGTGTCTTCAGTAACCAGCTCAGGGAACCAAACCAAATCTCTGCAGCAATTGGTTCAGAATAGTCAGGAGTAGGTGAAGGACTCTCAGATTTCCTAATTTTTGTCCCCTCTTCCAATACCTGGCCAGAGGAAGATAAATGTGCTTCCCAAACTAATCACATAAGATGTTCTGTCTAGTCAGCTTGCTTCCAGCTTCACCAAGCAAATAACCTCTAATAATATATCTGAAGTCTTCCCTTTTTTCCACTGTAAAGCATTCCCACTCCCCTTCCTGCCTTTGAAGCTCTGCCAAATGCAAATGATGGTGATAGACTCCTTTGCTATTGCAGGCTCTGAATAAATAACCTGTGTTTGTTCTCTTTTGTTTGGTCTTTGTTTTAATTCTGCAAGACTCTCTCTGGCCCTGACTTTGTCAGTGATCATTTGAAGAAATATCAATCTAACAGAAAAATAATAATGAAGTAAAATCCAGTTTTTAATCCCAGACACTTTATGTAACATAGGAGAGCACTGTAAATATCTTTGAAATCCTCACTGTCCATTGCTATTATTCTCAGTGTTCTTCACAAGATACTACACATAGTCTTAAAACTCTCCTTCATTTTCTGTCTACAACTAAAAGACTATTTCAAACTAATAGGTTCTTTCTTTCCAATCTCTTCTATTTGTTTCTCCTTTAATGTTTCTAACTTGTGAAACGTCAGCCATTTCTGATGCAAATTCTCTATGATAGGTTCTCCTTTGTTTCTTTTATCATCTTTTGCTCATAATTTGCATCAAAAGACACCTTTTAAGTAAAACTAGAGAATTCTGAATAAGACTGGTGGATTTAACCAATGTCAATATCCTGGGTATATAATATTTTGGTTTTTAAATAGACTTTATTGTTTTTGAACAGATTAGATTCACAGCAAAATTGAGTAGAAGCTATAAAATGTGTCATATACCCCCTGCCTCCACACAGGCATAGCCCCCTGCATTATCAACATTCCCCACCAGAAGGTGCATTTGCTACACTTGATTATCAGCCAGAGTCCATAGTTTACTTTAGATTTCTTTCTTGGTATTGTAGTATATTCTAAGAGTTTGGACAAATTTATAATGATACGTGTCATATATGTAGTTTCACTATAATATCATAGTGGCATCAATCCTGGACAACCACTGATCTTTTACTGTCTCCATAGTTTTGCCTTTTTCAGAATGTCATATAGTTGGAATCATATAGTATGTATAGCCTTTTCAAGATTGGCATCTTTCACTTAGTAATATGTGTTTAGGGTTCCTAAATGCACTTGATAGCTCATTTCTTGTCAGTCTTGAGTAATATTGCATTGTCTGGATATACCACTGTTTATTTATCTGTTCACCTAGTTAAGGACATCTTGGTTGCTTCCAAGTTTTGTCAATTATGAATAAAGTTACTATAAACATCTGTGTGCAAGTTTTTGTGTGGACATGTTTTCACTTCATTTGGATAAGGAGTGTGATTGCTAGATTGTATGGTAAATGTATGTTTAGTTTGATAAGAAACTGCCAAATTGTCTTCCAAAGTGGCCATACCACTTTGCATTCTGCCAGCAGTGTATGAAATTTTTTGTTGCTCCACATTCTTTTCAGCATTTGCTGTTATCTGTATTCTGGATTTTGACACTCTAATAGGTGTGCAGTGGTATCTCATTGGTGTTTTAATTTGCATTTCCTTCATGATACATCATGTGGAGCATCTTTTCATGTACTTATTTTCTATTTGCATGTTTTTTGGTGAGGTGTCTGTTAAGGTCTTTAGCCCATTTTTTTTTCCACTAGGTTTTTTTTTTTTTAAATTGTTAAGCTGTAAGAGTTATCTGTATATGTTAGATAATGGTTTTTTATCAGATAGGTGGTTTATAAATGTTTTCTTTCAGTTTATGGCCTGATTTGTCATTTTCTTAACAGTGTCTTTCATAGAACAGACAATTTTAAAAAATGTTTTATTATTTATTTTTGAGAGTGAGAGAGAGCACAAGCAGAGGAGGTGCAGACAGAGAGGAAAACACAGAATCTGAAGCAGGAGGCAGGTTCTGAGCTGTCAACACAGAGCCCAACATAGGCTCAAACTCATGAACTATGAGATCATGACCTGAGCCAAAGTTAGACACTTAACTGACTGAGCCACCCAGGCGCCCAGGGACAGACATTTTTTGTTTGTTTGTTTGTTTGTTTGTTTGTTTGTTTGTTTGTTTTGATAGAGAAAAAGAGCAGGGGAGGGGCAGAGAGAGAATCCCAAGCAGGTTCTCAGCTGTCAGTGCAGAGCCTGATGTTATAGGCTCAATTTCATGAACTGTGAGATCATGACCTGAGCCAAAATCAAGAGTCAGATGCTTAACCGACTGAGCCACCCAGGCACCCCTGAGAACAGATATTTTAATTTAATTAAGTCTTCTTTATGAATTATTTCTTTCATGGGCCAGACATTTGGCTTCCATATCACCCAACTACATTTATGTGGGTCTATTTCTGGGCTGTCTAATTTGTTCTTTTGATCTATTTGTTTATCCTTTTGCCATTATCACACTGTCTTGATTATTGTAACTTTAAAACCTTAAAGTCTTCAAGTTGGGTGGTGTCATTCCTCCAAATTTGTGCTTCTCCATCAATAGTGTGTTGGTTCTTCTGGATCTTTTACCTCCTCATATAGTCTTTAGAATGAATTTGTTAGTATCCACAGAATAATTTGCTGGGATTTCAATTAGGACTATATTGAATCTATAGAGTAAATTGGGAATAACTGGCATCTTAACAATATTGAGTTATTACAGTTTTGAAGAATGTTACTGTTCAGGGAAACTGGTCAAATTATACAAGGTATCTCTGTATTATTTCTTACAACTGCATGTAAATCTACAATTATCTTATCAAAAATTTTAATTTAAAAAAATGATACACCTAGAACTAAGATGGCCAACAAAATTTTTCCTAGAGGATAAGGTCAAGACTAAAGTGAAAGACAAAGACAGAATACTACTTTGCATTCAGGATAAAAATAGCAGAAAGCTCTGAATACACATATATTACTGATATTTTCCAGTCATTTAAATGTATGTCTGTATGTCTACACATGTGGTATATAACATTTTTTAAAAGATTTTTTAAAATAATATCTACACCCAACATGGGGCTTGAACTTACAACCCCAAGATCAAGAGTTAAATGAGAGTACCAGAATGGCTCAGGTGGTTAAGCGTCAAACTTCGGCTCAGGTCATGATATTATGGTTTGTGAGTTCAGGTGAGTTCAAGCCCCACATCAGGCTCTGTGCTAATAGCTCAGAGCCTGAAGCCTGCTTTGGATTCTGTGTCTACCTCTCTCTCTCTGCCCCTCTTCCAGTCTCACTCTGCCTGTCTCTCTCTCAGAAATAAACAAAAAAAATTTTTAAAGAGTTAAATGCTCTACCAACTGAGCCAGACAGGCACGCCATATAACATGTTTTTGAACATTAATTTACTCCATGTTTCATAGATTTCCTTTTGAAATATAATGGCATTGAATTCAGGCTAAATATTCTCTATATTTGGAGTCGATTTTTCTAAAAAAAATGGCTACCATGTTAAGATGAGAAAGTTCCTTTAACTATTTTTATTGATCACTTTATCAAACAGTCCACATTACTTAGAATGAGCTGGAATTAGAGTAAGAGTTTCTCTAATCACTTTTAGTCACAGCTATGTTTGACTTTGTCATTAAGATGATTCTTGGCTTCCTCAGGTCTTTATTCTCTCACCTGGTATGCTCTGATGGCTTCTCTGTTCTGTCATCGGCTGGGGCGAATGTTGCATGTCAAAGTTTCTTGGACTCAGCTCCTCACAAAAACAAAGTCTACCAGATACTTAAAGCCTGATGCTGATGGATTTATAATCAAGAGAAAGGGAAAATCAGTGTAATAGAATAGTAGAATAGAATAGGATTTTACCTTTTTGCAACAAAATATACTTAATTCTGCTTGGAGGTGAGAGGCTGACCTGTGAAACCTTTTATAATCTATTTTTCCTCTCCGACTTCAGCAAAGAAAGCTCAAAAATATTTTCATTTAGTAGAAGCCAATTGAACTCCTACAACTTTCAGGATATAGACTCATTTAAATTTGAGATTTCCTACCTTGAAATTTGCATCTAACTGTCATAGTAGTAAGATGGCTTTACCTTAATAAAATGACAACCTGATAGTACAGTAATTGTTTCTTAAATGCAATAATGTGAAAGTATCTGAATCAAGTGAAATAAACGTTGAGCTATAAAAGCAATAACCCATTCTTATTCCTCGCTTTATTGCTATGTAAAAATTATTATCATTATACTTACTAACCTGAACAAATAAATATTCATTGAATGATCACATTTCCCTTTTATTAGGATTTTCATAACAATAAAGACATCTAAATTTCCCTTTTACATTATGATCATATTAAACATCTCAGATGAAAATGAGATGAGCAGTGTGATCAGAGTAGTGAAGGAAGCTAAAACTATTTAAGAGGAAATAACTTATATTACTGGAAAAGGACCTGTCTCTTTTCCGAGATATTCTGAGTTCTTTTCTCTTTTATTTTTATTTCCTTTCCCATGTCACCCTCTACCATGTGTCTATCTCTGTATCCTTACCCTCCCTCCCTTCTTCCTTCATTCCTTCCTTTCTTCTTTTTCTTTTCTTTTTTTCTTTCTTGTCTTTCTCCATTCATCAAGTATTTATTGAGGATTATATATGTGTCACACTCTAGAATCTGGAGATAGCGCCGTGAACAAGACAATGTCACTCATCTTATGAGGTTTACAAGTTAAGAGATCTCTTCATACAACCAGATTTTTGTACACAACCCCTAATTGGAAACTGTCACCTGGATGTCCTTCTACAATTGCATAAAACATAACATTTCTACAAAGTTTAACTCACTTCAAAATATCTGAGCCCTTATGGACTCCTTTGATTTCTTTGTTCTCCACATTCAGTTGACAAAACAAAATTATTTTCTCTGTAGTTCTTCAAC
Source organism: Prionailurus viverrinus (assembly GCF_022837055.1). Lineage (NCBI taxonomy): Eukaryota > Metazoa > Chordata > Mammalia > Carnivora > Felidae > Prionailurus > Prionailurus viverrinus. The sequence goes on along the minus strand of NC_062572.1, from coordinate 65,374,640 downwards.
TTAATACCTGCTTTTTATTACCTCTCTCCCTGTCTGAATTTGGTTAGTCTCCAAATTCTTCTTTATCTTATCACTGAGTGAACTCTGTATAATCTAAAATGTATCATATCAGAATACTTAATGAAAATGTGAAGACCTCTACAATGAAATCTGAAAAATATCTTGGGAGGAGAAATAAAAGAAAATCTAAATAAATAGAGGGATGTATCATACTCAATATCATGATACTTAATATTCTAATGCCAATTTGCCCAAAATTAATCTATATGTTTAACTATCATAATTAAAATCTAAATGTTTCTTTTCTTTTTTTTTTTCAAATTTAACTAGTTAATTCTAAAATTCTTCTGGAAAAGCAAAAGGTCAAGAATATGCTAGGCAATTTTGAAGAACAAATCTAAGGACATGTAACATTAAATATAAGACCTATTGTAAAGAAATATTAAATAAGATCATGCAGTATGGGTACAAAGATAGACAAACTGACCAATAAAACTGAATAGATAGTTCAGAAGCAGATCAGCATATATATATGACTACCTTATTTACAACAACAATAGTGCTACTACAGAGCAGTGAGGAAAGAAATTTTTTTCCAATAAACAATACTGGGTCAATCAGCTATTTTTTCTTCATATATCCAAATATCAGTGTGGTTAAATTTAGAATCCTACTAGTTATTCTATGAAAAAGTTTCATTTAATCCATTTTGGAAATTTAAGACTAAAAAGATTTACTAATAACTCCAAGTTTTCTTTCAAGCCTAACTGATTAATAATGGTAGAAGTCATTGACACAAACAGGAAATGGAAGAGTGGCAGGTTTGAGGTAAGGGTACATTGGCTAAGTTTTGGTTACTTAAAGAAACTCATCATTAGCAGTGACTGTTTTGCTACTCATGGTAAACTAAATGGATGAATTCCAGGAAATGTTTACCATCTGGAAACCCCTGCTTATTTCACTGACCTACAGAATATATTAATTTTTTATATTCTTTAATATGGATTTGCCAAAAACTGCAAGAAACACTCGTTTTAATTGGAATTATTAAGCTACTAATTGTGTGGAAAAACACACAGAAGATGGACTAGTAGGGGCAAACTTCTTTACTGCCTTTCAAAATTTCCTTTATTTAGTCTTTCCTTTTCAACACTTGACAATCAATGAAATTGTTACTTAGTTTTTGTAATCAGCCTGGGAATGCGCATGCTGCTTAGTACATCACAGACCTTTAAAGGATCAATAAGGGCAATAAATTTAAGTTCACGTGAGATGCTGAAGAAATGAAACAACAACAAAACAAACAAGCTGGTGCAACCACGTGCATCCATTTTCTGCCTAAGGGCAAAACCAGATGAGGCTAGCCATGCTTCTGAGTTCTCAGTGTCTCTATGAGGTGCTCAGGAAACAAAGAATATTATTTATCCTTATGATGATGCTTCAGAGCCTTTAAGGCAACACAGGAATCATGTTATTTTACAAACATAGTAAAATTCTATGACAAGAAGATGACAGAGTTCTATCTCCTTAGCATCTTGTACCAAATTTCTGCTAACTCACATTAATGCTGCCTGTTCGCTTTCCAAGTGATGTCAAGAAGCACAGATATTTTAGTGGGAACACAGTCATGATTTTATTTTAAATAAATACGGTGTTAGAGTTTATCTGTTGTATATTCAGCAAGTCCATAGGTAATTTAATAAATTTTATTAACATTCGCCATACATAAATCCTTTGTGTAACACTTCTGGAGCTGCATCCACTGCAGGGAAGTAATCTATAGATCTGCTCTGTTCTCCTATTTTATTTGTTGTTATTGAAGTATAATTGACATACAATATCCTGTTAATTTCAAATGTACATCATAGTGATTTGATAATTTTATACATTACAAAACAATCTCCATGATAAGTCTAGTTACCATCTGTCACCATACTAAATTATTTCAATATTATTTACTATAATTTCTATGCTGTACATTACATCCCCATGATTTATTATAAGTAGTATTTTGTACCTCTTAATCCCCTTTATCTATTTTGCCCACGGTTGGTTTCCTATGTCTGTGAGCTTGTTTTTGTTTTGTCTGTTTGTTCATTTTCTTTTTAGAGTCCACATATAAATGAAATCATATGGTATTTGTCTTTCTCTGACTTATTTCACTTAGCATAATACCCTCTAGATCTATCTGTGTTGTCACAAATGGGAAAATCTCAGTCTTTTATTGTGGAGTGATATTCCATTGTGAATGTATATCTGTGTGTGTGTGTGTGTGTGCATGTGAGCGCACGTGTATCACATATTGTTTATCCATTCATCTATTGATGGACACTTAGGTTGCTTTCACATATTGGCTATTGTAAACAGTGCTGCGATGAACATAGTGGTGCATGTATCTCTTCAAACTGGTGTTTTGTTTACTTTGGATAAATACACAGAAGTAGAATTGCTGGGTTGTATGGTAATTCTTTTTTTTTATTTTCTTGAGGAACTTCCACATTTTTTTCCATAGTAACTCCACCAATTTACATTCTCACCAATAGTGTATAAGGGTACCTTTTTCTCCACATTTTTGCCAACACTTTTTTTTTTTTGGTCTTTTTGATAGTAGTCAACCTGAGAGGTGTGAGGTGGTACCTCATTGTGGTTTGGATTTGCATTTCCCTGATCATTAGTGATGTTAGGCATCTTTTCATGTGCCTGTTGATATTGCTATATTTTAAATTCTTAAGAAGCCTCCAAATCCAGGAGTCTATCTTTGAAAAGAGAGGTGTTGAATTTTCTAGCTCTTCTTAATGTCATCCTCACACGTTCATCAATACAAACCAACTAAAATTTCACATGGAAGAAAAATTGCCTTCTTCATGAACTTGACAGTTGATAACACCATGATGTGTCAAAAGTGGAAAAGATGTTAGAAGTCTTTTTCCTTAGCCTTATTATTTGATATTTGGAAGGCAGCATAGTGTAGGAGAAAAAGGATTTGTAGCTAAGTGTCATGGGTATAGTTATTATCTGAGTGACCTTGGACTGGTGATAAAACATATCTCAATTGATTGGCATCATCTCTATGTTATAATTATCCACTTAGTATCCTGGATATATAAAGAATGCTTACAAATCAGTAAGAAAAAGTCAAATGTTCCATATATATATATATATATATATATACATATATATATATATGTATATATATATGAAATTCACAGAAGAATCTGAAAGGCTAATATACATTTCAAAAGATGTTCGGTCTCACAAGTAACACCAGAAATAAAATGACAAGGAGATATGCTTCATACTATCAGATTAGCAAAAGAAAAAAAATAGAACCAATCAATTTTGAACATTGGTCAAAAGATACTGCAAAACAGGGGCTCTGTCATTCTTTGAGCTCCCCCAGTTACTCCACAGAGCTATCTAGCTGTATCTACTGATGGTAAAGATGAAAATGTCCTATAGCTGAAAATTTTTACTTCTAGGTATATACCCTGAAGGAGTTCTTACAATGACTTATAAGTAGTTCTATAACTCTTATATTGTAGCATCATTTGTGGTAGCAAAACTGAACATTTTTACTATGTTCAGCCATAGACTGTTCTATGTCAGGTAAAATAAAAGAACTAGATTTATTTGCATAGACATGGATAATCTAAAACTAAATTATTTATAGGAAAAGGTAAGTTGCATAAGGTAACATATAACATTATATAAAACTTTAAAATATACAAAGTAATATACTATTTATAGATATATATTGTGAGAAGTAAGCGAGACGACTCATTTTCCGAAATACCAAATAAAAACTGTGCTGTCTAGTTAACAACAGGTTTTACAACCTATTGGAAATATGTATGAACACTGCCACCCCCCATGGAGTCCCAAACCCTTAGACACTTCACTTCCTGATTCTTCTTCTATTCTCCATTTCACAGGCTTATTTTTTGTGGGCTTTGCAATAAGCATGTGCCAAAGAACTGAAGTCTCTGTGTCAGTTCAAGGGATGTACATTTGTTCCAATCAGACTACTTTTTGCCTCTGCATGGGCATAGGCAAACTTCAAGTAAGGCTGTAACCTCTGTAGTACTCAGCCAATGAGGAATCAGAGGAGGGGCCTCATGCTAGGAGATAAATTGCCTGCTGTAACCGCCCTGAGTGTACCTGTCCATCAGACACCCACTCTTGCAGGAAAGTTGATTAACCCCTCATTTCACTGTGCTCCAAATCTCTGTGTCCATCCCTCCTTTGAATGGGGCAGTGGGCTCATTTCCCCCATATATGTATATAATAGACCTAAAAAAAAAATATATGCACTGAAATACAACCAAAATTCTACTTGTGTAACTGGGAAGGAACATGGAACTAAGGGGCAGAATAAGGCGGCTTTAACATTATTAGTTGTGTATTTTTCCCCCAAATCATACAGGATTCAATTTAATGGGACTATTTTTTAAAGGATATTTTTACTGTATATTTTCTTTTTTTTTAATTTATTTTAGAAAGAGACAGCATGAAGTGCAGAGAGGGGCAGAGGAAGAATGAAAGAGAAAATTCTAAGCAGGCTCCATGCTTGGTGCAGAGTGCCTATCGGGGCTTGATCCCACTACCCTGGCATCATGACCTGAGCTGAAATCAAGAGTCAGTCACTGAACTGACTGAGCCACCCAGATGTCCCAAAAGGGCTATTATTAAAAGGGTGTTGTGGTAGATTTATTAGGAAGAACAAAAACATGAAGCTATTTACATAAAAAAAATTTTAAAGTTTTTGTCATGAAAAATAGAAACATACACCAAAGTACACAGAATAGTCATGTGTCCAACACCCTAGATTCAACGATGTCAAATCCCATTGATTAGTTACGTCTATACTCCCATTTGCTTCCCTTTTGGCATTATGTACATATTTGAAGAGAATCTCAGGCACTATCTCAAGTAATATATTATTTTATATAAAATGCAACATCTTATAGTTCTGAGTACACAAATATATTTTGTATCAGCCTTGGGACATTTCTGTATTTTTTTTTTTAATGTTTACTTATTTTTGAGAAAGATTAAGAGTAAGCAGAGAAGGGTCAGAGAGAGAAGGAGAGAAAGAGAATCCCAAGTAGTCTCAGGGCTATCACTGTTCAGCACAGAGACCCAAGGGGGCTCAGACCCACAAACCGTGACATCATGACTTGAGCGGAAATCAAGAGTTGGACGCTTAACCAATTGAGCCACCCAGGTACCCTGTAATTAAATTTTAAAAAGGAAATAATAGGGGCGCCTGGGTGGCGCAGTCAGTTGAGCGTCCGACTTCAGCCAGGTCACGATCTCGCGGTCCGTGAGCTCGAGCCCCGTGTCAGGCTCTGGGCTGATGGCTCAGAGCCTGGAGCCTGTTTCCGATTCTGTGTCTCCCTCTCTCTCTGCCCCTCCCGCGTTCATGCTCTGTCTCTCTCTGTCCCAAAAATAAATAAACGTTGAAAAAAAAATTAAAAAAAAAAAAGGAAATAATAAAATGGCAAGGGGGAGTGAAAGAGAGAAATCAAATAAATAAAAGAAACAATCACTCTTGATTGTTTCTAATCATTTTCTCCAAGGCCACCAAGAAACTGAATTCTAGATTATTGTTTTTATATTTCACCCAGTAGAATTCTCCTTCCTCTATACAAAGAAGCAGAATTTCAAAGGATGTCATCAGAGAACATCATTTTTTTTAACAGAGAGAGATGTTGAGTATTTATTGCATTAGAATGAGTTCCTTTCAGCAAGACTATCCACAATGAGGAACTTCCTGTGTGTAACCCACCTATGCACTTTAAGCAAAGCAAAGCACTTGTTCTACAAAGCAAAGGTCAATGTGAGATTTGTAATGTCTTTAAACATTAGCTTTGTAAAGAAGATTCTCAGCAGTATTTTCATCAGGTTCACCAAAGGACTCCTCAAACAGCCCCCTGGCTTCAACAGTCTTGAGAGGGAGGGTTTTCACGTGTATTTTTTACTTAAATAAATGGGAAGAGATTCACACCCAGAGTTCCCAAGGCATGTGTCAGCACCTATTTTTGATTGGGAAAAATCCTCCAAGTATTATGGAAAATAGAAATTTAAACTACCACATAACAGGGGGATTGATCAATGACAAGAGACATACGTTAGAAAGTGGTGAAAAGAAATTTATTATCTTCCTTTCTTTTACACAGTGCACACATCATTTGAATGTAGGTGTCCAGGACAATTAATTTTACTCAGGTGAGAGAGAAGATAATTAGGTATCAGGAGGAAGCATGGCTATACAGCACCATTTCCTCTTAAAATGTGAAAATTTAATCCACATGTCAAAGATTAATTTAAAATCTCTTTTTAGAACATACCAATTGAATTTAAGGTGGGAAAATGTTTTATGTCAAGAACTGCTTAAATTCATGAATGGCATAATTTAGTACATTTTCTTAGTTAAATATCTTTAAAAAATAAACCATAGAGATGTTTGATAATTAGTTCAGGAAGAACTCCAACACAAAATATGCCCAATAACTTCAATAAATGGAAAATATTATCTTTATATATTTAAAATTAATTATAAACAATATTATTGTTAGTTTTATTTTGGGAAAATGTGGGATACTTAGAAAACTAGAAGTGTGAATGTGTCCACTTAGGAAACTAAAAAAGTAATATGTCCATGATTTGTTTTAACTGATGACATCTAATTTTAAACATGCAGTTTCTTTTATATTGTACTAGATGTTAAATGTTATTGTACCACACATTCATCCCCTGAGTCGGGTGGCTACCTTAGTGAACCACAGATCTTAGTGGTTAAAAGTACAGATACATGCACTCGTTACTCATTAGTTGTTTGAATTTGAAAAAGCAATATTATCTATTTCTTCATGTATAAAATAGGGATAAAGTGGCACCTGTTTATCTGCTTACAACGAGAATTAAGTTAGATACTGTGTGCAAAGTTCCGTTGGGGTAACATTGAGTGAACAGTTAAAGAATTCTTGAGATATTGTATGTTCTAGCTTAGTAAGCTTACTTAAGTATCATGGGGACAGGACCCATGGGCAGAAAAAGCTACACCTTTGCTGTATGAAGCTGGTGGCTGTATGCTTAGTGCTCAAGGGGGAGGAGATGGGCAGGGAGTATTAGGTCATAAATGTTTTCTTTGAATTTTTACTCACAAAACTACTTCCACAAGATTTCTCTGGTGCCTATCATTCAGTTTGATGTTAAATATCTGTGATATTTATAGGCATGATGAGACCCTTTAAGAATGCAGCAACTAGCCCATATATGATCCTTCTGGGAAGTATGCAGGCTATAGGTCAGCCTTCTGGGCTACAGGTAAACATTTTTCTCCTTCCTTCATCATTCTCTTCATCATGCCTGGCAATAGTATGTATTGATTAATTATAGTTATCATGATATTTTGATGAATTTGGCTAATATACATTATTTTCTACTTACATGTTTTTCTTTGGTAAAAATGTTGAAATGTTAGGGGTGATAGGGAAAAATCTGTTACATGATGGCCAACAGAACTAATATAGAAATTCCAGTTCCTGATGGGAGACTCCCCTTTCGGGTTCTTTCTACCCCACTTGGCTGGAGTGCCAAATTACTACTAATGAGGAATGTGGAAGTAACAGACTATACATTGTTCCCTCTGCTAACACTCAGGAAGCTCAGACCTCTGGAGAGTGATCGCCTCTGAGCCCCAGGTGTGAAATAAACCTCCTGCTTCTAAGATCTCTTAGTGCCACTTGGTTCTTCCACCGGGTGATTCAGACCAGGTTCTGTAACAGCAGTACTATTGATGTCATGTAGTTACTTGTATAATAACATTTTCTTCATGGATTATACCTTTTACCAACATCATGCACACAAAAAAAGTCCTGGTCTTTCTCTCCTTCTCTCTCTGCCCCTCCCCCACTTGTACAAGCTCACATGCTCCGTCTCTCTCAGAAAAAAATAAGTAAACAAACTTAAAAAAAATTTTTTAACCCCTGGTGTAGGAGTAAGAAAACCTGAATTTAAGTGTGAGATTTAGCCTTTCTTCCTTAGCATTTGTGTGTTCTTGGGGAGACAGTAAGAGGACAGATCATGGCATGTCCTATGTGTTGTATCAAGCGTAAGTAACTTAGTTTTTTTTCTTAGGGATGCGGAAGTGGGGAGGAGGGTCAGTGGGACTAAAGGGCTTTGAGTAGGACGGTAAACAAGTACTCTCAATGAGTGAGAAGAATCATTCAAAAGGGGGTAGGCTGGTCTTACAAAGCAGGCCGAGGAGTTGTTGGAAAAATGTAGGCCAGAAATGTTGTGAGCCTGAACCAAGACCATGGGAATGAGAATGGAAATGTCAACCAAGAAATAATTCACTGAAAATTTAAACAAACAGGCATTTATTGGGGCAATTGGAGTTGCAATTTGGGAGACAGATTCAGGTAGAAAGCTGACTCATGTTCCTAGGAAGACAAAGAGGGACAGACTTATAAAGACAAAAGGTCATGAGTGCAATTCTCATTTAGGTCCTCTATGCAAAACAAGGACTGAAAATAGGTTAACAGGGGGGTGCCTGCGTGGCTCAGTCCCTTGAGCATCGGACTTTGGCCCAGTTCGTGATCCCGCACTTTGTGGGTTCGAGCCCCACGTGGGGCTCTGTGCTGACCGGCTCAGAGCCTGGAGCTTGCTTGGGATTCTGTGTCTCCTTCTCTCTGCCCCTCCCCCACTCTGTCTCTCTATCTCCCCAAAATGAATAAACATTAAAAAAAAATTTAGAGGATGGAACTGGAGGGTATTATGCTAAGTGAAATTAGTCAGAGAAAGACAAAAATCATATGACTTCACTCATATGAGGACTTTAAGAGACAAAACAGATGAACATAAGGGAAGGGAAACAAAAATAATATAAAAACGGAGGGGGACAAAACAGAAGAGACTCCTAAATATGAAGAACAAACAGGGTCACTGGAGGGGGTGTGGGAGGGTGATAGGCTAAATGGGGAAGGGGCATTAAGGAATCTACTGAAATCATTGCTTCACTATATACTAACTAATTTGGATGTAAATTTTAAAAAATAAAAAATAAAGTTAAATCAAAACAAATTAGAAAATAGGTTAACAGGAATGAGTAGAGTTAATATGCAAATGAGAAATTGAGACTTGTCAAATCTTGTTGGCTATTTTCAAAGTGAAGAATAGGAAAGATTCAAGTGTCCTGGTGAGGAGGGGGTTAAATACAGGCTGAGGGCTTGCAGCTGGCAAAAAGTTTATAATTTCTCTGCCGAGGATGTGCATAAATTCCTCCTCTTACGGCTTTCCAATCCTATTTTAAAAGAGACTCTCTTAGTTAGGCTTGCTTGCTCCATTTTGAAATCTCCCTTTACAAAAGAATGGGGTTCATATGAGGAAGCTGCCTGGCATCATAAGTAGTGATATCAACAGTTCTGGCCAGTATGCACCCTGCTGGCTTAAATACATTTCCTGTTGTTACTGTAGAGAGATGGTTTAAAAATGAATACCAAGACCCGTAAAAATAAAAGTATTAGGAGATGGGAACTACTGAATAAGGAAGGCCCTTTCAGTAATATAAGGAAGTGGGGAAGTCAGTCAGGAAGGCATTAATTCCAGTTTTAAAGTAAATGCATAAACCGAGACTCAGAAAACTTAAGCAGTTTATTCACAGTGCCAGTTTTAAATGCTCAGATCTTCTGTGTTCTATTCTTTCCATTCTGCTGCCTCTGAAGTCACAATGCATGGGCAATCATTTTCTCCCTGTGATTAAGGCTGAGCCTCTGTGGGAGTCTCAGAAGGAGTTGAAAATACGCTTTCCTGTGAGCAAGATTCTCACACCCTGAAAATTAGTAGCCTTGAGAAAAGTCACTGTGTCATTTCAAAAGCTTCCAAAGAGAGTCAGAAAGGGTTGGTTTTGCTGGATATAAAATGTCTTGCCATGAAGTCCCATCAAGAAGCTTTCCAGTTAGCCCCCTCCTTCATAATAACCCCACGTATAGGATTCTTTCCCCTAGAAACAGAACTAAGAATGGTTGATTTTTCTTATATGACTGACACATGTTGCAGACCTGACACTTCTTGGATTTCTGGGCCTTTAATCTTGTTCTTTTCTTCTCATTGGAATATTCATAAAAATAGTAGCTGGCATGCTCTTGAGTCTTTTGCCCATCATTTTTCACCCTCACCCAAGGGTCTCCTCATCCTCCATTCTCTGTGAAACTCCATTCATTATTCAGGTCCCAGCCCAGCCCTCATGACCTCTGTAAGGCTAACTTTCAGAAACCACCCACAAGACTCAGATAACAACAATCATTTGACTAATATAATACTTTCCCAGCTAGTGTAGTTTTAAGACATAAGGTTTTTAAATCAGAAGACTTGAGTTAGCCTTCAGCTTTCATCACATAAGCCATGTAGGCTCAGAAAGGCTACTCATGTTCTTATGTTGGGGTATTTGTTGTTGTTATTATCTGTCATTAATGTTTCAATATAAAATTGGATAATAAAAATAATACTTAATAATCAGAAGAAAGAATAATATATCTGAAGATACTTTGCAATACTTTGCCAAGGTATAACTTGACTTTTCAATATAATTATAAGGTCCAGAGGGACCCCCTCATATATTTATATACTTTCCCATATATCTAAACACCATGATTTGTGCATCATATAATCAATAATTATTTACTGAATAAATATAACTTCAGCTCCAAATTTTATTTGAAAGTGATACAGTATGTTGGTGTATTCCCCAGCCCTGTTGCAAATTTCATCTATAAGCTAAAGAGTGAATAATGAATGAAAATAGAATTAATAACTACAACTAAAGTTGACACACAGAGTAACATGAAGTATTGATACAAGGTTTTAGTTTTTCTACAATTTTCTTCCCTTGGATTGTGCCTTGGCTACAAGTTCTCTTATTAGGCTAATAAAGACATAATGAAATATTAGAAATGAATCACTGATTATATTATGGTAATAAGTAAATTATTTTACCAGACTAAATGACTATCATAATAATAGCATAGCTAAGATTTATAGGTAGTTTTTTACTCTCAGCTGTTAACCTTATTGATGAAATAATAGAGAAATTAGTCTCTGCCACCTTTATCAAATGACGTATTTTTTACAGCTATTCTTTTAAAAAAAATTTTTAATATTTATTTTTGAGAGAGAGAAACAGACCACAAGACAGGGAGGGGCAGAGAGAGAAGGAGACACAGAATCTGAAACAGGCTTCAGGCTACAAGCTGTCAGCAGGGCCCGACACGGGACTCAAACTCACGAACCATGAGATCATGACCTGAGCTGAAGTCAGATGCTTAACCAGCTGAGCCATCCAGGTGCCCCCATCAAATGTTTTATTACCCACTTGACTAGTGAACATTAACTAGGTGCCTGAAAGAATAAAATAGTGCAACTTGTCAATATCTTTGAGAAAGAAGTTACATAGTTTAAAAATATTTACTCTTTGAGTAGAATTACTTATTTGGGAAGAAAAGCTTGATATGCCTGTCAAAATATGTCACACCTCCTTAGCTTACCTCTCTTCAGTGTTAAGGTACCATAAAAAAGATGAAATGTTCTAATTCTGATGTGTTTATGAAGGGGGAACAAATGGAAAGCTGTGAAATATACAAACCTCCATTCTTCTCCATCTCCTTGACTTTTCTGCCTGAATTTGAAGAGCAGTAGGACTTTGCAAAAAGTCCTTCTTAAAAAACTTTTAAGAAGACAGGGTTGATTGAGGAAAGGCATCATGTTTACTTGATGTCCTTCAGAGGCCAAATTTTACGCCTGTGGAAACTCTGACCATGTGGTATTTGTCAGGACTTAAGCTCATGATAAATTTTCCATGTTATGATAATTGTTCTATTAATGTTGCCTTTGTTTCCCATAAGCAGACTTGAATTAGGGCAAACATTTTTTAAAGTTTTTATCCTTTAATAGTCTCTCACTTATTGTAAAATAAACCAAAAACTTACTCAGGGCCATACCATAACTGGTACCTGCTTATCTTTACATAGAATACAAAGCAAGACTGCATAAAATATGTAAATTATATGTTTGCTGTCAAAATATGAAGTGCAGGATTGTGATACTTGAGAAAAGGGAAAAACACTATGTGAGTCCTATGATTAATTCTGCTTCTTTCCTCAAAGATGAAACATCCATTCATCATACAGAAACTCTCAGCCAGAGAAAGCCAAGAAACAATGAAGCATCAGTAGCAAGAATAACACTTAACACTCAGATCTTCATTTCTTTTTTTTTTAAGATTTTTTTTATTCAAGCATAATTAGCTCACAGTATTATGTTATTAGGTATACATACAATATGATTCAATAATTCTATACATTTTTCTGTGCTCATTGAGATAAGTATACTTTTTTTTTTTTTAGGTGATGGATATGTTCCCGCCCCCGCCATGGATATTTTATTTTATTTTTTAATTTTATTTTTAATTTTTTAAAATTTACATCCAAATTAGTTAGCATATAGTGCAACAATGATTTCAGGAGTAGATTCTTTGATGCCCCTTACCCAGAGATAAGTATAATTTTAAACCCTTTGTCTATTTTAGCTCTCTCCCTCTTACCTCTCCTCTGGCAATCACCAGTTTGTTCTCTATGTTTAAATTATGGTTTTTGGCTCTTTTCTTCTTTGTTTGTTTGTTTTGTTTCTTAAATTCCACATATGAGTGAAATCATATGGTATTTGTCTTCCTCTCACAGACTTATTTTACTTTGCATTATACCCCGTAGGTCCATCCATCTTTTGCAAATGGCAAGATTTTATTATGGTTGAGTAATATTCCATTGTGTATATATACCACATCTTCTTTACCCATTAATTTAGAGATGGACATTTGGGTTGCTTTCATATCTTCACTGTTGGTAAATAATTCTACAATAAATAGGGATGCATATATCTTTTCAAATTGTTTTTTTCATTTATACCCAGTAAATACCCAGCATTGGAATTATTGGATCCTATGGCATTTCTATTTTTAATTATTTTGAGGAGCTTCCATACTATTTCCTACAAAGGCTGCACCAATTTATATTCATACCAGCTTTGCATAAAAGTTCCTTTTTTCCCCCACACCCTCATCAACACTTGTTACTTATTGTATTTTTGATTTTAGTCATTCTTTTAGGTGCAAAGTAATATCTAATTGTGATTTTAACTCAATTTATCCCTGATGATTAATGATGTTGAGCATCTGTTCATGTATCTGCTAGCTATCTGTATGTCTTCTTTGGAAAAATGTCTTCTCAGTTTCTCTGCCCAAAGATTATATGTCTTTTTGGTGTTGAGTTGTATAAGTAAATTTTTTTTTAATGTTTATTTTTTTTGAGAGACAGAGAGAGACAGAGCATGATCTGGGGAGGGGCAGAAAGAGAGGGAGACACAGTATCTGAAGTAGGCTCCAGGTTCTGAGCTGACAGCACAGAGCCCAATGCGGGGCTCCAACTCACAAACCGCAAGATCATGACGTGAGCTGAAGTCAGATGCTTACCCGACTGAGCCACCCAGGCACCCTTCTAAGTTCTTTATATATTTTGGATGTTAACTCCTTATTGGATATATCATTTGCAAATATCTCCTCCCATGCAGTAGGTTGCTGTTTTGTTTTGTTTTTTTTCCCTTGGCCTTGCAAAAGCTTTTTATTTTGGTGTATAAAAAATATTGATGAAAAAGGGACCCCTGGGTGGCTCAGTCAGTTAAGCATCCGACTTCAGCTCAGGTCATGATCTCACAGTTCGTGGGTTCGAGCCCCATGTTGGGCTCTGAGCTGACAGCTCGGAACCTGGATCCTGCTTCGGATCCTGTGTCTCCCTCTCTCTCTCTCTCTCTCTCTCTCTGTTGCTCTCCCGCTTTCTCTCTCTCTCTCTCAAAAAGAAATAAACATTAACAAAATTGTTTAAGAATATTGATGAAATAAATTGAAGATGACACAAACAAATGGAAAGATATGCCATGCTCATGAACTGGAAGAACCAATATTGTTAAAATGTCCATACTACCCAAGGCAATCTACAGATTTAACATAATCCCGATCAAAATACCAAAAACATTTTTCACAGAACCATAACAAATACTCCTAAAATTTGTAGTGAACTACAAAAGATCCTGAATATCCAAAACAAGCTTGAAAAAGAACAATAATGCTAGAGTATCACAATTCCAGACTTCAAGATATACTACAAAGCTGTAGTAATCTGAACAGTTTGATACTGGCACAAAAATTGGCATGTGTATCAAAGGAACAGAATAGAGAGTCCAGAAGTAAACCCACACTTTTATAGTCAAGTAATATATGACAAAAGAGGGCAAGAATATACAATGGAAAAAAGACAGTCTCTTTAACAAATGGTGGTGGGAAAACTGGACAGTTATATGCAAACGAATGAAACTGGACCACCTAGGTGGCTCATTCCATTAAGAATCTGACTCTTGGTTTTGGCTCAGGTCATGATCTCACAGTTCATGAAACAGCCCCACATCAAGCTCTGTGCTGACAGCATGGAGCCTGCATAGGATTCTCACTCTCCCCCTCAGTCTCTGCCCCTCCCTAGCTCATGGTTTCTCTCAAAATTAAAAAAAAAAAAATGAAATTGGATAATTTTCTTACACCAAAACAAAAAATAAACTCAAAATGAGTTAAAGACCTAAATGTGAGACCTGAAATTATAAAAACCCTAGAAGAAAATATAGGCAGTAATTTCTTTGACATCAGCCATAGAAGCATTCTTCTAGATGTGTCTCCTCAGGCAAGGGAAGCAAAAGTAAAAATAAACTATTGGGACTATACCAGATCTTTAATATCTTTCTCCCTTAAAAGAAACGGGAGTCCTTAGGAAGAAAGACTGACTCCCACACTAAGGCAGTGAATGAACCTAGATTATATTGTTGCTCCAGAGAAAGCATGACAATGTTCATGGCACATATCAAAAACACACAGAGACCAGGTTGAAGATGCTTCCACTTGCCAAAGTTGGGGCAATTTGAGTATCAAAATAAATAATGAAAGCAATGAATAAAGTAAGAATCCATGAATCTTTATGGATATAAAAAAATGAATAAATTAATTAATGGCAAGAAGGAAAATCTCTTTTAGATACAGAAGGCATGGTACAGTTAAACAATCATCAAGGAATTCATAAATTAGTGGGTGACTGATAAGCATATTAACATTTTCTCAAAGTAATAATTAATTAAAAAGATAAAATGTTAACTTTATGGTGCAGGTCCCTGGTGGACACCACCTTAACCAAGTTATTAATGTCACCAAAACTGGGAGTAGCTGGTATGTGCATTGGTGATGAACTGAGAAGGGCACAGCATCACTTCTGAGAACACATGCAAGGGAGGGATTATAATGGTTGACCATGGCCTTTCAACTAGCTGAGGAGTGAGGACAACCTGACGGTTGTCTTTACAACCCTTAGCCTCACTTTACAGATAAGGACACTGAGATCCAGTAGGTCAACTGACCTGTTCAAGTTCACCAACGAATGAATGCCAAGGACAGTTTTAAACCCTGTACATTTTTATTCTTTGTATACAATTTTAAACAAACAAAATATGAGATTAAAGAATGGGAATTAAATGGGTTTCTTCCCAGAAAAAACTGCATAAATTTGGACTCTTAACTTCCCAAAATATCTATTACCATTGCCAGTTTACAATTGTGCAATGAATGCCTGAAGAATGCCTGTCTGTGGCATAGAGTTCTTCCTTAAATGGCAGCCCAGCTTCAATATACTCACATCAGGTAAATATATTCTTTGTGAAAACCTCAACACATTCAACATTTTATATGAAGCATAAGTCCATTTGGGGATTTTTGTCTGTTGTCTACAAATTGTCAGAAACACAGGAAAGTCAAGCAGCCAGTACTTGCAACATAAAACACTGTGCCAATAGACAATGTTTCTATGAAGTTTTCATTTAAAATACCTCACCACTCAAAAAACCATTTAAGAAATCTCCCTTCAGAGTTTCCAAATCTGTCACAGCTTTACTTCTATCTGGAGGCAGTTATAAAGAATTGCTCCAAATGCAGTATTCTTTGTAAGTTCATGTCAATTCCTTTAGTTTAAGTTTTAAAAAATTTACAAAAGTTTCTGGTTTCTTAGAAGTTTTATAGGAAAAATTTATAAAACATAACTACATATAAAATATGGTGCCAGAGTAGAAATCTGTGAAATGCAGTGCTACCTCAAAGAGTTAAAATCTTACTGATCCAATACCTAATATGCATGCACACACAAAGGACTGAATGTAGCTATTATAGAACCAAGGCAAGGTTTGTTAGTTCAAAGGCAAAGGGTGCCTGATCTGGGTCTGTACTCTGTATGAAAGGGTATATTTGGATAAGGGAGGATAGGGGTTGCCAAATGTCCAAATAGAGAATGCATACAGAGGAATTCTGAAATGTAAAAGCAAAAGTAAGCACAAGGAATTATATTTAACAGTTGTATGTAGTATTTCATAGGCTTACTCAACATACCCAGATGTTAATGTTTGTTTGGGTTGAAAATGTCTTTTATCTGAAGAAACTCAGAGATAATCATCCCATAGGTGGCATCCCAGTGAGCCAGCAAAGTATCTGCTTCAGGATTAGTTGCTAGTGGTCCCAGGAAGGAGTCTCACTCCCACCTCTTCCTATGTTTGCTCTGGCTGATACATTCCTGAGTACATCTGAGGCTTTATCACCCTTAACAAACATAAGCAGTAAAGGGGATCAAAGTTCCTTTGGTGTTCAAGGAGAAAACATACTGAAGGTCCTCTGCAGTGATGGAATACAGAAACTCCATATGACCCCATACTAATAAAAGAAAACACTCAAGCAACATCTACAAATTATGTATTATGAAGTGCTTACAGGAGAGATTAACACCTGTATTAAAGGTATTAACACCTGTATAAAAGATAACTTTATTGATTTAATCGAAGCCTTAAGGAGGGAAATGAATGACAAGAGATTAAAAATTTAATACAGGTAGAGTCAAGTCAGGAGAACTCTCTGCATAAGAAAAGAGCAAGGCAGAAAGGTCCCTGCATAAAGGCGAACACTGACTATTTTTATCTCTAACAATTTAATTCAAAAACAGAGACACCTATGTCTTATTCAGCACTTCTGTGCCACAGGTAAGGTCTAGTTCATTACATATATTTAACTCCTTGAATCTTCACCATGACTTTAAACAGCATGTAATATTTTAAAATGAAATGATGATGAAATTAACTGTATTCCAGGACATTGGGTTTTGAATGAATACTTTTCCTTTTCCAAATCTATTTACACCTATCTCAGAATTTGAACATTCACACAAGCAAAGCATTAAAATAAATAGGAATTTTTGCTTATTGTTAGGTTTTATAATAGTCATTTGGAAAAATCAATGAAACTATACATCCTGATCTATGAAGAAAACAATCATTAATTTGTTACATGAAGTTTGCCTAATAGAGTTACCCACAGACAGAAAATGAATCATGATATGTTCCTTCTTTCTTCCTTTTAATCGATGTTTACAAAGATGGATTTTGCTTTTGTTCAGTTTCCTAAGAAACCTGATTTGAAAAACCTAAGTTCTATTCAATTATATAGCAAATATCAATTTTTTGTTGTTCTTTCTTCAGTAATAAATATCATGCCTATGCTCTCCAATATGGTAAGCACTATCCACATATGGCTAGCACATACAATCTGACTGGTCCAAATTGAGATGTGCTATAAGTAGAAAATGCATGCTGCATTTCCAATATCAGGTATAAAAATTTAAAAACAAACAATGTAAACTGTGTCGTTAAATTTTTATATTAGTTGCATTTAAAAATGATATTTGAATATATTCAGTTAAGTTAAAAATATGTATTATTGTTATGAATTTCACCTATTTCTTTGTAATTTTTTTTAATGTGGCTACTTGTAAATTTAGGGTTATGTATGTGGCTTGCATTATATCTCTATCAGGCAGTGTGAAGGTCCAGGCAGGAAAAGTGTTCTTTCCATATTGAGCATCTAGTTTATGTTCTGTTACAATGTTTGTCTTCTCTTGTCTACTCCTTTTTTCATCTTTCTTAGTGCTTATACTTAGTGTTTAGTGCTTTCTACTCTTAGAAAGGTAAACAGATAGTGAGAGATCATCCCATTTATTCTACAACCTATCAGTGAAAAGAACTTATGCTACACCTATGGTCTATGGTCATATCACTCTCTAAATGAAAATTCTTCAGTGATTTTGTTTTCCTCAGGGTAACATGCAGGTATCTGTCACATAACTTATAAGGCCTTAAATAATCTGGCCCTAGCCTTTGGTCAAGCTTCATCTCTTCCTACTTCCCACCTAGCAATCATATCACCTCTATGCAAATGTCTGTTTGTTCCTTATACAGGACATCTGTTTAATCCTATTTCATGCGATTAAATTTGTTCATTCTTTAGTTGCTGGTATCTGGCAAAAGGAATTCCTTAATTCTCTAAAGCTCTAAAGTTGGGTTAGACATCTTAATTATATATTGTAATATCCCTGATATGAGCTGTGATGCTAAATTTTAATTTATATGAATTATGTGCATTGTCTTTCTCTCCTGTAGTGTTTCTTCAGGAGAGACACTATAAACACTTTGGGCAGGCAATTCTTCATTATATGGGTCTCTCCAAGGCAGTGCAGGACGTTTATCATACCTAGAACTTAACCACTAAAGATCCACAGCACTGCCCAATCATGTCAGTCAGTAGCACCCAAGCTCTCTCCTCCCCCCACTACATATACACACATTCACCTCTTGCCACTTTTCCACACCCCACCTAAGGAGATTAATCATTCCTGGTTGAGACCCGCAGGACTATAAGCCCCATGAAACCAAGAGACCATGTTTATTTCATCATTGAGTCGCTTGTACCCAATGGTAGTATCTACCATACAGAAGGAGCTCTCTGCTTATTAAAGCAGGATTTATCCTGGTATTAGTTTGTTCTTTATAACATGATATACCCCTACGCATTTTCTATACAAATCAGAGCGAATTTAAGGAATTTATACTCCATATTTAGCAAATACTCACAGAGGTCACCACTATTCATCCATTCCTTGTTGAATCTACAACCCAGGCCCTGAAATGAGAGTTGAGGAAACTGTCCTTCCCCTCATAGCCTCTGAATTCAAAGCTCTTTTAAATATCAAGGTTTGTACACTGGTGCAACTCAAATGAATTTATGCAATATCCAACTTAATAAAAAGTCACTTCTAATACTTCAGATATTTAGTCCATGATTATTGTTCAATAAGCATTTGTTAACTTAGGAATAATATGTAAGGGACAATTTTCTATAAAGATAATAAAAATAGGTGTAAAATTTAAAGAAAAAGGAGTAATTGAGTTTAACTACTCTGTCGACTAATTCATGGCAAATGATTTCCTGTAATCCTCCAATTATATTGGTTAGTATCTAAGCAGCTTATCTAGAAGAGGTCGAATCTAATGCTTACCTGGGCTATCTCGTCACTATCCTCCATGCTTGTCCCAACGTTCCTCCTTGCTACCCAAGGTATAAGTGTTGGCAAAGCCCCAACATCATTTCTACTACATGCCATCTGTGTATTGCAGCTTTTGTTGTAATGAGTCCTGGATCCTAAGATCTGGCCATTAATGGTGTGAGATAGAAAATGAGGATTCGTATTAGGTGCAGAGATAAAGACTAGAGCCCAGCTTCAATAATCATCATTAAGGCAACTACAAAAATATTCAGAAAATAAAAGCCAAACACTCAGAACAACTAAATGAACAGTATTTTCATTTTGAAATATCATTATAAGCAACTTAAAATGATTTTGGATTAAAGTTTCAGCATAAATAAACTGAAAGTCATATGTGTGTTATTATTTTAAGGGGGAAAGATATTATTGGTCTTGGTAGCTGCCCTAAGAACAAAAATCAACATCTGCAGGGAAGGAGTGATGACTTTGGATTTTCATTGTTGTTAGACACATTTGTAAACCACCTGGTACACCATCTGTACCAAGAATCTGACAAATTGAAAAAAAATTGATGTGCAAATGTGCAAGCTTAGAAGTAAAACAGTTTCCTCTCCCACGTCCATATTTAATCCACCACCTGAAAATACATACTTACACAGTTTTTTGGAATGAGCTATTTCAGTTCATTGCTATCTTTTCCCTGCAAGCAGGGGTTTATTGTTCTATTTAGATGTTTCAACAACCAGATTATTCATCCCTGTTGATTCTCAGCCTGAAAAATATCTCACCAAGATTGACTGTCTTATCATTTCATTAGTTTCCTAGACACAGCTCTTCTAACCAATTTTAGAAGTAAATTATGTCTTATTTAAACTAATTACTATTCCATATGTTTGTCTTCCTTCTCAGATGTACTAAAAGAATTTTCAATCTAAACACCATATCATTACAGTTGTATACATTCATACATAACTTTAGTTACTCATTAGTCATGAATTGAGTGCGTACTGAATAGAAATGCCAACACTAGTGTATATTTGAATAAAATGCAAATATTGCCTACAAAAAGGCTGCATTTAAGTGGAGAAGGGATACTTGAATAAACAGCTTCAATTAAAGATAGTGAAAGGAAGGAAGGGGCAGTGTCTGGTATAGATTGAAAGTGTAGATAATCATCTCTATTCTGCAGAACCATGTTATTGTACATAACGCCTGAAATCCCTTTTTTAATAGCTACCTATTCAGTTATAAAGCTTAATTACTAGTTAAGAGTCATAAAAGTGAGAATATTTCAAGGACTACCTCAAAAACATTATGTTAACTTTTAAAATGTATCTGGGCATCTAAAGAGACCTCACAGTGTTCAGAACACTCTGGATCCTGGCTAAATATTAAATAAATAATTGTTTAGATATCGGGGCTGTAGTGGACACTGTTGGTGCCTCTCCCAGATCCTCTTCACCAGCCTGATGTACGTGTTCCCCAGCTGCTGTGAGTGTTGGTTGCTAATGCTCATGATTGCACTGTTCTCTAGAGAGAATTATCTTCAGCCAAATGGGAGCTATCTTGCCTTATGTTCCTCACCCCCACAACTAGTTGTATCAACTGACTGACCAACATGAAAATACAAATTGCCAGCTTCCTGACTTTGGGTTTTTCCTCTGTGTAGCACAATTTATGTTCCAGAGCTCCCATGGAGATCAGGCTAAAGCTAGACTCCAGCTGAGATACATGTTGGCTTTCCTCTTTTCCTTTCCCTGTCCTGCTTCCGTCATGCTCTTACTCCTGAAGGCACTGCCTTAAAGAATCACATGGACTTGAATCTTTGTCAGCTTTTCTTTTTAGGGAATCTAACCTCACATAGAGATTGAACTAAATTAAAAATACTTGTGATAGTATTTCTGACTTTAGAGAATATATAGTAACCGGCTAGTATCTCATTTTGCCATTTTTCATTATAAAAGAGAATTATGCATATGGTAAATATGATCTAATCCATCAATGTTTGCATACTGAAGGGCTAAGAGAACTCTATGAAATAATTTCCTTTATAAAATATTTCCCTTTTAATAACATTTACTGAGCACTAGTTAGACATGATGTCAGATGTAGAGATGATTTAAAAGTGTCACTCTACTCAAAGCTTTTTTTAAAAAAAAAAGATTACCAGGGGCGCCTGGGTGGCGCAGTCGGTTAAGCGTCCGACTTCAGCCAGGTCACGATCTCGCGGTCCGTGAGTTCGAGCCCCGCATCGGGCTCTGGGCTGATGGCTCAGAGCCTGGAGCCTGTTTCCGATTCTGTGTCTCCCTCTCTCTCTGCCCCTCCCCCGTTCATGCTCTGTCTCTCTCTGTCCCAAAAAATAAATAAAAACGTTGAAAAAAAAAAGATTACCTGAGTCAGGATAATGTGGAGGTAGTTCTTAAAAATAAAGATTTCTGGGCCCTTAAGAGGCATTTTATCACACTGAGTAAAGATGAACATGTAAATAAGTACCAGCAATACAAATTAGAAAAATAAATTACTTTAATAAGCATAATCATATTTACATGGGTAAAGAGAAGTCTTTTAATAGAGAAAACTTTTATCATAACATTAAGAGTAGTGCAGATGGTACATGTAATGTATCCTGAAATGGTTGAGGGAAAAAGTACGTGTGTGTGTATGTGTGTGTGTGGAGAAAGGTAGGGAGGAAAGGAGGAAGAGAGAATGGTGAAGTAACCACATGAGGTTAAATGTTAATAAAAGATGAAACTAAATAAAGGGTATATGGATGTGTCTTGTACTATTTTTATTTCTGGCACACTGTGTAAATCTAATAAATGAAAAGTATTTTAAAATAATGCAGAATTTTGTTGACAAAATTTGCTCCATGATGAAACAATGGTGTTACGCTGGAGAATATATCTGGTGCTTGTCCCATGGAGTCCTAGAATTTCCTAAGTAATAGGAATGCTTTCTTAATGCTAATGAGGTGACTAGGTGGGCCCCTAGATAATTTCAGAATGACATATCCCAACTAAAAGATTAACAGTTTGGAACTTTGAGCAGCCTGACCTCTAAGTATAGGGGGTACTACAGATGGAATTCAGTCACCTGGCCAATGATTTAATCAACCATGCTTACATGCTCACTAAAAACTCTGGACACCAAGACATGGTAGAACTTCCTGGTTGGTTTGTGGGGTGATATTCCCTGACTTCATAGAGAGCAGGCATGGCAGTTCTGTGTCTGGGACACTTCCAGACCTTGTCCTATGTGTAGTGCTTATAAGAAAACTGCAATAAAAAGAACAGTGCTTTGAATGAGTTCTGTGAGTCATTGTAGTGAACTCTTGAACCTGACAGATTTGTGGAAACCCTCCAATTTATAGCCAGCTTGTCATAAGTGCAGGTGGCTCCTAAAAGTTGGGTTGGCATCTGAAGTGGAGAGCAGTCTTGTGGGACTGAGACCTTAAACCTGTGGGATTTTACACTGACTCTGGGTAATTAGTGGTGAGAACAGAATTAAATTGCAGTGTCACCCGGTTGTCATCAGGTAATTAGTGTTAGAGCATTAATGGTGTTGAGTTGTTCAAAAATATAATGAATGTACCTTATATCTTCCTCATTCAGTGGCCTTTAGAGTTGGGTTCACCTCATGGAATTGAGTCCTCTGTTACCTCTTACTGTCTCTGATTCTGGAAGCCACCATTGAATTCTCAAATCCAGAGAGTTTTATGTGCTCAAAGAAGCATTATATATTCTAATTCTTCTTGTCATTGGCACAATTCTTGTCTTCTTTGCATTATGGAACCTCTTTTGTCACTAAAAAATAGTATAATTTTATATAAATACATTTACCTCAAGAATATAATTTTCTCATACATGACAAAAGATGGAAGATGGCAGAGTATATATATTTACCACTTTCCCCACATCTCTCCATCTCTTGCCTCTTATTTCATCTACCTGTGGTCGTAAGTGTGTTCTCTGCCGTGATCACTTTGTGACTTGCTCAGGTCCGGGTCAACAGAAACCACCCACATTTCAGAATATGTAATCATAGCTCACCTTTCCTTTCCCAACCAAACATGAAAGATTTCTCCTTACAGGCAGTCAGAGTTTATTTCTCTTGTGAAAGCATGATTAGTATATATATATATCTGTTAGAAATAAATGACTAGTATATAGACATGGTAAACTATAAATGATAACTGATTATAGTGTTTGAATGTTCCTGTTGCTAAAGTTGTCTAACATTAGATCAGAAGAAATATCAGAAAAGTCTGTTCTTTCTTGAGTGTGGCATGGATAGAGTGGCATAGGAAGAAATAAAACTATAAAGACTGGATAGTGTTAAAAGCACAAAGGAAATCTAATGAGAAGTGGAGTGTTTTGGACTTTATTCTGTAGAAAACAAGGAATCTCCAGTGTTTTTAAAGGAAACAGACATTATCTGACTGGAGACTTAGGATGATAAATTGGGCCACAGTGTAAAAGAAAGATTGTAAAGGAGTGATAATAGAGTCAGGAGTCCATTGCCACAATTACCAGGTAGGGGACAATGAAGACCTGAATGGGGTCAGCAACAGGGGCATGAACTACACAGGAGTGGCTGAATGTGGGGGACGGAATCTAAAATGATACTGCAGCGTGGAGAAATTTAAGGCATCATGTTTATGATTATTGAGGGTAACATGGATTTGGAACCATCCCAAAGGAAGATGGTGGCCTTCTAGAACTTTGAAACATTTGGACATAGCAGAAACAAAAAATAAGGTTAGGTTTGATGTGGACAGATGTGAAATACAACAAAGGCAAATGTTACATTTCCTTCTTCCAAATATTCATATATGCTCTCCCATCACTACAGCTAAAACAGTCTAGTAACAATATCCTATATTATGGAAAATCATTTGAATTCCTAATGTCTTTCTATGAATCCTATTTTTGTGTGTGTGTGTGTGTATTTTATTTTATTTTTTTTTATGAAATTTATTCACAAATTGGTTTCCATACAACACCCAGTGCTCATCCCAAAAGGTGCCCTCCTCAATACCCATCACCCACCCTCTCCTCCCTCCCACCCCCCATCAACCCTCAGTTTGTTCTCAGTTTTTAACAGTCTCTTATGCTTTGGCTTTCTCCCATTCTAACCTCTTTTTTTTTTTCCTTCCCCTCCCCCATGGGTTCCCGTTAAGTTTCTCAGGATCCACATAAGAGTGAAAACATATGGTATCTGTCTTTCTCTGTATGGCTTATTTCACTTAACATCACACTCTCCAGTTCCATCCACGTTGCTACAAAAGGCCATATTTCATTTTTTCTCATTGCCACATAATATTCCATTGTGTATATAAACCACAATTTCTTTATCCATTCATCAGTGGATGGACATTTAGGCTCTTTCCATAATTTGGCTATTGTTGAGAGTGCTGCTATGAACATTGGGGTACAAGTGGCCCTATGCATCAGTACTCCTGTATCCCTTGGATAAATTCCTAGCAGTGCTATTGCTGGATCATAGGGTAGGTCTATTTTTAATTTTCTGAGGAACCTCCACACTGCTTTCCAGAGCGGCTGCACCAATTTGCATTCCCACCAACAGTGCAAGAGGGTTCCCGTTTCTCCACATCCTCTCCAGCATCTATAGTCTCCTGATTTGTTCATTTTGGCCACTCTGACTGGCGTGAGGTGATACCTGAGTGTGGTTTTGATTTGTATTTCCCTGATAAGGAGCGACGCTGAACATCTTTTCATGTGCCTGTTGGCCATCCGGATGCCTTCTTTAGAGAAGTGTCAATTCATGTTTTCTGCCCATTTCTTCACTGGGTTATTTGTTTTTCGGGTGTGGAGTTTGGTGAGCTCTTTATAGATTTTGGATACTAGCCCTTTGTCCGATATGTCATTTGCGAATATCTTTTCCCATTCCGTTGGTTGCCTTTTAGTTTTGTTGGTTGTTTCCTTTGCTGTGCATAAGCTTTTTATCTTCATAAGATCCCAGTAATTCACTTTTGCTTTTAATTCCCTTGCCTTTGGGGACGTGTCGAGTAAGAGATTGCTACGGCTGAGGTCAGAGAGGTCTTTTCCTGCTTTCTCCTCTAAGGTTTTGATGGTTTCCTGTCTCACATTTAGGTCCTTTATCCATTTTGAGTTTATTTTTGTGAATGGTGTGAGAAAGTGGTCTAGTTTCAACCTTCTGCATGTTGCTGTCCAGTTCTCCCAGCACCATTTGTTAAAGAGGCTGTCTTTTTTCCATTGGATGTTCTTTCCTGCTTTGTCAAAGATGAGTTGGCCATACGTTTGTGGGTCTAGTTCTGGGGTTTCTATTCTATTCCATTGGTCTATGTGTCTGTTTTTGTGCCAATACCATGCTGTCTTGATGATGACAGCTTTGTAGTAGAGGCTAAAGTCTGGGATTGTGATGCCTCCTGCTTTGGTCTTCTTCTTCAAAATTCCTTTGGCTATTCGGGGCCTTTGGTGGTTCCATATGAATTTTAGGATTGCTTGTTCTAGTTTCGAGAAGAATGCTGGTGCAATTTTGATTGGGATTGCATTGAAT
Source organism: Prionailurus viverrinus (assembly GCF_022837055.1). NCBI lineage: Eukaryota > Metazoa > Chordata > Mammalia > Carnivora > Felidae > Prionailurus > Prionailurus viverrinus. The sequence goes on along the minus strand of NC_062572.1, from coordinate 65,348,601 downwards.
GTGTAGATAGCTTTGGGTAGTATTGACATTTTGACAATATTTATTTTTCCAATCCATGAGCAGTGAATGTCTTTCCATTTCTTTAAATCTTCTTCAATTTCCTTCATAAGCTTTCTATAGTTTTCAGCATACAGATCCTTTACATCTTTGGTTAGATTTATTCCTAGGTATTTTATGCTTCTTGGTGCAATTGTGAATGGGATCAGTTTCTTTATTTGTCTTTCTGTTGCTTCATTGTTAGTGTATAAGAATGCAACTGATTTCTGTACATTGATTTTGTATCCTGCAACTTTGCTGAATTCATGTATCAGTTCTAGCAGACTTTTGGTGGAGTCTATCGGATTTTCCATGTATAATATCATGTCATCTGCAAAAAGCGAAAGCTTGACTTCATCTTTGCCAATTTTGATGCCTTTGATTTCCTTTTGTTGTCTGATTGCTGATGCTAGAACTTCCAGCACTATGTTAAACAGCAGCGGTGAGAGTGGGCATCCTTGTCGTGTTCCTGATCTCAGGGAAAAAGCTCTCAGTTTTTCCCCGTTGAGGATGATGTTAGCTGTGGGCTTTTCATAAATGGCTTTTATGATCTTTAAGTATGTTCCTTCTATCCCGACTTTCTCAAGGGTTTTTATTAAGAAAGGGTGCTGGATTTTGTCAAAGGCCTTTTCTGCATCGATTGACAGGATCATATGGTTCTTTTCTTTTTTTTTGTTAATGTGATGTATCACGTTGATTGATTTGCGAATGTTGAACCAGCCCTGCATCCCAGGAATGAATCCCACTTGATCATGGTGAATAATTCTTTTTATATGCCGTTGAATTCGATTTGCTAGTATCTTATTGAGAATTTTTGCATCCATATTCATCAGGGATATTGGCCTGTAGTTCTCTTTTTTTACTGGGTCTCTGTCTGGTTTAGGAATCAAAGTAATACTGGCTTCATAGAATGAGTCTGGAAGTTTTCCTTCCCTTTCTATTTCTTGGAATACCTTGAGAAGGATAGGTATTATCTCTGCTTTAAACGTCTGGTAGAACTCCCCTGGGAAGCCATCTGGTCCTGGACTCTTATTTGTTGGGAGATTTTTGATAACCGTCTATGAATCCTATTTTATTTTAATGAGTGTCATTAGCTTTCATTGGGATTTGATTTGGGGGGTGTCATATAGAGTCGATGATTCTTTAGTAGGACTATCCTGCACCTAGAATGCATATAAATACATCAATTATTACTAATTAAAGCAACGCCACCCATTACACAGCCCTGTAGACTGGTCATTTTGTCATCTTAGAGCTAATTGGTGGCATTTTGGAAACTCATAGGCAGAAATGCAGGCACCAGGTGTGTGCGTGTGTGTGTTTTCATTTTTAAGAAATACATATCTTGTCAATGGACTATTTCAGCACTGAAATGTAAAAAGGACTTGATATCATCTATTTTATTATTCTATCTTTAGGTAAACTTTCCTAGCTTATGTCTTTTTTAAGCTGTCAGTATGCTTTATTGTTATAATACCATGTGATCATTTTAAGCTGAATACCCCATATAAATAATATGTAACAGTATGGTAGTTCAGGCTAGCATGAAGCCTTTATGTGGAGATTAATTTTGTCAGTTGAGCTAAATTATCCCGTTGCTAAAACAGCCCTATGATTTTTGAAGCACCTGTGTGATGCTTATTCAGTTCATTTAATACATTGGGGTTCCTTAAAAATATTTTATATACTAGCTGGTATAAAGAAAAATTGTTGGCAAATAAAAATATATATTTATAAGATTTTTTCATTTTATCTCAAGAATTTTAATATAATTACATTATCATTATGACAGATAATTCTACTTAGAATTATATGCTCTTAAATATGGTACTAACATTTCCATAAGCTGGCAACAGGGAGAGCTAATATCCCTGGGACTTTTCAACCTTCATCACATGACTGGAACAAATTTATTTTGTTTTTTAATTTTTTAATGTTTACTTATTTTTGAGAGAGGCAGAAACAGAGCACGAGTGGGAGAGGGGCAGAGAGAAAAGGAGACACAGAATCCGAAGCAGACTCCAGGCTCTGAGCTGTCAGCACAGAGCCCGACGCGGGGCTTGAACCCACTAGCTGTGAGATCATGACCTGAGCTGAAGCCAGATGCCCAACTGACTGAGCCACCCAGGTACCCCAGTTCTTGAGTCTTAAATAAATTGAATTCTGCTGTTTAAAATCTGAAAATGAGAAATCTGAATAATACCAAATATGTTGACTGATTCCATTGCCTTTTTGAAGTTCTCAGAAGTTAAAAAAAAATCCAAAAATAGCTTATTCAAGTCACTTCTGAACCAACACCAGCCTGAGTGATAAAAGGTGGGGGAGAAGATGGAAAAAATCAAAGAGTCAGGAGATTTTCTGTGGAAGGCCAGACAATAAACATGTTAGGCTTTGGGGGGTCATCCAGTCTCTGATGTAACTACTTAATTCTGCTGTTGTAGTGTGAAAATAGCCAGAGATGATCTTTCAATGAATGGGTATGGCTGACTTCTAGTGATACTTCATTTGCAAAAGCGGGAAGATTGAGCTCATGGCCCATACTTTTGGGATCCCTGCCCTCCCTACACTGTAGGTTTTATGAGGGGAGGAGCTTTGTTTGGTTAGCTTTGTTTGGTTTAATATAATTACACTATCATTATGACAGATAATTCTACTTAGAATTATATGCTCTTAAGTATGGCACTAACATTTCCATAAACTAGCAACAGGGAGAGCTAATATCCCTGGGACTTTTCAACCTTCATCACCTGACTGGAACAAATTTATTATTATTTTTTAATTTTTTAATGTTTACTTATTTTTGAGAGAGACAGAGACAGAGCACGAGTGGGAGAAGGGCAGAGAGAAAGGGAGACACAGAATCTGAAGCAGTCTACAGGCTCCAAGCTGTCAGCACAGATCCCAATGTGGGACTCAGACTCATGAACTGTGAGATCATGACCTGAGCCGAAGTCAGATGCTTACTGACTGAGCCACTCAGGTGCCCTTGGAACAAATTTCTTTGGAAAGAACTAAGACTTCATCCTACTATGACTATTACCCACTGTGATAACTCCTTTTCTGCTATTATTAGTATGGAAGTTAATGAACAGTCTCCTGTGCTTTACAGGAACACATTTTGATAAAATAATTTAAAGCAATGATTTATAAGTATGGCTATGCATCAAAATCATCTGTGAATTTTGTTTATTTCTAAATTTCAGATATACCAAATGGAATTTCTGATTCCTTGGGAGATTCTTACACAGTAATCCCAATATTAATCTACAAATAGACAAGTGTTTAGGTATCACTGATATGATCAATGTAAAGCCTTCCAATTAGTATTACCCAAACAAAGTACTCAAATATCCTTTTAAGAAGCTATGCTGCTCAAAAATGTCAGTACAGTCTAGTGGTCAAGAGCAAGGAGTCTGAAGCTAAATGACCTAAAATTTCATTTGTGCTGTGCCAAGTTCCTTAAATTCTCTGTTCTCACTTTCCTTGTCTGTAAAATGGGTTTATATGCATATTAAATGAGTTAATATTCATGGTATGTATTTAGGGTTATATAAATGTTTGTTAAATGACAAATCTAGCAGGTTCATTTATAATGATGCAGAAATAATTTTTCAGGGCAGAGTTGGACCTCTTTAGGGAATGTACAGCCTTATACCAAAAGCCTGCATGTCTAATGGCAAATGTCACACACCAATGAAGAACTGGTTAGCCAGATAGATTTTATTTATTTCTCACTAATTCAACAATATCCCCACAATAAAGCATACAATGGCCTCAGAGCAAAAAATGCAAGAATTAGATACACTGCCTATATTTAACAAACTAATAATTTAGTTGGGGAACTAGCATGTAAATTAATAATTTCAGTATGATATGCTAAGTATTCTAAGAGTGGCAGGTTTATGGGTGGTGATCACAAAAGGTAGAAACATTTGAGCTTAAATTTGAAAGAATTGTGTGAGTTCACCTGAAGACCAGTGTATGGTAGTCATTAGTGTTGTTAGCCAGAGTTTTGGTTCTTCCTCCTCTGGGGAACTTTCTCCTTTCTTCCACTAGATCAGCCAGGACATAGAGCTTCTTCCTTTTCTGTCTGGCACTGTGACTGGCAATGCTCCACGTGGTGGCTACTCTGCCTGTTGGGTCCCTGTGTGTGATGAGCACATGCCTGTCCCAAATGCAGTGAATGTTCACCAGAAATGAAGTTGTGTTGGTTAGCCACACAAGTTGTGTTGGTTAGGGTTGTTATTGTTGTTTTTACCATTATTATTTTCCACAGATAATATAATTCTGCCAGTAAGACAGAGATAGCTGACATGAAAAGGTGTGAATGTGAGAGCCAGGGTATTTGAGGAGATTATTAATAGCTCCTTGGAGTCTAGGGTGACTTGTGAAAACTGAGACTCATGAAAGAGGCAGGACCAGCTCATCAGTCACTTCTTTAAGGGATTTATAAACTAGTAAATGAGATTTCAACAAAGAGTTCTACTTTGTTGAACAAAACAATAAGATCCACTAACTGAACTACTAACTAGATCAACCTTTTGGCAGTATAGAAGTTTAATTCAAGGAGAAAAATTATGAAGGCAAGAGGAGGAGTTAGACTGGCTCATTTTTTGCCTACCCATTTTTCCTATACTAAAGACAATCCTCCCTAACAATGATTAATGCCAGTCCTTAAAGATTTTCAAATGCAACAACATAGGTAAGGTGCCAAGACAACATAGAGATGCCATGAGGTTGCTGGAATAAACATCAGCCCTTTCCCCTGAAGGAGTATTCCCTACTACATGAAGGATATTTTAGTATGTTTGTAAATTGTTGTGGACTATGGGTCTGGAGTTGTCTCTTGTCCAGCAAGAGAGTGGGATGCAGGATTAAAAATGCGAGAGAGGCTAATGTCTGGGAGGAGACAAGAGCCCTGAATAAGGGTCCTTGCTCAGGTTTTATTAGGATCAGAAGGCTTACAAGCATGATGGACATGCACAAAGAGAAAATGAAATCTTGATCATTAACTCATGGGCGTGAGGGAAAGGAGGTTTCGAAGATATGCTGTCTTAGTGGTTTGGGTCAATACAAAACAAAATCCTGGTGCTGGGCAGATGGTTGTTTACAGCAGACATAGGGCCCCACCTCTGCTTACCTAAACTGGTCGAGCGGACAAGAAAGACAGAGCATGCTACCTCAGGGTCAACAAGTCATCTTTCTTTTACTAATTAGCTCTGCTCTGGGCACCTTCATCCCCACTGGGGCCTATAGCCCTATTTACCTGTTTACCTAATTTGGTCCTTCCTTCCTATGTAAGCAGCTTTCTGCTATTGTACTAAGTTGGGAGGCATTTCTGCCCTGAATACCTAATCTTGTTGAACTCATCTTGGATGTTTTCATCCTGAGAGTCCCTATTCCTATTTCTTTGTCCTATACTGGGATCTTTGCCCCGTTTACCTGACCTAATTTACCTAGTCTTGGATGTTTTCATCCAGTGGCTTTCTAATTCTTTATGCCTTGTTGCAAGTTCAGGGTGCAAGCTCAGGGAATTCCTAAGCTTATTCCTCAGAGTAAATCCTATCTACCTTCACCTAGCCCAGCAACCTGCTGTGCCTGCTTGCAACAAGATAGAAATAGATAGCTGGAAAACAAGTGTGTTAGGAAACATCAACCCATTACTCCTCTGACTTGTTTTAATGATTCTTATATCATAACAAAGACTCTGCCCTTGACCAACCTTTAGTCAGGCTCCCCTGAGTTCTCTTCCCAAAATCTTGATCTTGGCCCCTGTCCTTGCTGAGTTCAGATTTAGCAAGAATCTCACTAATTTAGTGAGAATCCTCCACCCTTGCTATCTGATCACCCTGGCCTGCCTTCAGCAAGAATCCTGTTAAGTGGGATTAACAAAAATGCTTCTATGTTTGATGCTTCCTCTTTGTATATTCCATCCACTAATTCCCTCACTCTGTTGTCTATAAATCCTCAGCTGTCTTCGCTGTATTCAGAGTTGAGTCGATCTTTCTCCCCTATTGTGAGTCTTGCACCTGTTACTATAGTTCCAATAAAGTCTTTCTTATCATTTTAACAAGTGTTGGAATAATCTTTTTCTTTATAAAAATTACAGGGCATTGATATTTAGATTTTGTATATAATGGTCTCTGTAGTTCAAATTTGTGAGGGAGGAAGCAGGCATGAGGTGAGAGGGCTGTTGGGGAAGTCTAGGTCAGAGGACAGCCAGGTTTACCTTAAAGCAAAAAGACCATAGGACATTTAGCAGAGAGATTATGAAGCAGGCATTTGGTGGAGAGTGAATATCACAAAATTCAGCAAATGATAATGTGGGTTGTGATGGACATGATTGTGGATCATAGGAGATATTCAGAATCATAGTTTAAGGACAGTGTGGAAAATTGGGAATCATATAGAGGTTTTAGATTTCTTTCAGAAAAGGAATCTAAGGAAGACAGGAATGGAAAGCATCATGAAATTAGTGGTTCTCATCTCTGTGGCAAAGTGGTTGACTTTTGACCTCTTCTTCAAAATATTTACTTGGAATACTATGGAGATTTCTGAAGAGAGGTGGGATTGCACCACTGAAGTTTTTTTAAACTTAATTTTGCTTTCTATTAATTCTAAGGCATAAGAAACTGCATTAAAGCTTGTAGAACTACGTGAAAATAAAAGAACTAAAACCTGAGAGTAATATCTGCAATAATTATTATGCACAGGTTTTATGAAAATTTTAAGCTGCTTTTGAGTTGTTTCCTGCTTTTGATAATGCTTAAACTATTAAGAAGGAGCAAGCATTAAGCTCTACTTGGATAAGTTGTAATTATCACTTTAGTTTTTCATACGTATTGTTATAGAAAGACCAGAGGACTTGGAGTCAGATTACCTGCTTATTTGCAACCTTATCCTTATGGCTGTGTTTTGCCCCCCAAGATGTACATCAGAATCACTTAGGAACTTTTAAAAACAACTAATGCCCAGACCCACACTAGAGAAACTACACCAGAATTTCTAGATTGGGGTCCAAGCAATGGCAGTTTTCAAATTTCCCCGTATCATTCTTCTGTGCACACAGAACAGAGAATCTTTGCTCTATGGCTTACTAGTAATTGCCAATGTAGCTAACCTCTTTCAACTTTGATTTTGCCTGTCAAAAAAAAAAAAAAAAAGAAAAGAAAATAGGAATGATTTCTCCTACTTAGGTGCTTATTAAAAAATTAAATATCATCCTTCAAAACTTAGCACTGACATTTTAAATACAATATATACAATGTGTCTATCACAATGCCTTATTTTCCCCTAATCAACTGGTTGCTTGCCTCAGCATAAATTACAAAAAGGACCAAAAAAATCACTATGGGGGCTGCAAGTAGTTTAGAAATGATGATGTGTATGATAATCTGCTAATATGTTGCTTGTTCAGGCATTAAACAGGTAATTCTAAGCCAAGACCTAAATGGAGATACAAGTAACTTTACTTAAAGAAGTTATCTGCAGGGGCGCCTGGGCGGTTCAGTCAGTTAAGCATCCAACTTCAGCTCAGGTCATGATCTCACACTCTATGAGTTCAAGCCCCGTGTCAGGCTCTGTCCTGACAGCTCAGTGCCTGGAGCCTGCTTCAGATTCTGTGTCTCCCCTTCTCTCTGCCCCTCCCCTGCTCATGCTCTGTCTCTGTCTCAAAAATAAATAAAAACATTCAAAAAATTAAAAAAAAGTTATCTGCAGGTCTTGTTTTGTTTTTAAATTGTGTAGTTTTATATAATTTCAAATTTACAGAAAAGTTGCAAAGTGGCACAAGGGCTTCCTGTGTATACTTTACCCAGAGTCAAATTGTTTATATTCTGCTTCACTTGCTTTAGAATTTATCATATGTTTGTATTTTTTTCTGAAACATTTTTAGATAAGCTGAGGATAATGTACCTCTTACCACTTAACATTTAAGCTTATATTTCCTAAAAACAAGGATATTCTGTTACAGAACCATTAGAATTATCTAAATTAGGAAATACGATATTGATAAATAAGACCATCTAACCCATACTTAGATTTCGTCAATTGTAGGTATGCTTTCAAATGATTTCTAGCTAAGATTTTCTTACAATCTATTTCAGCGTATGCAACCATATATATGGAGTCACAAGATAAACTATCTTAGAAAGCTATGACCTTCCCCCAAGTTAATGCAGTTGTCCCAGGACATAAGCAAGATCAAACCACCATCTGCCTATGTCCAAATAAATGTCCTTGCTTTAGTCTGCTTCTTCCAAAAGCTTGGATGGCTCCTTTCATCAGACTAAGAATAATTAGTACCCCCACTAATTTCATCACCATTCTCCATATGGGTCACTAATACAGTGAACGTCAGCAAATGTCTGTTGGTAGAATAAATGAATGAAAGAAGAAAGTCATGTTTTCCACCACTAGGAATGACCCTCTTTCTCTACTCCATACATTCAAAATCTATTCCTGTGTTGATTTACTAATCTTTTTTAAATAATTCAGAAAATTGTTATTAAGTGTCTATTATGTGCCAGACTATGGATTAGGGGCTAGAAATTCAACAGTAAACAAGACAGAAAAAATGGTTGTACCCCATGCTTTTCATTCCAGTGAAGGGTAAATTGTCTCTCAGTGGGTTTCTCCTTTCTTGGCCACACTTGAATACTGACATTTGAATATCTAACTTTTAGTATTTCATGTTGTGTTTTGTTTTGGTTTTGCTGTATTCATCTCTAATTGGTTTGTTTGTATGTTTTGTCTTTAAGAAGGTGATACAGCTTAGAGGTAAAAAAAAAAATCAAGGTTTATGGTCTTATTGCCTGGGTCTGGGTTCTGGTCTGCTATTTTCTAGCTGTGTGGTAGTGGACAAGTTTATCATTGTAATGAGCTTCCCAGGAATAGAAGTAGGGGCATTCACAACATGGGAGTGAAGCAGATAATGCTTACAAAGCACTTAGCAGAGTGTCAGTCATGTAATGAACATCCATTAACCATTGTTTGTTAAGATTAACTATTAATGTTGAGGCCAAATACTTCCCTTTGTACTTTCTTTTTAATTTTTTAAAAATGTCTTTATTTCTGAGAGAGAGTGTGCATGTATGCTAGCAGGGGAGAGGGTCAGAAAGAGAGAGAGAGAGAGAGAGAGAGAGAGAGAGACTCAGCATGCAGCCCACATGGGGCTCGAGCCCACCACCCTAGGATCATGACCTGAGCCAAAATCAAGAGTCAGATACACAACTGACTGAGCCACCCAGATACCCCTGTATAATTTTTTTCATATACCCCTAACAATTAGAATGGTGCCGGGTACACAGGGAGGTAACCATAAATTATTGATCAGTTGAACTGCCATCAAATCAATGTGAAAACAATGTGAAAAATGTGAACACAATGTGAAAACAATGTGAAAAAGGCTTATCTACAAATAATATTGCCTAATAACCACACAAAACAAATTTTTTACTCTCTTCACTGGTATACAAGTATAAAAAGCTAATTTAATTTTCTAAATATTTACTCTAATATTCACTTATTTCTATTGTGTTGAGGTGGTAGGCCATTTTTGGAAATAATGGTTATATTCATTATTTTTGCTATCGTGTAGCAAAACGTAAAAGTTATGAACTTTCTGTCAGTACCATAAAAAAATACTTCTGTGAAAGATATAAGAATCTGAATTTACTAATAGATAGTAGTAAGTCCCTCAGATTTAGAAAGGACTTGAACTTTGTTGAGAGAAATCCCAAGTTCAATCCTGAGAAACCAAATTAACAATATCAACATTCATAAAATATAAACAGTAATAACATATACTTCATAAGTTATGAGGTATGGTGACATAGAACATATGAAAATAATTTAGTGATAACAAAATATACTGACCATTGATTGTTAGTATTTAATCTTACATTATGCTCAAAGGTATAGGATTAAGATTTATTAACACTTTTTCATGGGTAAAGATAATGGAATTGAGAAGACAGTTAAGTCAATGGATATGCTGTAAGCATAGATACCATAGGACAGTATTCTTGTTTCTTTGAACATAGTTTGAGATCACAGTCTACCTTCCCCAGGTTAATCAAAAGGCCAGAGTATTGTAAGTGGGAGAGGGGAACATACAGCAGACTTTCAGCAGGAGAGCCCTTGCCCTCCCACTTGCTTGGTGATTCCTGATTGTCTTTAATAGCACCCTACTTTGTCCATTAAAGGATCACAGATAAAGGTTAAATTGCAAAGTCCTTTGGAAAAAATAATAGTGATTAACCACTTTCAAATCAGCAGATTGCAGGAATAAATCACATCTACAAAATACCTTCATGGCAACACCTAAGGTTTGATTAATAACTAGGTAGAGTGTGATAGCCTAGCCAAGTTAACACATAAGGCTAACCATTACATCTGCTAAGTGTGAGAGTATGTGCACCAGTGCCAGCAGCACAGGGCACTTCCTTTTGGTTTCTATACACTACAATTCTAGAGAACCATGGGTGTTGTGTCCAGCATTTAGAGAAGTTATAAACTTGGCCCATGTTTTTATTCTTTGCCTCTCCACCATCTCTGCATTACCTCCCTGCTGCATCCCATCTTGTTGCTGTGCTCTTTGTAATCCTTGGATGCTCAGAGCCCCCAGAACAGTATTACCCCAACCCACTTCCCCTTAGCAAAGCACAGAGCTTTGGATCTAAACTTTCTTCCATTCGTATTTGATGGCAGCTACTTATTTACCATATGATCTGCTCTTTTTTTGATCTTGCTTAACTAATTAATTGTAACTAGTTAATTTGTTAAGACTAAATACCAATAATGGAATAGCATCAATTTGGGAGTTAGATATGTGGACCTCAAGTATGGACTCTGCCATGTTAACAATCATGTAATTCTGAATGATTTGTTTAATCTCACTGAAGCAGACTCAATTTTCTCATGTAGGTGGGTAAAGAACATTCTATAAAGATAAAATTTATTATTCTCAGTCACAAGCTAAAGCCAATCATGCTTTTTTACTTAGTTTTTAAAGATGCCCTTTTTAGACTGTTTTCTTAAACTTTTTAAATTTTAGAATGGCTTTAGGTTTAGATATTTAATTTTAGGTAAATATTTCTCTCTTTATTTGATCTTCCTACTGAGTAAATCTGGTTATAAATTTCTATAAAATGATATTGTAGGCAAAGATGCAAAGAAAACTATTAATTACCCTTGAAGGCTTGGCAAATAAAGGAAATTCTGCATGATATTAAGTCAAGAAGACACTGAACCCCAAAGAAAAAAATGACAAGGAAAAAAAGATGGAAAAAATTAAACTCAATATGTCCTATAAATTGAATTAAATAATCTGTATGTAGTTTGGGAGTGAAAAAAGTTAGCATGCCACGTACATTTCTTTTTCTTTCCTTTTTAATGTTTATTACTTGAAAGAGAGAGAGAGAGAGAGAGAGAGAGAGAGAGAAAGCAGGGGAGGGACAGAGAGAGAGGGAGAACAGAATCAGAAGCAGGCTCCAGGCTCTGAGCTGCCAACACAGAGCCTGACGCGAGGCTCGAACCCACATACGCCAGATCGTGACCTGAGCTGAAGTTGGCTGCCTAACCGACTGAGCCACTCAGGTGCCCCCCTTACATTTCTATTATAGCAATGGCCTAAAACAAAGTGTCACATATTCCTGGGTTACTCTTGGGAATGAGTGATAAATATATGCCATTCAACTTTCTAATTCTTGTGTTGGGTGTTTTGTTATATTGGATTTCAGCAACAATTATAGGCAAGTAAGTTACCCCATCAAGATAGCACTGATTTTCTCATTGTTGAATATGAGCACTCCTACCTTGACTTCTACTGGCTTCTTCTGTGTGAGTTCTGTCACTAAAAGGAGAACATTAATTCATTAAAGGCCTTAATTAGACTCTGACCTTCATTCACCCTTGCTAGCTATAGCATCCCACAGAAAGCTGGTGTCAGAGAGACTTTGGAAAATTCTTGTTTATTTGAACATACCACTATTTTTTTTTTCAATCACCATACACTAGACAATCAAATAACACTTTTTATAGACTTGAAAACATAAAAACTTTTTGTTGGTTTCAGTAATTACACACAATAGGCATGGCACAATACAGTTGAGCATACTAGACAAAATATCATGGCCAACCTAAAAAGGCATGCAAGCCTCCAAGATTTGTGAAATGATGAAAACAATTACCAATGCTTGCTTTCCTGTGTTTTAGGCACCTGATACCTACATAAGGGTAAACTTCATTCAAATATCTAATGAACAAAGAGTATTTGATAAACTAATGAATGTTCATTGCTTATAAGTATGTGTATGGTATAAACTTGGAGAATCTCATCAACCTTATATCACAGTATGAATTACATATTATCTAGTTCTATAAAAATCATCTATATGAACCATGTGGATAAAACATAATATAGAAATGCTCTTTTGCTCCAGTTTCTTACATTATCATTCAAACATTTACAAATGTGTTAATTCATTGTTATTATTTGCACCATGCCCCATCCTTGCTTACTTCTCTTTCTGGTTTTGGTTGTAACTCTGCATTTAATACAGGGCCAGAGCTTTCAGTGTTCTAATAGAAATACTCTGCTGACCACACTATTCAGAAAAAAAATCACTGGTCTTTTTTTTCTTTTATTTTTTTTTAATGTTTATTTATTTTTGAGAGAGAGAGGGAGACACAGAATCTGAAGCAGGCTCCAGGCTCCAAGCTGTCAGCACAAAGCCTGATGCGGGGCTTGAACCCAGGAATCATGAGATCATAACCTGAGTCCACTCTGGATGCTTAACAAACTGAGACACCCAGGTGCCCCCAAAAACTGATCTTAATGACAGTACCAAAGGGGGACACACTGAGTTAACACAGTAAAAATTACATATTTTACTACTGATTTATTTGCTCTTCCAGTTAGAGCAGGCTGAAATTGTACATGGTCCAGGTGCAGGAGGAAGATACTACAGATGCTTCCATGCCTGGACCCCTTCCGATAGACAAAATAGAATCCCCAGATTAACGTTGCATTACCCAAACATTGTTCTGCCCATACCTGACTTATGCTTACATGTACTTACTGCTGGGTAAATGCTTCATCATCAGTCTTTGAAAAGACTTCTCTTCCTTGGAATGACAGTTTTCAGACCCAACAGGGCAGTGAGACAGAGAGGCAAGAGGGTTGTGGCCCATCAATTCCAAAGATATTGTCCTACTCTCCTTCAGTAAGAATTGGGATCCTGGGAATGACTGTCTCAGTCTCCTGATCTGTCCAGAAGGTTTAATGGGTAACTGCAGAGGCCAATAATCCCTTTTCTCTGTGACAATAGAGTTCTGAGTCCAGCTGTGTCAGACTCAAAGAAGAGTGATTCCTTCATATGAATGTTGGGACTCTCTTCTAGTGTGAGAAACCCATACAGGGTTGTAACTTTGAGGAGATGTGGCAATGATAGGGTGGTCCTGGTTGCTGGATCTATGTGATGCATAGCTCAGTGCACATCTTTGCAGTCAACAAGACTCTCAGCCAAGAAGAGAGAATCCTTTTTGTACCAAGTTTCTTTTTACCTCACACTCTTTTGTAGAGGTTTCTGAGTTGCAGTGGAAAGATGGAAATGTGCTGTTTATCACATCAGATAGTTTTCCCTTCAAACACCAGTCTTCTGGGAGTTTGAATTTAGATCAAAGTCTACATGTGCCACATCCAAAGAGGGGACGGAGAATTTAGGAATGGGATCAGGAGTCATCACTACTTGGAAAATGTCCTTGTACTTGCTTGTTAGTTTATCTTTTGCTGAGGGCTTTCTCAGTCTGGAGCTGGTCCAAGCAAACATGCTTCCAATAGCACTCTTCATGGCAAGCTGAGATGCTGCCGACAGCATGATTTCAACCTGAGGGTAGATTGAGTCTCAGACTGTGAGCTGATTGAAATCTCTGTCCTGAAGCATTGGAGGGGAGCTTGTCTTTTATTAGGCCAGACAGCACTCACTACGTCATATCTTATCGTGTGTGGTCAGATGTCATTGGCATGGCAACGGAAGATAAATAGCCTGCTAAACTCCAGCTCAGACTCACCTGGTGATTCATGAAGCTCCTTTTCATTAAGGCAACTTAAAGTGTTCCATATAAAACAATGTTTCTTAAGTGTTACTACTGTGAGTTCAGATTTAAGTAAGAAAATGAAGAAAATTATTCAGTAAATTTATCTAGAAAAAAATGCATTTATAACAATGTAAATTTGTGTTAAGTTTGCTGCTAAAATATGAGCATGGTGGTAAAAAAAAAAGTTTTGTTAATGTAGCAAACGTACAAAAAGATTTAGATATGGCTGGATTCACTAGAAGGGGCTTTGTAATTTATAGTGTCTTTTTATTGATGGCATGTTTATTGATGACATGTTATTGTTCATGTTTAGAGCAAATACCTTTTCATTTCCAGAAGCATCTTGAAAATGCCAAAAGATATTTGTAAAAGGATAGAGAAGTGATATTTTTATAAGATGAGGGAACGAATTGTTTATACATATATATAATGCTTGATAACACATGATAACACAAGAATCTGTCACTTTGTAGTAAGCATGTCCTAGTGACCTTATAACATGCTGACTCACCTGGAAGCATAACAAAACACAGCCCCTGGCTTGCAGAAACTTATACTGTAGACACACATTCATGAAAAATTGTCAGAGAAAAGGAGTACAAATTAAAAGCCTGAGCTATGTGTCTTTCAGATTATATTTGTGATTCTTAGAAGTATGGACATAGTAATTAAGGAAACTCTGGATGAGAGAGAATGAGGGATCATCTTTAGAAAAAGGGGGGAGAGCATGGAATGTAGCATGGGGCAGGGGTGAGCCCCTAGGCTCTTGTGCAGCTGTTAGTTGGAACCACTCAAGAGGGAGATGGGAAGGAGCAGTGAGGGGATGGGAACAGACACCTAGGGAGAGCTTGAAGATTAAAAGAGAAGCATAAAATGCACATGCCAGACAATCAGGAGACACCATTGTGCTGAGAATGTAACTGCAGGTGCTGATTAGGTCAAAGATTCCACATTGCCTTTTCATGCACTGATGAATCCTGTGCTTGTTTCCAAGACTGAAGTTTCCTTTTAAGCACTAGTTGCTATTTTGCAGTTCCCAAGATGCTTGAAGTCTCACCCAGTCCCCACTAATCATTCACTCATCACTTACTGTACTCAGCTGCCCCAGATCCTGGTTGGTCTGTCAGCCTATCTGGTTTCCAAAAGACTGCAAATCTCCTGGAGCACTTCAGATTGGGCTTCAGTGGGGCTTCTGATTGAGTCTTCAGTCTTCCTCCTCCAACAAGCAATATGGGACTTGGAAGAAACTCCTTCACTTTTCATTCATTTTTATGTTAGTAAAACAAAACTATATCTTTGGAGTAGGGATGTGTAAATTTCATCTGCTTGTATCCTAGGAAGTTTTGCTATATTCCTTTTATTACTCACTATTGGAGGCAGCTGACTGAGGGGGGTGGGGGAACTATCTCCTTAGCTGCTGCTGTTCCTGCTAACAAGGGGGCAGCTGTGTCATAGTGAAAAGCTAAATGACTCCTTACGCAGAAGACCCCACTGGATTCATGCCCTGGATCTGCCTGAGAGCAATTCTTTTGGGGTCTCAGTTTATCTGAGAGCTGTCCTCCGGCATCAGGGTTAAATAAAACAACTTATATAAAATACACTATAGTGGCAAAAGGCTAAACATTTGTTTATTAATAAATAGATTTATCTGTTCAGGCAAACACACACTGAAATATCCCCTATGATCCATGCTTAGCACCGGGGACACCAAGGTAAAAATGGGTATGTTTCTCCCTCTCATAGAGCTTCCAAACTAGTAAATTGAGGATTTTGAAGACAAGGAAAATGTCTTTGAACTAGGAAGGAAGAGGAAAAACACAAAGGATGCTAGGCTTAAAAGCATAGAAAAATTAGGTATCTTAGATGAGTTGTGGACTATACTTTCTCCTACAAATAATAAATTGCAGCAGGACCTGAACTTTCTTGTTCGTGATCTATTTCTTTTCTCTGATACCAGCCCTGCCCTTGCCACACAAGATCTGCTGAAATTCGGGCTCTAGCCATCCTTTATAATAATCCCAGACTAGGTAGACCTACCACTCTTAGAAACCCCATTTGTTGTTCTGGCACGATAAGAATCTTCTCAGGCTCTTGGATGGGAACAGTTGGTTGCAGAGACCAGGAAAATACAGAGAGGAAGAATTAAGGTAAAGAAGACAGGGAGGGAGGGAGGGAGAGAGAGAGAGAGAGAGAAGCAAAAAAGAAACAGGTCTGGAGAATAAATGGTTAAAATCTTGACATTCTTGTTTATTCCTTTAGAACATCACACTAATATGTTCATTCTTTTAGCTTTTATTGTACTTTGTATCAGTACCACAAAATACAGCACTCAGTCACATTCGTTATATAGTTATGACTATGGTTGCTAGAAACAAAAACTGATTTGAATTAAATTAAGCAATAAACTAATACTAAAAATAATGAGAGTTATTTATTCTAATCTGCAAGGGTGGCACACAGAATGAAAGGGCAGAATTATAGCCGGGTTCAGGAGAATAAAAGCAGAAAATGCAAAGCTATCATCACTCTCTTTTTGACTCTTGTCTCTGCCTCTCCCTGCATGTTTGCTCTCTCAGCTCTCCCTGCACTGCAGCTCTCTGTTGCAGACTTGGTTTCTGGGAGGGAGGGGCTGAAATGGTTGGGATACAAGATATTTATTAGCCATCACTGTGAAGGAAAGGGGGGCGGAAACACAATCGGGCAAGGAAACTGGCTGGCAGCGGGCTCTGGAGCAAGTATCACCCATCAGGGCTGTTGTCTGTCAGGCTGAAGTGGGGCACCTTTAGACACCCTCTTCTGTGGCACAGGATTTGGGCTGTCCCTGAAGAGGTGTGAAGGACATGACTTCAGGAAAGGGGGGCTCTAGGGCCATGGAGCTAAGCAGGAGCCACAGGAGATGTCTGCTGACCCCGTTTCCCACAACTGGCAGCAAGTCTTTTCTTGAAGGGGGTCTGAGTAGCACCTTGCCATGGCCACCGCGCTTGATTTTCTTGTCTTGGTGGAAGTGTGGACATTCCACAGCAACTGAGTTTCATTCACATGCCGTCTCGCCACTAAACTAAGTTTTAGAAGGCAAAAATGTCCTTTTCCCTTTTCCCCACGGGAGCCTAAGCAAGTCAGACACTGGACACCCAGCTCACCACCACTACGTGAAGTGTTATGCTCAGGAAGCCCTAGTGAAATTCTTCATTGGTTTCTGGGCAGGACAGACATAGATGAAATTAGGAATTTTTATACTTTGGTTGGACCGAGAGAAAGGATTCTATTAAGAAGGAATAATAGAATAGGGTACTGAAGAACTTTGTGGAACTTCTTTTCCTAGAGAATGTTAAAGGGGAAAATAATTTTTTAATGCTTATTTATTTTTGAGAGAGAGAGTGCAAGTGGGGGAGGGGCAGAGAGAGGGAGACACAGAATCAGAAGCAGGCTCCAGGCTCTGAGTTGTCAGCATAGAGCCTAACGTGAGACACCCAGGCACGCCAGGAAAAATAGTATTTTTAATAAAAACTATGTGCAAGGGTCAAGTGTTGGCAACTATAGTTTCTGCCTTAGTTCTACTAATTTTATGTGTGACATTGTTCAAGGGATCTTATGATTTAATCTGTTAAAGGATTGGGATGGGATGTCCCTTTCATTGTACTATTTCATGAAATCTGTAAGAACACAGATGGTGACATGAAGCGATTTGGGCTATTTATCCCTGAAAACTAGGTATCAGCCCCAAGGATTAGTTGTTTTTTCTTTTGTTTTGTTTTTTCTAAATTAGGGCTGTTCTGATAATAGAATTGAAGGCTTGTGTGATAAATGAATAAAGGAATAGAAAGAAGAGGAAACAACACTGAGAAGACAAGTTGAAGTAAGACACTTATGGTTGGCCTGGGTAACTACAGTAGAAAAATATTTTGAAGCCTTGGATTTTATAATAGAGAAATTTGAGTTGGAATTCATCTTCTTCCACTGATCAGCTCTGTGACTCTGGATAGGCCACATAAACCCTCTGAACCATTTCCCATACCACTTATAAGAGCTATGAATAATATCTAACGTATGTAACTCGAGGGAATATTATAAGGTTATAATCAGATAATATATGGGAAAATGTGCTTTGTAAAGCATAAAGATTTATACACATCATAGTAATCTGGTTATAATTCCTTCAATCTTAGATAGATAATGGATTTGGTATTTTGAAGAAGTTTAACCATTAGCAGCTCAGAGTGGGTGGATTTACGATGCCATGGAATCTGGGATGATCTAAGGCATTAAACACTTGAACAAGAGGTAGAGATGCTAAAATATGGAGAGGTATAAAAATCAGAGTTGGGGTGGAAAAGGTAAACTTCGGACTTCCGATTTTTCTACCATCTAGCTCTGACTTAGCGTATGTCATCTCTGTCATTTCTAACTATTTCTTGATAGAGAATTTGTTTTTCCTCCTCAAGTTTGCTGAAATGCAGTTCATGAGAAGATGAAGTAAAACTTAGCTCTTAAAGAAATAAAGCCAGCCATAAAATGAAAGCCCTCTTTAAGCCATAAACTTCACTGAAGCCAGCCCTTTCAATTAGAGCTCATTCTGAGCATCCCTGATGTTTTCATCTTTTTCTCAGTCATCAGGATTTTTCATGGAGCAGGCATAAACTCAGTAATGGATTAATAGTTCTGTGATTAATAGGAGAGTTGTAAAATCATCATTTTTAGTCGCTGTAAGTTTATATGTGGGAAATTGCACAATAATGGTAAATGATGATAATGTTTATAATCCTTTCACCCTATACTCGTGTAATGCTTACCAATTTTGTTTCATGTGTGTAAGTAAAATTGGTATAAATAAGCATTCATGAGCATGCTTTCTCATGATAATCCTTTGTAAAACAAAGATTAATTTTGTAGACTGCAGGATTGGTTCATACCTGTGAGGCTTTGCATAATCATCTATTGGGATTTTCAGGAATGAAGTATATCTCAGTTCCTATTGATATGCAGTCATTTAAAGCTGGTAAGAATACTTGAAATTATCTTGTCTAACCCCTTTTATCTTTCTGGAGGATAAGCTGAAACCCTAGAAAGTAAGGAGATCTGCCCAAAGTGACGGCACTTTACTAGCAGAGCCTGAGCCTGAGCTCATGCTTCTGATGCACAGACCGGGCCACAGACATTGTGGCCTTAGACTTCCATGCCCTCAGTATATGCGTAATCACTTCCATAGAGTTCTGGATACATGAACTCTTTCTTGTGCCCACTAGAAAGCCCTTGAGAATAACCCTTTATTCCATGTGTGACTCCTTCTAACAAAGTGGCCATAAAAACCCTAATGGAGCACCTCTAAAGACAGAAGCTTAACTGCTTTATGTCCCGATTGTAGGATAGTTTGAAGCATTAGTTATTCATCCATCTAAAACCATAATCTGAAGATAAGTGAGGTATCCATTGTTCTTCTTACTTGTTCTTTCCCAGTAAACATAAAGCATTAAGCCATGTGCTGACCCATTATTGTACCATTGTATCTACTAAAAATCTTTGATCTCAAAATTTACTAGGTCATTCACTCATTCCCCATACATTTGAGAACTTCATGGCATCAGAGAAAAGAAAAAATAAATTTATAAATGGTACTATTATAATCAATTCATAGTCCAGTAGAAAGAAAAATTATATAACTAAGCACTTGTAAAACTCCTGTTTAATCATAATATAAGTTATGCAGTGCAGTTTATGAATGAGCAATTGAAGGAATGTGCCAAAAAAGCGGGGAGAGGCAGAGGTTTCCAAGATGCATGGGCATTGCAGAATTAAGGACAAGAAACAGGAGTGACATTAAAGATCACTTCCAATTTGCTCATTTTAGAGGTGGAGAAATGGAATCTCAGAGAAGTGACTTCTCCAAAGTTCTATAGTTTCTTTAGAACTAAAGTGAGGCTTTACTGAGAAACCAAGGTTTTCAGTAAAAGGACTGAGCAGGAATTCAAGAAGTGGCAAGGGATGGGAGGGCACTTTAGATAAAGGGAATAGCCAGTGTGAGACCTGGAGGCAAGATTCTTCAGGAGTTGTCAGGTAGCAATGGTCAGTTCTGTGTGGTGAGGCCATGTAGCATGGGGGAGAGTAACACTGAAAGAAATCACTACTAGTACACATAAAACTTTAAAACGTCTAGTATTTCCTTCGATATCCAAAGTATCTAGTCTTTCCCAGCCTCCACTGTCAGAGAATTCTTTCTTCTGACTAACATCATTTATTTGCTATTACCAATCAGGCAGAATTATAGCAAAGAAATGAGTAAAGTTGTTCTTTATTCATTATTTTCCCTCAAACAAATGACTCTTCAGCTTCAAATGATAGTTTCCCTAATTTATACCATGTAAAGAATAAGTGGGTAGATCTCTTGTTATCACTTTCTTAATTTTCTTATTATCTTGCAGCAGGGAAAACTGGGCTAAGACATTGCAGAAACTTCCTCATCTGTTCCTCAGCCTTTGTTTGGTTGTCCTTGGTTTCCTTCCATTTGCTTTTCTCCACTGACATGGCAGAGCTACTATTGACTTCATGGAACCATTCCTTCTGCAGGCTTTGCTCCTCCACTTGCTCTGATGTTACAGAAAAGGACCTTAGAGGAGATGATCTGAGAAGCAGGCCTGTGTCAGTCACCGCCATTAGGCTTCCAGGCGGGCATATGTGTGGCTGACGTTCAACAGAAAGTAAATAAATGCTACCCTCTGCTGTTTCTCATCTGTAAATATGAGCATGAACTCAGGAGAAATAAAGGTAAAATCCTGTCTGCTTAAAAACAAAATAGCTATGTGAAGCCTTAAAAGCCTATAATTTACCCAGGAGCTGAAACATATGTACTCTCAAAACAACCAAAACAAAGAAATAATCTATTTAAAAGCCATGAGCATTACAGACTCTTAGCTCAAAATTATACCTTCCATTAAAGTGGGAAAAAACCACTTGGATGCGTTGTACAGATAAACAACAAATGTGTGCTGGCGAGTCCCCTGAAAGCTTCGAGGTACTTGTGGTCTATAACTCACCATGAGGAAGAGCGGATTCCCTCACAGATATCTAGGGTGTCTGCTTCTGAGCAGACAGCCACAGAGAAAGACGTGGATTGTGGATGGGAGTGTCCTGAATATGAACCAGTTTTCATAATGGCAAGATGAGAAATGTTTTAAATGACATTCTGAAATAATGGAATTTGGGTGTTTAGATTCTCTGGAGAGTAAAAAGCCTCTTTGTGTATCACTTCTCCTTTCTTCCCTGGAACCACAGCCCCCACTGCAACACATACACAAACACACAGTGTTATCTGTGGATTTGGGTAAATAAATTCACAAGACAACCCCTCTCCCTACAGTGTCTGATATTAAACACTGAGAGTTATGACTATCTTCTAAGAGCATTCTAAAATAATCCTCAAAATGACTTGGAAATTAGGGGAGTTTTTTTAAATTAATTTACTTATTGGTTAAACCAAGGTCTCACCAAGTGCCACAATTCTTGCTGTGGCAGAACTCGCAGGCTACAAGAGGAGACAGATATGTAAACAACACCAAAGAAAATAGCAGAATTGAGTCATACGGTCATGGGTTTTATTCCAGGAGTTGTAGACACATAGGTAAGAGGAAGTCTTCAGGAAGGTCTCCTTCAGCTTTTGGGTTCGCAGCCTCCCCCTTTCTCCTGGCCTCATTCCCTGCTGGCATTCACTTTCCTCACCAGATTCCCCTTCTTCTTGCTGCCCCCATCGCCAACATCACCTCCCTCATAACATCCAGATCTGATTTCCAATCTATTCAGTCTAAGATATAACTGTAGAGAGGGTGGCCAGCGGGTTAGGGGCTTCATAAAACTCTAGGAGTATAGTTTTAGGCAAATCTTTTTTTTTTTAATTTTTTTTTCAACGTTTATTTATTTTTGGGACAGAGAGAGACAGAGCATGAACGGGCAAGGGGCAGAGAGAGAGGGAGACACAGAATCGGAAACAGGCTCCAGGCTCTGAGCCATCAGCCCAGAGCCTGACGCGGGGCTCGAACTCACAGACCTGCGAGATCGTGACCTGGCTGAAGTCGGACGCTTAACCGACTGCGCCACCCAGGCGCCCCTTAGGCAAATCTAATGGACAGAAAGTGTTTGTGTAAGGAGTACAGTGAGGGTGGGGAGCAGGCATCAGGCCCTTGTCCAAGACACTTTCACTGTTCATGTCAAATGTGTAAAACTAGGACTGGAAGCACATATGTGGCTATTTCTACTTTGGGGCAAGCATGTAATGCTTTGTTCTATCTTCACATGCTGATACAAAACCCAGCTCCTTGCTATGTTCCTCTTTCCTGAAGAATTTGGGGGTGTGTGCAGAAAGTAGCTCACAGAGGTGCCTAGGTGGCTCAGTCAGTTAAGCATCTGACTCTTGGTTTTGGCTTAGCTCATGATCTCAAATTTTGTGAGTTCAAGCCCTGCATTGGGGTCCTCGCTTAAACTGTGGAGGCTGCTAGCGATTCTTTCTCCCTCTCTCTCTGCCCCTTCCCTGCTTGTGCTCTCTCTTGCTCTCAAAATAAATAAATAAGCTTAAAACATAAAGTAGCTTGCATACACTCAATAATAAACACTACTGATGTCACCTGCCATTTACTGTCATATATCTCCTCCACTATTTCAGTTCCTCTTCTTGTGTAGCTCAGTGTCTTATGGATTTACTCTGCTTTCAGTGATTTCAGAAGCTGATGTTGCTTCCTGTAGTTTATCCTATGCTTGGCTGTTATTCCATTAGGATCTGTACAAGAGGTATGTAACAAATTGCCTTCACCTGTTCAGATACAGTAACCATAATTTGCTCACCAAAACATGGGGACTAACAAAGAGACTTTTTCCAATAAGTGATACATTTATCTGAAAACTCTTATGTTCTTATAAAAAAATAAATCCACATTTACTCATATGGTTACATTACTAAGTATTAATACAGTTCCATTATATGGAAATCATTAAAATAGTTTCCAGAAGGGCGATGGGTATGGGTTGAGTGAAATAGGTGAAGGGGATTAAAAGTACACTTATCATGATGAGCACTGAGTAATGTATGGAACTGTTGAATCACTATATTGTACACCCGAAATTAATATAACACTGTATGTTAATTATGGAATTAAAAATGAATAAAAATAAATAAAATAAAAACAAAAAAAGATTATTTTAATTAGTCACTGGTTTGATGCAGCTGTTGAAAGCTCAGTTTGCACAATAAGCATTTTTTAAGAGAAATGATTCAGTGTGAATCTAGTTGTCTTCATATTGGAATTTTCAGGGCATTTCTATGGTATATGAGGAAAACTGGTATGGATATTTGAAAATGGATATTTGAAATTGCCCTCAAGTTCTCCACAGGAAGGAGATAAGCAAATTGTAATGATTTCAACAGTAAGTTGCAATTATTTTACTTTTTGTTTTAATTTTGAAGTTAATTTACTTTAGGTTAGCAAATAAAACTGTTTTTGTGTTCCTGTTGGTATGAAACTATCTAGTCAGACAGATGTCTGCTTAAACAACAACAACAAATCATTTTGAAAAGCTAATCCTAGAAACTATTTTAGTTGCCTTTTTACATTGGTTTATGCCATCTTTAATACTTAATAGGTAGTTATTCCTACCTGACTACTTTGGAGGCTTTTCAATAACCAGGTTGTGACAGTGGGTGAAGTAAAGAAAGATGGAGGTTATATGTATAATTTTATGATGTGGAAGTCTACTAAGGCATAGTAGGACAATCATGATCACATTTGAGCGCTCTTTGTGCTCACCTAGAATACAACACCCATTGTTCCCATCCTTTATTTTCCCAGCCACATCTTCTCCATAGGGTCCCTTGTTCTTTATACAATAGTGAAATGAGTAATGCAGACAGACTTCTTGGAATATGTCTTGGTCCCTCTCCTTCAGACATTTGAACTTTCTTTGTATTGTTTTTACTAACAGGTATTTTTCTGTATTTCTTAACTAGTATCTACAAACCTCTAGACAGCATAGATGCAGTTCAAGGCATACTGATATTGTATGCACAATTGGGGGTCAGTATATTTTCAAGCATTTTTCTGGGAGGAGATTTGTTAACGTCTAATAAATTCTCTAAAGACCATTCAAAAAATTACAAATCACTCTGTTATATGCCTTGGGTTTTTAAAATTGTTTTTAGTGTTTATTTATTTTTGAGAGAGAGAGAGAGAGAGAGAGAGAGAGAGAGAGAGAGAGAGAGAATGAGTGGGGAAGGGACAGAGACAGAGGGAGACATAGAATTTGAAGCAGGCTCCAGGCACTGAGCTGTCAGCAGAGAGCCTGACATGGGGTTTGAACTCATAGACCACGAGATCATGACCTGAGTGGGACACTTAAACAACTGAGCCACCCAGGTGGCCCAGCTTTGGGTTTAGTTTCTGATTATTGATGTAACTTATTCTTTATAAGCTTATGTTTTCTTTGCACAAAATTCCTATGTATTCTTTCTGTAACACCTTACCTCAGTTTTGTGGTAAAATTCAAATTCTTTAAGCTGAAATTCAAAGTCTTTAAAGATACAGTGTTAGCATGTCTTATTATAGTCATATATGAGTATCTATATTTTTTAATTGATTAAACAATGGGGAAATAATCATATTTTAACAAATTAGTCATTTATGGTTAGTCATATCCAAATAAGCAAAACTTAACCCTTAACTCAGATCATATGCAAAAATTAATTCAAAATGGGATATAGACTAAAGTTTGAGAGCTAAAATTCTAAAGCTTAGAAAGAAAGAAAAAAAGAATATTTTGGTGACTTTGTGTTTTGACATGAGTTCTAAAATAGAACATGAAAGCACAAACTATAAAAGAAAATATCAAGAAAGTGGGCTTCATCAAAACTAAAAAGGTTGTCTGCTAGAACTGATAAATGAATTCAGTGAAGTTGCATGATACAAAATCAATATACAGAAATCTTTTATATTCCTATACACTAATAATAATGCAACAGGAAGTGAAATTAAGAAAACAATCCCATTTACAATGCACCAAGAACAATAAAATATCTAGGAATAAAATTAACCAAAGAGGTGAAAGACCTGTACTCTGAAAACTATAAAACACTGATGAAAGAAATTCAAGATGATGCAAAGAAATGGAAAGATATTCCATGCTCGTGGGTTGAAAGAAGAAATATTGATAAAATGTTTATGCTACATAAAGCAATCTACACATTCAATGCAATCCCTATCAAAATACCAATGGCATTTTTCACAGCAGTAGAACAACCAATCCTAAAATGTGTATGAAACCACAAAAGACTTTGAATACCCAAAGTAATATTGAAATAGAAAGACAAAACTGGAGGTATCACAATTATAGACTTCAAGTTATATTACAAAGCAGTAGTAATTAAAACAGTATGGTACTGGCATAAAAATAGATCAATGAAATAGAAGAGAAAACCCAGAAATAAACCCACAATTATATGGTCAATTAATCTTCAACAAAGGAGGAGTGACTATCCAATGGAAAAAAAGACAGTGTTTCCAAGGAATGATGTTTAGAAAACTGGACAGCTACATGCAAAACAATGAAACTGTTCTACTTTCTTTCACCATACACAAAAATAAACACAAAATGGATACAGACATAAATATGAGACCTGAAGACATAAAAATCCTAGAAGAGAACACAGTAATTTCTCTGACATTTTCTAGATGTCTCCTGAGGCACCCCAAAACAAAAGCAAACATGAGCTATTGGGACTATATTAAATAAAAAGTAGTGAAGGAAATAACAAAACTGAAAGGCAACCCATTTAATGGGAAACAATGACATACCCTAGAATTTGGACAATGATTCATATTCTCATAGGAATATATCAACATTTAGAAGATTTAAGAAAAAAATAGATATGTAGGCCATCCCTTAGTTTTTGCTCCTATTTTTTGATCAAATACAAGTTCTTCTGTCTATAGTAAATCATGGTATTTCAAACCCAATAATTTACAAACATTTCTTCAAACAGAATGAATGTCTAATTCATTTTTTAAATGTCTAATTCTAATGAAGCACATGAATGATCTGAAGACAGAAAAAGCAGGACATTTAGAAATGATAGATTGAGAAAATGAAATGGAGTTTCTGTGAGATTGTAAAGGACTCCCATCAGGCATGCCTGACTTCCCATGGTCATGTAGGAAGAATGAAACAGAGGAAAATGTTGCTAAAATAAAATGCCTGGCCATTTCTTACCACCCAATGCTTATTCTCTAGAAACTAATTTGTCCACGAAACTTTTGTTTTTCTAAGATATCAGGTAGGTCCAGAAAGTAAAAATGTTTTCTCTAAGAATTTTATTTTGCATTTGTAGATATTTTAAGCCATCACTTAAAGAATTGCAAAGATTTTTGCAGTGCATCTGATATATATATATATATATATGCACATACACACACACACATCATATCTATCTATATATCTATAGATGTCTATATATCTATAGATATCTATCTATCTATATATATATCTATATGTCTATATATATCTGCATATCTATATATCTATATATATATATATATGCACATACACACACATCATATCTATCTGTCTATCTTATATATAATGTAGAAATAATTATAAAGGGTAAGATTCTCAGAAAATATCAAAAATATCAACAATATTCACTTCACCAATGTGAAGTGTCATTTAATAAAATGATTTACCAAAAATCAATTTTCCATTTTTTTCCCTAGGGGTTTAATTTTCTTTCCAAATAGTTTGACCACAAGGCCAGGAAAAGCCAATAGAGAGGTGGTGAGAATGGATGGATGAAGCCAGTCAATCAGAATATTATTTAAATGACTCTCAGTATACCTTATATCACATCTACACAGAGTTCAGTCATATGCCAAATCCTATTTTAAAGCTATTGGAAAAATTCTAAATTTAAAGTAAACCTGATACATATCAAGTTGTCTTGATAGAAACAGTCTTAAAATTAACTCTTCATTCTATGACAGAGTATAATCTGCATCCTATTCTTCACATTTATAATTGTGCCATTTTATTATTTTTTTTTAAAAGAAAGATTTGATTATTTTTGTAAACAGGTAATATTGCCACAAAGTGAATAAAAGTCCAATGGGAGATTAATTTTGGGCTAAGTGAAGAAGTATTTGGAGTATGTGGGATGATAGAGAGTATGCATGAAAAGTGTTCCTATGGCCAAAAAAAAGGGGGGGTGGTGGATCAGGACAAGTCCACCACATGTATTTAGTGCTTGTTATTCACAGGACTGTTCTAGGCCCTGGGAGTCCAGAGATGAGCAAGACATAGCTTCTTCCTGACAGAAGATAAAAAGAAAGAACATGTCAATCCATGATGTTGCCTATGGGTTAGTGGTGAGGGAAACTGGCCCAAGTTTTTAATTAAGGAAAGTTTCTTTGAAGGGAAGATGTGTGTGCTTACTCTTGAGGAATGATTGAAATTCCAACTGAAGAAAAGCAAGAGCATTGTTCTAAGTGAATGGAATGAAAACACCAAATGTCTGAAGCATGGAATAAATATATAGGTGTAGCTTTATAGTATTTAAAGTACAGGATAAAATATGCCTGGGAAAATAGGTCACAGTCTGCTTTTAGATGCAGAGTTTTGTTTGCTCTGATAAGAACCTGCAGAAGGGCTTAAAACAGGGCAGAAAATATGGTTTGATTTTACTTTTTTATATCATAACGTTCATGATCAAGTCTGCTACTGGAACAAAGCAGAATATCTCAATTTAAACATATGTTTTCTCTGTTGGTTTGGGGTTGAAATGAGATTGGGAAAAAAAAAATATTTCATCACAGAGTTTGAAAACCAGCTGGCATTGTTCTCCAAATCAAAACTATAAGGTTTGCTGTTATTATTTTAATCACCTTCTATCTAGTGCTTGGTAAGGGAGGGTTCATACCCTCTGGTTATGAGGATGGTCAAACGTTATGATTGACATTGAACACGTAAGATAAACAGCATTTTATTAGTCGTATATGCTGTGAAGTATATTAGTCACATGGCATGTAAAGTCCAGGGAGGAGAACACTGTGTGCCACTTGTGGCCACACAGGGTTTGGACTGAGGAACAGAGTGAAAAAAAGTGGCTGTGAGGAGCAGAGTCTGTAACATCAAGAGAGTGTGACGACCCCTAGTTGTTGCGGAAGCTATGATTGGCTTGTTTAAATAATTATACGAACTGGCACAGAATTGGAACCACATCATTAGGGGTGAGCAGGAACTATGTCTGGTCCCCCTAACAAGGAGGTTGTTTGGCAGGGGTACTTTATCCATGGAGCAGAGTAGGAGGAAATCTGTGGTTAAGCCATTCCAGGTTCGCCTGGTTTCGGAGATTGAGGCAGCACATACCGGGCCTTGAATTTAAGGATCACCAGTGTCCCAAACAGTGAAGATCATAATCATCCCTAATATTTTTTGGCCATTTTATGTGTCAGGCACATATTCTAAAAGTATTATAGTATTATTTCTTTTAATTAAAGAAAAACCTTCTGAAATAGAAACTATAAATGTCTTCATTTTAAACACAGGAATGGAGTCAGAGAAAGGTTATTTGATTTTTCGGTTCACAGGTAGTGAATATTAGGATCAGGATTTGAACTCCAATTTGTCTAATGCCAAAGTCTTCAGAATACACATGATGCATCATAGTAGAAAGAAATCATTATTCCATGAATTATGTGTCAGTTAAATCCAGCACAGATATATAATAAATTAAAATATAAAATATGCTTAAATTTTTAGGACAAATTCAGGTGATTTTATGTCCAGAGGGAGTCACTTTGGATTCTGATGCTAGATCTCCTGGTATATACACTGACTCCCTCTGCCTTTAATGATACTTCAGTGGAAATATGGAAAAGCACAGGTGGTAGGAAGAAGTCTGGGTGTTGGTTCTGGCTTTGCCTCCAAGGGTAAAACCTGGTGTAAATCATTTGACTTCCTTTGACTTCAGCTTCCTCACATATTAAAAAAGAGGCTGGATTAATTGTCCTCTGAGAACCTAGACAGGGCTCCGGCCACCCAGACATGAAGAAAACAAACCCTGCCCTAATAGTGCTTACATGCTGGTTATAGAAGACAATAAATAGTTTAAAAATAAAACAAATCAGGGGCGCCTGGGTGGCTCAGTCCTTTGGGTGTCCGATTTCAGCTCAGGTCATGATCTCTCTCGTGGTTCGTGAGTTTGAGCCCCATGTTTGGCTCTGTGCTGTCAGCTGGGAGCCTGGACCTTGCTTTGGATTCTTTGTCTCCCTCTCTCTCTGCCCCTCCCCCACTCACGCCCTGTCTATCTGTCTCTCTCAAAAATGAATAAATGTTAAAAAATTAAAAAATAAAACAAATCATATAATTTCAGATAGTGATAAGTACTCCAATAAAATGAATAATGTTGGAGAGTTAAATCCAAGAGAAACAAAAATTCCAAACAGAGTAAAGAAAACAAGGTTCCTGATGTGTGTCTGCACAGCAAGACCAGGGGATCTGAAAGTACAGAAAATGATGAGCAACACAGGAAGGGTTTTGGGGGACAGGCAGGCACCAGACCCAGTGAGAGAGGCAAACCACAACTTTGAAACTTGTATATGGATTCTTTCATGTAGGATATGTCATCTTTAGAAATATGACATTAGGAAAAATATGTTAAAAATGCAGTTATCTGAACAGAATATTTCAGGATCTAGAAGGCTTCTATTTGTTTTGTACACACAACATCATCTAGGATGGAGTCAGGCTCTACCTGTTGAAGGTATGGAATCAATCCCTAGATATTGACACCGCACAAAAAAGCATAGACATCATAACAAATAGACAAAACACAGGCATCAAGAAAGGTAACATGTGCCATAGTTCCATGAAAACACTGATGAGGTCACTGGTTAACTTTACTGTTTTTTAAAATTAGGGACAGAAATCACATTGTCGTTGGTCAAGGCATAAATGAGAGATGGGAAGGAGACAGTGGAGGCTATTCTGTCAGGAGAAGCTTTATATAGTAAATAAAGAACAAACTTAGGTGGGAGAATAAAATTAACTATAAGACTGATGTGAGGCTTTTAAATATGGTAGCTGTTTATGCATATTTTGTGCAGAGAGTACCAATAAGGAGAAAGAAATTGAAGCTTCTAAAGAGAAAGGGTATTTGATAGAAAAATGTCTCCATTTTAGTCTAGACTGAACCAGGACAAAAAAAGAAAAATAAAGCATGAAAATCAAAATCTAAACTGGCCTTTACAGGCAAGAGGAAGGGGTAGCAAAGGCCCCAGATGTTGGGAAGATAGCAGAGCAGTTGGTGGGGGATTATGGGCAGGGGGCGGGAACAATAAAAACCTGAGAGTGAATACTGGAAGGTCACAAGATTTTGGAGATAAAGGAGTTCTCAGCGGGGTTTGCCATTATTTCCTAGAAGTCCAAAAAGATTGCTTTCCTTCTTCCCCTACCTTAGAACCATCATATGAATCACTTTGTGTCATTTCTGTGGTGCATAGTTGCTTCCTAACATGCTGTACTGAGGGCTTTGGGACTTGCATCCTGTTCTGACTATAACATACCTAAGGCTAACAGTGGAAATATGAATCTGGATTAAAAGAAGAAGGTGATTTGACTGATATTACGAAATAGAACCCCTCGCCTTTTCAGGCTTTATTCTGTATGTCTGAAATTGCAGTGTCTTTTATTGATTTTGAAGTGGAATGCCAGGGACTGTGCTAAATGCATAAACTTTAAGCCTGAGCAAGAGCAGTAACAGCCCCTGTGCTCACAGACACAATTTTTTTTTTCCAAATGCATCATACTTTGAAATTGGCCTAGAGCAATGCTACTCAGAGTGGGGACTGTGGACCTACATCCATTTAGGAACTGTTTGATACCAGTTTGTGATGAGTAATGAAATTGAGAGTGAGTATATGGAAGTCTTTGGGCCAATGTGCAAGGTAAATTTATGTCTGTTGAATATAATAATTTAAAATGGGGGACTCAATTGCATTATGTATGTCTTTGCTATGTTTGTATTTCATTCTTCTACGAGTTTATTTCTATTGTACTTTCTAAAGGTAGTACTCATAACACGTTGAAGAAAATAAACTATTCCTTTACCACAGGGAAGGTTATTTAAGAAGGATTACCTTTTCACAAGTTCCAGGCAGTTTTTTTGGTAAGAAAAAGACTTGTGTTTCAGGATCACAGGGCTGATTTACATTCTTGCTTCCTCTCTCAGTCTTCACATAATATAAGCCTTCCCCATAATGCCTGGGCCTGCAGTTACACTTCTAGGCCCCTGACTGGCATAAAATTCTGTAAGTATTAGTGCTCTCTCAGTAACAGGATGTTTATTTAAAAATATATATAATGGAATAACATATAGCAACATATAACACACATATACCAACAATAGCAAATAAAACCTGAGAGGTCAATTTATTAAACTCTAGAAAAGGAACTTGGGAAAAATATCCCAATTTTTCAATTAATTTCATTATCAATTCAAAAAGAAATTCACTATTAACTTCTAAGACTGAGGAATTTGAATAGATATTTACTTTCACACTCAATTTTGAATATGGTATGTTAGTTTCTTGTTACATAAATGAAGTGTATTAAATATCTTTTTATAAAGCACATGAATGCAAGTGAAGTAAATTAAAAAATGTAGAAGTAAATGCAGGTAAATATAAATGTTTCCGAATTGGATTACTCTGAAGATATAGTGAAAAAAACTATTGATATTTGCTCTTATTTTTCTGAATGCTTTGTTTTTACTGATAGCATTATTGAGATTACCTTTCAAGTTTAGAAATTTCATGGGACAGTCTAGCCAACAAGCTAAGATTTCAGTTCTCTCAAGAATATAAGGTACTCAGGCAATAAATGTGAGAAGTGGTTTAACTTCAGGGCACCATGTTACCTGGAAACACCATGTACCTAATACTTGATGCTGAAAAGAGACACAGGCACAGAGCTCAACTGCAAAAACAATGCCTGGTTGTTTTCCTCCATCGGCTGCTGAGAAATACCAAATGAGCTCTGTAGGTGGCAGCAGCAGCCTAAAGACTCCTGTTGTGTAAAGAATGTCTGCCTATGTCCAAGGAAAATCCAAGACAAAACCAATGTTGAAAAACAAGCTTTCTGTTTTTTTATGTCTGCAGCATGTTAGAATTTCTTAACTGCACAAAGCATCTTGGGATTTTTTTTTAACCAACTGAATAATATAATACAGAGATAATGGCTGCAACACAATAGTAGCAACTCAACCAGGCCACGTCTTCTCTATCTTGGAAAACTAGATGGTTGTTTAATATTTTATTTCAGCAAAAAAGGAGGGTTCCAGGGAATACAAATATCCTCTCCCCAGAACCATATGTGCCTGAAACTGTACTGTAAAAATCCTAAGCATTTTTTTAAGGTTTTGATCACAGTTAAATACAAATTTCCTTGGGTGACATAGCATTTAACAGACCAAGTGAGTGTCTAACTTTAGAGGTGGAAGGGGCACTGGGGTTCTCATCTTGCCTCCTCTCCTCACTTTTCCCTCGTCACCCTTCTGCTGTCCCTCTACTTCTCATCTCTTACTCTATTTCTTCCACCTCTCCTTTCCTTTCTTTCTTTTTTTTTTTTTTTTTGGTATTATGAGCCATGTCCACAATGTAAAGTCTATGCATATAGGCCAAGAAGAGAATATTTGGAATTTTCAAAGTCCATAAGAAAACCATTTTTGTAGGTGCTTTTCCTAGAGGAGAGGGTTACGGGAAGAAACAAAATTCATTTCAGACCAAATGTCACTTTCTTAAGGAAAAAAAATGATCTTGATAATGGAAGGTAAAGCCTGGAGCTAGTTTATAAGGAAGAAAAAGACTAGAAATACACAATAAGTTAATATAATTTAAGTTTTCTGTGGCAACCTGGGAGGTCGAGTTTCAGGAGCCAGACCTCAAATAGGAAGGAAGGTAGGAGACAGTTCCTGCAAAGAGATAGACTAGGTCCTTGTTACTTGGCAGCAGAGGATGTCAGGGAAACAGACCCTTGATTTCGGCATGAACAAGGACATTATGAACACGTTGAAAGGAACATATTTCTCTTACAGAAGCGCTTACCTGCAGTATCAAAATTGACTTTTGTATTTCTTTTCTTTTTCTTTAAGAGAGAGAGAGAAGGGGCCAAGGGGGGGGGCGGAGAGAGAGAAGCAGGGCTCACTCAAAGAGGGGCTCGAGGTCATGAACGGTGAGATCACGACCTGAGCTGAAGTCAGTCAGATGCTGAACCAACCAAGCCACCCAGTAGCCCCAACTTTTGGATTTAATTCCAAATACTTTTAGCCTGCTGAAGCTGTCATTGGACCATGAACTTTGACCCTAAGACCACCCTTACTGGAACTAACATTTTCCTGACTAGGGAACAAAGAAATTATTTTAACCAACCATATACATCCCTGTGGCCTCATTGCATCCTCTCCAGCGTGCTAGGTTTCAGTACTTACTGAGTACAACCACCATGAATTTCTCCTTTGTAATTCTGCAAGATTCCTGAGTTTTTCCCTCACCAAAATACTCAGTGACTTTAATCACTAGTGTGTATTTCTTGCTTGTCACAGATAATGGAGACTCCGCTGTGTAATTTTTGCTCTGTTGGCATTTGTTTTATTCGACAGGCTGATGGCTAATACTTAATTTGAAGACCTGATCCTTATTGTCTTCTATTTCCCCTTCCTTATCACCAAACTTTAGCTAAACTCCAGTATTCAAAAGAGTATTCTCTCCAGTAATGTTTTGGGAAATGTCTCCTGAGCACCTCACATTTATTCTGTTCTCCTTGTAAAGGCTCTCTCTCATCAATATGACCCTTGAATCAGCCACCCAGTTTTCTCTCTTATTCCCATGAGAGTAAAGTTCAATGACCTGTTTGGAGAGGATAAAATTCAAACTCATGGAGTTTCATTAGAGTTGCCACATCCTGTCTTAAAACATGTTTCCAGTCATGTCTACCTCTCGTCTCCTAAATGTGCTCATTATTGATTTCTTTCAAATGTATCTATTTGTTAGACTTTGAATCTGCCCAACTTAATTACTGCCTTATTTCTTCAGATTCCTTTTTTCACCTAGAATATCATGTTTGCCTCTTCAAACCCTACCAATGTTTAAGGACCTGATTAAAGTCCTTCTATTTCCCAGAAGCCTTTGAGAGTTTGACCCTACTCCTTTCTCACATCCCCCATTTATTTGGTAGCTATGTGAACACTCTTGACTTGTGTTTCTGTATTGTAATTTAGCCTTCCTCATATGGCTTTTCTCAAATTCATGCCACATGAGGGTAGTAGGTCTTTTCTTTTACACATCTTTGTATTTTCACCAGTAACTGAATTGGCCCATTGAGCACCAGTGATAAAGCATCCATCTAGGCTCAAGGTATATCAGGATGCACTGGGTTATAAATTTGGTCATATATAACCTGCTAATATTAGCGGCTTAAAACAAGAAAAATTTATTTCCCTCTGAAGCAACATGTCTATCAAGGGTTCTCTGGACATCCTGCTCACTCCCAGATCCAGACTTCCAGAGTAGAAGCATGTCTGGAACATAACTGCATCGTTGGCACAGGAAAATAAAGGATGGTAAGTCTCACACTGACCCTAATGCTTTCCACATGAAAGTGGTATACATTACTTCTCCTATTTTACTGGCAAAGCAAATCCCATGGTCAAACCTTATATTAAGGGTGTAAGAAAGTGTAATCTTACCATATGCCCAAAAGAGAACTTGAAAGGTAGAGTAGGCAGACAGCATGAAACAGAAATAAGTGTGTCATCCACTTCCCTCAATCTGGGAAAAATGCAATCTCACATGGTAACCCAGTTGTCTTTTTATGGCATCTATTATAAACTTTGCATATAGTAGTGGGTACTATTGAAACATGTCATATATATTCAATCAACTGGCACTTAATTATGTATTCAGTATATTTTCCTCCTTCTAACAATCAAGTGTTTATTAAACTTGCTAATAGTGAAGGATGACTGCATCCTTGTCCCAGCTTGTTTCTTTGTCATATGCTCCAAATAGTTAAGCCTCATAGTTAAGCACTAGTCAAAGCTGAATGACAATAAGAAGCAATGAATTTAATTATTTCACCGTGTAGTCCTGGAAAGAAGAGCTAGTTAAAGCAGAAAAGAAAAATAATTTAGAACTGGAAATAATCTTATGCTTGTTTTGAAAGGTTACTTAAAATAAGATGTGAATTTGTTTGGAAAATATGCTACCTGTAAAACACAAGCAGTATTTTTACTGTAATTAATATTCAAAATAATGTAAAATACACTAACTGAATTAACCCCTCATAAAATTCATAGGCTCTGGAGCGTATCCTCGCACCTGAGTGCCTGTAGGAAGAGAAACCTTGCCATCTGCATTTAATTGGAAATTGCCTGTTGCTTTTGTTCCATAAAAAGTAATCTTATAAAAGACATCTGTATTAGTAGGGAAAAGGCAACAGAGAACCTCCAATAAAAACAGAACCCGAAGGCGTTGCTTTCTCCACATAGATATTGGTTCTGTAAATCCAGCCTTGCCTTGTAAAGTTAATGAGGCTCCTCCAAGCCTTTAAAATGACTACAAGGTGGAATCCACATAACTAGAGAAATAAATGGAGGTTAACCATACCATGGGGTTATTATGCTTCCTATGCTAACAGTCCCATAAAAACCTGGGCTAAGTGAACAGTGATATTAAATATTTTATTGCATATATATTGGGGTTAGTCCAAACTGGACAGTACAGTTAGGTCACCAAATATAACGTCTTTGTGAAGAGGAAGGAAAAGGAATAGCTTCAGAAGTAATATAACAGGAAAAATAAGAAAGCACCAGACAATAGCAGCGTACATGAGGAGAGAGGAACAAGAAGTGGAAGAAAGGAGGAAGAGAAAGAGAAAAAGAGAGCACAATGATATGCTGTGTTGTAGTTAAGAACCTGTACTGTAATTATAACTAAAGGCACCTAATTTTCTCTTTGAGGTATGTGTGTGCGCCTGTGTGCCTGTGCATGGATGTGTGCATGCATATGTGTGTGTGTGTGTGTGTGTTTGACTCTAAACTATTTTTTAGTGAAGTATATTACCATACCTATACTAAAAGACCCAAATTTTAAGTGTGCAATTCAATGAATTAAAAATAATTAAACTGCCTATATAATCACCATGCTAATAAAAATTCAAAACCTTTCCAGAGCCCTAAAGACTCCCTAATTTATTACCTCCACAATTCACTACACCCTCCCATACTCTGTAGCTATATTTTAACTCTTATATCCATACATTGGTTTTGGTTTTATTTGAACTTTTATAAAAATAGAATCCCGTGTAGTCTCTTTACCTCAACAGTCTGAGATTCATTCATGCTATTTTATGTGGCTGCCATTTGCCCTTTCCCATTGCTCTATCATATTCTATGAATATACTTCAACTTGTTTATTGTTTCCAGTATTGACAGTCTTTAGGTTTGGTTCTAATTTAAGGCTATTATGAATTCTGCTGCTAACCAGTCTTCTTGGACATGTCTTCTAAGGCACATGTGTACCCATTCTTTTGGGGTATATACCTAGTAATGGAGTTTGGGGAGCATAGGGTATATATATGCTCAGCTCAGCAATATCAGAGGATATTGCTGATTTTCCAGATGGTTGTATCAGTTTACACTCTCAGCAGCAGTGTATGAAAGTTAGAGATTCTCCACATTCTTATTAATAATGGATATTGTCAGTGTGTTTATGTATTTTAATTTTTGTTATTCCTTTGCTTGTGTATTGTATCTCATTTTGGTCTTCATTTGCATTTCCAAAATTACTACTAAAGTGGAGCCCCTGTTCAGAAGTTTATCACATTTTAATATTCTCTTTTGAGAGGCGCCTGTTCAGATCAACCATTTCGTAGGGGTTGTCTTTCTTATTGACTTGTAGGCAATCTTGTATTCTGGATAAAAGTTGTCAGGTAAATGTGTCACAAATATCCGTACCACACCTTTCCTTTCACTCTCTTATATGGTATCCTTAAATAAATAAAGGTTTAATTTTAATGAAACCCAATTCATCAATCTTTTTACTTGACTTTGGTGTTTTTACATACTTTAAAGAAATTTCTGCAAACCTAAATATTATGATAGACTATCTGGAAGCTTAGATGCTATATTGCTTTACTTTTCACCTTTATTTCTGCAATTTGTTTAGAATTTGCATTTGGTTTTGCTAAGACAGAACAGTCAAGGTTTAGAAACTTCTTTCCATTGGGAGAGATAGTTGATAAAGTGTGGGGAAATAAATGGGTTAGAAATAAGCTTAGCGAAAACGCCCGAGGTTAGTTAGCGAGATATTGTAACAGGATCACAAGTACTCTCCGTCTGATGCCAATATACTATTGTACTTTGATCACAAACTCCGCTTGCCTCCCAGACCCTTTGCTTCTTACACCCACAGGTTAATGATTACTGTCTGATTGTTTTCTTCACATTCACGTGTGTAAGATCTTGTTTCCTTCACATTCATCACGTGAGCTTGTGAACTCCATAAATACGGAGACGAAACCCGTTCTGGGCTCTTGTCTCCTCATGGACATTAGCCTTTCTCTTATTTAAATCTGCGTCTCTCTCTTGGTGGCAAGAAAGAACTCCAGACTCAGTCTGGACAACAAAGGACTACTTTCTTAAAAGACTATCATTCCTCTCCTGTGGCTTCTCCTACCTCAATGGGGCGTCTTTCTCTTTGTCAGGTGATCCTATATGTATAAATCTTTTTCAGGAATCTCTTTTCTGTCCCATTGACTTATATAGCTAACTTTACACAATAATCAAGCTGTTTTAATTACATAGCTTTATAATAGGCTTTGCTAGTATAAATTCTCCATCTTTGTTCTACTTCTTACTTGCTGTTCTTGGGCCTGTGCATTTTCATATAAATTTCAGAATTAGCTTCAGCTAATTAGTTAGCATCAGTTTCTACATGCAAAAATAAATGATTGCTAGTCTTGATTCATATTGGATTAAATCTTTAGATCAATTGGAAAAAAAAGAAATCTTTACACTACTGGGTCTTTCAATACATGAACATGTTCTATCTCTCCATTTATTTAGATCTTCTTTAATTTCTCTCAATAATTCTATAATTTTCAGAGTTGAAATATTACCAATTATTACCAATTGGTATTGGTATTACCAATTGGTATTACCAATACCAATTATTAGATTTATTCCTAAATATTTGATGCCATTATGAATGGTATTTTAAAGTTCAGTTCCATTTAGTTGCTGCTATTTTATCAAAATATAATTGAAGTGTTCATATTGATCTTGTATCCCCAAAATTAACTAATGGTATCTACTAATTCTAATCATTTGTCTTCAAAGTTTTTGTATTTTCTACATATATAATCATGTAGTCTACTTATGAATTTATTTTTTTCTTTCTTTATTGGTTTGGCTAGGGTCTTCAAGATAGTTTTGAATAGCACTGATGATAACAGACATCTTTATTTTGTTCTTGATTTCTGGGATAAGCATTCAATTTTTCTCCATAAATGTAACTACTGTAGATTTTGCTAATTTTTGGAGATAATCTTTTTATCAGATTAAGGATGCTCTCTTCTTAGTTTAAGAGATTTTTTTTTTTATTCATGACTAGGTATTGAATTTGTTTAAACATTGCATTACCTATGGAGATGACAATATCATTATTATGTTAATGTGGTGATTAACATTGACCAACTTGTTTTCAAACATGGATTGACTTCAAAAATTGAAATTGGAATTATTAAAATTACAGCCAGTGAAAATATTCTGCATGTTTCAATTTGCTTTATACTTTTATTTGATTTATGATCCAGCATATCATTCATTCTTATAAAAGTTCCATGGTTACTTAAAACATCTTTTCTGCATTTGTTTGTGACCTTACTGAGATCTCAGTCAGGTCATTTTGATAGTAGTGTTTTTCAATTCCTATGCACATCCAGTCCATTCTCATCAGCTTGTCTATCTGTTCTTTGTAAGACAGTTGTTCTTAAACCTCTCATTGTGATTTAGACTCTTCTATTTATCCTTTTATTTCTGCCATTATTTTATATTTGAAAACACACAGAATACTTAAATGTTTCCCATTGAACTAGATTTTTATTAAATCCTCCTCCATCTCCCAAGTAATAATTCTTGCTTCAAAGTATACTTGGTAAATTTAGCTATGCCAAGTTTTTGTTATTTGCATAGTATATGTTTTTGAACCTTTTAAGTCATTATATTTAGGATGTGTTTTGTTCACGAATCAAAATTGTTTGTTTTTTCTATTAGTTTGTCTCTTTATTTTTATCCAGTCTGATTATCTTTTTTGCTTTAATTGGAGTATGTAGCTTACTTATACTGTTTAACTACTGTTATATTTGGACCTAATATGTAATTCTGCCCTTTGTTTTCTTTTTAATCTCATATATTCTTTGTGTCTCTATTATTATTGTCTATAAGACAACCTTCTGTTGTCTTAATGTATATCTATATTATTGGCTTATTTGGTTTATATTACTTAGCTTAACACTTAGGTATTCCATTTTCCTCTTTGACTATTAAACTTTAACCTAGGCCTAATAAACTACATTCTTAACTTACTAGGTTCTTCCTTAAATTAGTATTTTTTGTATTTCATGGATAACAAAAAGTCTTATAATACTTAATATTCATTTACTCCCCCTAGTAACTGCTGTCATATATTTTGATTCCACATACATTTTAAATGCACAAGAAGTTGTAAGCAGTCAATTTTCATTTAGATGTTCCCATATATTTACCTTTTCATTGTTCTTCAGTGAGTCCTACATTTACTATGCTTCATCTGTGATTATTGTCAATCTTCCCAAAACACTTCGTTAGGATTAATTTTAGTACTTGTCTGCTGGCAATGCAGTCCCTCATTCATTATTTCGCTTTTCTTTTTGAGTAATATATTAGCTGGGTAAACAATGTTCTGAGTTTCAGCGTTTCAAATATGCCATTCTTATCTCTGGTTTACCTCTTTTCAGTTTCTTATTTCTTCTGTGAAAGCAATGTACTATTTCATGGCAGCTTTTAAGTTTCTTTTTGTGGCTAGGTATAGCTTTTTGTTGTTGTTACTTTGTTTACTTCTTGGAGTTTGCTAAAATTCTTAAACCTATGGCTTGAATTTTTCCCTCGGTTTTGGAAAATTCATATCCAGTTGTCAATGCAAAAAGAAAAAAAAACCTTTTAAAATTTCTAGAAGTAAGGAAGAGAATTTTATTGGAGCCCACGTTAGGACAGCTGCCAGTGATACACAATCTTCACAAAGAAGAGAATACTCTAGCAGAGGAACAGTTGGTGTAAGTTCTACACATTTTTTGCATAAAAAGTTACAAATCATTAAACACAGGACATTTCAGAAAGTTGCAGATCTTATCTTAAATTTCTAGTA
This sequence comes from Prionailurus viverrinus, assembly GCF_022837055.1. Taxonomy (NCBI): domain Eukaryota; kingdom Metazoa; phylum Chordata; class Mammalia; order Carnivora; family Felidae; genus Prionailurus; species Prionailurus viverrinus. The sequence goes on along the minus strand of NC_062572.1, from coordinate 65,307,985 downwards.
TATGCAGGGCTGTATGACTTTAATCTTGTGGGAACAAGGAAGTTTCTTTCTTTTCCTTATCTTTTGTGCTCAGAATGTTCCTTTTTTTTTTTTTTTTTTTTTCTTTAACAAAGCAAATGTAACAATGTGTGTTCAGGGCAGAAATAGACCCATGGTTTGAGGTGTTGCTGAGTCATTTTGGCCTTGATAAGTGTTAAAATATAGCTTCCCTGGGAGCCCAGGATCAGGGCCCTTAAATATTAAGTTGAAAATTTTCTTTATTGCAGCATTGCTTTTAATATTGATCCTACCCATTCCCCATTTCCTTTCTTTTGTGATTTTGCAAAGACGGAGAATGGGTTGTATTAAAAAGAGGGTGCTAGGGGCCCCTCAGTGGCTCAGTTGATTAAGCGTCAGACTTTGGCTCAGGTCATGATCTTGAGTGGGGAAAGGGTTAACATTAGGCAGGGAAAGATAAGGGACCTTCAGGAAGGCAGACTGCAGCTGCAAAGTGGAGGATGAAGAAGCGGTGAGGTTTAGGAGGAAAAAAAAAGGATAAAGGTATTCTAGACCTGTTGGAGCGACGTGCCATGAGTGGAGTCTCACAGACTTTATGATAAGATCCCAAAAAAATGTAGGGACAAAAATCCTCAGTGGCAACCCAGTCAGGACCCCTCTCACTCTTGAGAGCTTTATACTTTCCCTCAATAAACTCTATCACTTTGCTCACTCTCCGTTGTCCGGGAGATTTATTCTTCCACTCTGTGAGACAAGGACCAGCATCTCTCCCACCCTCCTGTAACAATCTCACTGCTCTGAGTGAGCTGGATCCCTGACTTGGGCCCTGTGCTGACAGCTCAGAGCCTGGAGCCTGCTCTGAATTCTGTGTCTTCCTCTCTCTCTGCCCCTCCCCCGTTCATACATACATACATACATACATACATACATACATACATAAATGGTACTCTATTTCCAGTTTTTCTTATTACTTGGGTTTAGCCTTTCCCGCTTCACAACTGTATTGACCTGGGTCCTCTTTACTCGGTGGAAACTTGAATCTAATTTTTTTAATCATCTGATAAAATTTATCATTAGAACAACGAAACTCCAGCTTTCTTCACTGAGGTCTTTAGTTTCTCAGCAGCTGCTTGCTCTTTGATTTCACAGTGTTGTGCTGCATGCTTAGCCTAGGAGTCAGCAAATGCCTTGAGAGAACAGTTGTGCACAGAATATGGGGTGCTTTAGCTTTATTTGCCCAATTCTGGCCCCTCAAGTGCTGCCTGCTTAATAGCCCTGAACTTCATTTTTGTGTGTGGCTGCGCTGTTTGTCCTGTAACCTGCAGGAATTTGGCAAATGTCTCAAGAAAAAGAAGCAACAGAGAAATCAGGGTTTACCTCACATTTCCCTGGGATTTCAGTTTCTTCAGTCCTGAATGCTTTGGTTGCTCTCCATTGCATTTGAGCAGCTGTTGTATGCATGGTATCCAGCTTTTATAATTGTTCTCAGTGGGATTGTTAGTCTGATACCAGCTAGTCTGATACAGCCAGCAACAGAAGTCTCCTCTCTTCCTTTATATAGCAACATTAGTCAACAAGAACATGGCCCTGTTACATTTCAGCATATTGAGAAATGTCTCAGGAAAAGTGCCACAAATAAAAATATATTGTTTCTCTATACCCCATGAATTATTGGGATGATAATTTAATCATGAATTACAATTTCACAGCAATCAATGTTGTGATAGAAGCAACTGATGTAACCTTTTTTTCCACAGCCTTTATTTTAACCAATGATTGACTGCCACTCCTTTCTTGCTTGCCAACAATTAAAGAAGTAAGAAGTATGTTTGGGAGTAGCCAGGAGCCATTTTTTGATACAATCATTGACTTCTATGAGACCCAAGCAAAGAATGTGGGCAGAGGGATTATGCATTACTATGTTATCATTTATCAGAGCAGAAACCTCTGAGGATTATTGTCTTGGGTCATTTCTGGTGAATGCTCCTTAGCTGTTCTGTCAACAAAAACACAAGGAAAGCAACACAGTGGGAGTCAATGTACTGAATCTACTCAGGCCACCAAAAACAGATCTCTTTTTACTGATGCATATTTCATTTTCTTAAAATAAATAAGCCTTCTTCTGCTTAAACTGCACATGGCAATTATTTTAATTTTAGACAAAAATTTAAAAAAACAATTTTATCAGTTCTGGAGGCGTAGATGCATTTGAGATGTAGTTCAGGAGTCACACTACAGCCTGCCATCCAGATAGAACCTGTGCCTATTTTTGTTTAAAATCTCTAGTTTTTTTAATGTTTATTTGTTTTTGAGAGAGAGAGAGAGAGTACGAGCAGAAGAGGGGCAGAGAGAGAGGGAGACACAGAATTCGAAGAAGGCTTCAGGCTCTAGCTGTCATCACAGACCCCTATGCAGGGCTCAAGTCCACCAACAACAAGATCATGACCTGAGCCAAGGTCGGACACTTAACTAACTGAGCCACCCAGGTGCCCCTATTTTTGTAAATAAAATTTTATGTAACACAACCACACTCATTTTTTTTTTTTTTTGCATGTTGTGTATGACTGCTGTCACACTGTAACTGCAGGATTGTGATAGTCTGGGTGTGGTCTGCAAAGTCACAAATATTTTCTATCAGGTCCTTCACAGAGAAAGTTTTAGATGCTAGTTTAGATACTAATAATGAACTTCATCCCCTATCTCATAAATAAGAAATGGACACTCCAAGGCAATGTTAGGAGACAGAATTCTGGTATGAGAGGAATAGTTGAACGCCAAACACACAGCTCAAAGAATGAAAAAGGATCTGTTTCCTCATGAACATTTTCTGGTATGCTATCCAATCCACTTGCTAACCATATGACTCACCATCTCCAAGCTCTGCTATCCTCAAATGTAATTGAGGATGATAATATTTGCTTCATGATGTTGTGATGATTAATGAAATATTACTCATAAAATGCTCATGTCTGTATTCCATAGAATAAATGCTCAATAACTTATTATCTCTTCTTTCTCAAAGTCTTTTCAGAGACCAGAAAGAAAACTTTCCTAGGGAGATAGATAAAGGAATTTTAATTAGTCAATTTTGACTTAGAGATGAACTCTTTTGTAGTATGCTTTCTCCAGATGTCAAAACCTTGGCTTCCCAAGTCCTGCTTTAAGATTCATACTGGCCAATGGATAAGTGTTAACATATCCTTCACTCTTCAGTCAAGCAGGAAAGGAGTTATGTTGCAGAACAATTTGTCCTAAAACATATCATCAGTTTTAAATATGACCCATTTAAATCCATAAGGATTTCATAGTTTAAATATCATTGAATTTTACATCTCCAAAAAAATTGAATAAACATTCAGAAACTCTCTCCATTGCATTCTGCAAATTAAAAAAAAACAATAAGACCCAAAGACAATGATTGCTTTTGTTCATAGATAGTTAGGGAGTTGGGGTCATCACTGGACCAGTATAACATATTCTTAGGCTAGCATTCACTCTCCTATCTCTGACTCTGCTATTACTAATGCAGCAAAATTCTGAAGACTTTTGTTCTCTTTGTTTTCAATAATTTTGTCATTGTTGTTGTTTTGACAAAATACCCCTGAGATTCATGAGGATATTATTTAGAAGCATACAATTATGTCTTGATTGCTGTTTGTTTGTTTGTTTGTTTGAATCCAATAATGCTTTTTAGTCTCAAAATTCAAATTTTCCCTTTCAATTGGTTTAGCTCATAATTGACAGCAATTATTTATTTTTATTCAGAGAAACTAAAAGATGTGATTAAATTCTCTACTGCAATGACATGGCATTTATTTGATCATTCCCAAGTATTTTGTTTTTCTTTTTTACATGAGATTCTTATTGGGGTGCTATGAGGATTAGTGATAAACTATATTACAGGAGGGCTGAGGAGGAAATTACCATGCAAGTATAAAATGTAATAGTTTTGTGTTTGGATGCTTCGTAATTGAGTTAGTTTTTACAAGTTTCTCAGAAGACTGAGACATTCAACTTAGCCTTCTTGTGGGCCTTTGGTTAATCTCACTAATCTCTATGGTCACAAAGCATTGACCTTCAACTATGGGCCTAGCTATCTTGGAGACATATTTTGTACCCAAACGGTCATAAGTACAATCACTTTTCAGGGTATGCATACTACTAAAGGAAATGAGCAGGGTGCAGTTTTACATTCTCACCTGATAACTTTATTCCACTAGTTAGTCAGGAGCATATTATATGCAGATCCAGCATAGCTTCTAGAGTCAGATAGCCTGGGTTCTAAGCCCAGCCACCACTTAGCTAGATTAGTGGCAATGAATAAATCATCAATCTAGGGGAAATTTCTCTCATCCGTAAGTCAGTAACTACCTCAGAGATTTAGTTATCAGGATATTGAATAGAAAACACATGTAAAGCACTTAGCCAGTCCCTACCATTCAGAAAATGTTAGTTATAATAATGATTATGATAATTATCAATATTACTTTTATTAATCATAAGTCCACTTTTACCATTTCTTTTATCATCAAATCATACAATGTGGAAAAATCTTTAGATCCAAGCCCACATTCAGTGAGCAGATGTGTACCACTGGGATGGATATTTGGCGAAATACCACAAATACAAAAATGATGAAACATCCCATCCAAGACAGGTCAACTTATCATTGCAAAAGAGCCTTCTGTAGCGCTCGAGACATATCTGAAAACCTCTGGTTATGGGAAAATTACAAGTTCCTGACCCAGCATAATTCACTATTGAACAGGTTTTCTCTAAATTTTCAAGCCCAGTTCACCTGAGTGGTCACGACAACAGCAGCATCAGCAAAGAAACAAAAATAAAAATAAACAATAATCTGTTATGCCGAAGTTTATGTTTGTTCCCATTATTCTCAATGCATAACACACCACCCCAAACACAGTGATCTAGAGCAATATTTATTTTGCTCATGAATTCTTTGGTTTGGGAATTAGGAAAGAACACAAAAGAGATGTTTTTTTTTATTATTATGTTTTTCTTTTCACAATGTTTTGGAACTCAACCAGGAGGACTTAATGGCTGGAGGTAGATTAATGACTGCAGGCTGGAGTCATCTGAAAGTTCACCCACTCAAATGTTGGGTAATTGGTATTCACTGTTGGCTGGGATCTGAACTGAGCCTCTTGGTTGGAACACCTGCATGTGGTTCCACCACATGGCTATTTGAGCTTCATCCCCGCATGGCAGCTGAATTCTAAGAGAATAAATTCTAAGAAAATCTGATGAAAGCTCTATCACCTTTTATGACCTCACCTTGAAAATCTCATAATATGATTTCTGCTGTCATCAAAGCCCACCCAGCATGGAGCATGGATCCTACATCTTGATGAAAGAATACCCAAGTTACATTTTAAGAAAAGCAGGTGTGATGAAAGGTATTGTTATAGCTGTTTGGGGAAAATGCAATCTGTCAGAATGATAAAGGAGATTTCACTGACATTATCAAAAGTTGAACAGATTTTGGAGTTCATCTAATCCAGTCTTCTGATGAAGACACAGGCTAGAGATATAAGGCAATGCCATTTACTTGGTCAGAAAATTTTTGATATTGCGCACACTTGGAAGTAATTATTTAACCCTTTCCCTATTCTTCCATCTTAGTCTATTCAGGCTGCTTTAGCAAAATGCCACAGACTGAGAAACTTAAACAACAGAGATTTATTTTTTACAGTTATAGAGGTTGGGAAGTCTAATATTAATTAAAGTGCCAATAAGGTAGATTTCACTCTAAAGACTTGTCAGCAGCCATCATCACACTGCGCACTCTCCTCACCTCTTCTTTATGTGTTCGTGGAGAAAGTGAGCTCTCTGTTGTCTCTACTCATAAGAACACATTTCTGACAATCAGGGCCTCACCTTTAGAACTCATTTAAGTTTAATTGCTTCCTTACAGGCCCCATACTGCAATAGAGTCACACTGGGATTAGGACTTCAACATATGAATCTTAGAGGACACATTCAGTCCATACATCCTGAAAAATTTTAATAGATAAAAATAGTATTTATAACCTTATCTTTTATGTTCAAAGCAATCCTAGAGTTGCTGCCAGAAAAAGCTTTCACTAATTCTAATTATTCCCTCCTGGCCTCATTTTCCCCAAGAATTTTGTTTTGCCATGACTTCAGCTCATGACACAGCTTTGGATGTAGACAGGTTATCATCACTTTCCATGTTTATTATGTATTCACTATAATTGAGTAGATCATTGTCTACTTGTCACCTTTTTCTAATAAATACCAAGGATATGAACAAACTGAATATTTTTAAGCACAAAAGCTGAGCTGTTTTTAACTATCAGCACCCATGTCATATTTGGGATTCATAATAATGCATATGAACAAGGAACTAAACACAAAATTGAAAAAATAAAATACCTAAAATGTATAAGTATAGAATACAGGCTATTTTTCCTTTTAAGGGTTTTGCTGTTAGGATATTGTGTAATTCTTTTTTTTTTTAATTATTGGAAAAAGACTCTATGAGATGCAAATATAATGATCGATTTTAAGATAGTTGAGTCTGTCAGCTTACTATTGAACTAAAGGAATATTGTACTCTCATTTTAAAGTTTATTGCTAGTTAAAGTTCATTTTCTTTATCTATTGGGAGAAAACCTTATCATATTGGTCTTATGCCTAGTACAGAAATAAACACTGATGACCAGCAAGTCTTAGTAATGCAAAAGGCATAAAGGAACTGAATTCATGATGACTCTGTTGTATGAGCTGAGTTTGTACTCAGTTTTGCTCTTTATAAAGCTTGTACTCAAGTTGACATGGGGATCTTGGTTAGGAGTCTTTGACCTTTAAGAAAACCAATTGTGCCCCTCAATATGGACCAAAAAAAAATCTTCATGCCAAACACTGAGATATAAGATTTCCAGGCCCTGACTTGGTTTGGCCAAGGATTTCTTTTTAATTGAGCACCTGTATTTTCTTTTGTTGCTACTGATGGGATTGGGGGACATATTAACCACTGAGTCACCATTTTTAGTGATTAGAAAACATGAAGTTTTCTGAATCATTTCCAACTTATTAAACACAAAATGATTCAGACCAGCAGAGGAAATTTATATCTTGGAGTGGGACAGGAACATTGAATCTCTGACTGGAAATTTATAATTTGTAAATCAGGCATAGTTTTTTTTTCTTTATAGATGAAATTTTTTGCTTTTTTCTTTATCAAAACCCAATACAATTTCATTTGAGTTATTTGACTCTGCAAGGCCTAGTGCCAAATGCAATGAGGCATAATGAGGTTCAGAGGAAAACAATATGTGACCCAAAGGAACTTGCTGCCTACAGGAGGATGTAGTTAAGTACCTGAATATAAAAGACAGAACATAGTAAGTTCTCTGAAGAAATAAAAGCAACATTTCCCATGTAGGGAACTTAATGAAGGTGTGGTGCCTGAGACTTAAGGACAGAAAATTTTCAACATGAAAAAATGCCAGAGGGAGCACACCAGGTAGAAAGAGAAGTGCATGAGCAAAGTACAGAGGTACATCCTCACCTGTGCAAAAAGACATTTTTGTCTGAGGATGCTCCTTACACCTGGAATTACTCCATGAATTTGGATTTCTATTCCTTCGTCATGAATGCCTATTGCTTTTTAACACTAAAATTGCAATAGTTAATTAAGCTTTCAAGTGTGTCCAAATATGAGTTACCCAGACCTCAATAAAGGGAATGAACCACATGCAGTTTATGTCTTCAACTGTAGGTTCGTCTGAAGTCCTTGGGAAGGCATGTTATATGAGCTCCTCTGGGCCTCCCAACATATAGCATAGAGTCATATGGGCCCAGAAAAGGTGGCTGATGCCAAAAAATGGATGACAACAAGCAGAAGGGGAAGATCAATGATCAAACCATACAGACTTCCATCAAAAAATGAAAATTATTGGTCAAAATAATTCATTGAGCCAAACTCCCAAGCTTCTATCTTCCTATTTGTCTACTCTACTGACTAAATTCTATTCACATCTGAACTATTTAGGTTTTCTCAAATGAGGAATGTGGTTCATCTCACAGCACACCCCAAGTCCCTCTTCTGAAATATATGGAACCTACTTTCTAACTTGGTAATTGCCCAAACTCACTTCAAATTTTAATTTTTCTGGGGCACCTGGGTGGTTTAATCCGTTAAGTGGCTGACTCTTTATTTTGTTTCAGGTAATGATCTCACAGTTTGTGAGTTCGAGCCCTGCATCAGGCACTGTGCTCAAAGCACAGAGACTGCTTGGGATTCTTGCTCTCCCTCTTTCTCTGCCCCTTCCACACTTGTGTGTGTGCTCTCTCTCTCAAAAATAAACATTTTAAAAATTTTAATTTTCCTGTGAAATTCTCTGTTTTCATTATATTCTTTCACTATTTATTTAAAGTTAACTTAATCCAGCCTGCCAAGGATCTCTTATGTAAACTGGAACATTAGTCAACAATTATTTGTCTGTCTGCCATCTCCCTCACCATACTTTGACCCTATGAGTTTAGAAACTAAGCCTATTTAGTTTTAAATTTCTGTGGCCCAGTATGCAGTAAATAGTATGCATTTTTCTATTTAATAAAATGTGGGGAATAAATAAAGAAACTAAGGCAGGGATGAGAAAAGCATGAGGAGAGCCAAAGACCAGAGTAGAATGCAAATAAGTGTGAGACATTTTGCTAGAATATTTTAGGAAGAATTGGAAGATGAGATCCAAAGTCAAGGTCTTGTTATTGAACCTTTAACAAGACTTACTCCCTTTGTAAAGTTTGTCCACACATAGCCTTGTAGAGTATGGCAAGACTGATGGGAAAAGTGCCCTTGATGGGGCCTGATAAAATCCACTGGTAATTCAATTAGAGAAGGCAGTTGATGAGGCTAGTACTGTGGCTAAAATAAGTCAATACAAATTGTCTTTACTGAAAGTTGGAATAGATGAGATTGTTGTTAGATGCTGAGATAAATATTAGTCATGGTTCTTGAAAATCTTATAATCCAACAGGACAAGTAGAATTTGAATAATTAAAGAAGAAAATCTTTTTTTTTTTTTGAGAGAGAGAGAGAGAGAGAGTGAGTGAGCACATGAGCAGGGGATGGGCAGAGGGAGAGGGAGAGAAAGAATCTTAAATAGGCTTCATGCCCAACACAGAGCCCTGATGTGGGACTAGATCTCATGAGATCATGACCTGAGCCAAAATTAGGAGTTGCAGACTAAACTGACCGAGCCACCCAGGTGCCCCCAGAAAATCATTTTAGTTGGGAGATCAGGCAGGGATGGTTGTGGTCTGTCTTGGGGACAGGAAGGAAGAAGGCCAAACTGACTGGACAATGGGTATACATCGGAAAGCAATTTTAAGTTATGCTAGATCTGTGTTGTCATAGGCAAGATGGATGTGAGAACTGAGACCCTTACCTGCCCACAGGTTAAAAACCAATCACTAACATTAATTGAGTTCTCCTCTGTTATAGGCACTAATCAAGAAATAAAATCTTCATAGTAACAATGAAATGTGTTTTGAATCATTCCTGTTTGTGTGGGGAAAATTAACAGTCTTCAAGATTCTTAAGACTCTGGATTTCCCATGATTGAGAAGCTGCTATGAAGCAAAGAATCAAACTCTAGTGTGTCCAACTCCAAAGTCCATGATGCTCCTTTTTCCATTTTCTTCCTTGGAGTGGTGTTCATGAAGTTACTTCCTCCACTGAGCAATAATTTCCACTTCTTTTTTTTTATTTAAAGATTTTCTCTTTTTTCCCCCAAGGTTATTTATTTTTATTGAGAGAGACAGAGAGCAAGTGGGGGAGGAGCAGAGAGAGGGGGAGAGAGGATCTAAAGTGGACTCTGTGCTGACAGCAGAGATCCCGATTGTGGGGCTTGAACTCACAAACCACGAGATCATGGCTGAGGTGAAGTCAGACATTTAACCCACTGAGCCACCCAGCACCCAAGGCTTCACTCCTAGAGATATTTTCAGGTGAAGAGTTGTTCTTGTTAATCTGAATATTTTCTAGAAGACAAAAAGAAAAAAATCAACTCTAATATTAAAATATTAAATGATTTTTTTAACTAAAGGTAAAATCTTATCTTTGAAACAGATATAAAATGAACAGGTAAAGATTTTATTTAACTTGTTATTAATGAGGGAACTCTGGGATGTTATAACCACTTCTAAGCAAAATCCCCCAAACACATTTATAGGTCAGGACTGTTGAAATCAATTTGGACAAAGATATAAAAATAGCTATTTGGGGGGCTGGAGGATTGCCCCTCCACTGAACAGAATTCACCTTCAATAATTGTTTGGCACTTTTATCAGTTATCTACAACTTTTATTTTTAAAAAAAAAAATTTTTTTTTTCAACGTTTATTTATTTTTGGGACAGAGAGAGACAGAGCATGAACGGGGGAGGGGCAGAGAGAGAGGGAGACACAGAATCGGAAGCAGGCTCCAGGCTCTGAGCCATCAGCCCAGAGCCTGACGCGGGGCTCGAACTCACGGACCGCGAGATCGTGACCCAGTTGAAGTCGGACGCTTAACTGACTGCGCCACCCAGGCGCCCCAACAACTTTTAGAGTTGTCAGTTAGCTCAAAGAAAATGAAAGGCCTCAATCAGATAGCCCAAAAGAGTATGTTCCACACTCTTCAATTGAAAGCACTAGTAATATCCAGTAATATTTATTTGCTTATTCCAAATTCTCTTACACTAACTTAATAAACTTTAAGTAAAATTAAACACTTGGCCATAAATATGTCTCATTACATGGAAAACAGGTCACTCAGAACAATTTAAACCAAGGGTTCTAATGCTATCTTATCATCCTTTTTTTTCTTCTTTATTCTTGGTATAATTTTATTCTCTCCCTTTCTACCAATTACCTTTTCTCTTCCTTCGTCTACATATTAATCAGTTTGTGCTGCTATAACAAAGTTCCATGGAGTGGGTGGCTTAAACAACGGAAATTTATTTATTGCAGTTCTGGGGTCTGGTAAGTACAAGATCAAGGCACCAGCAAATGTGTCTGTGAGGGCCTGATCACTGGTTTGTATATGGCCATCTTTACCTTGTATCATCACATGGAAGAGAGCAGAGAGACCTTCCAGTGGTCCTTTTTATAGGGACATTCATCCCATTCAAGAGGACTCTATTCTAATTACTTCCCTAATTCTCCTCCTCCTAATATGGTCACACTGAGGGTTAGGATTTCAAAATAGGAGTTTCAAAGAGACATAAAAATTAAAGCCATTACATTCCATAAAACAGAATAATTAATAAGATATGGAGACTTGAATTTCATTTATATTGAAAGATGGCTTTCCCATGTCTTCAGCCGTGTCTGTATTCAAACCCTTGCTCCAGAGGAGCACGTTATTTTTAGATTCTTTAATATTTTTTCTGTCATCTGTGTGGCCTTCTCCTTTTATTGAGAAATATAATGACAAGTTGACTCTATGAGTATTGGTTATAATTACATGTTTCAAATTCAATTTAATTATTTGAATAATGTAATGTATACTTGGGGAAAATGAAAGAATGGCCATAGGTTACAAATGCTCTGAAAACTCAGAGGATGGAAAAGTCTGTCACTACCTGCCTACTTCCCTGTTCAAATGCAAATACCTTTCCCATAGGTGTTCTATCTGCCTCCCCAAACTCATTCTCACTTCAGATTTACCTTCATTCTGAGGATGCAGAGGAGCTGAGGCTGACTTTTGCCAGCTTTTCCTTCTCCTCTAAGGACTAAGTTCCTAACCAAGTGGAAATGGAGTATGGGTAAAGGAGACAACATGATCATTAAGAAAAGTCTTTTCCCACAAGGAGTTTACAGTTATGCTCAGGTTTTGCAGCTGGACGCTGAAAGTAGGGGAGGTTAGTAATTAAACCTAACTGTCATAATGGCCAGAGGCCTGGAAGGCAGAAGAACTCAAGGAGATATTCCCCAAATCTGTCCGTGAGCAGGCGGCATTGTTTCAGCAGCTGAAGGCAGAGTCTAGCCAGGGAACCACTCAACCTGGCCAAAAAATAAGGGAGTAAAAGAAAGGATAAATGATTTCTCATAAAAGGTAGTACCTTGACATACAGGTAGCTTTCATGTGAATATACACTCTGTTTAGATCAGGCGTTGTGGTAAAAACAGTTCCAGGTAAACCCTGGTCTGTAGGGGGTTTGTCCTTCTGTACCTGTAACAGAAGTCCTAAAATTAGCACCCAGTATTATGTACTGACTTGACATCTGAAACAAGGAGTGCTTCGAACAACCCTTCTTATCTGGAGTCCAGTTCCTGCTTATTCCAGGGTTGTGTGTTTCAGTTCTCTGACAGAGTATAGAATTATTCAAACAAGCCAGTCACATCCTTCAGCGGGAACCGGGGACACCTCATCATCCTCGTGATACTACAAAGCCTGCCACAGCCCCTGGTTGTTCATTTTGTCACAAGGTGCAATATTTGTGTGACTCTGCATGGCTTTCAGGGTCCTCCTTCCTTAACTGGGCTTTGAGTATACGTGGTTGATAAACTCCTATTGATTTCCTCTGTCCAAGTGGCAGGTGTCGAAGTTTGGCCTTCTCCAAAACCTTAGGGCAGAAATTCCTCCCTTATCAACAGGGAGAGGAGGAGGCAGTAAAAAGAGTCTGAAATTGGCTGAGGTGTTTCATAACCTGGTTCATGTGCGACTTCTTATTTGCAACTAAATGTAAAAGTATATGCTTAATGCACTACGTAAGAGTATAGATTTGATAACCCCTAGGGATGCTGAAAAAATTTAATGGCCAGCTACATAAAGGAATGGAAATTTCCTTGCTTCTTACATGCTGCAGTGTGTATGGTACCACTCAAACACTAAATATCCCACCACATGTATCAGTCTAATACCCCAGGAATGGCGGACACAATTCTCATCCTTTCAGGGTACTTCTTCTAATGAACATGACAGAGAAAACCTACCTTTCAAATCTTGATTTGGTCTTCTTAAGATGTAACTTGTTCCATTTCCTCCAAAAAGTTTCCTAAATACTTTTCATTTTCAGTTATTAATTTATTAATGCCATTTAGTGAGACCCTTTATGAGAAACTACCTGTTTGATATGAACATGTTCTAAATTACCAATAAACTAAGGTTTACAAGGTTGAGGAGAATGTCTTGTATTTGTGTGTGCATGTGCATGTGTGTGTATTCAAACACATGCTAGGCTAGGCCAAGGTCTGTGCTTGTCAAGGATTTGCTGCTTACTGTTGCCAAGAATAAAAGCAGTCATCACAGGGCAAGCTAATGAGTAATCATTTCCAATATCTTGGATTGTTTACCTTTTTAGACCATGCTTGGTACTTTCAGAGGAAATATGTTAACTAAAACAATTCATGTAATTATTTACATAAATCAAGTGCTCCTTAAATATCACTTCTCTGATCCTTTTTACTTCCTCTTACACTAAAAGCAACATGTTCACAAGAAACTTAAACCAAATGAAATCTAATCTCTGTTTGCCACCTTTTCTGCATAAGGCTGAGAGGGTGAGAGAAGCCACCTTACAAATCCTTGGCCAACTATTATAGATGCATGATCTTGCTACATAGCTCAAGCTTTTCAGTGTATCTTCTGCCAAAAATGAATGGTTTAATGAAATTACTCTTACAGTAAATTATATAAATTAGACAAAGTACTTCTGTGCACAGATGAGAACGGTATTGGCAAAACGGTACTGTCACCACACTGGAAAATGCTTTTTAAAACACGTATAAAATTTGACTTGAGATCTAGCAAAAGGATTTTGTAGTTGAAAAGCCCTTAAGTCTTATCCATTAAAAATAGAAAAAAGAAAAAAAGCTACTCAGATTTATTTAAAGAAAACCATTCTAAATATATAGTATCAAAACCAGTTTAAACCAAAAAGAAAAAAGAAAGAAAAAAAAAACCTTAGAAAATTTTAAAGCAAAAAGAGCATAGTCCTTGCATATGCAAACAAAAAACTGCGTAGACTTGCAATATTAATAACAGGCAAAGTAGAGCCTCTTTTCAAGGCAAAAATGAGCAAAGTAGGACAAAGAAGGTCATGTTTTAGGGCAAAATGTAAAATCTACACTGATGATATGAAGGTCACAAACTTTTATGTGCTGAATGGCAGAAAATTAAAATGTATTAAGTGAAAATTCCTGTAAATCAAGGAAAGCTGAGAGGACATAAATAGTGGAGATTTTAGCATATGTCTTTTGGTTCCAGTCAGATCAAGTAACACCAATGTAAATAAGGATAAAGATACTTAAATAATATGGTGAATAATGTTATTTAATAATTATACACTACATATTAAATTTCATACTCTATACACATAAAATATATCCTACTCAACATGCCCACAAAACACTTTCAAAATAACTGTCTATCCATTAGACACAAAGAATATACCTAAAAAGACAGGTAATACAGTATAGGCTCTATTCTTAGATCATAAAGTAATGAATCAGAAATTGATCAAAATCAGAAAGAACAACAATAATACAACTGCTTAAAAATTAGCTTTAATGCTTGTTACAACCCCAATATGGAATAAGCCAATGTGCATTCACTTTGAAGTAATGGTATTTCTGTAGGTAATGTAACTTCACATTAACAGGTCTTCTAGTGAAAAGCCTAGTTTCTTGTCCTTTCAAAACAAGGGATGCCTTCTTGCTGTACTATATAACATTGTTCTATATCCTTGCCTAATGCAAGGCACTCTTTGTTCACAAAAGAATAGGAAGAAAATGGTGGCAAGGTTCTTCTTTTATCCTCCCTTCTTCCTCCATTACATCAAAATCAAGGCTCATAGATGGGAGTTTTTTTCTTATCCACTCAGAAGCAGCCCCATCATTTAGTGTCAAAACTAATTAGATGAGTAATAAAAAAAAATGAGCTTCAAACTTATAGTGGAAAGAAAGAAAGAAAGAAAGAAAGAAAGAAAGAAAGAAAGAAAGAAAGAAAGAAAGAAAAGAAGGAAAAGGAGGCAGGAAGGGGAGGAGGGAGGGAGGAAAGAAGGGAAGAAAGGAGGGAAGGAAGGAGTGTGTATTATTATAATCAAATAAAACTCAGGGATTGAGAAAACTGAAAAAACACCAATGAATCTAGAAATTTTTCAAAAAAGCTGACTTGTGAGTTTTCACTATATATAATAATCAACATTACTAAAAACACAGAAATGTATGTGATACTTGTATTTACTCATAGAAAAATGAGGTAAATACTTATTTTAATTATTGTCACAAGGATGTGAGTTGCCTGACAACAGAGAACATTTTTTTCTTTATTTCTCTGGTGCCTGGAGCAGTACCTGAAATATTACAGGAAGTAAATAAATGTTTGGTAAATATATAAAATAATAAATAATAAATTAAGTCTTTAATTCTTGGGGACAAAGTAACAGCAAAATTTGAGCAATGACTAGTGAAGCATGGAAAAGAAGTCTCCGTGAGGGGCCATAAGGTACACAGGTGAACCAGAAATGTCAAAATGGCATGCAGTGAGACAAATTCCCTCCAAAAACTTGGGCAGATAAAGAGATGAGTGTTCATTTTATCTTACAATGCTTCAACAGCTGTAAGAGGACATGAAAAGAGTGTTCAATCTAAGTGACAAGGGTCATTGCTTTGTGCTCTGAAGTTTCTCATAAAAGGGTACAATTCACATTAAATTCCTCCTACATTTCAGAAGAGCTTTGGGATTTATATTGAGAATCTCTTTATGATTTTTTAGACATAACCAATTAGAATAAGATCATCAGCTGAGTATAATAGTCAGGATGTTCTTTTTTTCTGCCCTGCCCAATATATGGTACACACAATGGTAGATTTGGTAATGATGATCCCTGCTTCACTCCATTCCTTCTATATCTGCCATACAGATACTTACTCTATTGATTGGATAGGAGAAATTAAGACTCAACTTTACATAATGAATGAATATTGAAATGTACTGCATGAATAAGCTACCAAGAAGGGATGTGTGATCAGACATGCCCTGGTTGGGGGAGCCAAGCAGAAGGTCAAACCAGTAACAGGAGGTAGGATAGCAAGTCCACAGTTGCACAACTAAACAGACCTCCAACAAGGTCCTTAGAGAGAGAATGGTTCCCAGCTAAGTCAGGTGAGGGAGCTCATACACAGGTTGTAATCCACTTCAGAAAGCACAAGGAGCCATCTGGTCTCTGACATTTTATTGAGCACAACTTTAGAAATACAGCATACCTCCTTCTCTCACTCTCTCTCACACTCTTTCTCTGCCTTCACTAAATAACTTGCAACAAGGTAAACTAACTTTATTTTCATTGTATTTGCTTTAAAACTCAGTCACTACAGAGTGCCTGGGTGGCTCAGTTGGCTAGGCATCCAACTTTGATTCAGGTCATGATCTTGTGGTTCACAAGTTCAAGCCCCGAGTTGGGGTCTGTGCTGACGGCTCAGAGCCTGGAGCCTGATGCCAATTCTGTGTCTCCCTCTCTCTGCCCCTCCCATGCTTGCAACCTCTCTCTCAAAATAATAAACATTAAAAAAAAATTAAAGTCAATCACTACAGTCTAGGCTAAGCCACCATAATAGAACTGACCTTAAACACTTAGCAGAGCATTAAGACATGTATAATTTCAGAAGAATCAAACCTGTCCTCTGTCAATTGTATCATTTCTATTGTTTGTAAGCATGTGAGACTATAATCTTCAATGTGCATGGGTAAGAATGGACTATTTCTGGGACTTATCAGCTATGTCATTCAAGCATTTAAGAACTGTCCCAAGAAGAGTGAAGTAAGACACATAGATACTCATTTGCCCTTTTAAGGTGTGGGTCATAGCAATTGGGTCAGCAGCCAATCTGACTGATTCTGTGCCAGGTGGAATCACCTTATGTCACAGCATATCTATTCAGATCTCTGAGGATAAGTGGGCATGTGTGATACCCTAGAATCATAGATCCTACCCTTTAACCAAGGACTATAATGAAGGAAGATATAATTATCACCAGATAGGATGCTTTGCTTTTGCTAGAATCTGTAGCACAGTGGGAGCCATTCAAGAAATTTTACATGAAGCCAACAGATCTAGTTGTCTTTTTAAATGCCATCTCCCTCTGTCCCTCCTTCCCTCCCTCCTTCCTTCCCATTTTCCCTTTCTTTCTTCCTTCTTTCTTTCCTTTCTTCTTTTCCCAAGCCTTCCTTGCTTTCTCCCTCATTTCTTTCTTTCTTGTAAAGGTTCAGACATTGATTCTGATTTCAAACATTTTATTTTCTAGGAGTTTAGGAAATATGTTTATTGCTTCAGTGCAACGAAATTATTATTTTTCATTGCCAGATTCGCCATCCAGTTAATGTTAAGGTTCAATTTAAACTTTTCACTCATTCTAGTCCCCTGTCGTCTTTTTTTTCTTTTTCATATGCTGAACTCATAGAAACTGAGCTCTGTATTTGGCAGTCTATCATCTGCTATGAAGGTCACCAAATTTATGTCTTTTTCATATTAATATTTGCACATTTATTCCTTGAATATGTATCAGAAACATTCAGTGTGTCTATGTTATATGTACATTGCATGTCCCACAGTGCCTGCTGCAACATTGGGTACCTAATAAGTGCTGAAAGAATTGAAATGATGGCCAGGTTCACACATTAGGGACATACACACAAAGAAGAAATGAAATAGGAAATGCTGAGGGAAGATTTTACGCTTCTTTGGGGATACCACAGGCAGCTAGAAAGCTGAGGAGACCATAAAGGAAAAGATTGATAGACATATTTTATTTTCATTTAAAAGTACTCTACACTAAAAAAAAAAGTCAAATTATGAATTGAGAAAAAATGTATAACATACAAGACAAATAATCATATTTACATCTTTATATAAAAATATTATAAAAAATATTATAAATCGTTTAGAAGTAAATATAGGCACTATTCTACATCTGAGGAATACCATCAATGAATAAAAAAGGCAAAGTCCATGCACTCATTGCATTGACAGTCTAATACAGTAGACAGAATACATCTTAAAAATAAGTAAATTTCGGGGCGCCTGGGTGGCGCAGTCGGTTAAGCGTTCGACTTCAGCCAGGTCACGATCTCGCGGTCCGGGAGTTCGAGCCCCGCATCAGGCTCTGGGCTGGTGGCTCAGAGCCTGGAGCCTGTTTCCGATTCTGTGTCTCCCTCTCTCTCTGCTCCTCCCCCGTTCGTGCTCTGTCTCTCTCTGTCCCAATAATAAATAAACGTTGAAAAAAAAAAATTAAAAAAAAAAAAAAAAGTAAATTTTAAGATGTCTTCTGACTGTGGTCTGGGCATTTAAACTATGCTGTTTGCTTAGAAAATAAATATTCTGGTTTTCTTTACATCACGTGTGCACTTGCACATACACACACACACATGAGAAAACACCTTGAAATGATAACTGACAGGAAACAGCGGGAAGAACTAGGCCACATCAGGATCACATCAGCCAGTGAGTGCCATCACCTTGCCAGGGGACAGGATGGTCAAGTAGGAACGTGCAGCACAATTGCCTTGTTTGAAACAAGGTTCTTACTTTATCAAAGCAGGCAAAATAAATTCTGTAGGATAGCAGAAGAGAGCAACCAAGCTGGGGAAAGACAGTAAGTTGCTGTCCCATTTCCTTTTTTGAGACCATTAACCATAGCTAATGGTAAGTTTTAGTTAATAAACCTGAGGTTGGAGTTGACTGATGAAGATACTTTTTTTGCCTCAACCTGTTTAGTTCAGAAGCTGCAAGCTGCTTGGGAATACTCCACTGAAGCTATCTATCCCAAGCAAAAAGGTGATACAGACAAGATCTGCCTCTGTCTAAAATTTAAATAACTATTGCAAGGTCCAACACTGTGATATTTCTAAGATGGCAATATGGAATCTTTTTATAAAATGATTGATTTGTATTTCAAAGGAAATCTCTTCTCTTGAAATCTGAGCAAAGTGCTTGAGGCTTTTCACAAGTATGACATATGGAATATTAACACTCTTCCATTAACTGCATTTTACTCCATTCAGAGGCAGAAAAAACTCATTTTAGAGGATCAGCCAAGTTTTTAAAGACAAGTAGATTATTTTTTCAACGTGTTTAGGTTTATTCAAAGTCCCCTTAGCACAGCTAGGTGAAATATTAAAAACTAGCATCTCTTTCATATGAACATCAGATCCAGTTCTGAAAGCCCTCTGGCAATGCTCAGAGCCCAGAAATCCTCCAATTTTTATTAACATTTATAACTGTGATTCTGTTTTAATGCGGGAAGGGATATCATTATTCTAGTTTCTGTATAGTTAAAAGACATTTCTGAGGTAAAGAACCAAGGATTCTTGAGGTATAGATGTTTCCCACCAAAGGACACACTGAGATTTTTCGAAAAATGTTTCTCAAAATACAGGTTTTAGTGACCATTAGATTTGAAGCTGAGTGTCCCATTTCGTGACTCATGACTCATAAGAGCATCAGGAACTCAATTTTGTGAATTATAGCTCAGTTTTGTTTTGTCACTGGAAAGTATTGGAATAGAATGGAATGGAATGGAATAGAACACAAAGAATAGAATAGAATAGACCAGAGTTAACCACATATACAGAGGTCACATGTGGGCAGAAGAGATTACATAGGTCTTTCTAATTGTTGAAGTGACACATGTTTATTAGAAGGGAATGGACACAGAAAGAGCAAGTTAACTTCTAAATAGTCCAAGACACGGGGTTGTTTTAAATAAATGGAAATGAGTATTTAACTGCTAAGGAGGGCCAAATTCCTACATTTCACAGGTGGCCACAGTCAAGGCCCTCCACTGGTGCTAAAGCTGTAAAGATGAAAAAGTCTAACAGGCTCTTTTCAAGGGTTAATTGAATTATAGCACCATTTTTGATAATTCACTCAGTAGGTTACATCATTTTGGTCACAGTTTATTTGTAAACTATTAATTTCTACCTAATGTGTAAGCAAGTACTTAATTGTATAGATGTTAATATATTTAAAGATAAGCCTGCAAATCCTGGCGTTTCTGATAATGAGAAATAAGTACCTTGAAATTAGTTCTGGTGGGGGTTTTTTTGTTTGTTTGGGGGGGATTTGTTTGTTTTTGTTTTTGTTTTGCTTTATTTTCTAGATTCTAGATATTATGGGATTCTATAAATGTTGCTTAATTTGAATCCTGTACTGTCCCCATTTACTAGATTTATATGTGATAGACCGATCTCCTGCCATGAAGACCACATAGTGTTCAGGCTCAGTTTTTATGCTTTTCAGATGAAGTGCATTTGTACAACTCATGGATTTGTATCTATCTAAATATTTATTAAGTTGACATGTTGATATTGAAGGAAATTGTTTCTGATAAATTATATTCTAAAGAGAAACAGGAAGTAATCAGGAACTGTGCAACATTGTTAATGAAATTTTCTTCTATATGTTTCCAACATGCTGCCTCAAGAATAAGCTTTATAGGGGTACCTGGGTGACTCAGTTGGTTGAGCGACTGACTTCGGCTCAGGTCATGATCTCACAGTTTGTGGGTTCGAGCCCCACGTCGAGTTCTGTGCTGACAGCTCAGAGCCTGGAGCCTGCTTTTGATGCTGTGTCTCCCTCTCTCTCTGCCCTTGCCCCACTCATGCTCTGTCTCTCTCTGTCTCAGAAATAAATAAACATTAAAAAAAAATTAAAAAAAAAACAAGAATAAGCTTTATAAAGGATAGTTTGGGCAGCATTGCCTTACCTCATAGTCTCAAAGTCAGCTTCCCCTACCTGAAGGAACATGGCACACTGAATATTCAAGCCCTCCAATAGGTGTTCACAGTATATTTTTTTAAATAATAAAGAAAAAATTAATAGTATAAGTTAAAAAAAAGAAATCCTACTTATCTAAGAAGGACTTCAAGTACCTGCATTTGATTTTACAGTGAAGAGAAAGGAGACAAGTGAATTCTAGAAGCTCTGTAATCCTGAGGACTTTCACTGTTCAGAACGGAGGAGTAGATGATAGGGCAATTAAGGAAAGTGGCTCTGGTCATTGCACACTTCTATAAAAAAAAAAACCTTTTGATGATTGTACACTACAGCTTTAATATAAACACCTCATCTAGGTGCTTGAATAAATTTGCTAAGGCTGGTTAAGACTGGGCTGCTTAAACAACACTTTTTCACAGTTTGGGAGCCTGGAAGTCTGAGACCAAGGGCAGAGCTGGTTCCTTCTCAGGGCTGTGAAGGAAAGGATCAGTTCTAGGCCTCCTTCCTTGGCCTATAAATGGCCATCTTCTCCTTGTGTCCTCCCTTTGTATCTTTCTGTGTCCAAGCTCCCCTCCCGGTCCCCCCAGGACACCAGTCACATTGGGATGGACTTACCCTAATTACTTCATTTTAACTTAATTACCTCTCTAAAGACACTGTCTCCAAATATGGCCACCTTCTGAGGTACTGAGGGTTAGGACTCCAACATAGGAATGGGGAGGGGCACGTGTCGGCCTATGACAGTAATGACTCTGAATACCTTCAGAAATAACTATTTACCAGTGAGGAAACCAGTATTCAAGTTAGGGGAATGGTCTAAAATCACAAAGCAGTTAAGGGGCACATTCAGGACATGAAACTGGGTATCTTGGGTCTAATTGGGTCTTCCTCCTAGTTCCGCACTGTCTGAACTACAAGGAACTTAGAATATGGCCCTGCCTCATGCTTTTCATTTTACCTCTTATTTGCCTTTGTTCCTTTGCAAATGTCTTTCGATTTTCACTTCTATCTCTGCCTGTCAAGATTTTATCTATCCAAAAAGGTTCTACGTCAAATATAACCTATTTCATAATTAAACACCTGATAAGATTTAGAAAATCTTGATGTCCTTCCTACAACCCATGCCAATTAAGTCAGTATCTCTGGAGGTGGAGAACACATGAGTATTTCTTAAAGATCCCTGGTGATTCCCATGTGCAGTTAAAGTTGAGACCCACTGCCTTAAAATCTTTTCTCATTATCAACATTTTTATCTTTAGCAACATTTTTCTGTATTAGATTTTTATACCAGAATTACCTTTTACTCATTTGGTCTTCTTGCCCAATTCCCACCAAACACAATGCCTTACATATTTCAGAAATTCAGTAATAATATTCTTAATTGAAATGAATTGGATTCACCAGAATGAGTATGGGGAGGAAAGGGAGTGGTTATGGACTCATTCTTCAGGAAATAATTTTAAACTTTTTTCTTTGGAAAAGCAACTTGAACTTTTAGCCCAAAGACATCCATTAAGCAAAACATAATTCAAACATTAGTTCATCTTTTAAGACTTCCCCTTATGATGTTTTCTGGCTTATTCGTTCAGTTGAGACCCTTTAAACTTAATGCACACAATTTGGAATTTACCACTTAAAGCAATTACCCATTCATTTGTAATATCTCTCTTATATTAAAGACAATATGATAATGGCCTGAAACTATATAGCTGTCATGCATCAGAGTATTTATATTTCCAAGAAAGCCAGATGAGGACATTTTATTCTGATTTGCTTTATATCTTTTATTGCAATATCCATTGCTTGTTGGTGCTACAGAAATGTTCTCACACATATCTCTCTGTCAAGTTGTTATTAATACTATCTCCACCGGCATCCTCTTCCTCCTCATCATAATCGCTTCCTAGCTATTGACCTCAGGGAGTCATTGTTGCTCACTTTGACTATTGCAGGAGATTCCTACTTCATCGCCTGCTCCCCTTCCATTCTCTACTCTTTCTTCTGCTTAGCTTCCACAGGTACTTCCCGGATCCAGATTTGCTTCGCTTAGTCCGCAGCTGAAATACCTTCAATGGCTCTTTCATGGCATAGAATCATGTTAACACCTGACATGCAATACCTGGCATTCAAATTCCTGTCAAATATGACTTCACCATGAAATTTGCCTTATTTCTTTTCATAATATACTCCCTACCTTGTACCTTATGATCTGTAGAGAAGTAGTCACCATTCCCTGAATATATCCCAAATATATTTTGCACACACAATATCTGTCTGAGGAAATCTGAAAATTGCTTTAAAATCACATGAAATTGATTGATTGGCATTCTGTGGCCTCAGTACTATGTAACTTTTCTCTAGCGAGTTAGACAATACATGTATAAGAATGAGGTGGTCAAGCCAACTGAGCAATATCATAAGGAACTTTTAAAGAAATACTAATTTAATTTTTGAATTAAAAAAAATTTTAATGTTATTTTTAAGAGAGAGAGAGACAGAAACAGAGACAGAGAGTGCAAATGGGGTAGGGGCAGAGAGAGAGGGAGACACAGAATCCAAAGCAGGCTCCAGGACCTGAGCTGTCAGCACAGAGCCCCACACAGGGTTCCAACACACGAACCATGAGATCATGACCTGAGCCGAGGTTGGACGCTTAACCAACTGACAGCCCCCAGGCTCCCCAAAGAAATACTAATTTTATTTTATTTATTTTTTTAATTTTTTTTTCAACGTTTATTTATTTTTGGGACAGAGAGAGATAGAGCATGAACAGGGGAGGGGCAGAGAGAGAGGGAGACACAGAATCGGAAACAGGCTCCAGGCTCCAAGCCATCAGCCCAGAGCCTGACGCGGGGCTCGAACTCCCGGACCGCGAGATCGTGACCTGGCTGAAGTCGGACGCTTAACCGACTGCGCCACCCAGGCGCCCCAAGAAATACTAATTTTAAAGAAATACGGATTTCCAGGAACAAGCAGCTGACATTTTAAAATAATGGTGGAATTCACCATCAAAAGGGTTTGAATTCCTAATGAAATAAAGATTCTGCTGGATGAGAAGAAATGTGAGAGTATTTCATTTTCCTGTCTGCACCTCTCTAACACCTAATCCAGTTCGTTGAGGTAACTGGTACTTGATATCAATTTATGGATTTCATGATTAACTAAGTAAATGAAAAGTACACATGTGATGGAAACATATATATCTCCTGGTGATAAATTGCTGAAACTGGCAACATGGTGCATTTATATCATCTGACCTAGAAGGAGCAGCTATGCCTTAGGTAAGAAACGTTTGGAAACTATTTCCCTTTACCCCCCACTACATAAGAAAAAGTGAGTTATTTTTTACAGATCATGCAACTATTGCAGTGAAAATACTAGACCAAAAATAAGTAGTATCCCATGTGCATTAATAGCTGAAGTCAAACTCTATTTGGCACCAATTTATCAGGACTGTATCGCTGGTGGGTTATGGCACAGCATAGGTGGTAACTGTGGAAAGAAAATCAGACAAGAATGTGAGAAATTTTGCCTTTGAATCAATGCTTAATATCTAACCTTCAGCACTTTTGTGACCTTCTTCTAATTCTTTCAACACATCTCGATTGATAAAGCAAAAGAAAAGGGGCGGTGTTAGCTTAAATACTTCACAACAATTTTGGGTGGTACCTAATATTGGAATAGGTAAAAGTGAATTTTATGACAATGTTTGATGCCCAGGCTAACTTCTTACCATTACTGACATTTCCTAGATGGGAACAAACAAACAAGCAACAACAGAATTGTACAATTAACTGGGAATTTTGAATTGGAGCTTTGAGAACTGTGGTTTCCCACCACCAGTGGACACCATGGTGGGGGGATGACAGCATGAGATTTTCCAAAGTTAAAAAGTGTTAGAAAGTTAAAAAGACATATTTCCTGTCCTTCAAACATGCATAGTATTTGCAGTGTTTAAGTTGCCATAGGCCATCACTGCTGTAGGAGCAATGAAACCAGGATCCCACCAGGAGGAAGAGCTTCCTAACAGCATGTTCTAAGAAGAAAAATCAGTCTGGATTCTTAGTTTGCTGTGATGTATGCATAGTTTCGGAACAACCAGATAATGTGTCTGTTGCGCTAGCACATTTCATACAGAGGCAGAGTTGGAAGCTTCATCCAGCCATAGGAAAAGCCCATTATCCTGGTGAAGGCAACCATCTGATTACAGAAAGAGCAGGAGGCTGGCTCACAGCAGGGCTTGCCACATTAGCTGATGACAGGGCAGAGAGCCCTGCTTGACCACCCCAAATGAAGTAAGCCCTGCTCATCTGATCCAAAGCCTGTTAAAAACCGCCATCATTCCACCATCTCAGATGTTTAAAACAGGTAGTTTCTTTAATTTGGGTCAGGATAAGTAAATACTGTTCCTTAGTCCCTTTGTGATTGCTTTGAGATGCAGTATATGCCGATTGCCATGGTTGTTGTTAAGGTATTGTATGTTTGGTTGCTTCTGCCCAGATTTGCCACAAAACAAAAATAGCTCTGAAGTGCGGGCATATTATAGAGATCTTTGGTACTACAGAGAAGCTATATCGGCTGTGTAGATCAGTGGTTCTTAACTCGGGTGTGACCTGGAGGTGACTTGTTAAAACACATTACTGACCCCACTACCAGTGTGTATGATTCAGTGGGAATAGGTGCTGGAGTAGGAGCTGGTGATGCTGACCCTGCTGGTCCAGAGAGCACACTTTGAGAACCACTGATGTATGGATCAGAGAGGAGATGTAAAATTATGAGGAAACTTGTGCCAGTTCTGAGGTATCTGTCACTTTTGATATGGGAAGATCCTGATGCTGTCCATGGACATGCTCAGCTTTGGTAGTCATCTATTCATCCATGTCTGTTTACCTTCCAAGAATGGAATAGGTTTGTTCCAGTGTAGCTACTCCCTTCGCCTGCTTCCTTCTCCTCCAGTGGTGGTGGTTGAGAATCATCTAAAAGTCTACCAACTACTTTGAAAGACACTGATTCAGACCAGCTCAAAGAATGAAATATGAACTTAATAAAGAAAGTATGTTTTCCCCTATTTTTAATATAAGTTGGTATAAAACATTAATCCTGCTATATTTTTTATGTTTATTTTTTCTTGAGAGAGAGAGTGTGTGAGAGGGGAAGGGGCAGAGAGAGATGGGGAGACACAGAATCCTAAGTGATCCCCAGGCTCTGACCTGTCAGCACAGAGCCTGATGCAGGCCTGGAACCTGGGAGCCATGAGATCATGACATGAGCCGAAGTCGGACACTTTACAAACTAAGCTACCCAGGCGCCCCAATCCTGCTATATTTTAAAAAGAAACACTAATCATTTTCATGTTTTCCTTTTTCTTCCTTTTATTTTTATATTTAGATTTGCAAGTTTAGTAGGCATAGCCGTGTGAATAACCACACACACACACACACACACACACACACACACACACCATTGAAAATCACTTGCAAAGAGACGATCAGACATCTAATCTGTTTGTTTTATGCTTATTTTAAATAAATGTAACCGTGTTTTTCAACCATACCTTTAATTAGCACGTTCCTTTGGGGAAGACACCATTTCTCTTCGTTTAAATCTTATCTTCTGACACTTGCATGACTCCAGAGACTAAGTTCAAGTTAGCCTTAAAACTTCTCACTACTTGTTTATGGGTCTGTCAACTTAGTGTAAAATTATAAAGACTATATACTTTCATAGCCTACTTCTGGAGAAATATAGTGCTGTTTATTTCCTTTGTTTTTAAACTCTTTCTGAAAATACTAAAAAATTACAACCTATATCTGCCTGAACAACCGTATATATTTTTCCTGAAGTAGATTATTTCCTACTTGTCCCACTTGAATTTATTTTTTTCAAAGAAACTCTTTTTACTTAGTTTGTTTGGTTTTATTAGCTAAGCTATGATAAATCTAAACTTAAAAGATTCACATTTGCTCATAATGTAGAGATATTAATTTGTAAAACTCACTTTATGGCAAATATTTGTTCTTTTAAAAAACAGAATTGTCAGAGACACATTATTAACATAGGAAATTTGGGCAAGATTTTAATTTTTTTCTTGTAAATACTTTACATTCTCGAGATCTAAAGTGAATGATAAAAGTGGGATTATCCAATTTGGCATCTGTATATTCTGCATGTTAAATAATTGCATTTTGATGAATAGCATTCCCTCTGAGAAGTTGTGGGGCCAGATTTTTTTTATATATTTAAAAACTTCCTTTTATGTTTGTTAAGATTCAAGAAATTTAACCAGTATGAATGCATACATAGATTGGTATGGAGAACTGACATAATTTAAAGTGTGGCACATCTTTAGGTACCTGATAAGACACTTATGTGCAGGGCACAGTGGGCAAACAACAAAATAGGATTCATATGTGTAGGGAAAAAAACAGAAGGATACACATATGTTAACAGTATTTTTGTTGTAGTTTTTCTGTTTATTTTTCTAGGTAACGGAATTGTTTTTTTTTCTTTTGCTTTCCTTTATCTGTCTGTATTTGATGACTATGATATAGTGAATTCATGTTGCATTCATAACATTCTTGAATGTCAGTGATTAAAAACACCCTAATTATGATGGTCACTGAGCATAATGATACATTGAAGTGTTACCTTCTTTGAAACTGCTAGTAGAAACTTGGAAGTATTTTTGGTTTGGGTGGTCAAATTGTAAATTTATCCCAGAAAGTCAGAATGGCAGATTTTTTCAAACTATGACATCAATGTCTATATTATTAAACAGACACATAATAGATGCATGTTAACCTATTAGTTTAGTGAGTCTAGATTTATTAATTGTTTTATCAACTGTGTTTAAAACATGTCAAAGAATTGTTAATAACTGTTAATTAACTTTGGCAGGATTCTAGACTATTCTATAGATTTTTTTTTTTTTAAGTAAGCTCTATACCCAGCGTGGGGCTTGAATTTATGACCTCAAGATTAAGAGCCACACACTCTAACAATTTAGCCAGCCAGGTACCCCTGTGGCTGTATATTAAAATTCTCCCTGACTCGTTTTTATTTAATGTTTATTTATTTTTAAGAGAGAGAGAGAGAGCACACACACACAGGTGTGCACACACATAGGCACGCACACACATTCACAAGCCGGGGGAGGGGCAAAGAGAGAGGGACAGAGGATCCAAAGCAGGCTCTGGGCCAACAGCAGACAGCCCAGTGTGGGGATCAAACTTGCGAACCTGCAGGGCTCAAACTCGCAAACCATGAGATCATGACTCAAGCCAAAGTCAGAAGGTCAACTGACTGAGCCACCCAGGTGCCCACTTACTCCTGTTTCTAAATTAGGATCAGTTATGGCATGTTTGTAAGATGTTAATGTATTTATGACACCATTCTTTTTACTTTCCCTACTCCTCTATCTTACTTCACATATGGGCTTCTATTTCTCCTCATTTCCACCACTACCTCTCTTGGTTGAGAATAATAATTATAACTTCCTTATTAGTTATTCCTCTCTCCGCACAGTTTGTTCTACTTTTCAATCAGTTCTACACATGGTTGCCATATTAAACTCAATAAACAATGAATTTCTAGTCTAGACAGATTTCAAAGGATTCTATGAATTAACCCTAAAATGCTTTCAAATTCAATTTACTCCTAAATCTCTTTCATGAGCTGTGTACTGTGGCCAAATTTAACTATTCATCTTTTCCTAAACAACCCTTAAGCATCTGTATGCATAAAGGCAAAGTACTTTGCATAAGCTGGCCCAGAAGATGTGCTCAGAAATGCTAGCCTTACTTCCTTTTTAGTTGTCCATATTCTCTCTTTACCTACTGTGATAAAAAATCCTGAAAAAAATGCCATTGCATTCATAGAACCTTCCCTAAAGTACCCTTACTAGAACTCATCTGTCCCTCTTTTTGATGGTCATAACACTTGGTTGTAGCATTCATGACTATTACCTTTTGTACCCTGTGACATAGCCATTTCTGTATTCCTCTTCATTGAACTGAGTGCCCTGAAGTTCATGGTTTTGATAACTCCAGTGTGCTTAATACACACTTCCATGTTGTAGGTACTCAACAAGTATCTATTTAATTAAGGAATAAAACCTGCAGCCTCCTGGAGATCCTAAGTGGGTTCCCCTATTGATCTGAAAAATAATCCTTTTCCTGATGATTTCTTGGCAAAATTCAGAATTCAGTTTTTTGAAATTGTGGTTTCAGGAATGGTAATTTAAAACTATCACTAATAATCATTTGTATTTTTAAACAGCTAAAAAATAAAAATTCTCACTTCAGAAAAAAAATTAATTCTATCTTATTTCTATGCATACAAAAATATATGTACCCAAACATGTACTTTTTTCTCCAAGATTTCCCATTGTGTTATAATTAGCAACAATGTTATTTTTCTTAAGGAAATGTTTTCATTGGTTAGAATAAGCAAAATTCTAAGCATCAGGCCTACAAAATTTCTGGAAGTGGAGATTGGAAATTTGATTTTTTTTAAGCTCCAGAGATTTATACAAGCTAAATCTTGAGAAATGAAGATTTAATAGGCTATTTCTCTTGAAGAACAGTGACATTCTAAAAGCTGTTTTTTAATTACTAACTCTACATGAAGTGCTAATGATACAAATATTAGCTAAAGTCATGACTATTGTAAGGGTTCCCTTCCATCTCTAGGATGGTTGGTTCTGTTCTCTTTGGTTCTGTTCTCCTTTAGGAGTAGAAATCAGGAGTTCAATGATAAAATTGTTTAAAAATTTGAATATTCTTTGGTTGTAGGAAAATAGTTGCAGCTGCAAGTCTGCTTGCTACTTGATGAGAACTAACAGTGAAAGATAAGCATATAGAAGTGAGGAAGAGCTGGGAGGAGTAAAATCACATCACATTTGCTTATACATTTAGTTGGATTAAATGTATTGGATTTTACTCCATTAAGGAGCAAGGAGTTTCCATTTCCTTCTGACAAGTATAAAAACAAGAATGATTGTCAGTACCATTAATTACTAAGTAACCATTATCTAGAACTACCTTATTATGAATGGGAATTGCCATCCCAAACCTGTCTAAAGGATGTTAATAAACTGCATTAATTATCAAAGACAGCAAGAAAATAGCAAGTAAGAAATTGCTTACCAGATTAAAATTTCCAACATTTCAATTATAACAAGCCATCGAACATATAAATGCAATGAGCCTTGTAACACATATGAATTATGTTCTGGCTATGGGAAATAGCATCCCAGTGTCTCCACCTGATAGAGTAAATAGCATTCCATTCATTAATAAAGGCTGGCAATGCAAATGTTAAAAGGCTGTTGGAGTGAATGCACACTCATCAACACTCTATCGGTGTCCTAGGTCATTTCCTCTTTTGCCCTTACCTCTTCATCATGTTTCAATGTCAGTGGCATCTCTGCAAAGAGAAGGAACTTCCTGATGCTTTTTTTTACTAAATTCAGCCAATATTAGATAGTGATTATTGTGAGCTAGGGAAAGCCATTTGATCCTTAAAGTAATTTAAGTAATCAAAGCCATCCTTGCTTTCTTATAAAAATACATGGACAATTTCAGCCCAACTGTCAGAAAGAGCATCTTTTTTTTTCAAGTGTTTATTTATTTTGAGAGAGAAAGAGCATGCATGAGAATGCACTCATGTGTAAGCGGGGAAGGGGCAGAAAAAGAGGGAGAGAGAGAATCCCAAGCAGGTTCCACTGGCTGTGAACTCAGAGCCACATACAGGCCTCATTCGCATGAATGTGAGATCATGACCTGAGCCAAAATCCAGAGTTGGATGCTTAATTGACTGAGCCACCCCTGCGCCCTGAAGATCAACTTTTATGTGAGAAATGGATATACATCTTTTCAGTTATTTAATCTATTTCTGCCTATGATTCATTCCTTTTTTCCCTAAGATTTTGTTTAACAGTTTGAATTTCTTTTCTGCTGTATGATAACATGATAATATCTCACTTACTGTTTCCCATATTCTTGGTAATTAATACAGTATGAGTATCTTTTAGGTAAGCTCAGAATGACAAGGATAATACATGGCAATGGTAAAGAAGTGCCACAGTAACAAAAGTATGTAAAGAGTGGCAGAATATGGGGTGCCTGGGTAGGTCAGTTGATTTAGTGTCTCACTTTGGCTCGGGTCATGATCTCACAGTTGATGAGTTCAAGCCCCGTGTCAGGCTTTGTACTGACAGCTCAGAGCCTGGAGTATGCTTCAGATTCTGTGTCTCCCTTTCTCTGCCCCTCCCCCACTCACACTTGTCTCTCTCTAAAAATAAATAAACATTAAAAAAATTTTTTTAAAGAGTGGCAGAATATGCCACCCCCAAATATGCCATTTGGGCATAAAGATTATTTTGAGCTAAAGGCACTTGAAAAACAGAAGATACAACAAGGGTATCTATGATTATTCCCCTTTCTTCCTGAAAATAGGAGATAAAAACTCCAATGTGAAATATGCCTTCCTTGTACTGGAGGAAAAAAAGTAACAGTTTTTGATGAAGACTCATAGCTGAGAGACTTCTGCACAAACAGACCTTGTTAAAATAATTCTTATCTTCTTTTAACTTTCCCACATAATTTGGTTACTTTTCCACAATTGCTTCTCTTTGTTCAACCTAATAAAAAGGACTTCAGATTTTGACATGTCTTTGAATCTTTGTTTCCTTCTGAGGGCTCCTCTGTCACATAAACCTTATATAAATTGGTATGCTTTCCTCCTGAAAATCTGCCTATGTCTGTTTAATTATTAGGCCTACTCAAGAAACCCTAACTTTTGCCTCCCCTACATGTGTGAACAGAAAAACATTATTCCTCCTATACACTTGTTGGAGAATACCATGTTACATACAATAAAGCCAATTTTTTTTTGTTTTCTTTTTACTTCCACCTCAACACCTTTGTTATTCTTCCTAAAATAAGTTCTTGCTAAGATGGGGCTAGTTGTAGCCTATAGTTTGTATCTTCCACTTCCAGAAAAATGTTATGAAGCTAATCCCACCCCCAGATATTCTGTGTGTTTGTGGCAGTGGAGAAGGGTGTTACTCAGTGGCTCATGGATCTGTACTATAAGCATTATTGTTGTCCACTGTAGATCTTCAGAATTTAAATCTCTTGTGTAGGGCCCTGCAGTCCTTGTTTTAACAGTCTCTCCAGGTGATATTTATGCACAGTGAAGTTTGAGAAGTCCTGCTTTGATTGTACTTTGTATCATTGACTCCTTTGGGAAATATTTATCGAGCACTTTTCAAATCAAGGAGCTAGTCTAAGTGGATCAGATAGAAACCCTCTCCTGAGAGACTACACACCATCTAGTAGAGATGGCAACTAGTGTAAATAAATGTTTGAAGTGGATATTGTCATAAGAGATTCAAAGTACTATGAACAATTACATAAGATTAAGATTCTTTCCAACTAAGATGCTTTGAATAAAATCTTATGGAGGGGTGGATTGCAGCAGGACTTTGATAGATGAATGGATATGGAGCTACAGATGGAAAAAGGAAAGGCCAGTGGTATGGAAGACAGAAAACACAAAAGTACAAAGTGGGACCATAGGCAAGAGCAGAGAATAGCAAGTGGTTGAATCTGAATGAAGCATAAAGCTTGTAAATGTTAATGGTTGGAAACAAATTTAGAGTATGGCTATTCAGAGAAGGTTTTGAAAGAAAGTCTAATACATGTATATTCTACATTATTTTTCTATATTTCCAGTTCAATCTCAGAAAAAAAAACATGGTATTAACACACAATGAAAATTCCTTAAAGGCTTAACATCTTTGTATCTACAGTTCCTGGCATGGTTCCTAACACACTTTAAAGACTTGATATATATTGTTATGTAAATAAGCAAATCTTTATTTGGAAAGTTAAACATTTAACTAAAGGCAAATAGCAGTTTTAACTCTGTACACAGTTTCATGCATCTGGTTAAAAAATTAAAAGTCCCAAGGGAAATTTAGATGGTTAGCTACGTCCAGATAATAGACATGCAAAATAATGGAGTTCGTCTAAGTAATCACTTTTATGATTTATAAAAATATAGCGGCAGTGAAATGCTTTTTGAGGAATTAGAAAAATGTCAGCATATGCTTTACATGTACTTCACCTCTTATGGGCAACAGGCAAAATTCTAAAACTTCAGACAAAGAGAAAGTTATTAGTTTTTCCAGGACAGATATCACATTTATTAATCTATCCCACATAGTGTCTTGTACATAACAGATGATCAATGAATGTTTTGTTTTTTAATTAAGTAAGCACCCAGAGAAGTGCTTGGGACAGCCAGATTTTAGAAGGTTTTAAAGACATTACAAATTGATAATGGTTATGACAGAAATAAAAATTTCTGGATTAAACAGGATGCATTTGCAATGGTAGGTTGAGGTGGGGATTTTATTGCTATGCGGGGAAAATATGTTGTCAGCCTTGCTGGGAAGTCAGAGGGTCAGCAGAATGACCCATGCACATCTATAATCAGAATTTTATTGTTGCCCTGGGATTTGGACAGCAAATAGAGACAGTTATGAAGCCTTTTTTGTGAACACAGTATGTCCACCTTAAATGAGCCGAGATAAGTGTAGTAATATTCCTTACCTTCCCAGAAAGGGGTCGTGTTACACTTAGGGCTCCAAGATAGAAGCTAACACTGTAATGGGGCAGATCTTTTTTTTTTTTTCCTCCTCTCTTTCTTTTACAACTGTGGCTCAGCAATATTGCAAAGTTGGCTGCTTAATTACTCCTATATGAGTCTCCAGGGTAGGTTTCTTTTCACAGAGCTTTCAGAAGAAATGGAAATAGAAATAATGACTGTCTCACCCACTTTTTTGTTGTGAAAAATAAGAAATGAGCAGTCACCTCAGCCTGTAAAGTAGCTAACAGGCAAATCTGTTTCATACAACAGGGCTAGAATTTGATAGTCTTGTAAAGAAAATAATAGTTTAAGGGCAAAATGAACAAGTTCTTTCTCTCATCCACTATTTTTCTCTTTTCTTCCCAAAATGATTGACAGCTCTATTAAATATCTCCTTGGCTAACCGGGAAGACAAATGGTTTGTCACAGAGATTGCTTATCCTGGAAGACATTAAACCTTTGTCTACCAGACTGGATGTGCTGTCAGTGGGGGCGAGGAAGGTAACTTGTTAGGATCTGAGTCCTTTCCTCCTTTCTGTACCCAGATAGAGAATCCCATTTCCTATGGTGGGGGATAGCTAACTCCAGATGCTCAGATCTTTTCTTGGGGACTTTGAAGTAAGCATGAAGGGTAAAAACTGTCATTTTGAATTATTTGTAGGCTATGATTTAAAGCGGTGTGTCCTTTTAATGATTTCAAAACCACTTGCAATGTAGTGCCATGTAAGAATACTTTGAACCTCCTAGAACTGAAATACTTTCTCCCAATAATGTTTCATATTACAATTTCAAAATATAAAATCCCATCTAAGTCCCTATTATATGCTAAGGAAAATGTTAATAAATTATGTAGCTTATTCTCTCTCTCTCATTAACTATTGCCCCTCTACCACCCCACTCCTCAAACAACTACCACCAGCCAGAATATAAGTTCCAAGAGAGCAGAGTTCTTTTGTCTGATTTGTCAATACCTGCTTCCTCTGCTTAAAATTGAGCCCAACACTTAATAAGTGAAAACATTTTTGAATAAATTATTCCCATACAATTAATAAGGAGCCTGTTGGTTGTATCTTACTCAAAGTCACAGAGCCACATGGAGTTGAATTCCGTTCTCAGCCTGGGACAGAAAAAGAAGGTGTTTCTTTTTTGATACTCACAAAAACAACACAGGTGCTGGCAGCCCTTGTACCAGAGAGTCTCTGAGCAGGAGTGATCAGCTCAGTTCTCTTGATTTAACAAACTGTGGAGGCAGGAGGCCACACAAGTCCTGTATGACTTCAGCCATGCTTTCTCTGCTATATCAACAGAGAAGTATTCACTTTTTGGTCAGTGCTCTGTACCCATTTCAGAGTTATAAGGTGGTGGGGAGGTACCAGTTCTCTTTGGAAAACTAGTCAAAGCTCAAAGCTCTAAACCCTCTCCAGACACACACACACACACACACACACACACACACACAAACACATTTCTGCACAATTTTTTAAAGTTCACAAGAGGACCTGAAGCAAAGATTAAGAATGCTTGACTTAGACATTACTCTTGTATAATTATCACTCGTGCCTGTTGTGAGCCAGTTTGGAAATTGTACTAGAACACCTCCTTTTTCTAATAAGCACCTATACTTGATTTTTAATGTAGAATCTGAAAATAGGTTTAATGTTTCTCAGTAGCTCTGGAAGCCTTATGGGTCAGTGTTCAGGTTTTCCATTGGTTCCTTGTCCCCTGGTCAACTCCTGTTACTCTTACCATCCTGCAGTGAGCACTGAGAAGTACACTTTTCAAGGGCAAATTTTATTCATCATAGCACTGCTAGTTTTGAAGCATTCTTCTTTTTGTCTGAAACAGTGTAGCCATGATGTCAGAAATGTGACAGTTAGTTCCAAACATAGGTAACACAGGGAAATTCATTAATAATAAAATGGAAGATATGTACCTAATTTTAAT
Source organism: Prionailurus viverrinus (assembly GCF_022837055.1). Classification (NCBI taxonomy): domain Eukaryota; kingdom Metazoa; phylum Chordata; class Mammalia; order Carnivora; family Felidae; genus Prionailurus; species Prionailurus viverrinus. Next base: position 65,272,638 of record NC_062572.1, on the reverse strand, counting down.
ATGTAAATTTAGCTTTAAAATCTCAGTAGAGATTTTTAGTATTTGAAGATAAAATCTATTCATGAATGTATTATCTCTTTGGATTGAACATTCAACTTTTGTTCCTAGGAATCTAAATTAACAAAATGATAACAAACTTTTAAAAGTTGGAAAACATTTATGAGCTGGACTTAGGTTCTTAAGACCTGATTTACTGACCTAATAATTGGTCAGAAGTACATCTAGCCAAGGAGGCTACTTCTGATCTAAAAAGGAAAATAAGGATATTTGCTACAGAACTTCATGGTTGCCATTGAGAAAATCTCCCAAGTGGTAAAGGATATTACTAAGAAAATTCTTACTTAACAATCCACTGGAATTTTGTCTAATGTCTTTTTAGAACTAGTTGTTATTCACAAAGAGAATTATAGAGTGATGTTCTTGCTAAGCACATTTCTGTTTGATTCAAGATAAATGATTACTTTCATCGTGGCATTTCCTGGTAGCTTCATTATACCCACGTGTAAAGACCATTTCCTGGACAATAGTTACTTCATTTGCTTATATCTTAAATGGCTCATGGATTTTTCACCTCTTATTTAAATCTCTTAAATGCAAGTTGTAATATAGCACATAAATGAAATAAGGTCTTTAGCAAAGTATTTTCTACTAACAAGTGTAATGATCATGTGTTTTTGTTCATTTGTTATCTAAATCCTAATTGCATTTCTACCCTGAATCTTGACACAGTAATTTGTATCTCAATGCATTCCTAATTTAAACATTAAAAATAAAAGCAAAATCTGTTTTTGGTTCTTGAATAAAAAGCACCATAGCACCACAATTGTAATTAGTGACAAACAGTGCTGTAGTTTTCTTATTATAGTGATAGATAAATACTATAACTGCATTGCTGTCTCCTAAATGAAGTATAATAAGCTCTGTCAGCACAAGATGGTTCTCTTTTAGATATGAATACATTTTGCCCCATAAAACCAAAAAATCCATTTTTGCTGCTATTAATTTCTTGATTATTTATTACACAGAAGACATTTAAATCATATTCCATGAGATAGCTTCACACTGTCCTGCATCCTTTGGTCCCAGAGAATTTTCTCCCTTCCCATCAATGCATACTAGCTATGATAATAGAAATCTAGTCAATTCGAGTATTAAAAACAAGCATAGAAGTTAATTGATTGGAAATGGCTGTTGGTCCTATTCTTGAGATCATCTAACCTCATCTGTTTCTTTGTTAATGTACTGATTGTTCATTGCCTGATTTGTAGGGTAGAGTGGTAACTTGCCTACACAGAGATGAAATAATGACAAGAACAGTCTCCTCTGGCTATAGTATAATTTGTCACTAATTTAAAAGTTATATCCAAACAGGTTATTCAATCACTAGTGTGTGGAGACTCGACCTCAAGTTGTTATGCATTCCTTGATTCTGGGTTGAGACATCTTTTCTTCTACCAGGCCCTTGGGAATATCATGGGGTCATTAATTTTCAGTTTGCTTTAACAGCAAGATTTCTCATGCTCACAAAAAGGGAATTGAACTCTGTGCCCCTTAGTAATTTGCTTCTTTGTGTTTGGGATTGAGGGCAGGGGAATACATTGGAATGCATTTACATCCAATCAATATTTATTGCTTATACAATATGGTAAGGTAAAACCTGGCTGCAATTAAGCCACAGGCTGTTAGAATCTTCCCAAATTCTGTTATATGAGCAACTGGAGGAAAAATGAATAAAGGTGCAACCCCATACCTTAGAGTTTCTTTACAGAGATCAAAAGGGAGCTCGTAGAAAACACCTGGGGTACCATTGCCTCTTCTTCCTTCAGTTTCTCCATCTTCCGTACCCACACACGTAGGCACAGCTTTCTGAGCAATATGTAGCACATACATCATCCCAGATAGCACACAACTTCAGCAAAAAATTACGGCTGCAGAGAGTACATTTTGAACTCTCCCACAGCCGAAAAGCTGTTTACCATAGGATTAGTTGATTTGAGCAGGGGAGATTCAAGCCAGATTCATTCTTCTTGTTTGCATGCCAGGAAGGCAGAGGCCACCCAGAGCCTCCCAGCCCACAGCTGTTTCAGAGAACTACTTTTCTGTTTCTGAGTGCAGAGGTGGTGCCATCTGCACTGCTTGAGGTTTTCTTGTGGGCACATTCTGTACTCTGCTACAGGCTTTTTAATTAACTGAAAGCCAGCTAAAGGGATGCTCATCTATTGAGGCTGGAGAGTAGGAGAAACAAAATCACAGAAGATGAAGAAAATGAAAAAAAGTCTTTATTATCAGAAGACTAATATTCTGCAACAGTACCTTGGATGAGGCCCAATGTTTTGAACCAGCCACCAGGGAACAAGATCAATTGCATAAGGACAAAAACATTTATGCTGTATTAAGAAGGGGAGCAAATCATCATAGTTATGCAAAGCAGGCAGAGCATTATGCTATAGGGCTCTATCCATAAAACATAAGTGTTTGATAATTATCATAAAGGTAAAATGCATTCGCTAAAATAGTGTGCCTTGGAAAGTAGCATGCACCACACAGTTTACTTTTGATTTTGCTGGAGGTGTTTTCTTAAATAGCTCAATTAAAATAATTTTCTCTACTTATGAGTTAAACTCAACGTAAGTACAAATCTGTGCATATAATGGCATAATTCAAACCTACATCCATATCTAAGTACCGTAGAAAAAAATTCATAATTCTTTCTTATTGCTTCTGCCAACTCCCTGCCCTGCGGGCCTCCTTCACAATATTCCCTCCCTGCTCCCAATCCAGCAGACTTTCCTCTCCCAGCTCTTCTGGGATTTTTCCTGCAGTCTTATAGATGGTTTTCTTTAAGCAGTAACATAAGTTGTTTAAAGGTCAATTTTGATGGAATTCTAATAAACACTTAGTTATTGCTATTAATATTCTGTGTACATAAGTACTACTCATCATAGTTATTCTTTTTTTTCAGTCACCACAAGTGACTCTGAAAAAAATCTCTGTGCCTGGTCTGATACAACTCTAAGGCAACCGAGTTGCATTTCCTTTTGATTTTTAAAAAAGAGGAAACAAATTGGACCTCTGCAGTCAGATTTAGTCTGTGTAAATAATCCTCACTGTTGATAAGAAAAGATTCCATAAAAATACAGGATTTGTTAGTACAACAATTTAAATCAGTATTCTTTATCACTGTATTCCTGCAATAAACCAGTATTTGTTGAACATATTGAAACAAATGAATTATTACTTCTTCATGGGTTTTCATCTTGAATCCCAATTTCAACTCTGGGTTTCAACCCTACCTGTCTAAAGGCTTGTTGGATATTTCTGTTCGTAGTTAGTTAGCACTGCTCTCTCACTTAGCAACACCTTCACCACTAAACCTACTTCCCTTTAAGACTACCCTTCATCCAATTTCCATCACTAATGGGTTGAATGTACCAGCCACCAACATTCATGAGTTTGGTGATTTTCCCCTCTCCCTCTGTTTGTGTCTCATTTGGGTTACTGTCAGCCCGGGTCCTTGAGAGAATGCAGTGAGCACTTCTCTGCTCACCCTTGTTAGACAGGTAGTGGGACTACAATATGAGTTTTTTGTTTTTAAGCATCAAATATTTTGTGGTTCTTTGTTATCACAGAATAATCTAGCCTGTCCAGACTAATATAATCATACTGAATTCTACATAAACAATTTATCTCTCAAGAGTAATGACAATTTAATGTCTTCCTTTTAAATAACCCTATTTTATAGGTTTTTCTTGTCATAGAGCTCTAGCCAAAATCTGCACTATATTATTGAATGAGTGAGGATATAGTGCACACTCTTGTTTTCTTCCTAATTATAAAGAAAATACCATTTAGTACGAGGTTTATCTTGAGCAATTTTGTCAATACTTTTTAGCAGATGAAAATAATTTTCTCTTCCATTCCTAGTTTGCTAAAGGAGTTTAAAAGAGAACTTTCTATTACTTTTATGTACAGAAAATTCAGCAGCACACACTTAGCCCAGTTTGGTGGCCAGTTCTTTAGACTTTGCCTTTTCCAACTTGGTAATGTGAGCCATCAACTTTGGACCCAGGATGCTGTCTCCCCAATAAAGATGGATCTCATCATATCTGTCATTGTCATTGGTCCCAATAGTTTCCACCAGCTTATCCAGAGCTCCTTTGTTTTCCCAGTTAACCTATGTGAAGATGTAGGTCTTCCTGTGGACAGGGTGCCCCAGCCTGGCTTTCCCCTTGATGATGCAGTAGGGAACCCCATCTTATGACACAGCAGGCAGGAAGACAATTCAATGGGATCCACATCATGTGCAATCACTACAGGTTGAGCCTTCTTGTTTTCCACCAAGGTGGTGACAGTATTAACCCCAGCTCAAATGACAGGCAGCCTCTTAGTGGGGACATGCCCTTTGCTGGCAGCTTTCTTCTCAGCCCCAGGGGCCAACAGTCTCTGCTTCTTCTCTTGCTCTATTTCTGGTCTGTATTTGTGAGCCAGCTTAAGCAGTTGAGTAGCTATTTGGTGGTCCAAAGCCTGGGTGAACTGGTTAATTGCAGGAGGCACTTTTAGACATTTATACAGAATAGTCCTTTGCTACTGCAGCCAGAGGTAGTGGGGTCATTTGACAAAGCGGGTAAGGTCCCTTTTGGGCTGGATGTCCTGTGTGAAGGCAGAATTCTTGGACCTTTTCTCAAACAGGGGAGTGACCACCTTCTTGTTCTCCTGCTTCTTCACGACAGCAGGAATCAGGGCCACCTTTTTCCCCTTAGCCTTCTCTCCTTTTTTGCATCTTGGATGGCTGGAGGAGACAACTAGACTTTTTTTAAATCATCAGTGGGTTGTCAGATCTTATCAAATGATTTTCCTACATCTGTTGACATGCAGATATAGTTTTTCCTCTTTTAAGTTTTTAATGTGGTGATTTTATTACTTCATTCTTCTAATGTTAAACCAAACTTACATTTCTAGGTTTAATTTAACTATACTATCCTTTAAAATGTATTGCTGGATTCAGTTCATCAATGTTCTTTTAAAAATTTTGTCATTTATAGTCTTGATCAAGATTGGTCTATAGTTTTCCTTTCTTATATTTTCCTTGAGAGGTTTAGGAATCAAGATTATAAAATGAATTGGAAAGTATTCTCTGTTTATCTAGACTCTGGAGAAGTATATATAAGATAGAATGTATCTATACCATGTGTGTATAATTCACAAATGAATAAATATTCATATAGTGGGGTTGAACTAAACTTTTTTAATGATGAAGGGATGTTGAAATTCTTTGGTGACCAGTGATACACATAAAGCGTATAAATTCCCTAGTTTGACATTTGACGCTCTCTACAGTCTAGCTCTAGGCTCTTTTTTCCAATCTTAAGCCTTAGGGGAAAATATTACTCTTGATTTCCATTAGCTATATTCCTTTTCTTTTCCTAAATTTGTAGAACTGGTATTTTAAATCCATAAGAGAGCTTGTATGGTCTCTGGAAAAGTCTTATCCTTTTTCAGATGAATTTATCTGGTCTCAAGAAGGTTGAGTTAGTTTTCCAAAGTCACGTGACTAAAAGAGTCACCCTGTAGGTTCTAACCTCCTTTGTGAAGTTGTCTCTTGTTTTTCTAACCACTTTCCTGCAACAGCAGCATGACTCACCACTGCAGTTATAACACACTATACCAAACTCATCCCCTCTCACAATACATGACTTCCCCAGAAGACTGCTAGTACTTATGACAGTCTGTTATTTATGTGGGTAGAAAATGCAGGGTATGCTATAGACACACAATAAATACTTGTGGATTGAATGTGCTGTTGAATGCACTGTGTGTTCCATTACACTGTAAACTTCCTGAAGACAAATTCAGTGCACAGAAGGTGCTCAAAACATGTACATTAAGTAAAGGAATGCATGGGATAAACCATATGGTTTGGAATAAACCATGAATAAACATATGAAATAAACCATAAAGTGCTAGAGCCAGCCCAGTGATTTTTTTTCTACTCTAGCTTGCTACTCTGTAGACAAAGGACATAAATTCACAAACAATACATATCTGAAATACCTTACTTTATTTTCTGAAAGAGAACTGATTATTCAGGAGTTAACAGGAGAAGAGATTCCCTAAGGAGATTTTTTCTAAAAACAGCCTGTTTTGAAAGGTTGCCTCAGGGATTGTTGTGCTAAATGCTCTCAGCAAAATGCAGAATAACAGGCATCCATGTGCTCTTTGTGTAATCAAAAGGGCTGTGCTATTCATGTGTGTGAGTGTGTGTGTGGAACAAGGAAGAATTTATAAATATTTATAAAATATACTCAAAAGTAGTACGTGCTTCCAGAGTTAGAAACAATGATTTGTGCAATAAGATTTAAAGTGTGGTATTTTCTTTAATTAAGCATTTATAAATTAATAACACAACCTAACATGTTCTATTTAAAGTTAAGATTTTATTTTTTATTGGTATTTTTAAAACAGCTTTATTGAGGTATCACTGACAATGAAAAACAGTGTAAATATTTAAAGTATACAATTTGAAAAGTTGACATATACACCTTCATGCAACCATGACTACAATCAAGATAATGAACATATCAATCATCTCCAAAAGTTTCCTCTCGCCCCTTGGCTATCTCTCCCTTCTCCTCCTATCCCTACCAACTATGTCCAGGCAGCTACTGATCTACTTACTGTCATGAAACATTAGTTTTCATTTCCTAAAATGTTATATAAATGGAGTCATGTGGTATATATACTTTCTTTGTCTGGCTTATTTCAGTAAGGTTAATGACATTGTGATTCATCCATGTTATAGTATATACTAATATTATAATTCTTTTTTTAATTGCTGAATAGTAGTTCATTGTATGGATATACCACAGTTTGTTTTATTCACCTAGTTGATGGCCATTAAGATTGTTTTCAGTTTTTGACACTTAAGATTACTAGATATTAATGCACAAGTTTTTATATGGACATGTATTTTCATTCTTCTTAGAAATACTTAGGAATGGAATGGCTAGATTCCATAGTCAGTGTATTTTGCGGGGAGAGGGTATGTTTTTTGCTTTTCAAAGAAATTACCCAAGTGTTTTCCAAAGTGGCTGCACCACTTTATGTCCCCACCAGCGTGCTTAAGAGGTTCAACCTAAAGTTAAGATTTTAAACAACTAAAGCTTATAATATGCTCTTTGTTTTTTATTAATCTGTGCATTTCCAGAGTACCTATCAGTTATTGAAAATGAAAATGTAATTGCAACACCGCCCTAAGGTTGAGTCATTAATGTTTTTTTAAGGTTATTTGTTTGAGAGAAAGAGAGAGCACAAGTGGAGGAGGGACAGAGAGAAAGACAGACAGAATCCCAAGCAGGCTCCTCACCATTAGCGCAGAGCCTGATGTGGGGCTTGAACTCACAAACTGCAAGATCATGACCTGAGCCGAGATCAAGAGTCAGACACTTAACGGACTGCACCACTCAGGCACTCCAAGTCATTAATGTTTTATAGAGGACACAAATGCTGACAAATTTCGTGTATTTGGTCATGATCCTCATTATCACCAGGTTGTGAGTCAACTCATGTAGAGATTCTCTAGAGTCACAAGAACAGCATATACCAAGGCCCAGTCAGAGCCTGTGGAAGGTTGAAGAGAAAATAGGATGCAGAAGTATTTGAACTTTGCTTATATTCCAAGGTGACAAGTCTGGTTGTTATTCAAGAAATTATGGAGTGGCAGGAATAATATCATTTTATATTGTTTATATGATTGTCAGTGTAGTACAGGGTTATGAAAAGCAGTGTTGTGTAGTGGATAAGATCATGGACTCTGAAATCAGATTGTATGGGTACATACCCAGTGCTGCTTCTTTTAAGCTGCATAACCTTAGGGAATTTCACAGCTCCTTACTTTCTTCATCTACAAATGAAGACAACAATTGTAACAACCTCCTTGGGTTGTTTGGAGGATTGATGAATTAATAAATATAAAGCACTTAAGACAATGCCAAGCATACTGAAGCAGCATATATGCTAAGTTGATGATGATGAGAGATGATGATGATGATGATGATACAGTATTAAAATAGAATTAACAGTGAGGTCCATAGTTGGAAGTGGGGAAAGCATTTAGAGAAGCAAAATTTTACCTTAAAGAGAATGACTTTGAATAATGACCAGATATGCTATTATATTTACTCCTTGTCTCTTCTCTTCTGGTCAAACTGGGATCAGACATAACTCTTGTTAGACAAAGGTGTTGAAATTAAATGTGATTGGAATATAAAATCTGGAATTTAGATAACTGAGATTTGGAATGGACAAGAAAATGTGACCTTACAGTAGCAACTTCTAAGAAGTTCTTTTTATTTCCCCCTATCAAATAGATGTAGGGATTATAGTATATGCTAAGAGGAGAATGACATTGAACAGTGAAGATTTGGGAAATTAATGTGAAGAAATCTTTGTGAAAGACTCTCTTTATGTCAGCTTCCATCTTAATTAACTCTATTGGAATGGCTGGCAACACAGTTCTTCAAATAGTCCTGAAACACTTGCTCTTAACCATTATGCTACACATGACTGCTGGGGGTGGGGTGTTGAGAGGTGAATAGTTCTAAATGTTTAAAGCAACTAGATCCCTTTTTAGTAAGTTCACTCTGGAACGGTGTGAAACATGGTCTGAAATTGGGAAGCACTGAGAGTAAGTAGTCCAGATGCATGTTCAATACTCCAAGGTCAGAAATGATGAAGTTATGGATCATGTCAGTAGAGAAGGAGACGTATTTTAGGATAGTGTTTTGGGTTTGTTGATAGCATCTAAGAATGAGAGAAGTTCATGGGGTAGATGTTGAGAGTGTTAATTTTCCTTAGGAGCACAGAAGTTGAGAGTGTTGTTTGTGTAAGATAATTAGGTGAGAGACATATTAAGTTAGTGTTGTCTGAAGCTGGTCCTATTTGTGATCAATTGAAAATAAGTTAGAGTTTCTGAATAGCAGGGGCACATGGGTGGCTCAGTAAGTTAAGCATCCGACTCTTGATTTTGGCTTAGGTCGTGGTCTCATGGTTCATGGAATCAGGGCCCACCCTGCATAGGACTCTGTATTGACAGTGTAGAGCCTGCTTGAGATTCTCTCTCTCTCCCTCTCTCTGTCCCTCTCCCACTTGTTCCTCTCTCTCTCTCCCTCTTTCTCTCAATAAATAAGCATTTTTTAAAGAGAATTTCTGGAAACAAAATGTATGGAGATTTCATCAACCTGGAGCCAAAGGCAAAAATGGATAAAATTACCAAGAGAAAAGCATGTAAAACAAACAAACAAAGAAAGGGAACAATAACAGAAAGCTGGAAAACATTGGCATTCAAAAGGAAGATGAAAAGTAATGTGAGAGGAAAGATGAGCAAATTTTCCTTCAATGACCTCTTCATCCTTCCCTTATATTTTGATGTTCCCAGGGTACCATGTTCAACCCCTGTTCTTTAATGTATATACCTTTGTCTTCAGCTCAGAAGCCAAAAATCCAACTGCCTACTAGATATTTCCATTTCAGCAGCCCCCACCTGGCAATTCAAACTCCTCCAGGGAGTCCCTCATTTGACCATATTAAGTCCAAAAACTCCTTTTATGCCCCCTCTTTTATGAAGTGCACCATCATTCACCTAGTGGCTCAAGTCTAAACAAAGCTCTGGATCATTCTATGGTACTTTCCCTTCCACATTTTCTAAATTTAAGTTTACTGCATTTCAAAAATTCTATACCATTTAGAGCTAACTCACTCCTTCCTCTTATTAACCATAGTAACTCCCTTTTAAGTTAGGCTTTCACATTTATTCATCTGGTTGCTGTGCAGTTTCTTAGTTGTGTGTTCTGCCGTCTCATCTCCTTCTGCACTTCCCCTGTGATTGTTTATGTCATTTCTTGCATTAAACATAGTATTGATTTCCCCATGGATAAAATTCAAATTCCTTGGAATTGTATATAATTCTTCAAGTCTTGGCTACCTATTGATCTTTATCTTTCACAAATTCTTAAGTGTGAAGCCCCTAATATATATACCTTGCTGGTTTGAATTTCAGAATGATCTGATGTAACTGACCATGCATATGTATTTGATGGCTTGAAATGTCTAAATCAGTGGTCATCAATTATGGCCTGTGGACCAAATCTAGGCTGACATCACTTTTATAAGTTTTATTGGAATACATCCATGCCTCCTAATTTACATGTTATATATGGATTCTCTCACACTATGGGGCAGAGCTGAATGATTGTGATAGACATCATCTGGCCCCCAAACCTATAGTGCTTACTCTCTGGCCCTGCACAGAAAAAGCTTCCCTAACTTGGGTCTAAAGTGATGTTATAAATACTAAGGAAACTTGATCCAAAATAGGATTTCAGAAGTCAAGGAATGTTTTTGCAGGGAACTATGCATCAACTTCATATAAGTGCATAAGTTTAAAACAACAACAACAACAACAACAACAACAACAACAACAACAAAACTCTGTCTCTCGTATATTATAGGTAGAGCTTATATCTATTGTGTCCTCTTTATACACAAGAACTAAGATTGTCATGTCATCTCCCAATTTTCCACCCCACTCTGACCACATTATTGTCTACTTTGAAAAATCCCTTCATTAATGGCCAGAAATCTGAAACCAAACACTTCAAGGCTTGTGGAAGCTATGGGAAAGGGCTTCACAGACTCCAGTCACAGACAACATGGTTGACTGAGGGCCAAAGGCACTGAGCTCTGATATCCATGGCTGCTTTTACACTGAGGTCATCCTCCCCAAAGCTGTTGCCAGCTGATGAGTTCAGTATTGACTCTAAGGGAAACCTGTTCCTAGAAAACACATATTCCTCTGATGCTGACTTTGGCCTGAGGATTCTTTGAAGGCCTTGTCAAACATCCCTTCACTTGCATGGGGTCTAGGATGCTTATACCCAACCTTCCTCTTTCCTTCACTCAGAGACAGACTTGCATCACTACCCAACTGCTCTGCCAGCCTTCCGTGCCTCCCTTTCCATTTTTCTTTCATGGGCATTTTCATACTAAATACTTGCATCTTAGCTCTCTCTAGGTATCTTCTGCTCAAGGGAATTAGATTTTGTTCCCCTTCTCTACAGAGCATGTCTAGTATTTTAACTTTCCCTCATCTTTTCCTCATTCCTCATTCCTCCCTCCTCCCCACTACTTCCAAAAAGAAAATCAACTTTTTTTTTTTTGTCAAGATGGCTAAAAGTCTATAGTGGAACGTTCTCAGTGAAGCAATATAATGGAGACATTCTGGATCTTATTACCTCCTTAAAAGCATCAGAGTCTGCAGAATCTCAGAATGAGGTGAGCATTATTTTCTGTGACCTACTCACACAGCTTCAGAAATAGTAGGCAAATGGGATACATGCATTTCTATTTTCATCTGGGACTTTTCTACTCTGATTAATTAAAGAAATGAAGAGAACTAAACTGAGTTATTCTCACATGGTGCCTAGTCATTGATTTATTAAGCAAATATTTATTGACTACCAGCTATGTGAGAGTCAGGCACTGTTCTAGGTCTGTGAATCAGGCCCTTCATTCCCAGCCTTTGAGAAGTTAGTGCCGAATATATCATGCAGGCTCTACCTCTTGACAGTAGCTTTGATGGCTCAGAGATTAGTCAAGAAATTATGAAGTACCCTTTACCAACATCTACCAGCCCACATAGTCTACAAATTAGAAGTTAATTTTGTCTTATTTTTAAATTGCAAATATATGGGCGCATGGGTGGCTCAGTCAGTTAAGCATCTGACTTTGGCTCAGGTCATGATCTCACAGTTCATGGGTTGGAGTCCCGCATCAGGCTCTGTGCTGACAGCTCAGAGCCTGAAGCCTGCTTCGGATTCTGTGTGTGTGTCTCTACTAACACTCTATCCTTCTCTCTATCTCTCAAAAATAAATAAACATTTAAAAAAATGTTTAAGAATAAATTGCAAATATATCTTTGAAAAGTTAAGACTAAAATTGGATCACAACCTGATGTTTTGATTCAATCAAACAATTATATCAACTAGTGACTTGGGAAATCTGCCAGTGTGAGCTTAGCAATGTAAAATAAACTAAATAAATCATACAAGAACCAAACATACATGAAAAAATATAACAAAAATAAATTTTGAAAAAGGAAAGATGAAATACATATGAAGAATGAATTAACAAACCAGAAGAAATAGAAAGAATAAAGAAATATGTAGAAAAAATATAGCTATGATATACAGAATATAGAAATAAATGTGATGGCATGCAGCTAGTCCAAGAAAGGGTGAGAACTAAAATTAAGAGGAATAAACACTCGAGCAAATAATGGAAATACATTTTTAAAATAATTTTTAAAGAGATGACAGATCTCTGATGAAAAGCACCTGTAAAGTGCCAATAAGGAAGGCACTTGGACATCTTAGAAATGCAAGATTACTATAGATGCCAAAAACATTCCAAAAGCTTAGAGAAATAACAGATCATGTTCAAAAGGAAAAACGTTTTTAAGATTACACTAAATGCAGCATGGAGTATAGTTTTCAAGATACTGAAGGAAAAGATCTTAGAACTTAGAGTATTTATCCAACAATACTGTCATACTAGAATAGTCTGTCATACAAGTCCTTGGAAATTTTAGTCCACATCACTGACTAGGGATCAGTAAAAAAAATTTAACAAAAATAAGAGTACCAGCAACATAATTTTAAAATAGGCAAAACAAGTTTTCTAGAAAATGGAACATATATGACCAGTAAACAACCTAAGATATGGTCGATATCTCTCATAATCAGGGGAATTGCAAATCAAGATTGCAATCAAATAGAATTTTAAATCCATTCATTAAGGAAAAAAAAGTATAGGAGAAGCCATCATGGGGGAGAAGTAGGGGGACTGGAATTCCCCTCATCCCTCAAACATAGCAGTATTGAGGTGAGAACACTTGTAATACCAGGAATCCAGGCTACACAGAGTGGCAGAAAAACCTCCACAAGGTACAGACACAGCTTGGTGAGACACAGGTGTGTGTTTGCAAATTGAGAGAGATAAAACTGCTGTGTAGACATGGAGGGTATGGACCCCTTTGGTGGAGAAACAAAAGGGAGAGAATTTGGACAAGGGAAAAACCTCACCCGACCACAGAAAGGGGAATGAAATATACAGAGAGATCCAGTTTCTACTTTGCAAATGGCCTTAGAAGTGACGATCAGAGTTTTCAGGGTTGTGCAACTTTCTCCAGACTAGAGCCAGCTACATACTTGCACCTGGGGGCCGGGGGGAGCCAGCTCTGCAGCGATCTTGAGGGGTGTGCTGGAAGAGAACAGTTCCCTCCCTCGAGTACTGTGGGAAGAGGATATATTGCTCCCCCCCCACCTCCAAGGACAAAAAACCCTGCAGGCACCAGCCAGAGGCCCCTTTGTCACTGGGCAGAATGGTGCTACCCCAAAACCAGGTCCATGTGGAGCTGGATCCTTTAAGACATCGGGTTTTGAATTCCAGTTCATTACCTGTGGAGCAGGGCAAGCCAGCTGCCCACACTGCTCTGTGACAACTGCCTAAACAATGTGGTTTGAGACAACTGGTCTGGGGAGGAGAGATTGAGGTGTCGCCATTTACTCTCTATCACCATCATGATAGGGCTTCAGGGAAAAAGGTTGGGTCCCCAGTGGAGGTGGACCTTACACCAAACCCTACCCCTCTGTGCCTAGTATCTCCTTATCTACTGGAGTGAGATTGACACTGACCAAACCAGGCAGCCTCTCCTCCAGACCAGCACAGCCACTGGTCCCAGGCACCAACAGACAACTGTCTTGAGGTTTTGTATGTTACTTTGTTTATTTTCTATTTTTTATTTACTTTGTTTGTTTTATTATTACTATTATTTTTCTCTTCTTCTCTTTTCCCTTCTTTTTCCTTCTACCCTCCTCCCCCCTTTTTGCCCCTTTTTCCTTTGGAATCAGGCTCATAGTTCCCGATTTGATTTTTGGTCAATTCTTATTATATATATTCTTTATTTCTATGTTCTGGTTGTTTGTTTGTTTAATCAGGAATTTTTACTCTATTATTTTTATACCTTTTCTGTATTTCCTTCTTCTTTATTTTCCTCTTTCTCTGGATTAAGCCTTATAGTTTCTTTGATACTCTGGCTGGTTGTTTTTTCTGCTCCTGTCATTTCTCTCTTTGTATGGGATAAGGCCCCTTCCACCACCACCCCTTTTCCCATTTTTCCAGGGTTACTTCAATGAACAAATCAAAGCACACCTGGTGGAAGATCCAAACCACCACTATGAACAGTGAGATGCAACAGAGATGCAACAACAGAGTACACGAAACACACTCCAAGAACACTTCCTGAAGTTCCAGGCCCTGGACACTGTATGACCCCTTTTTAATATAGTAGTAGAAATTCCAGGAGGAAATGACAGCCAGAGAATTGCTCAAAACAGGTATAAACAATATATATTAACATGAATTTAGAATAATGGTCATAAGACTAATAGTTGGGCTTGAAAAAAGCATAGCAGACAGCAGAGAATCTAGTGCTACAGAGATCAAGGACCTAAGAAATAGTCACGGTGAATTAAGAAATGCCATAAACAAGATGCAAAATAGGCTACATGCAGTGACAGCAAGGATGGAGGAAGCAGAGGGAAAAATAAGTGAAATAGAAGATAAAATTATGGAAAATGATGAAGCTGAGAAAAAGAAGGATAGGAAATTACTACACAATGAGGGGAGAATTAGAGACCTAAGTGATTCAATGAAACGTGATAATATCTATTCCCTGACTTTAGCCTGTACTACAAAGCTGTAATCATCAAGACAGTATGGTATTGCCACAAAAACATTCACATAGGCCAATGGTATAGAAGAGAGAACACAGAAATGGACCCACAAATGTATGGCCAACCAATCTTCGACAAAGCTGGAAAGAGTATCCAATGGGAGAAAGACATGTCTCTTTAGCAAATGATGCTGGCAGAATTGGACAGCAACATGCAGAAGAATGAAACTGGACCATTTTCTTATACCATACACAAAAATAAATTCAAAATGTATGAAACACCTATTTGTGAGACAGGAAACCATCAAAATCCTAGAGGAGAAAACAGGCAACAACTTCTTTGACCTTGGCCTCAGCAACTTCTTACTTGACATGTCTCTGAAAGCAAGGGAAATAAAAGCCAAAATGAACTATTGAGACCTCATCAAGATAAAAAGCTTCTGCACAGCAAAGGAAACAATCAACAAAACTAAGAGGCAACCAATGGAATGGGAGAAGATATTTACAAATGACATATCGGATAAAGGGTTAGTATCAAAAATCTATAAAGAACGTACCAATATCAACGCCCGAAAAACAAATAATCCAGTGAAGAAATGGGCAGAAGACATGAATAGACACTTTTCCAAAGAAGACATCCAGATGGCCAACAGACACATGAATAGATGCTCAACATTGCTCATCATCAGGGAAATGCAAATCAAAACCACATTGAGATACTAAATCTGGTAAGAGCAGCTAAAAATTAGCAACTCAGGAAACAACAGATGTTTGGTGAGGATGTGGAGAAAAGGGAAGCCTCTTGCACTGTTGGTGTAGATACGTATATACATATATACAATGGAACACCAATAGGTGATGAAAAATAATGAAATCTTGCCATTTGCTACAATGTGGATGGAACTGGAGGGTATTACACTAAGTGAAATAAGTCATTCAGAAAAAGACAGATATCATATGTTTTTACTCATATGTAGAATTTGAGAAACTTAACAGAAGACCATAGGGGAAGGGAAGGGAAGGAAAAATAAGTTACAAACAGAGAGGTAGGCAAACCATAAGAGAATCTTTTTTTTAAATTTTTTTAATGTTTATTTATTTTTGAGAATGAGAGAGAGAGAGACAGAGCACGAGTTGGGGAGGGGTAGAGAGAGGGAGACACAGAATCAGAAGCAAGCTTCAAGCCATCAGCACAGAGCCCAATGCGGGGCTCAAACCCACGAACCGTGAGATCATAACCTGAGCCAAAGTCAGTCGCTTAACCGACTGAGCCACCCAGGTGCCCTGGCAAATCGTAAGAGACTCTTTTTTTGTTTGTTTGTTTTTGTTTTTTTTTTTCAACGTTTATTTATTTTTGGGACAGAGAGAGACAGAGCATGAACGGGGGAGGGGCAGAGAGAGAGAGGGAGACACAGACTCCGAAACAGGCTCCAGGCTCTGAGCCATCAGCCCAGAGCCTGACGCGGGGCTCGAACTCACGGACCGCGAGATCGTGACCTGGCTGAAGTCGGACTCTTAACCGACTGCGCCACCCAGGCGCCCCTTAAGAGACTCTTAAATACAAAGAACAAACTGAAAGTTGATGGTGGTGGGGTTTGGGGGGTTAGGGAGAATGGGAAATGGGCATTGAGGAGGGCACTTATTGGGATGAGCATTGGGTGTTGTATGTAAGTGATGAACCACGGGAATCTACTCTCAAAAGACAAGACTCAGGGATAGCTTACTTTGTCTTACTCTATCAGGTAATTTTTAACAGTGTGGATTTTAAATCTTATTATTTGTGATAGGAAACATTTTCTATAACCTACAGAAAATTTAAATCAATATTGCTGCTCTTTAGTTAAAAAAAGAAAAGAATATGTATATTCAATTTTACATATATAATTCTATATATGCAATTATAATGAAAGAAATGGAAATGTGATTTTGTGAATTTGAAAGCACTGCTCTGGGTTTCCAGAGTCAGGCCATCAGCATCATCTTACTGAGTCCTCATATCACACATTGGTGTTTTTCTCATTTGCATGTCTACCACAGTAAGATTAATCTTATTTAGGCCTGACTAAAGTTATAGATTAGATTATGATTGACTTTGTTTTTTAATTTAGTGTTTTCCCTTTGAATGAGCATGCACAGGGGAGTATCTACATGCTGTGGTGTGAGAGGCAGGGATATATGGAACCATGTGCTAACTCTCTTCAGAACATCATGATGCTTCATCTATACTAATTAGAATTTCAGAAGCTGAGCAGGAAATCATTCATATGTAGAAGCAAGATCAGTTGGTCACAGAGTGGATGTATTAATTCAATTTATTGGTCACTTAAGAGACCTGGACACCCCAAATTATTTTATAATTCTCTGCACACATATCATATGTCATGCTTTTCAGTATTCTCTCTGTTCCATTATCTTATTAGAGCTCTCCTGTGATCCTGTAGGATGGGTTGAAAAAGCATAATTAGTGCTGTTCTACAGATAAGAATGCCAAAATATGGCAAGAGTAAATACTCATCTGAGTTTAAACCTCATCTCTATCTGATAATAGAGCTCATAACAGAATTCCTGTCCTCAAAAGTCTAGCTATATTAACTAATTTTGTTTGTTGCAACAAATACTAAAATGTGCAATAGCTAATATCTGATAGAAGTTTCTCATTCAGGTAAAGTCCAAAGAAGGTGTTCCTAATCAGTAGGCAATTTCTTCAAAGTGTGAATATAGGACACAGGCTTCACCAGTAGCTTCCAAAGTCACTGTCCCTATCTGCATCAAGCTAGTATAAGAAGAAAAAATATGGAAGATTTATATAGGCCAGGTCCCCAAGTGGCAGGCTTTACTTCTACTCATATTACATTGGTAAAATTCCATTTAAAATAAAAAAAAGCTAGGAAATGTTATCTGGTTGTTTCCTGGAAGAAGAAAGTGTTCACAAGTATGGTGAACTCTTAATTTCTTTCTGGCATACTAATCAAGCCCTTTTTTTCTTTTATTTATTTTTTTTAATGTTTATTTATTTATTTTGAGAGAGGGAGAGAAAGGGAAGGAGAGCAAGAGAGAGTACATGCATGCTAGCTAGAGAGGGGCAGAGAGAGGAAAAAAGAGAATCCCAAGCAGGCTCTGTGCTGTCAGTGCAGAGCCTCATGCAAGTCTCAATTTTATGAACCTTGAGATCATGACCTGAGCTGAAATCCCGAGTTAGATGCTTAACTGACTGAGCCACTCAGGTGACCCCAAGCACTCTTTTCATTGTACCAACTCATTGCAAAGGTTAACATACACCTATTTCCTCACCTCCCCGGAACAAGCCACAAGACACTGAAGAATGAGAAGTTATTCCTTGTCAGAATCAGTAACAGATTAAGTGAATTAACATGTTCAATGGATACTCTGAATGTGTTTGTTGACCCAGTTCCAAAAGGAGTGCTCTAATAAGGGGACACAGGGTTTTCATGGCTAACATTGCAATAGACACTTGAATTAAGACATAGATAACAAATTGATCTATTTCTACTTAAAACACTTCTGACACAAAATGTGTGTAGAATTTTTTCCACACTAAGAAGTTCTGCAACTCTTTGGACACCAGCTGGGTGACCTATAATTTAATTCAATTCTGACACTAACTACCCAGAATAAGAGATACATACAGCAAGGTATAGAGGAAGAAATATAAGCCTCCATGCCCTTTTTGGGCGTGTTACCTTCCAGAACCTAGATATGTTCACCACTCCGGAAGCTATCTGAACCCTTTGTTCAGGGTTTTGATGGAGATTCCATTACATAGACATGATAAATTAAATCATTGGTCATTAGTGACTGAACTCACTGCCCCTCCTTGAAGGTCCAAGGGTAGGGCTGGAAGTTCCAAACTTCTAATCACTTAGTTGGATTTTCTGGTGACCAGCTCCCATCCTGAAGCTATCTGGGAGTTCCTCAACCAAGAGTCATCTCTACCAAGGCACTTTAAAAAAAAAACAATTATTTATTTGGGGGAAGGTGCAAGTGAGGGAGGGGCAGAGAAAAAGAGACAGTATTTTAAGTGAGGTCTTTGCTGACAGGCTGATAGCAGGGAGCCCAATGTGGAGCTTGAACCCATGAACCATGAGATAATGACCTGAGCCAAAGTCACATGCTCAACGAACTGAGCCACCCAGGTGTCCCTAAAATGCATTATCAAAAAAAAAAAAAACTAATAAAGTTTAAAAATATACAAATAATTTAAAAATAAAGTGCATTTCTACTACGTGAGCTAAGTATAATAGATTCCAATTACCTGTGGTAGTTATGTTCTATAAACTTTCCAAGAGCTGTGAATTAGTGGACACTGAACCAATGCTCCTATGGGAAATACAAGTTACATTCCTGTGAGACTCTGGTTACAATATTTTCATCAATCAATCAATATACAACCACATTTTATGTATGTTTCAGTTTGAAGACATCTGATTTAGTGTATGATGTTTATTTATTAACATTAAACTCAAGGTCAAGAACACTATAATTCATGCCTAAATGAAGCTTATCTAGAACACATTTTCTCCATAAGGTTCCTCATATATTTCTTGTATTTAGGGACACTAGACTGCATTTCAGCAGTATGGTTGGGAGCCATTTTAAGCAGCAAAATCACTAAGAAGAATCATAGAAATGTGTAAAACATGGCACTAAATATATCATGAAAAGGACAATTGTTTATAAGAGGAGAACTGAAACAAGAGGAAGAGTATCACCTTGACATAAGCTGGGGACATGAGCATTGGGCAACTCAAATTTTTCACTGCTCTGTGCATGTCTGTGAATGACCATGAAAGCATCACAAATATAGACTTTGGGGTTGCCATAGATTTTAGTGAGTAGGCAAATCTACAATATATAGAATCTGAATAATGAGGATTAATTGTACCATTATTATGGCCATTTTACAAACAAAGAAACAGATTCTTGCAGACATCAAGTTACTGCCAAATTTATATAATTGGTAAGTGGCATATGTGGAATATACATGGCTCCTGAGGCCAAATTTTAATTATGATGCTATTTATCTCATGATCCCCTGGGTGTGTTCAGGAACCAGTGGCCCTCTCTAAGAATTGTGGATATTTAAGCCTAGAGACCATTAGCCTAGAGACCTTTAAAATATCTCCAAATCTTAAGATTCAGTTATTTTAAGAGATATAGTTGTGCAAATTCTAATGCATTATGGGGCCACATTTTTAATAATTTATCTAACTATAGTATATTTTTCTATAAGCTCTTAATAGTTTTTTTTCTAATTTTTTAAACATTTATTCATTTTTGAGAAACAGAGACAGAGTGTGAGTGGGGGAGGGGCCGAGAGAGAGGGAATCAGAAGCAGGCTCCAGGCTCTGGGCTGTCAGCATAGAGCCCCCAGTGCAGGGCTTGAACCCACAAACTATGAGATCATGACCTAGGCCAAAGTCAGACGCTTAACCGACCGAGCCACCCAAGTATCCCATGCTCTTAACACTTTTAATGAGATTTCATTATGACCTATTTGTTTTGTAAAATTTCTTTACCTTCCACTATAATGTAAAAACATTACATTTAAACTGTTTTACTAAGATTTTTTAAAAAAATATATACCAGAAATTTCTCTGGATTTTGCTGTTATCATTCAGTGAAAACCATAGATCTAATTTTGTGCAGGCTATAGTTTGCTTTTGATTCATATCACATACCTCTGGTGACCCTTTGGCAGGTCAATAATAATGGTCAGGAATTGCAAATATTTAGTTGGCCTTTTTCAGGAACTCAGTTTGACCTCAGCCTTCAAATGTAGGGGTTCTGAAATTCTTCTCCAGAAATGACATTTTTTTATTATCATTCCTTTCCAGTTTTATTGAGAAATAGTTGACATATATAACTGTATAAGTTCAAGGCATAGAACATGATGGTTTGATTTACATATATTGTCGAATGATTGCCACAAATAGGTTCAGCTGACATCTATCTTCTCTTAAAGATACAATAAAAAAGAAAAGGAAGAAAATATTTTCTCTTTGTGATGAGAATTCTTAAGATTTACTCTTTTTTTAATTAAAAAAAATTTTAACATTCATTTTTGAGAGACAGAGTGTGAGTGGGGGAAGGGCAGAGAGACAGGGAGACAGAATCTGAAGCAGGCTCAGGCTCTGGGCTGTCAGCATAGAGACCAACACAGGGCTCGAACCCATGAACCGCCGAATCATGACCTGAGCTGAAGCCAGACACTTAACTGACTGAGCCACCCAGGTGCCCCGATATTTACTCTTTTAACAATTGTCCTGTATATTATAAAGCAGTGCTAGCTGTAGTGATCATGTTGTATATCACATCCTTAGTACTTATTTATCTTCTAACTGGAAGTTTCTACCTTTGACTATCTTCCTCCAATCACCTCTTCTCCTACCTCCACATCTGGTAACCACAAGTCTGCTCTCTTTTTCTGAGATTTTTGCTTGTGTATTTGTTTTAGGATTCTACATATAAGCGAGATCATATGGTATTATCATTCTCTGACTTATTTCACTTAGCAGAATCCCTTCAAAGTTTATCCATGTTGTCACAAATGGTAAGATTTCCTCATTTTTAATGGTTGAATAATATCACATTGTGTGTGAATATACTATACTACACTATAATATAATATAATATGTTATTGTATGTATTGTGCACGTGTGTGTGTGTGTGTGTGTGTATGATGTATATATCATGACTTCTTTATCCATTCATCCTTAGATGAACACAGGTTTTTTCCCTGCCTTGGCTATTATAAATAATGTTTCTATGAACATGGGGGTGCAGATATCTTTTTAAGTAAGTGATTTTAACTCCTTTGAATATATTCTCAGAAGGGGAATTGCTGGACCATATGGTAGTTCTACTTTTAATTTTTTAAGGATCCTCCATACTGTTTTCCATAGTGACTGTACCAGTTTACAATCTCACCAACGATGTATAAGGGCTCCCTTTTCTCTACATGTATGTCAGCATTTGTTATGTGTTGTCTTTTAGATGATAGCTATTCTAACAGGCATAAATAACATCACCTTGTTGTCTTAATCTACTAGTGGAGGGAGGCAACTCTTTAAGCTCTGAGAGTGGGAATGGGGTATGCCCATGGCTGTAACCCACAATGCAGGAGAGAACTGGTTGTACCCTCTTGCATTCTCTTTTTCCACTGGAAGAACTGAAGGCTCAGGAAAAACCTCTCTGTGTGGTGCTGTACTAACTGGAGAAGGGGCAGTGTTGTGCAATGGGGTGTTTCAGCCTTACCCTTGTGTTCTAGAACTCTCTCAGTGGTGTCTTATTGTTGGATAGTTGTAAATTGTTTTTTTTGTGAGGGAGAGTAAAGTCAGGAACAACCTGTGTTGCCATCTTGGTGAAATCACTTACCAAAATCCACTTACAGTACTCCCAAAAGTGTACCATTCAGGAAAGGCAGGAGGCTGCTGTGTATGCTTGTGGTGCTGGCAAGTCCCAATTCCATAAGGCAGACCAACAGTCTAGAAACTCATACAAGTTTTTATATTACAGTCTTGAGATGGAATTCTCTCTATAATTTCTAACTTTAATTGCTCATTTGAATTATCATACTTCTAATTGGATAAGCCACCCTTTTATTTCCATCAACCTGCTTATGAACTCCCCTTCTTGAAGCAATTAGATTTTCAAAGGGACCTTCTCGAATCAGGGAAGAAAGGGCCAGGAATTGAATGAGAAACTTGATGCAATCTCAAAAAGATATGTCCTGGACATTAAAACAAATCCTCCAAATCCCTACTCCTACATGGTTATTACAGTAGGAATCTGTGCAAATTATTTTGGTAGAGGGGTTGCTGCCATGAAATGCAAAGGTTACCAAAAAAAAAAAAAAGACTTGTTTTTACAATGTAAGAATGCATCCATTTTTTGGCATCTTTTTGGAAAAATATAATTAGAATTTCTTCCTAGCAGCAAGGATCTGGCTCAATTTGTTGTTTTTCTATAATAAAAATTACTATCTCTTTATATCCTCTGTCAGGATATTTTTTGGGGGATACTATGTGAATGACCTTTTGAACATATTTGCCCCATTGCAAATATGTCATTGGTCTTGACTTTTCTTAAGCCTTGTTTGAATAAATGAATATTTCATGAACAGCTGCAGCTACAATTATCTATAGTTCAGGGACGATGTATAAAGGAAATAGTACAGTGATCTGTGATGCTTTTAACCTCTTCATGGAAATTGAATTAAGTCAGTAGATCGGATGAAGAACCCATGTACCTTTCCTTGTAGAATCAGAGTCTGATCAAATCCCCCACAACTGGCAGAGGCCATTTACAGCAGTCTGTTCTCCAGCCTTAGTCCCTGAGAGCACAGTAGACAGCATCCCATGTACCCAACCCACTCATTATTCTGCACTGCCTCTAGGAGTGTCTGTTTGTCTCAGCAGCCCCTGCCCATCCCCTTGCTCTTCTCTTTCTTACACAGTCATCTCTGCAGAGGCTAACTCAGTTCCTCAACCTGTCACAAGAGCAGCAGAAGCCTATGTGTCACCATCCATCTTTGGAGGTGAGTCATGCTGCTCACCTGAACAGGATCCAGCCTGGCTTCTGAGATGCTGCATTCCCATCACCTTTGTGGACCAGTCAAGTATTTTTTAGAGGCTTTTTTAATGATTGAGCATTTTCTTCAAGTGAAATCTTTCATGAAAGTCTACTATCCTATACCAAGTAGATGAAAGGTACCTACTATGCACAATAGATAAATTAGATCTATTTTGAGTTGGGGGACCCAGATTTTCCTTGCTTAACTACTGCTCTTACAAGTGGCCTCTGAGACATTACCATAGGTCCCCATGTCTTTGTGGTCTGAATCTGCTGGACTAGGCCAGAAACCTAATTGTGCCTTGATTTCCTCTTACTTTCTGGAAATTCTCAAGCATTCTTCTTGCTATAACAGACCTCCTTTCAGACTAGTGTATTATACTGATCCCTCAATAATGGGTGGGGCTTTTGGAACTCCTGCAAGCCCTTCCTTCCCTGAGACCAGAGCCCCATTGTGAATGGACAAATTGCTTTTATTGATTTCATCCTCCAGCTTGGACTCCACCCTCCACCTAAGGACTTACCAGCTTCTGATGGCTAGAAATAGCTAATGTATGTAAAGACAGAGAGATCCAAATTAAGTATAGTCCAACATTTAAGATCTCAGCCTGGGACTCCTCCCAAGTCTTCATCCTCCATCTTAGTTGCACTTTGACCTGGGTGTAGTGCTTTTTACATCTGGCCCACAAGTTCTTCCAGCAGTTCCTTAACCCCCCCATCCCAAGAAAGACTCTTAAATATTTTGTCACTTTGTCCCTGGCTGCTGAATATGTGTTTGTGTGATGGCACCTCCTCCTGGCTTCATTCTGTTCAGGGAAGTGGAATAGAAAGTCTAATTTTACTCAGTATGCCTGTTATAGTGGAGACCTTGTAGTGAACCTTTAAACCCTGGTCTGAGGAGTCCTAGATGAGGCTATCTAATGCCGGAGGGGCTACCCAGGAGATTGGGCTACCTTATGTTGAGCATTGCTGTCCTGAGGGCTGACAGGATTAAGACCTTCATACATATATAGCTCAGTTATGCCCAGTGTGCATTGCAGGCTACACAGTTTGGGTTAAACAGTAAGAGACAGAAAGAAAGAGGAGTCAGCTCTGGGGCCCTGGTGGCACAGTCTCCTGTGATATTTAAGCAGTCGGTCTGAAAGATCAAAAGATACAAAGGTAAGATGACAATGGTGGATCCCTTTAAAAACAGTCATGGTAGTTTCCTCTACCCTTATTTCAGACACTTTTCTAAATTTCATTAGATAGAAGTCTGTCTACATAAGCCATACAAGCCACATACCCAGGCTTGCATATATGTGTATACATGTACACCTGTTCTTGTCTGAGTAAAACACACACCTAATTAGTTAATTTAGTATCTTCGAAGGTTTTATGTTGAGCATTGCCTTTTGTTCTGAATGTTTGACCTTAAGTTTCACCCACTTTAATATCACTCTTATTATTATTCATGAGATGCATACAGAATGAAGAATTCTTACTGAAATTTTTCACTGAAGTCTGATTATAACAACCAAACCCACTTGGCCACCCCCATAGTTTTGATAATTTTATCTTAGGTCAGAGAAAAATGGTTATTGATACCATGGGGTCTAAAGGGATAGAAATTCCAATAGTTGGGGTATAGAAAGGAAACCAATTTTCTCATGTAAGGGAACACAATCAATGATGCATTACTTTAAAACCAAGAGTGAAAGGGGTACAGCTATAGAACCATTTCTACCACCAGATGGTGTTTGTCTGCTTCTGTGTACTAATTGCTATCAATAATTAAACACAGGTCTCTGATTCATATGCACAGAGGCAGTGATTCTTAAATTAAACATTTTAGAATCATTGTAGTACATTTTATAGGTTCAGCTAAACACAGCACTCTGGATGATTATGATTAAACATACTGATACTAAATTACATATTGATCCATAAATATCAATGTGCACAGAGAAGCAATGAGAATAATGCTTGTAACAAGAAGGAGCATTTTAATTTTAGATGATAATGGGTACAGCTTTCAATGGGACATCTGGCAGAGGTTTGGATTCTTCCAGTTGACTTTCATCATGTAGGAAATAAATTTTATTTTTCCTTTTGTAATATTAAACATTAATTATAGACTATATCTAATTTTCTGAAGTACATATCCAGCAAAAGTAGATTCAAGTATCTCAAAAATGAAGAGAAGAAATAATTTGTGTTTTCCCCCAGCATTTTCTTATAACTTTAAACAGAGTAACATAACTTAAAATTATTTCAACTTCCTTGAATGTTTATCAATAAGAGAGACAGATGAACAGAGATATTTTGAACGGAGATAGCATTGGTTGATTAAAAAAAGAAAAAGTGTGGTTCAAACTGGATTCTACCATGTGTATGACCTTGTACCAAAACTCTATGACCCTGAGTGATTATGTCTCCACCAAGATTTTAAATAAGGGAGTATAAAGATCTCTGAAGTCTTTTCAGCTCTAAAATTACATGATTTCATTATCTTATTAAAATCCACAGCTATTTGAGAGGAAGCTGCATTAATGCAAATGGGAACTGAAGTTGCTCATAGAAGCCAGAAGTTGCACTTGATGATTCATTCATTTCCAGTCATATCTTCTGCTGCTCTATTGACTAATGCAGATACTTTACACATTCTGCATCATCATCCTCAATCAAAGCCATCAGATGATGCACATGTATAAAGAACTATCTCTCAATTATGAGTCATGTGTTCAACTTGCTTGAGGAGACAATAAATAATAAAAAAATATATTAGAAGTAAAAGGACACTGTTCTTTATAAAAATATATAAATGAAGCAATATTCTTATGGCTAAATTGTTCATTGCTCTGAAAAATATTGTGTGCCAGTGTTACTCAGCTGATTAGAAAACTGTGGGAAATTATAGTGTATGAGGTACCTAAAGAACAGACAATACTTTCGTAGAACCTCAGATACTTTCATAAAGTTTTTGTCTTCAAGGGGTTCCAAACACTTTGCAGTAAATTTTAAATGTCATAATTGGTTTATTCTCCTTTCTTCTTCATCACTTTGGTTGGCTACCAGAGTGCCTATGCAGGTTGGAGAGGAGACAGTATAGCAACAAAGCACATTGCTTCAACAAGGTCAAAAGTTGAGTTAACAAAAGTTAACAAAACAAACAAAACAAAAGTTAACAAAAATGTATGCAGTGTAAACAAAGTCATTTTTATCTTTTTATTTTCCAGTGTGGCTTCAGGGACTTATCAGTTCCATCAACATCTGTGGAATGCATTTTTTAGCAGTATATTTATAAAGGTAGGTAAGCTACAAAAGAGGAAACCCCTATAGTGTCTATGCTGTGCCTTAATATCCTCATCTATAAAATAGATCTATTAATACTCTAATAAAAATATTAAATATATTCAATAATAAGGTTTGTCAAGGAATGGAATTATATAAACCTCATGTTGTATCCCACTGTAACCATTTTATACCCCTTCTGATTCATTTAGAGGTAAACATTGTGCCCACTGTCCTCTGTAGCCTTTTCAAACTTTTCCTACCAAACAGTTGTAATGACAATGCTGGGTTTGTTTTTTGGAAATTTTCACTAATGTTCATGAAATGATATTAATGATGTTGTTATTTTGGGTTGACGCAATCATCACAAATAAGCATATGAGGTTTCAACATAAATGTAGGATCATTTTAGATTGCTTGCCCAGGATTTTGAAGAAGCCAAGAGAATGGCAGTGTAAAATTTTTAACATATTGATCTGTATTGTATGAGTTATAAAAATACACATTGCCTAATAAAACAAAAAAATAAAATACCAAGAATAGGCAAGAAACACAATACGTTGTACATGTTATAGAAGAGGTCAAGTATGGCATGGAAGTGTCATCCTTACCAAGTTTGGTGATGTAGAAAAATAAGAGAACATATTTTTATTTTTCTAATACTGTGCTTCAGAGTGAAACCTCAATAGATACTGACACAAGGTAGACTAAAGCAAACATCACAACATCACAAGGGACCATAAAAATGACACAAAGATTGGATGATTGTAACTAAATCTACAGAGACCTGGGAAGAGAAAATGCAGCTTGTGGTACATACACAAATACAAAGAACCACATTATACATGTAAGCTGCTGCCCAGGCAGATAAGGAAACATTATTTATTATCAGTTATCTGTTCTCAGGTTTTAGTTTTGACTCCGGAGTTATTGAAGATATTGCAAAAGTAACAAAGGAAAATTACTTTCATCCCTGCCTTCTTGAATAAACCCTTGTTTTCAAGATTCATCTGAGTTTTTTCAAGCTGCTCAAAGACTTCAAAATCTCATGACAGAGAGAAAACATATATCCTCTCCTCTGATCACAGAGAAGTCAGCTGAAAGAGAGATGCAGAGAATTATCAAGACAGGGACAATCCTTATAGCAAAGAGTCACCAATGTGATTTTGTATTTAGTGTCCCTACCACAGCATTCAAAACTTTTTTCATCTTTTCCTTACAAGTCTCATGTTACAAGTCTCATGGTTTTTCAAGTACAGTATCTGCTAAATTATAAATAGAACATAAGGGGAATAATTACAGGAAGCCATTATGACTCAATACTGAATTGAATCTAATCAATCAGATAAGTCCTAGCAAGGGTGGGGAAAAGCCCAGAAAAGTTTTTTAAAAAAGATGAGAAAAGTGAAGGGGAAAAGCCAAATTTGGGTTTAAGGTAAATTCTTTACTCAGTGTGGGTGCCATGTGGTAAATTCTGAGATTTTCAGATGCTTAGGAGATTAAGAAGAAAAAGGAGGAAATGTAGAAAGTGAATAGGAAAATGCTGAACACAAATTTTTCTTTCTTCATTTTTACACCAAGGACCACTCTTACTCATTACCTGGCAGAGGAATGTTGCAAAACAGGTTTCACAGTTAGAATTACCCTCAATACCTTTTAACTCTGTCATTCATTTTCAAGGACAGCAGCAAAGGGAAACTTTAGAAATAGTCGAAAACGATAGTAAATATTAAATGATCAAAATACAAAACCAGAAGGAGAAGCTTACAGAACTGGATTCCTTTTGGTAGCACTTGTGGTAGAATGTGGTAACAAAATCTGTTTATCTAATAGAATATCAGTTCCTCAAAGGCAAGGACCATCATTATGCTTCTATCTATTATCCCACAGTTCCTAAAACATTTTTTGGTCCCTACATATGCTCAATAGATATATGTTCGTTCTCTTTGTTAACTCCATAAATGGGGATCAAATGAGTCTAACAAAGGTGTACAATTCTAGAAATGAGCTTGAATTCTAAATTCATAACAGCACGAAATTTTGGTGATGACTTAATGCAAACTTGAGACCACCCCAGGTGCTGCTAATAATAACCTGAAGACTAGCTGGCATAGGTTGATAATCTCTGGGCAGGAAAGGCATAATTCATGAATGACTGGATTTGGGAAATAGATTGAAATAACTTCATTTACTCTTATGAAAGAGTTACAGTCATTTAAAGTTACCTTAGATAGGCACTCCTTACCCCTTGAAAGCATAAAATATTTTCTTTTTTTAATGTTTACTTATTTATTTTTGAGAGACAGAGAGAGAGAGAGAGATCATGAGCAGGGGAGGGGCAGAGAGAAAGGGAGAGAGAGAATCCCAAGCAGGCTCCACACTGTCAGTGCAGAGCTGGATACAGGATTCAATCTCGAGAACCATGAAATCATGACCTGAGCCAAAATCAAGACTCAGACACTTAACCAACTGAGCCACCCAGGGGTGGCTTATATTTTCAAATAATCACTTGGTTAGAATGAGTAAATGTGCATTTCCATTTATAACACTTATTGCATGTTATTGTGATTCTTTGATGATGTTTATAACTTTATCTTCCTCACTGGAATATATATTTCTTCTGTATAAACACAGTTTAATCCACCCTTTTAGCTTCAGTCCTTATAGTAGCCCATAGGTAGAGACATACTCAATAAATGTTTATTGAATGGACAACTCAAAAAAGCACAAATCTCTTAATTTGGTGTTTAAGCTGTACCACAAACTCTTCCCAAGCCATTTCCAGTATTTTAAGCACTTCTGTCGTGTCCCAAAATCTAATTTCTGTGTGTAATAAGCCTGTTTAAACCCTTACATTTCAGGGAAACATTTGTTGATACAGATCTTTTATATACATGTGTCATACAGTCATTTGTACACTTTTCCTTTGCTAAACCTTTGCTGAATCATGGTTAAACCAGACGACTGATAACAATTTACATTTGGGGCTAGTATTCTAAAATGGACTTTAGTCCTACCTTACTACAAGAAAACCCAGAACTTTGACATTGGCATATGTGCTTCCTATTAATTTTTTAAACTAAACATTTTATATTGGAATAATTTTAGATTTATATACGGGTTGCAAAGATAATATAAATGTCATAAAATTGTATACAGAAAATCCCAGGGAATAATAATAATAATAATAATAATAATAAAAAAAGACTCCAAGAGCTAGTAAGTGAGTTTTATAAGGTTCTAGGATACAAGGTCAATATAAAAAGTGTAACTGTATGTTTCTATGTACAAATGATAAAAAATTGGAAAACAAGATTTGAAAACACAATATCACTTAAATAACTTAAAAAATGAGATACTTAGGTATTAATCTAACAAAACATGTACAGGAGCTATATTCTGAACACTATAGAATGTTGATAAATCAAAGTGACTTAAATAAATGGAGAGAGTTACCAAGATCATGGTTTGAAAGACTCAACATAGTAATCATGTTAGTTCTTCTCAAAGTTATCTATGAAGCTTATACAACACCAAACCAAATCCCAGCTGGAGTTTTATAGATGTAGACAAGCCAATTCTAAAATTCATATGAGAGGGGGGCTCAGTTGGTTAAGCATCTGACTCTTGATTTCTGCTCAGGTCATGATCTCATGGTTTGTGAGTTTGAGACCTGCATCAGGCTTTGCACCGACAGCATGGAGCCTGCTTGGGATTCTCTCTCTCCCTCTCCCTCTGCCCCCCTCTTCTCAAAATAAATAAATAAACTTACAAAAATAAATAAAATGTATATGAGAGGTTAAAGGAACTAGAACAGCTAAAGCAATTTGGAAAACAAGAATAACGTTGAAAGAACCACACTACCAAAACTTAAAACTTACTATAAAGCTACAGTAATAAAGACAGTGTGGTTTTGGCAAATGGATAAACACATAGATCAACGGAATATCCTGAAGAGTTCAAGATAAACCTATGTAAATGTGGCCAGTTATCTTGACAAAAAAATGCACAAAAGTAATTTAAGGAAGAAAGGAAAATCTTTTCAACAAATAATATTAGAACAGTTGGTAATCCATATGAAAACAAAAGTGGAGCTTAACCTAAACCTTATACCTTATTAAAACATTAACTACAAGTAGATTATAAATGGAAATGAAAGGAAACTATTAAGAAAAAAAAAAACTTAAGGTAGGGGAATGTGCAAAATGTGAAAGGGCGTGGGAGATACAGGCTTCCAGTTAGGGAAAGAATAGGTCACAGGAATTAAAGGCACTGCATAGGTAACGTAGTCAATGGTGGTGTAATAGCTTGTATGATGACAGATGCTACCCTTGTGGTGAGCAGAGCATAATCTATAAACTTGTCTAATCACTATGTGGTACACCTGAAACTAACGTAACATTGTGTCTCAACTATATTCAAGAAAAAAAAAAAACTAAAAAAAAATGTTCCGGACTAGGGTTAGATCAAGAATTCTTAGAAATGACAGCAATACTATAATTCATTAAGAAAAAAAATGATAAAGAATTATACTTTTCAAAATTAAAAAACTTTGCTTTGCCAAAGTCACTGTCAGAAAATTCTTAGGGGCACCTGGGTGGCTCAGGTCACCATCACACAATTTATGAGTTCAAGCCCCACATCAGGCTCTCTGCTGTCAGTGAGGAGCCCACTTCAGATCCTCTATGCCCCTCTCTCTCTGCCCTTCCCCAACTCTCTCTCTGTCTCTTCTCTCTCATAAATAAACACTAAAAAAAAATGAAGTAGGGGTGGCTTGGGTGTCTCAGTTGGTTAAACATTGGACTCTTGATTTCGGCTCAGGTCATAAAGACCCGTGTCAGGCTCTGTGCTGACAGCATGGAGCTGGTTTGGGATTCTCTGTCTCCCTCTCTCTCTCTGCCCCTCCCCCACACACTCTCTCTCAAAATAAATAATAAACATTAAAAAAAGAATGCATAGACAAGTTTCAGATTCATGGAACATATATGTAAATCACATAAGAGATTGTATATATATGTATATACATATAATTCCCCTATGTAATATATATATATTCCCCTTATAATGTATATATATAAGTATAGATATTATATTATAATTATTTATATTTTATATATTATAAATAACATATATTCCACCAAAATATACAAAGAAATCTCAAAACTCAGCAATAACAAAACTAACAATCCAATTTTAAAGAAATAATTAAGTGGGCGCCTGGATGGCTCAGTTAGTTAAGTGTCTGACTTCAGCTCAGGTCATGATCTCACAGTTCGTGGGTTCAATCGCTGCATCAGGTTCTGCACTGACAGCTCAGAACTTGGAGCCTGCTTCAGATTCTATGTCTCCCTCTCTCTCTCTGCCTCTCTGTGTCTTGTGCTTTCTCTCTCTTTCTCTATCTCTCTCTCAAAAATAAACATTAAAATTTTTTTAAAAAATAATTAAATATTTGAACAGTGTTACATTAATTAACCAAAGGAGGCCAGTTGACTGGGGAATCTCTCATGTCTTTGTAGCCTATGTAGCAAACGGAAACCTAAGCCAGAGTCAATGCACTAGAATCCAAGAAAATGAAACTTAAGAACATCCAATCACAAACAACAAATTTAGCTTCCCCACATTAAGCAATCACTTAAACTGTAGCCAATTAAATAATCGCTTTGCTTCTAATTCTTCTCTATACAAAATTTGCCCCTAGCTCCTGTTGGCAGAGCATTCTAACCACTTTTTGTTTGCTTCTGCCCAATTTTAAATGATGTATGTTCAAAGAAAGCCCTGAATATTTGAATGTGCCTCAATTTATCTTTTAACAACAGACACTCCATCAAAAATGATGTAACCACATGAAAAGATGCTCAATATAATTAACCACTAGAGAAATGCAAATTGAAACCAAAATGCAATATCTCTATACGCCTTGCACACCTAATAGAAAGACTAAAATGAAAAATGCTAATAATACCAACTGTTGGTGAGGATGTGCACCGGAACACATGTATTACTGATAGAAATGCAAAAATGGACATTTAACTTTGGAAAAGGGTTTAGCTGTTTCTTATAAAATGAAACAAACTTACCACAAGACCCATCTATCCAACTCCTGGGCATTTGCCCTAAAGAAATAAAAAGATTTTCACAAAATCCTGAGCATGACTGTTTCTGGCAGTTTTCTTTATAATAGACAAAAACTGTAAACAACCCAAATGTCTTTATTGGGTTACTGACACACTATGGTTCATCCATAAAATTTAATACCACTTTGCAATAAAAAAGATCAAACTGTTAATACATGCAAAAGCTTGATGATTCTCATAAAATGCTATGCTGAGTGAAAGAAGGCCATCATACATATTATTTGATCCATTTATGTGAAATTCTCAAAAAGATAAAACTATGGTGATGGAGAACATATCAATGGTTGCCAAAGTTTGGCAACTTTGTGGGGGGGATATAACAATAAAGGTGTAAAACAAGGAAGTTTTTTGGGGTGATGGAACTGTATCTTAATTATGGTAGTGGTTACATAATCTACATGTGTGTTAAAATTCATAGAAACATACACAAAAAGAAAAAAGTTAATTTTGCTGTATGATAATATAAAAAGTTTAACAAGGGGCCCCTGTGTTGCTCAGTTGGTTCAGCGTCTGTCTTCAGCTCAGGTCATGATCTCGCGGTTTGTGGGTTCCAGCCCTGCCTTGGGCTCTGTGCTGACAGCTCAGAGCCTGGAGCCTGCTTCAGATTCTGTGTCTCCCTCTCTCTCTGCCCCTTCCCATCTTGCGCTCTGTCTCTTTGTCTCTCAAAAGTAAATAAAAATATTAGAAAAATATTTTTAAATAAAAAAATAAAACATTTAACAATAAGCCCAGGATAAAAAAAGACAGCTGACAAAAGGAGAAGACAGAGGAAACAGAGCATAATAGCAGGAGTCAAAAAGAAGCATATTTCTGTGGCTACTAACCAGCCATTTGCTGGTGGACTACTAAATTAGATATAACTTTTCTACTCAAAAGGAAATTCTTTTTTCTTTTCCTCCCTTCTCCTTCTCTTCTCTTTCTTCATTAGTTCCTCACTTATCTCTCTGCCTAACTTATTTCCTTCTCCAGTACTCTTGCTATCATTTCTCCGATTTTCCAACCCTTTGTTGTCTCCTTTGTATTGTGTGTGTGTGTGTGTGTGTGTGTGTGTGTGTGTGTGTGTTTTCTTTTCTTCCTTTCTCTATTTGTTTCTTGGCCCATGCTGCATTCTAGACATTGATAAAGTTTAACCTTAGATGTTTTGATGACACTTCATAATTTTCTAGAACTTCAGTAGAAATCAACAATTCTGGGAGCCACGACTACACTTCAAATGGACTAAATGCGTTTGATGCCAAAAGTTAATTAATAGATTATATATCAGTTACAAAAAAGAATGGGAGGGGGACAGGAAATGTATAAACTAGACTAAATTAATTTTAGCTATTTCTAACTGTGTCACTGTGGTCAGTCTTCTAAAAATACAACATTTTAATAGTTATGATTTGACTTTGATATAACCGGCAGGAGCTGGTTGCCAAGAAGACCAATCTTGTGATTAGAGGATTGAAACTGTGGGGAGGGAAGAATCAGCCCCTGGACAATGGCTTAGTCAATTATTACTATGCAATGAAGTCATCATAAAAACCCAAAAGAACTGGGCCTGGAAAGCTTCTGGCTGGGTAAACGGGTAAACACGTGGAGATCAGGACAATGGAGTGCTCTGAGAGAGCATGGAAGCTCCTTGTCCTTTCCCTATACCTCACCCTACATATCTCTTTATCTGCCTATTGATTTGTATCCTTTATTATATTTTTAATTAGCTGGTAAATGTGTTACTCTGAGTTCTGTGAGCCTTTCTAGCAAATTAAATTCCTTTAATGAGGAAACTTTGGTGTGTAGCCAGTGTGTCAGTGGTGACCAGCATTTGGAGTGGGGGGTGGAGGACAGTCTTGTAGGACTAAGCCCTTTAATCTGTGGAATCTGTTATCATCTCCAGGTTAGTAGTGTCAGAATTGAGTTGAGGATACCATCAAGGTATCTGAGAATTGCTTGGTCTTGTGTGTGTGTGACCCCACCCTGTCTATGAAGAAATCGAGTCCAGGAGCCCTAAAAGACTTAACCAAACTATCATTGACTTTTTCTTTATCCAGATTATGGATACATTGTTGAGTATCAAATGATTTTCTAAGTTAAACTTTTCAATTTCTTGTCTTTTTTTTTCCTTCCCACTTAAGTAAATATCTTTAAAAATTGATCTTAATTTTCCCGATATTGCTCAAATATGTTTTCTGCTTTCCAAGAAGAGATACTGTGAAGAGAGATAAAGTAGCATAATCACATTTATTTTACATGATTACATTGAATTATGTGATTTTAGAGGCTCAGGTAGGAACACAGGTTATTTTTCACTCCTTTATTAATTTCCTAGGGTACAGAAGCATGTTTGGTTATATTCACAGATATAAGTATTTAAAATACATATCTTCTCAAGAGAAGTCACAAAAGGACTTTATTTCAAAGTATGCTGTGAGCAATAGTTATTAGTTTTTCACCTGAAAGAAGGCATGCGTTTGTGGAGGAAAAAAGGGAAAAACCGATAAGCAGATGAATACTAACTTGGTGAAGAGTGACTCTGTAAGGTAAAGGAAGTTTGCATGAAGCAAGGATGATGATGTCAAAGCCACATTTCACCTTCATTTTTTATTCTGGACATGTGCTTTGCTGTATCTGGACTTCTGGCATTGCAAGCAGTACTCAGTGCAGAATGGGTTCAGTTATGTGAGGATTGGAGCTGTTTTCCTCTGGGATAATGGATTGTTTCTTAGCATTGAATAATTGGAAGGAAGTATGAGGTCATGGAATTCTAAACCATCCCATTCCTATCCCTCCAATCTGATGCTAGATGATGGTTTCAGCACCCTGAACTTTCCCCCTTGCTGAATTATATACATAATCCAACTCCTCACATGTTGTGGAGTTTTTAGGATTGCCAGGTGAAATGTATGACTTTAATCTTCTTCATTTCTTTTGGTAAGGCTGAGACCATGGGAAGAACATTGAAAATGCATATTCATTTTATGTAGAAGTTCAAGAAGTTCACATTTAATATACATTTTCTTTGCATAGTCTTTATATGCAGAGCTGATTCCTAGTACTTTCAGTCCTCATACCATGTATTTTTATAACATCTGTACCTGGGTAAGGAAACAGCTTAGAACTGATATATTACTGTAAATCAATAGGGGAACTGGAGGTCGTTGTGAAATAGGATTCAAACTGAGTAGGTACTGGGAAAACTAAAGTTCAGAATACTCAGTTTGGGGAGGGGGAAAGATCATAGTTGCATAATAAATTATGCAGAGTCCATCTCTAATTTATTTTTTTGCTTTACATCCAATTACCAGTGATATTTTCCTCCCTTACATGCATTTACTTTAATATCTACCCTACTGTGTTTGTACCTGTCCTTGAAAATATATTTACCCATGTAAAATATGTAGCAAACTGAAATGTAGAAATACACACACACACAGACATACAACATAGTACACAAAGTATTACTGAACAACCTAATGTATTAAAAGAAAATCCAAAGTACTTAGTAACTACTGTCCAGACCAAGACAGGGAATATTATTAACACCACAGAAATCTGTACTGTGCTTCATCTCAATTTTTACCTCCTACAGAGATAATTACTATGTGACTTCTATTAACATTGATTGGGTTTTCTTGAGTTTTTTTTTTGAAATTTAAAGAAGTTGGATCTTCCTGTGTTTAATTTTTCTTATCTGGTTTCTCTCATTCAACATTGCAGTTATGAGGTTCACCTTTGTTATATACAGCAACATTTTGTTCTTTTCATTTCTGAATAGTATTTCAGCATATAAATTTATTTATTGAATCTAGTTGTTTCAATTTTTGTCTACTGCGAATAATGCTGCTAGGAACATTCTTGTACTTGGATGTAGTCATTTCAGTTTAAAAGTTAGCAATGGTTGGAATTGCAGGGCCATAGCTTAGGTCTATGTTCTGCTTTAGTAGATACTGTCAAACAGTTTTTCAAAATGTTTGTACCAATATAAAGACCAAAAGCAGTGCTTAAGACTTTCTGTTGCCCCACATTCTTATCAACATTAGGTATTGTCAAAAAAATTTTGGTTTTGTCTTCATTGACCCTTTTAAGCCTTTCAGTGGTTGTGTAGAACTGTCCTGTGGGTGGTTTTAATTTGCATTTTGTAAAGACTGCTGCTGCTAAGCTCCTTTCATATGATCATTAGCCACTGGGATATTATATCTTTCTCAGTGATGTGTCTCTACAATCCTTTTGTCCATTTTAAATTGGAATGTGTCTTTAAAAATTTATTTTTCTTCACATATTTTTGTATGCAATTCCTATGCCAGAAATAAGCATTGCAAATATATTTTCTAACTCTTGCTCTGTGGCTTGCCTTTTTTTACTTTCTTGTATCATTTGTGATTTGTACTTTTCTCTCCCTTTTGTTTTCTTGTCAATGTTGTCAGAAATTATCATTAACATAATCCTATCAAAAAATTATTTTAGATTTGTTGGGCTTTTCTTTTTTACTCCAGATTTTTATTTATCTTATTAATTTATTTTTCTGTCATTTTTTTTCTTCACATTCTTTGGGTTGAATTTCCTTTTTATTTTCTAACATTCTGCAATAAATAGTGAGATCACTTTCCCCATTCTTTTCTATTCAAATATGTGCATAGAAGTCCCTATATTCTCTAAGCACATTTTAAGCTGTATTTCATAGATTTTATCTCTGTTTTATAGTGTTATCATTTTCATTCAGTTTACACTTTTTTCCTAATTTCTGTTGAGATTTCTTCTGTGACCCATTGGCTATTTAGGCAGATTTTGCTTAGTTTTCTAACAGTAGAGTTTTTCAGAAAGTATTTTCCACTACTTTCTTGCTTAATGCCTCTATGGTTAGGGAACAAACCGAATTATTTCTGTCCTTTGAAGTATTTTGAAACTTGTTTATGGGCACCTTATAGTCAGTTTTACTAAATATTTTATATTCACTTGAAATAATACTACGTATGGAATTTGATAATTAGCTCAGACTTATTAATTCATTTAGATTTTGTAGGTTTTTTATTGAGCTGTGTCTACTTCTATCAGATATGAGAAAGCCTGGGAAAAAGTTCCTTCAATGATGTGAATTTCTCTATTTCTCATCTAACTCTTTCAATTTAGGTTTTATATAACTTAAAGCTATATTAATGAGCACATACAAATTTAGGAATTTGTCTTCCTGATATAATTACAAATTTATCATTTTATGATACCCTTTATTGTCTTTCCTGATGCCTTTTTGTCTGAATTAAAAATCTACTTATCTAATATATGTATATCAGAAAAATAAATATTATAGCCCTCTTCTGGATGGTGTACAGGAGGTGCATTTACTATACTTTGATGTTTTCTGTCTTTTAAAATTTTATCTCTTGTAACTGCCATAGAGTTGGGGCATTGGGTTTGTATCTTTTCTCCAGTCTGACAATATTTTACCCCTTTTTAATAGCAGTATTTAGTTCATTTTAGTTAATGTAATTACTGATATCTTTGGGTTACTATCCTCCAAATTATCATTTGTATTCTATTGGACCACCTGTTTCTTCTTTCTATTTTTTATTTTATCTTTTAGCTTTTATTAGCTTTTTCATATTTGCTAACTTCTTGGATACACATTTTTTTTTCTACTCTTTGTTCAGAGTTTCCCTGGATAACAAATTATTCCTTTTACCATTTCTCAGGTTTTAAAACATTGGAACTCAACTTATTTTCTCTTACCCTCTGAATTAATGTTAGCCCTATATCCAGTTATACAATATTTTAGATAACACAGTACATTTTTACTGTTTTGAGCAGTTAATATTATTAATTTATACTTAGACATATATTGACCCTTTTCCATGTTCTTTATTTTGATTGCCATTTCTGTTTTGGTCGGTGATCATTTTCTCTCATTTAATTAGCATTTGCTGTTAATTAATTCTCTCAGCTTCTACTTTTCTAGAAATTTCTTTCATTCACCTTGACTTTTGCTGATATAAAATTCTAGATTGACAACTATTCCTTTTTATCAGTTTAGAGTTATTGTCTTCAGACCTGTCATCTCTAATGGGATATCAGATGAGTCGTTTTGTTGTTTTTTGAAGATAATATATTGTATTTTCTGATTGTTTTCAAATTTCCTCTTTGTCTTTTGTTTTTAGTCATTTCACTGTGATGCACTATGTGGTTTTCTTTATATTCCCATTGCTTGGAGTTCTCAATGCTTTTTAAATATATGAATTGATATTTTTCTTTGGGTTGGGAAATTCCATTATTTTCTTTTCAAACATTACTTCTACCTAAGTTGCCAGATTACAATCGTGTTATTACCTTTTATCATGTCCCATGTATCTCTGAAGCCATTTTCTGTATTTTCCACACCTTTAGTGCTCTATTCTCTAGTATGGATATTACCTATAGACTGTTCTTCTGGTTCATTAGTTATCTATACTTTATTTAATCTTCTCTTCATTTATATCTATCCATTTCTTAATTTCAAAAACTATATTTTTCCATTCTAGAATGTTATTCTGCATCTTATAAATTCTAGTTCTCTAGTATTTTATCATCTCTTTTATCAAAATATTAATTACCATTATATCACTAATCTATGGACCTTTTTTTAACTGTGCATTTTCTCCTTGGTTTAGTTTCTCCTTAGGCCTGATATTTTTTATTAAATGATGGTCATTGTATATGAAAAGTTGTAGTAGCTCTAGATGATATTATCTTCTTCAGCTTGGGTTTGGTTGGCTACCTTTGTGGGGAAATACATCACATTAATCCATTTAGGAATTAAACTAAATGGAGCCTGGGTCCTAATTCTGTAGGGCTCATTCTTCCCCTGATTTATCCTCTCTTCTTGATGTAGTTCTTTAGTGCTTCCAACTGAAGCCTATAGTGATTACTAAGGGTCTTTCTTACTGATGAATAGTAAGGCATAATTTTTGTTCCCTCAGCCGCATGAGTCAACTGAAACCATAATTTTGTTTTTCAGTGCCTTTTTGTTTAGCTTCTAAGACTCTTGCCTGCAAAGTTGAAGAACTGAGCATGTGTCTTGGGTGTAAAATCACTCAGTGCAGGAGCTATCTCTGTACCTCCTTCCTTTCCAGGATCCCAGCCACTTCTTTCCTCACTGTCTAGGATTTCCCTAACTCCAATTATTGCCTCTCCAGTCCCGTGAGATTGCCAAAAAATCTGTTTGTTTTTCTGTTTCGTAGCTCAGCTTCTTACCGATTTTTAAGAATCAGCCAATTTTCCTGAGAGGAAAAGTGACTTGCAGAATATCAGCTCATCTCTCTGCTGTTTCACTTATATCTTGGCCCTTGAAGCCTTAGTTGTTTCATCAATTCGTAAATGCTTTAGAACAAATTTTTAAAACAGATTTTACGTGGATTTTCTAATTATTCTTGGCGGGTCTGCCACAAATGAATCTACTAGAACCTGAATAAAATCTGTGTATTTTTTTTTTGAAAATGTGCAGTGATATTTTTTGTGTGTATGTGTTTATTTTGCATCAACGATATTTTAATGTAACTTGTTTATTCAATATTTTACAAGATATATATGTATATATATGTATAGTTTGTATATGTGTGTATGTGTCTGTGTATATGTATATATGTATATATGTAGTTAGTATAGTTTGTTGTTTTTAACTCCAGGATAATATCACATAATTTGCTTTCAACACAAATTATGTATTCATCTACATTGTGCTGGACATTCACATGTTGCCTTTAACTCATTGCTACCAAGGACCATTTTATTGTGTATAATAATATACATATCACCTCATGGTCCTGAGTGATAATTTCTTTGTGATGTATATGTGCTAACGAGGGAATAGTGGAATGAATGTTTATACACATATAATTATTTACTTCTTTAAATGATGTTCTAATATAGCATCTTCAAAAATTATTTTGTG
The DNA here is from genome assembly GCF_022837055.1 of Prionailurus viverrinus. Lineage (NCBI taxonomy): Eukaryota > Metazoa > Chordata > Mammalia > Carnivora > Felidae > Prionailurus > Prionailurus viverrinus. The sequence goes on along the minus strand of NC_062572.1, from coordinate 65,231,951 downwards.
TTGATGTTTAAGTCAATATCTTTTAATAAAATATTATATAGATTTTAATGTCATCTCACTTTTTGAAAAAGTCTTAGTAACACTGCATTACATATTTGAGAAAATTTCCCTGCTTTCCAAGAATTTGTATGCTTTAAAAATTAATTGTTTATGGTTTACAAAGACATTGTCAGTAACACTGCCCCACCCTAGATAAGTGGTCTAAACCTGTAATTATGATGGTCTGTAAGTGGCTGAAAGAAATGATTATGTCTATTAAAAAGTAATGTTTCAGTTTATTTTTCTTCACCACTTACCATAGTTTTGCATTATGTATTTAATGATAAGTTATTTGGAGCATAAGCCTTAAAAACTTTTATTGTCAGTATATTCTTTTACCTATATAAATTGCATATTTTCTTCCTTTTGATATGTTTTCTTGACTTTTTAACTTTAATTTTTCATCTCCATATTTTTAATAAATCATGATACATTCTATTATTTTAATTTTGTAGTCATTGTTTGGTACTTTCACTGTAAGCAGTATATTGTTAAACTTTATTTTTTAAACATATTATGAAACCATTTATCTTGGAGTTTGTAAATCTTTTTGCTTACTTAGATAATTACATTTTAGTTATTTTGTCTTTTTTTATATCGCTTGTAGTCATTTCAATTTTGCCCTTGCTGTCTGTTCTGTGTTATAGCTATTTTATGGTAGCTATAAATAAGTCCAATGATTTATTAGACATTAATCTTTGTCAATTGTACCAGTGTTTATTTTTATATTTTAAAAAATAACATTAATTATTAAGTAATAAAATATTTGTTAAATCTCCAGTATTTCAGTTGAAAATTTTAGTATAATCTTGCTGATCCCAGACTTCCCAAAAAACATAAAGTATCCCAATTTTTATTGTTATTGGAAGGCTAAGAGAAGTCTCACTTAAGAATAGATTGGAAGACCGAGGATAGATGTGTTGTAAGGAGCTAACAAGAAATAGCTTCAAGGTAAACTGAAACAGGACAAGCTTCTAAAATGGCTCCAGTTTGGGTTGCCTGGGTGACTCAGTCCATTAACTGTCTAACTTTGGTTCAGGTCATGATCTCATGGCTCCTGCTGTAAGCACAGCGTTGGCTTTGGCTCCCCTGCCTCCCTCTCTCTCTCTGCTCCTCTCCTGCCTTTTACGCACACATACTCTCTCTTTCTCAAAATAAATAAACATTAAAAATAATAAAAAATAAAATAACATGGCTACAGGTCAAATTCTTATTAGAGGACCAAGATCCAAGGGTTAGAGATGTCATTTCAAAGATTACAACTTAAAAACAAGCCTGGAATGTAAAAATAAAATGAGGTCAGGAGGCATGAAAAAATTGATGCAAAGAAGATCATGAACAAATGGGAACCTTGTGGATTATTTGGAGTGAGCATTGGTGAAGACCTTTGATGTATTTTTATGGGAATTGTTGGTATATAGCCAATAATATGTCAAGCTGACTTAAAGGATTTCAGTAGAGATAGTGTTATAAGAATTTAAATTAGAATGAATCCTTGAGTAACTGGAAAGTCAGAAACTTTGTAGTATAAATGAAACTTTAACTGATTCTTAAAGGAGAGAGAAGAGGTGGACAAACATAGGAAATGGAAGAATGCAATCTGACACAATAATAATTAATCTATAATTATGAAGAGAAGGGTCAATAAGGACAGACTGAATATCTTTGGAATATTGTTGGCCACTCTTTTTTTTTTAAGTTTTAATTTTAATTCTAGTTAGTTAACATACAGTGTTATATTAGTTCCAGATACATGATATAATGATTCAACAATTCCATACATCACTCAGTACTCATCATGAGAGTGCACTTCTTAATCCCCATCACGTATTTAACCCATCCCCCCCCCCCCACCTCCCCTCTGGTAACCATCAGTTTGTTCTCTATGGTTAACAATCTGTTTTCTTGGTTTCTCTTTCTCTCTCTTCCTTTTGCTCTTTTCTTTTATTTCTTAAATTCCATATGAGTGAAATCATAGATATTTGTCTTTCTCTGACTATTTCATTCACAATTATACTCTCTAGCTCCATCCATATCATTGCTAATGGCAAGATTTCATTCTTTTCCGTGCCCAAATAATATTGAATTGTATATATATATACATATATATATATACACATATATATATATGTATATATATATATATATATATTACATCTTCTCTATCTGTTCATCATTTGATGAAACCTTGGGTTGCTTCCTTATCTTAGCTATTGTAAATAATGCTGCTATAAACATAGGGTGTGTGTATCCCTTTGAATTAGTGTTTTTGTATTCTTTGGGTAAATATCAGTAGTGTGATTGCTGGATCATAGGGTAGTTCTATTTTTAACTTTTTGAGGAACTCCGTATTTTTTTTCCACAGTGGCTGCACCAGTTTGCATTCCCACCAACAGTGCAAGAGGATTCCTTTTTCTCCATACCCTCATCAACACCTGTTGTTTCTTATGTTGTTGATTTTAGTTTTGATTCCATTTCCCTGATGGTAAATGATGATGAGTACCTTTTCATGTGTCTGTTGGTCATCAATATGTCTTTGCAGAAATGTCTGTTCATGTCTTCTGCCCATTTTTAATTGGATTATTTGGTTTTGGGTGTTGAGTTTTATGAGTTCTTTATATATTTTGTATATTAACCCTTTATTGGATATGCAATTGCAAATATCTTCTCCCATTCTATAGATTGCCTTTTAGTTTTGTTGATTGTTCCTTCACTGTGCAGAAACTTTTTATTTTGATATAATTTATTTTTGCTTTTGTTTCCCTTGCCCAAGAAAAAAAGTTCCCATGGCCAATGTCAGAGAAATTACTGCCTGTGCTCTCTTCTAGAATTTTTATTGTTTCAGGTCTCCCATTTAGGTACTTAGTCCATTTTGGACTTTTTTTTTGTGTATGGTGAAAGAAAGTGGTGCTGCTGACCAATCTTGTAGGTCATGTAGCAGGCAAATGAAATATAAACATAATTATCATCTATTTTTACCAGTTCTAGAGGAAAAGCTGCCCGTCTGTCCTGTAGTCTATAAGCTCCATTAGGGTAGGTATTGTTTTTATCATCTTGACCAATATAAACCCCCTACTTACCAAAAACCTAAGAGTTAGTACATGTTTAATAATTGTGTGTTGAATGAAAGAAGAAAGGGAGGAAGATGATAAGCTTTTTTGTGGTTGGGGTAATGAGTTTTTCACTCATTAGCCATCACAGCCTAATTTAGTTTGTCAGAGTAAATGCTGAATACGTTGAAGAAAAACAAATGTAGAAATGGTGCATAGTAAAGGGATTTTTGTGATACCAAATGGGAAAGCATTTGTCTTGGAAGGTTTCGAGTTGGGTATGCTTGTAATAGAAATCTTTTCCATTAACATCAGAGCAGCATTCTTAATAGAATGATATGGAACATTACAACAATTATCCATTATCCATTATCAGATACTTCACTCTACTCCACCCACATACCAGTAAAATGTCTTGGTATTACTAATCTGTGCATTACTAAAGATTGCTGAAGATCACTGTAACATTTTCAAAACCTTTTGAAATTTTCTTTTGCCTAACAGAAGATCCTAAACACATCCAACAATACTATTTTTAAGAAACCAGAATAAATATAGATTAAACTATATAATTAATAAATTATATAAATAAACTTTGTCAATCTATGTATTAAGTAAAATTATTTTAAATGAATAAAATGGATGGAAACAATCAGATAATGAATTATCAATAGTCTTCAACTGGATTTCTTAAAACCAAACTGAACTGAAATGTTCTGTTTTTTTCTCAAGTATGTATAGATATTTGTAATTGAAATCTGAAATAAAGTAGGGTAAATACTGAACCATTTCAACAGTCAAAGAATCATTCTGAAGTAAACACTGCCACTTGTACAGAATGGTCTACGTTTCCCAGGGTGGGAACTTGTTTGAGGCTGTGTGTTTTGGGTGGCAAAAAGGTGGTTACCTAGCAACAACCCCTCCTCCCAAGTCTATGCTGCTAGAATGGTATTGTTCACGTCAGCGAATTGATTACTTGTTTGCTGAATCTAAAGAGAACAATGTAATAATGTGGTAGGGTATGAATTTCAATCATAAGAAACTCAGGTTTGTCCTCTGTGTTGGAACAGTTTCTCACTCCTCATCTGGTGCTGGTAGAACCTGTCTAAAGAGATTGGATAATAAATAACATACTATTCATCAAGAGAAAATGAGGGAAACCTCTGACATTTTAATTAATAACATTTATTTCAGTTTGCTTTTAAAGCAAGCAATGAAACAGTTACTATATCCACAATAGCATTAGCTCTGGGCAAGATGTAATTTTATCACAATGTGTCCTTAGAAATGAGACAGCCCAGGGTGAGATAGGGTTCTATAGAAACAGAGTTTAAACAATCTAGACAGGTTTTAGATGACAGCATCTTGCCACCTGAAGGTAAAATTAATGAGATACTAATTTATATAGAACATACAAATAAGGTACTTATGTTTACAACAAATGAGTTTAACCATATGTTAGCAATAACTTAGCCAGGAAACACGTTTTAGTGAACCTCACACTATATATTTTGTTTACCTATGGTATGCATCGCAAATAAATACCACTGTCTCTTTCATCTAATGAATGTCTATTCCTAGGGACAATCTCACTAGGTGCAAGCATAACTGAGGAAGCAAGTAATCTGAATGAAGTGAAAAGATAAGGACACAAAATACAGGTTCTGCCAATAGAAAAAATTAAATACAGTAAATTGGTTTGTGTGTTTTCACAGCATGACAATATAAGGTTTTAAAAAATCTGTTGGAAGAATTTTAAAATGCCAACTATGTGGGAACAAGTAGAAAGGGAAAGAAAAGGACTTTGGTTCATAAAATTTTCCATGATGCAAAAGACTGAAGCTAATTTTTCCCAAGACACAGTCCTGACACTCAGAGCGACTGCTCGCCAATGTGCAGGAACCTGTCACTTGTATAGTAGCTTTCTGAGAGTCACCCAATGCCCCTTCCTCCCCCATTCCAGTATATATTAAATGTCATTTGCTCCTAAGCTCCAGAGCAAAGGAATTCTTTGTGGAGCAATAATTGATAGTTGGAGTTACAGCCTGAGTTCTCTCCTTTGGAAAATTTCTTAACATTTTTAAAAGGCACACTCTTCTGATTAAAATTAATCAGAATCTGACACCATATATTGCCCAGTTCCTCAACCCCAGAAATATCATCAGTTTAGAAAAAAAAATGTTTTCCTTTGAAAATAACCAATAATTATATCATTCACTTTCAGTTTCATTCTGATTCTTGTAACTATTTTGCACAATCCTATTAGAAGTCAGGGGTTTTAACCAGAAATGTCATTCCAGGAGCAGTCTCATTATATGCAAAAGTCATAACCGAGAGTGAGTCTGAATACAGAAGGGATTATTCCCATCTGTTCCTAAGTACTTTAACTGGTCAAATGTCAGATATTAAAGGGGAGAGAGCTGACAGACAGATGGAGCAACATCATCAGCAAAATGTTTAGACTATTTATTAGGAAATAAGTGATTATAGTGGGAAAACTGTTGTCTTATTTCAAATGGATCAATGTGTGGTGGATCTTTTCTAACGAAAATATATCAAAGAAAATTTTAGAAAGCAATAAAACATATTCTTGCATGTCACAGTGTTCATATGATGCAGAGATTTCTCTCTTCTCACTCTTACCCGAAATCATCTCTGTAAATTGCATTATTCTGATAACTCGCAGGCACATTTTTACTGATCTAGATGATCAGGAGATTTTCTATTAAGAACTGACACGAATGAGTTTGGGGGCTCATCTCCATGTGCTTGTGAGCCCCCACAGAATAGCAAAGCTAATCTCCAGTAGTCCAACAGTTAAAATAATTGATGAGTATGTGTTGAATCCTCAGGAGAGACGGGAGGAAGAAAGAAGGAAAGGGAGAGGAGAGGATTGGAGGGCGGAGGGGAGGAGGGCAGGTGCTGATTTCAACCCTGTAGCGTCAGGATTGCGTCAATTCGGGTTTCAGCCACGTCTAGAGTCTCAGAGACGAGCTTCTCAGAAGAGCCAAAACAGGAACAGGGGTGGCAAATCACTGTGCGAGGGCGAGTGGACCACCCCCTCCCCCCTTTGCCTCCTCCCGGTTCCAGGCGCAGGTCCCCTGGGCTCTGCGCTGTTGTTTTCAGCACTCGGGAAAGCCGGCGCTTCAGATCCAGGCAAGTGAATCAAGCCAGGGAGTTTTCCGTTCAGCACCTCGGACAGAACACGCAGCAAAAAATGGCTCCGATCACTACCAGCCGGGAAGAATTTGGTAAGCAAGTTACTCAACTTGTAACTGCGGTTGTTTCTTGAATACTCCGGGGTGGGCTGTGTTGTTGTTGTTGTTATTTTTATTTTTCCATGGGATGTTGGATATAGATCTCCTAGGTAGTTAATCTGAAAAGAAAATGAGAACTGTAAAGGGGCAATCGTGGCTTATCTGTTGTTTCTCCCTTCCTCCCTATCTTTCTCCTCAAAAAAATTGCCGTCTGCCAGGGAGATTTTACATCCAAGAAGTTCCTAAATGTTCGGGTAGCTCTGTAAATTGCAGCACGCGCTGAGTAAAGGAAAGGGGGTCTGTTGTTTGCAGTTGGTTTCATTAATTCTGTAGGTGATTTTTATTTGTAAGTAAATCTGTATTTAACTTACCAGGAGAAGCCAATGTTTCTGTGATTACATAAGGGTTTGATCTCGGTATAAAACAACTTATATGTTGAGGGTTTGGAATGTATATTTTATTATAGAGTGTACCATAAGGTTGTTTTTCTCTGCTATGTTTTTCTTGTATTCTTGAAATATGTTGCTAGTGAAAAACACAGAATCCTATGATGCTAGGGTGTTAGAGTGGTATTTGAAATGAACTAGCTTGGCCCATTGCATTTCACAGGTGAGGTAACCAGAGCCCAGAGAGATGAGGGACGTATTTCAGGTCAAACAGTTAATGAAAAGCTTTCGGAAAGTAGAATTAGGACTCCTATTTTCCAGTTCAATTTCCCTTTTCCTATACCAAATTTTTGGCACCATTGCTCTCCTTCTCTCTTTCAGTAAATAAAAACAGATGTACTTCAAATTAAAAAGTAGTATTTTAGTTCACATTATATTCCAAAGATAAGAGGTAGAGTTTTACTTACTTCACAAGTATTCAAAAAAATCAAGAAATTTTATAGAAGTTTGTGAATAAGGAATGATATCTATGAGTCCATGATAATTGTTATTTAACTGAGTGAAATGACTGAGGTCTTTGCTCTCAGAAGCTTAAAATCTCATTGGTAGAGAACATACAAGGAGTAGGTGAGTCTTTCCATGATTTAGTGAATATTTTGCCTTGTGACTTACGTATGAAATAGGGACAATCTGTGACATTATATTCAGAAATGAGTTTCCTTTACAGGCTTCCATTTGGGTGATTGATTTATATTATTATGATGTGTATTCCCAATTTCTGATTTGAAAATAAGAAATTTTCTAATACTGAGGCATTTTCAGAGATTGTGCTGGTAAAAAATATGTTTCAGCTTGGGCCATTGGTCTGTTTAAGAAAAAAAAAAAAGAAGGATCATTTTCTATTGCTTTTATTGTTCTCCTAGCATTGGCTAAAGAATTGCCTTAGTTCATGACTTTGGTTTTGCTCCCTGGCCTTGGATTATTAGAGTCCAGGAGTGGATTCTCCCCTGCCACCCCCCCACCCCCTCCACACACAAAGACTTGAATAGAAGAAAAAAACTGAAAAGCTGATACTAAGTTTAGCTGATTATCTTTAGCTCTTGTTTGATTCTTTTTCTGTAGCATTTGCTGCGTTTTCTACTTGGGGAATTCAAAGGTTTATTTTTCATCTCTACATGATTCAGTTTCTTGATATAATTAAACTATAGAATTTTTATTATTGTTTTTTAATATTGTTATATATGTCTTCTCTTATTTGTCATTGCTGGTTCTTATATTCTTTGAGTTCAGTTTTGAAATTATGAAGTAGGTAGGCAGAAGATTTGGGGGGTGGGGGAGGGGAGTAACAAAAGATTGTTCTTTCAGGGGTTATTCAAACAAGGCTTAACCCTTTTCTAACTGGGACTTTTAACTTTATTATTCACTATTTGGGATAAAAATAGATAAGAATGAAACTAAATGCAGATAATACTACATTAGTTATATTCACTATGACTATATTAAACATTGACTCAATTGATGCACTGTGTCCAGATATAGCAATACTGCGTTTACTTACACACTGTTACTAATCATTTGTTGGAAAAATATGCTTACATATGGCACATGATAAGCTTCATGCATAATCAGTATTACCTAATGTCAGTAATTTAATGTGCCCTCATTCAAGAAAGAATGCCAAATTCAATTTGATTACCATTTGCCATGTGGAAATATGCTAGAAAAAATCAGTTATGGATAAAATTGAACTCTAAATTATCTATTCTCACTCTTTACATGTTAAGGAACGATGATTCATTCATAACCATTGTTTTGTTTTTATCCTACTTAGGTGTAATTAATTTGTTCTTTGGGTAATTCAGTGTTTGAGAAATTATGAATCTGTATCCAAGGAGTTTGTAGTGTTAAAAGTTATATAATATTAATATCCTGTTGTTCATCTTTTTTGTTCTTTTTTTCCTAATATATGTAACATTTCTCTTATCATAATTGGGATGGAAATTATTGATAAGTTTGTGACAATAGCAGATAATGTTCCTCCATTTCTTAAAATTATTGGAACCACTGAACCCTTAGATGTTTGCTTCTTGAATCCGGGATAAATAAAGAACTACTAAGAATAAAAAATCTCCCAGTATTTCAAAAATGTGTATTTAGAGCTCCATAATCAGTAAAAATTGATGCTTCTGGAAAGCCTCAAAATGTCAAGAAAACATAATGAAATTAGTACTGACCTACCATGCTGTAGTTGACTCATGTTATCTGAGAAAACAAAGGTAGGTCAGGGTCATTTAGCATCCCCCATCCCGACCTAGGCCCTGTTTCATCTTTTCTTTTTATTTATGAAAAAAAAAAACTGAAATGAAGAAGTTTCTGTCATACGGTATTTTTTTCGGCATGTCACACAGTGGATGTGTTTATTCCTGAAGGTGACATGAAATGTGTACATAACTCATACCCAGAAGAGTTGGAAAGTAATCCAATCTGTGCAGCCTACAGCATTTGCCAGCTCCAGTATGCTTTTCAAATAGGCTCATGTCTCCAACTCTGCTCCTTTAATGTATGTTATTGGTCATTTGATTTTTCAGATGAAATCCCCACAGTGGTGGGGATCTTCAGTGCATTTGGCCTGGTCTTCACAGTCTCTCTGTTTGCATGGATCTGCTGTCAGAGAAAATCATCCAAGTCTAACAAGACTCCTCCATATAAGTTTGTGCATGTACTAAAAGGAGTTGATATTTATCCTGAAAACCTAAGTAGCAAGAAGAAGTTTGGAGCAGATGACAAAAATGAAGTAAAGAATAAGCCAGCTGTGCCAAAGAATTCATTACATCTCGACCTTGAGAAGAGAGATCTCAATGGCAATTTTCCCAAAACAAACCTCAAAGCTAGTAGCCCTTCTGATCTGGAGAGTGTGACCCCAAAGCTCTTTTCAGAAGGGGAGAAAGAAGCCGTTTCCCCTGATAGCTTAAAGTCCAGCACTTCCCTTACTTCAGAAGAGAAACAGGAGAAGTTGGGAACCCTCTTCTTCTCCTTAGAGTACAACTTTGAGAAGAAAGCATTTGTGGTAAATATCAAGGAAGCCCGTGGCTTGCCAGCCATGGATGAGCAGTCGATGACCTCTGACCCGTATATCAAAATGACGATCCTCCCAGAGAAGAAGCATAAAGTGAAAACCAGAGTTCTGAGAAAGACCTTGGACCCAGCTTTTGATGAGACCTTTACATTCTATGGGATCCTCTATACTCAGATCCAAGAGTTGGCCTTGCACTTCACAATCTTGAGTTTCGACAGGTTTTCAAGAGATGATATCATTGGAGAAGTCCTTATTCCTCTTGCAGGAATTGAATTATCTGATGGAAAAATGTTAATGAACAGAGAGATCATCAAGAGAAATGTTAGGGTAATTCATTTTTAGTGCTTAAAGTATTTATAAACATTCTTTTATTCAGCTTCTTTGTATCTAGGGGGTTTTCATTAAAATGATAAGTTTTATACATATCATCTTTACCATGTTTAATTATTATTAATCATAATCAAATGGGGATCAAGGGAATAGAGGAGATGAAAGAAAATTTAACCCACAGCTGAAATGTTTAAAGTATTTTAATTATATCAAATAAATAGGCATCCTTTGTGGATATTTAAAGAATACTTATATAAATATTTTTGTTAATTTCTATCTTAAGTATTTTGACTGCCACTTAAACTAAAATGCAGGCAAATATTTCTTATAAGCAAGTTAACAAAGATGTTTCATAATTGAATTTGAAATTGAAATTGAAACATAAAATTAAATCAATTTGTCCTGAGGATTTGGAAGTTATATTGACTTTTCATAGAATTGCTTTTCAAGGAGGAGACATCACATCATATTGAATTATAAATGTCCATGACTACGTTGTATGACAAGAAGTGAGTTACTCTGCCTTTGTAGGTATACTGCTTTGGTAGTTCTGAGACTATTATAAGATATCAAATTAATACTATTTCCCCTTTAAATATAGAACTTAATTGATTTAAACTATAATATTTTAGAAAGATTCTGTAGAATACTGTAAAGCTCACCTTTATTTCTTTGTTGAAATTAATGAAAAGTCAGAGTTCAGAAACGCTAAGTAGCTTGTTTGAGACACTCAGATGTTTAGCAGCATAGTAGGAATAAATATCTATTCCTACTTGGACTGTTTATTCATATAATAACCCCATGTGCATATAGACTGAAGAGTTAGGAGCTCTGGCCAGCCATCATTCTTAGTTATAATCCAGCTCTGAGTTTTCATTTTGTTTCATCAGTTAAAACTTGTACTTTGAGTTCTTGGTCATCTTAGCTAATGTCTTTAAAGTGCAAATAAAATCTAAGTAGTGTACAAAGAAGGATCTTATGATACTCTTCAAAAACAAAGTATTAAAAATTGAGTCAATTCCCTCCAAAACTTAATTCATTCCTTGGATTAAATGAGGACTTTGAGTGGGGGCTGAGGATAGAGAATTTTAATTCCATCAGCCCTGTGGGTCAGGAGAGTGGTGGCAGTCAGAATAAATTTCAGTTAGTCTGAATTCAAATTCCAGTAATGTTAGTGTTTTTTAAAAAATTGAAATCAAATCAAACTTAACATGAGTCATTTTGCCCTATACAGATCCTTTCAAATGAATAGACAATTTTCATTACTATTAGTAACTTCAAAAAGTAATTATTTAGTTAAAAAGCAAAAGTAAAAAAAAAATCCTCTGTAAAAGCTATACTCTAAATATCTTTAAACATTTCTAGTAATGGGTGTGGCTGACTCATTACAAATTTTAACAACCTGTAGTACCTAAAACCACCACAAGATGGCAGCCACCTGTTTTTAGAAAGTGGTAGCACTGCACAAAAGCTTGCAGTTACTCAGATTCCTTAGCATAGTAAAATAAAAATAAGTAGGAAAATTACATAAAACTAGCAATATTATATTGCTTTAAAATGTTGCTATAAGCACAAATTTCAAACCCAAGAAAATAATGAGAATACTTATACCACATCTCTCTTTGTTTAGAAGTCTTCAGGACGGGGTGAGTTACTGATCTCTCTCTGCTATCAGTCCACTACAAATACTCTCACTGTGGTTGTTTTAAAAGCTCGACACCTGCCTAAATCTGATGTGTCTGGACTTTCAGGTAAGAATGCTTCTGAAAAATTCAGTGTCAGTGAACAGTACATTGGGCAAAATAGCATCTAACGTGAATTTGATTTGCCTTTTACTCATAGTTTCAAGTGATGTGATTGTTTTTCCCTGTTTCTCATTATGGAATAACGATGTGATTCAATGCCATTAGCAAGAAAAATAAAACTACATAGTTCTACCAACTAAGCCATTGCTAATACATGATAGATGTCTGATTGAGTGAGTTTGAAGCAGAAAACAGTGATAAATGCAGAGGTAAGAAGCCATTGCCAAAAATATAGCAATTGTTTGGGAGAAGAGTTCTTCATTTTAGTGTTTTTAATGAGCCAACCTACACTTATTCTTCTGGTGTTCTTTTTATTATTTTTCCTTTAATTCCTTATGTATCTTCTTGAAGAATTAGCTCTTAGTTTTTGTGACTATTAAAAAAATTCCTCATATCACATTGTGAAAAGAACACATGACCTATGGGTTGAAAGGATCTGAGTTCAAATCCTAACCCTTCCATTTTAGCATATAACCTTGGCTATGTTTCATAATCTCTACACAAACTAATAAGTAATGATACTTACCTTGAGAGAGATTGTGAGGACTAGAAAGATATACTTCATTAAATATCACCTAGTTGTATTATTATTTTTAATATTATTATTGCTATTATTTAATAATGGCAGTTGAACACATTGTCTTAAATGTTTAGATTAGGAAGCTGAAATGAACTCATATGCTTCAACCAGAAAGAGGCAAAAAGAATATAATTAAATGTGTGAAAAAGTAGCATGATCCTAAAATCCACATATTAAAGGAAGATCAACTCTGAAAAACAGGAAGCAAACTCAGCAGGTGATTAAAGAAGCACAAAATTTAAAGCAAAAAGGACATTGCCATTGTGAATTCTAAATGCCTGTTCAACAGAAAAGCAGAGAGGTAGAGAGGCTTATCCAAAGTCATACAACTCAGAAAGGTTAGATCTTGTCTAATGTTTTTTTCTTCTATCCTATTTTCTGGAATGAGTTACAAGTAATCAGAGTGTGCCTCTGGAATATTTTGTTTTCTTCTCCTCTATATTATCTCATCTTCCTGCCATTGCACTTCTGTTCTCATCCTCTGGTTTAGAACAGTTTACTCTTCGCATTCACATTCTTATTGTCAATTTGTTGACAATAGAGAAGCCAAGCTATATCCATGTTTTCACTTTGTTCTGACTCATTTTCACTGCAATCTCATTTTATTGGCACGCAGTAACCTCCAAGGGCACCATTATATTGAAATCAACTCTCCAGCCAGGTTCTGCCAGTGTAACGTCTGTTGTTTACCATTGCAGATCCCTACGTGAAAGTGAACCTGTACCATGCCAAAAAGAGAATCTCTAAAAAGAAGACTCATGTGAAGAAATGCACCCCTAATGCAGTGTTCAATGAACTGTTTGTCTTTGATATTCCTTGTGAGGGTCTTGAAGAGATAAGTGTTGAGTTTCTGGTTTTGGATTCTGAAAGGGGATCCAGAAATGAGGTGATAGGGCGGTTGGTCCTGGGAGCAACAGCAGAAGGAACCGGTGGAGAGCACTGGAAAGAGATCTGTGACTATCCCAGGAGACAAATTGCCAAGTGGCATATGCTCTGTGATGGGTAGCATCCTAGACATGATGAGTTGGAACTTAATGATTTTTACTAGGCAAGGAACAATTTCCTTTCTCTTTTTTTCTCTGATACATGATTGCAAGCTTGTGACAACAAGCTACTTTTTTTTTTTTTTTGGTTAGAAATGGATTGAATTAGCAAACCCGAAAGTAACTGTCAATGTGTATCATGATCATTTCCCCTGATATTAAAGAAGTTGGGTAGATTTTCATGAGATATTCAATCTCTGCTGCAGGTTACCAAAGTAGCAAAGCATTTTATAAATATTACAGTGCAATCCCAAGCTATTGATGTGGTTTAGAAGGTGGTGATCTCATGTCACTAGAAAGAAATGTGATTTTTAGGATTTAGAAATGAAAAGCATGCTTTCTCTTATGAAAATTCATCCATTTTTCTTCAGGTGGGGAAATTACTTTTTCTTTAAATCCAAAGATATTAAAGAAATGTTCTCTGGTTTGTTTTCATCCATTATGTCATGTGAAAATGGTCGTCTTGCATATAAAAGTATATGGTCCTTTCTCTTTAGTTTGTAATTATTTGATACAATTTTATTATACAAGGAGTATCTTGGTTTTCTTTCGAAAGGACAGTGAACAAGCTGAGAAATCATTTTATCAAAGGGCTGAGTTGAGAACACTGTGGCTGAAATATTATTTTTCTCTCTCTTAAGGTTATATGTGAGTCAAATGTTATAAAATATAATCTCACATAAGAACCATGGCCTTGAATTATCCACTGACTATCACAAACATCAGTGTGGTCTAAGCAAGCCCTGTTTACCTTTGTTAAGTTGTGGAATTAGTTAGTGGTAAAGAAATAAACTTCAGTTAGAAATCCAGCTAGAAATGCAGCTTCCTGAAAGGAAATATGTATAGTATGCAAGTGTACATTCAAGTCTATCCCTTGTACGCAGAAAGGGCATGGCTAACTAAGTCTTTGTTTAGCATCTTCTTTCCCAGAAAGGACTAAGCTACTATTTGGAAAGAAACAAACAAGATTTAAGTTTTTTCCATTACTGGATAGAAAGCATCACTTAAACCAACAAAGTAATGACTAAACTATAGTTACACAGCGAGCCTAATATAATTTACACATGTTCACACAAAATGTATTTAGGCTGTCAAATTAGCACAACAGAGTATGTTTCACTATCTTTTCTAGGCTAATTTGCCTTGAGCTGTTGTCTGTGGAACAGTTTATAGACTTGTGTCTTGTATGGTTTTCCAGTGCCAGGGCTCTGAAATTCAATAAAAACCTGCTAGAGCAAAGTGGTGCCCTGTGATTACTTGAAAGAATGAACTTGAGATAATGTCACTATATCTGACTTTTTAGAGAGTATGAGTGAAACTGGGTACAGTTGAATTATTAAATATGCAAGTTAGAAATAAAGTCTACTGAAAAATTTACATTTTGAGTCAGGTTTTGTGTCCGTACTTTAGCAGTTTTTGAGAATGTGTTTGATATCACAGTGTTTGTAAATTCTCTGACAATGCATTTTCAAAACAACTTATACATGCTTTTTATGACTATGCCTAATGTAAAGAAAATGTTTTACATTCCGTATGTACAAAGATTGAAGTCAACCTCTTTTTTGTGCTTTAAGATGACTTTGGGATTAAAAAAAATATTCCCCGATCATTGTCTTTATTACACCAGAAAGTCACCTCACAGCATTTCTATGAAAGCAACATGAAATGAATTGTAGTCAGTGCATGGTTTGGGGAAGTAAAATGGCCTTTTTATGTATGTATATTTGGTTAAATAGGCCATGGAATATAATATATTTTGGAGCTCTAAACAGTTGTGAGAAGTCAACTCTAAGTATCCTTCACAGAAACCAGAAGTTAATGGTTATACCAAGTAAAGTATAGTTGTTGGAGGGAGATTTTTTTAAGTAGAACAACAAAACCAACAACAAATACTTTTAAAATTACAATGAATAATTTGTAAATAGTTTTTAGTTTTTAAAATTTAAAGTGTTTTTGAGTGTGAAAAGTTGAGTATAACTCTTTGTAACTGCTTTTAAGGAAAGAAAGAAGGAAAACTAGAAAGGAATTGAAACAGGCAGGGACATATGTGATCCCATCATCTTCTGAAAATTATACTGTTTTATAATGTATTACAATATCAGTGTGAATATCTTGAATTCTGTTACAAATCCTGCGCTGTATTAAACATGTAAATTAATTGTTTGTCTGATTAGCCAATCCAACCACCCTAAAGGGGAGGTCTCCATGTTTGAAGAACTGTGTAACTCAGTAACTGACTTGTTCTGATGTTGTAACTCAATAGAAGTGATTTGGAAGGAAGCATGGTGTATGAGATGGTGTCTGTTCTTTCGTGCCAGCTCTGTATGATGTTTGTAAGACCATGTTTGTAAGACATGAATAAATTGCTGCTTTTGCCCAACCCATTTCAACTCAAACTTTCTGCCAATGGACTCTGTAATAAGACTTCTCTTATATCTTTCTAAGCTTTAAGGTTCCTGAATAGATCCCCTGGCATTGAACAGGGATCATCAGTGATTCTGCACCAAGGTCTTTAATGTGTCTTATTTTATTTTGTTTAATCCTTCATAACAATCATCTGGTACAATTATCATTATCCCTATTATACAGAAGCAAAACCTGAGACTCAAGGAGCTTAGGCATTTGGCTCCAGTGCACATGGATAGTAAATAAAAGATTTTCATGGCTTACCACACTCCTCCCTCTGTGCCACACCACACACTCCTCAAGGAGACTTCATCAACTAGCTCTGCTAGAACCTTAAAGGGGCATATGACCAAATTCATTTACTTTTCCTATATTCACTTTTCCATATTTTATTTATCTTTTTCAGTATTTTCTATCACCGTTCTTTATTTCCTCTTCTTTTTTTCTCTTTTATGATCTGTTTTTTTAATATTTATTTATTTATTTATTTATTTTTTGTGAGAGAAGAACACAGGCACGTGCATGTGAGTGGGGGAGGGAATCTTAAGCATGCTTTGTGCTGTCAGTGCAGAGCCTGACATAGGGGTCAACTTCATTAACCATGAAATATGACCTGAGTGGAAACCAAGAGTGAGACACTTAACCCACTAAGCCACCCAGAAATAAAATGCCCCCATCTTATTTCTCATTTTAATCTCTTTCATTACCTATTTTATATTACTGCCTTTTGTGTCTTTTTCATTTTTCCCATATCCTTGCACTGGATTGATTTGGTTAGAAAAATGGTGTGGGAATGGAAGTCTTATTTCTTGTTAGAAAGTGGGAGAAAAAAACCTCATTGACATCTGCAATGTTCTCATCAAACACCAGCTAAGGTGACTGGGAACTATGAGGTCCACCACTGGAGGATCAGCCATCATTTATAGCATCAGTCTATATCTAGAGGTGTTCTGTGTTAACACACTTGGAAAAATGGCTTTGTAAATGGAATGCAGCTAGAACTGCCATTTTATTTTTCTTGCAAATCATATCAACTGTGTTATGAAGTTGCACAGGTATGTCAAAAGAGTTAGTTGGCCATTATATTTAAGTGTTCAAATATATTTTAATGGTCAAAAGCAACCAGAGACACTGAGGAGATTTTCCAAGGGAATTAGTCATTAAGGAAATGCTAATTAAAACCACAATGAGATATGACTGCACATCTATTACAATGGTTGAAATTTAAAAGTTTGAACATGTCAAGTGTTAGTGAAGATTTAGAGGAACTAGGTCATTCCTAAACTGCTGGTGGGATGCAAAATGCAGAACTAGTTTGGGAAACAAGTAGTCTCTTAAAAGTAAACATACATCTACCCTATAACCCAGTCATTACACTTCTGAGTATTTAGTAAGAGAAATGAAGGAATATATTTACACAAAGATTTGTACATGCGTTCCCATAGCAGCTTTATTTGTCATAGACAAAAACTATATTCAACCTAATGTTCATCAACAAGTGAATGCTTAATGAATTGTGTTATGTCTACACAATGGAAAGCTACTCAACAATGAAAATAAATGAACTACAGATATACGCATTAACATATATGAATCTTAACAATGATTACTTTGACTTAGGCCAGGTAATCTCCCCAAATATATAGAGCATATAATGTAGATTTCATTTATAGGAAATGTTGGAAAATGCAAACTAATCTGTAATGATAAAAAGCACATCAGTATTCACTTGGGATTGAAAGGGGGAGTATGGAGAGGTGTGAGTGAGAGATTAAAAAGGAACAGGAGGAGACTTTTGGGGTGATGGATATGTTCATTTTCTTGCTTGTGATTATGGTTTTGTGGTATATGCATGTATCAAAATTTATCAAATCCTACACTTTAAATGTGTGTAGTTTATTATACCTAAATAAATCTGTTAAGAAAAAAAAGTGTAAGAGGCAAGCAACTTATAACCAACATTTTACAAAAAAGGATAATGTTACTAACATCACTACCAGCAATATGATTTCTGAATATTAGTATTTAACATAGGTTGGGGGCAGTTAATTTTTTCTTAATATGTATCTCCCAGGAATATATAGTTCAATGACTGTTTTGTAAGGTCTTTTGAGATGGTTCCTATGTAAGTGTGCCACCAACTACTTAAAGCAAAGTTTTTATTTGCTTTCATTCCTTTTTTCTTCAATTTTCTTTTTTAAAATTAATTAATTAATTAATCAGTTTTGAGAGAGAGAGCATGAGTGAGTGAGGGGCAGAGAGAGAGGGAGAGAGAGAATCCCAAGCCGACTCCACACTGTCAGCTCAGAGTCAGCTAAGGGGCTTTATCTCATGAGCCATGAGATCATGACCTGAGCCGAAATAAAGAGTCAGACACTTAACTGATGGAAACACCCAGGTGCCCCTATTTACTTTTATTTCTATTTTTAATAAATTTATTTTTATTTTTTTAAATTTTTTTTACTGCGTTTCTTTATTTATGAGAGGCAGAGAGAGACAGGGCATGAGCGGGAGAGGGGGAGAGAGAGGGAGACACAGAATCCGAAGCAGTCTCCAGGCTCTGAGCTGTGAGCTCTGAGCTCTCCAGAGCCCGACGCCAGGCTGGAACCCATGAACTGCGAGATCATGACCTGAGCTAAAGTTGGACACTCAACCGACTAAGCCACCCAGGTGCCCCAACAAATTGATTTTTAAATTCAATTTTGTTGTATAGTTCTATGAAATATTTACATATTTGATTTAATATGTAAATATTTGCATTTTTTAGGGTGTCTGGGTGGCTCAGTTCAGTTAAGCATCCAGCTCAGGTCATGATCTCACAGTGTGTGAGTTTGGGCCCATGTCCAGCTCTGTGCTGAGAGTGTGGAGCCTGCTTGGGATTCTCTCTCTCACTCTTCTCTCTCTGTCTTTCTCTCAAAATAAATAAACTTAAAAAAATAAATATTTACATTTTTCTTTCTTTCTTCCTTTCTTTCTTTCTTTATAGCACATGTGTGAGAGAGACAGAGAAAGAGAGAGTGGGGGAGAAGCAGAGAGAGAGGGACAGAGAGAGAGAATCCCAAGTAGGCTCCACACTGGCAGTGCAGAGCTGGACACAGGCCTGAATCCACAGACTGTGAGATCACAACCTGAGCCAAATCAGAGTCAGACACTTAACTGACTGAGTCACCCAGGCACCCCTATATTTTTCTAAAGATATATTTACAAAGCAAAGTACATTAACAGAAGCCCATCTTCTATGTCTATAGTCAACCATTTCTCTGTTCTCATACATAATAAGTTTTAAAAGTTACAGTTTAATCTTTCTAATTTTTAATATAAACAAATATGTATCTATATTCATATTCCTCTGTTATATGAACAAAAGCATGCTCTACAATATATCATGGATATTATTCTCTGGCTGCATATAGGGCTAGTCCTTATTCCTTTTTATGGCTGTATATTACTTCTTTACAGTATCAATATTAAATAGCTATTTGGGAACTTGTGTTTATTCTCCCATTATAAGATAACGCTTTGTGTGTTTCATTGATCTTTATATATCTAAAGTAGCTAGGTTGCATGTAGTAAATTCAATGAATATTTATTTAATTAAAGTTTGAGCCACCATAAGTGTCTGATAAATCAAATTTAATTAATTAGTATATGGGAAAAATTATAAAAACACTATTGTTAAGAAATAATAGTAGAAAAACATTACTACAAGATATAAAAACATTTTTGTCCTTCTGATGTAATTTATTGTATATGGGAAGGAATATTAATATAGTAGGCATCCCAGATTTTTTCAAATTAGTTTTCGGATAAACTATGTTTTATTATTTATTTCTTAGAATTAGATTTACACTCCTAATTTCTAGTATTAAGCTAGCATTAAAGTGATTCTGTGTTCCCTATTAGGACATCATATGAAGTCAAGGAAAGACAATTTAAAATCAAGTAGGATATAGATTTGACTTGAAGATTTACTATGGATGAAAAAAAAAAGAAAATTTACTGTTGGTGATTTGAAATCTTACCACTGAGATTGTACAGGACACATGAACATAACTCAATGAAATGCCAAAGCTCATCTAAGCAAAAGATTTTTTTTTAAGTTTGTTGATGGTAGTAGGTAACACAAACATTTATTGGATTGAAATTTAAAACAATACAATGCATTTTCTAATTTATATCCTTTCACTTAATATACAGCACAACTCAAGATATAGATAATATTCCTTTAGTTCTATTGATGATAAAGATAAATCTTAGCATCTCATCTAATTTTGAACCACAGAATGGCAGAGGTGGGATGGAACCTAGGACCTCCTGAATACAAAGTCCTTATTGTGTGTACAAGCATCACACTCACCTGCTTTTAAGCTAGCACAGAATCACATGTTTTGCTTCTCTCCCAATTCCTATGATAATGTGAGATGTATGGCAAACAGTGAAATAGTGGGAAATTATGGTTGCATTAATTCCCTAGGTTTATTCATTCATTCTTCCTTCCTTCTATCTTTCCTTCATTCCTTCATTCCTTCCTGCCTTCTTTCCTTCCTTCCTTAACACAGATCATACAACAAAGACTCCGTCCTTGAGCAAACTTTATTCAACCTTCTAGGAGCCTTCTTCTTGTCTATGCCTCAACTTTAGCCTGCTGAACCAAGATTTAGTAAATGATCCTACTAAGTCATGGGGCACCAGGAGGGCTCAGCTGGTTAAGCATTGGACTTCGGCTCAGGTCATGATCTCATAGCTCGTGAATTTGAGCCCCGTGTCAGGCTCTGTGCTGACACCTCAGAGCCTGGAGCCTGTTTCAGATTTTGTGTCTTCCTCTCTCTCTGCCCCTCCCCTTCTTACTTGCTGTCTCTCAAAAATAAATAAACATTAAAAAAAAAGAATCCTACTAAGTCATTTTATTGAAAATACCTTCCCCCACTCTTGATATATGATCATGTTCTTCATCACCATATTGGGTATCTAAGTCCTTGGTCTACCTTTAGCAAGAATTCTGTCAAGTCAATTAATGAAGAATCTCTCTATTCTTGATGTCTAATGAAATCCCTCTTAGTAATTTTCCATCCACTGACCCTGTACTCTGCTCATTGATTATAAATCTCCAGTTACCTTTGCTATATTCTGATTGGAGTTCAATATCTCTCCCCAATACATTTTTTTTGAAAGAGAGAGAGAGAGAGGGAGACAGAGAGCTTGAGTGGGAGGAGGGGTGGAAGGAGAGAGAATCCCAAGCAGGGTCCCCACTGCAAACACAGAGCCCAACACAGGGCTCAATCCCACAATTGCGAGATCATGATCTGAGCCCAAATCAAGAGTTGGACATTTAACTGACTGAGTCACCCAGGCGCCCCACAATAATCTTGAATAAAGGAATAAAGTCTTCCTTGCTGTGTTTAACAAGCATCAGAATATTTTCTCATTAACAGTGGAAGAAAATGAAGCAATATGTGTTTCCAGTAAAAGTTTTTAAGAATTTCTGTCTACTCTGAACATTCATGTTTGAAAGTTTGATCCAGAAGTGACAACACAATGTCATCCTGAATAGCATTGCTATGCTGTCATGCCTGTTTGGAAAAACATGCTGAGGTGGATTTTGAGGCCAAATCATGTCTTAACAGAAATTTAATGGGCTTAACTATCTATGTACTAGTTTAACTATCTACGTTCCTAGTTTAAAAAAAACATTTCAGGGGTGCCTGGGCGGTTCATTTGGTTAAGCATCCAATTTCAGCTCAGGTCATGATCTCACAGCTTGTGAGTTTGAGCCCCACGTCAGGCTCTGTGCTGACAGCTCAGGGCCTGAGCTTGCTTCACTGTCTCTCTCCCACTCATGCTCTCTCTCTCTCTCTCAAATATAAATAAACATTAAAAATTTTTTTTAAAAAGCATACATTTCTATTCAGTCTCTAGTAAGTAAAATTTCATAGTTCTTGATTTTATGTTGGTAAAATATGAATTGAGTTGCTTTATTACATCAACTTCTCTTTTATATAAAATATCTTCATTATCTCTTTGTCTTAATGAATAAAAAAACCATGAGCTCCATATTTAGTTTCCCTTGGTCTGAATCTTGACTTCATTTCTTATTAGCTGTGTGAGGACTGTTTATTATTAAACACTTCTGTGTCTCAATTTCTCCCTCTCTAAAAAAGGGCTGATAGGGGCGCCTGGGTGGCACAGTCGGTTGAGCGTCCGACTTCAGCCAGGTCACGATCTTGCGGTCCGGGAGTTCGAGCCCCGCGTCAGGCTCTGGGCTGATGGCTCAGAGCCTGGAGCCTGTTTCCGATTCTGTGTCTCCCTCTCTCTCTGCCCCTCCCCCGTTCATGTTCTGTCTCTCTCTGTCCCAAAAATAAATAAAAACGTTGGGAAAAAAATTTTTTTTTAAAAAAGGGCTGATAATAATTCCATAACAAAATGTCCAGATTGCACAAAAGGATAGTGGTGAAAATGATTAATTCTGTGTGGAAATGGGTTTTCAGAAAATGTGCATAGAATTTCTTTGGATCCAAAGAAACAATAAAGAAAATCTAGTAAATTAAACTGCAAAGTCTCTTAAAAGAGGTATTGATATCTGTTAATAGTTCAACTGTTTCTAGAAGTTTACAGTTCTGTATTACATCATATTGTTATATCCACTTTAATATGTAATCCTTACAATGAATTCATGAAGATGGTAGGAAAGATATTGTTTTCTAACATTTGTGAGTTTGGTGATTTATCAGAAATTAACTTCTGTATTTTACCAATGGAGGCAAATTAGGGGATGGGAAAAAAATCATAGGGCTGGAAGGACAGAAAATTTCAGAGAGGGTTTAGGTTTAAGGCAGGACAGAGAGAGTCAAAACACACAGAAAACAGAAAAAGCATTATGATTTAGAAAAATTCCAAACCATCATGATGATGACATGGGATGAATGATGAGATTACATGGGGTCAAGGGAACAAGGAGATATTACCACCTGCATGAAAAATATTTTAATTTTTAAAAATAAAATTAGAAAAATGCTTTATTTTGGCATAATTGAAGCATCAGATTTTTATTTGTTAACCTACTCTATTGTTATATTAACTCAGCTCTGCCTTCATCCATGCGTATTACTATATACATACAGAACCCTGGGTGCTTTGTATCAAACATTTTACTAGGAGCAAAAGCAAAATATTCTACTTTCTTACATTTCCAACACTGTAAAGGGAATAATATTAAGGCAAATGTTTCTGAAGTATTTGTAAAGATGAGCATCATTAAATATCATTTGTTTTACATAATAATTTTATTTAAATGATTATAATGGAGACAAACAATTCAACTTAATTATACGGTGACAGTATATAGATTTGCACTCTGAAGAATGTAAAAAAGACTGATGGTGAATTAGTTTGCTAGGGCTGCTATAACAAATAGCACAAATTGAGTGGCTGAAACAATAGCTATTTATTTTCTCACAATTATAAAGACTAGATCCAAGATTAAGGTGTCCATAGGGTTGTTTGTTACAAAGGCCTCTCTTGGCTTGTACACGGTCATCTTTTTCCAGTGTCTTCACCTGGCCTTTGCGTTTGCTCTCAGTCCTTCTCTTCTCTTATAAGCAGACCAGGCATATTGAATTAGGGCTCATCCATATGGCCTCATTTACCTTAATTACCTCTTTAAAGGGCCTATCTCCAAATGGTTGCATTCTGAGGTACTGGGGGTTAGGAATTTAGCATATGAATTTGGGGGAAAAAGCACAACTCAGCCCTTAATAGATGGAGAGAGAGTGAGGGAGAGGGAGATCTATCTCCTCAATATGTTATTTTATATTCACTATGGTACTTCCAGATACCACACTGTTATCAAGACTTTTCTTACTCTATTTGCTCCTCCCTTTGAAGTATATGGGCAACAAGGTCTGTTTAATTATTCCCAAAAGGCAGCCACAAGGACAGTCATGTTTAACCAGAGAGAAAGAGTATAAACATTGTCACCTCCTTCTGTATGTACATTTTGTAGGAATAAACTAGTAAGAAGTATTTCACTATTATTGATACTTATAATACTTTGAGTAAAATAAAAAAGGAAAGGCAGATAGCATGTTGGTTGGCTTTTTTACTACTGAGAGAAAAACTAGTCATTCCATGAACTATAGACAAGATTTTTTGCTTAAAAGTAATAATGAATTTGCTATAAAATATAAAAAATTATTTTCATAATTTTATCATGTTAATTATCAAAGAAATGTGTGTATTAAATAAAAATTATTAAGAGGCAGTGTGAAACAGTGCTACAGTGAAATAGGACTGGTGGTTTCAATAGCAATGTTTTAATCTAATCTTTGTTATTAGCATAGGGAATCAATTCCATTTTAATATTTTAACGTCCTATGATTCTGTATGACCCAAGATAACTTAGTTCTATTGGATATCATTGAATTCCTTAACAACGCTGGTCAATTCAATCCTTCCACATTTTCATGAAGGACAGTCCAGAAAGGAAAAAAAAAAAAAAGACAATAGAGAAATTTCAAGCAACAATGTTGAAACCAAGACTTAGATTTGGTCCATGGGAGCCTTTTATTCTTTCTGTAGTGGTTTCTCCCCAGCTGCTTCTTCATCGCCCTCACGCAGTCATGACAGATGAGATATAAAAGAATCAGGTGACTTCAGAGGCTGACTTGAGACCTCAGCTGCTGTCGTGTTCCCTCAGCATCTTCTGATTGACTGAGATCTATTTTTCTCTGCAGGTAAAACAGACTACTTCCCAAGCTGCATGTACAAAAAGTTAGAAAATAGTGCCTTTTTTAAATAGCTATCTAGCTGGAAATACTTTGTTGTTGTTTTCCCTGTTCATTCTTTAGAATTCAATGTTACCTCTTCCAGATGCTCGCTGTGGAATATGCTGACATATTACTTGACATTACTTAAGATACGTAAGACGCATGATACGTAAGATGTTAAGAGCTGAGGTGAGTGAACGTAAATTACTCAGGTTATGTGGCAAGAGGTGCTGGGCTCCCATCTGTGAGGGAGAGGTGGCAAATGAAAAGGGAAAGAACATGCGAAAGAATGGCAGATTCTGAAGGTAAACCCAAGCTCTTCAAAATTGTCTTACAGGTTTGGCCGTGGAGTTGTTATAGATCGTGTCATCCAAAGATAAACCGATTAGAAAATTTTTAACAGAACAAAGTTTTGTGTGTTAAATCCTTTTTAATACTGATTTGACTCCACAGAATTGTTTATAAGGGGACATAATTTTTAAAATATACTATATGTATTTGATAGATTTGGAGCAAGGAGTTTTAAACCTAGGAGAAACAAAGCTGAGCACCTTAACTTTTTAGAAAGATTAACAAGCCCACCTCTGGAAGTTTCTGTCTTGACAGACTTCAGGTGGGGTTATGTAATAAGTTTAAATTTTTTTTAAGGTTTATTCATTTTTCAGAGACAAAGCATGAGCATGGGGGGAGGCAGGGAGAGAGGGAGACACAACCGGAAGCAGACTCCAGGCTCTGAGCTGCCAGGACAGAGCTGGAGGCCGTGTTGGAACTCATGAACCGCGAGATCATGACCTGAGTTTGTCTGATCCTTAACCAACTAAGCCACCCAGACGCCCCAGTTATGTATTAAGTTTAAAAAGCAAACATACAAATAAACCTCCAACCAAAACCAAATGGAACCTCAGCAGGCACTTTTTATTCCCAGCAACTCTTAAGCGATACTAACTTATAAAGTAACTTGGTAGACTTGGTACACATCAAATATTCAATAAAAAGTCCTGTAAATAATTTAGGATAGTTATTTTTTAAGCCCATTTTACAGATGAAGGCACTAAGGCTCAGAGGCATTATATAACTTGTCCAAAGTGGAAGAAAGAGGGCTTTGAGCTTAAGTCTTTAATCTTTAAATTTCATAGTCATTCTTCAATACCACGCTATAGAGAATATTTTTAAAAGCATATTCGTTTGAATGGTGAATAATTTCTCAAGAAATTTTCTCAAGAAGATAGATTTTTTTTTCAGTTGGCATTTTCTTCTGTTTTATATAGAAATTCTACCTGGATGTTTAAATTTGGTCTCTCAAGTTTAGCACATCCAAAACAGAACTCCCAATGAATCAGCTCCCTGTCAGCTGCAAACCTCTTATAGTTTTCTACTTCTCAGTGAATGGCCTTTCCACTCTTCCTGTTACTCAATCCCAAATCATGCAGCCATTTAAATTTCTTCCCTTCTCTCATACCCACACAACCAGTCTGTAAGCACATCTGTCCATTGAAAACAGCTCACCGTCTCTACCAATACCATGCTACTCCATATGTTAGAAGCACTTTAAACACCTGCTCTCTCACAACCTTTATAAGTCCTGCCCCCTCCCCCTAAATTCCAATGTGTTTTGTTCCTGCATTTCCTCCCAATGTATACTCAGTGTCCTTTCACCAGGGAAATTTTCTGTGAGCTCCATCTCCTGCCCCACCTACACCTTCCCTATTTTTCTCCACAGGTCTCATTTCCTCCTGAGAAAGTATTTACTTGTTAATTTTCTGTCTCCAGCCACCAGAGTGAAGTCCCCATTAGAGCAAAGACCCACTTTCTTATTCCCACGTCTTATACATTTGAGCACTTAGTCAACATTTGTTAAATAGATGTAAACATGAAAGAAAGGAGGCCCACAGATGTTAAAAGCAAACTTCTTCAAGTTACACTTGATCTTTGTGAGTTTTGCCTTTTCACTCAGAACCCTTTTGTGGCAGTCCTGAAGCCATGGAGTTCAGAGAAGCAGATCTGGGGTGTAGGATTCCCTAATGTTCTTTACGAAGTGATTTGTATTTTCTGATATCTAATAGTGGAGGAGAAGAGTCAGTCCCCTTATTGTTTGCTCAATATGCTACTTTATTCCCAATCTCCTTCTAGGATGCCTTTTAAAAATGTAGTTAACAATTTGACAGTTGGGTATATTCAGAGCCTAAGTCCCTAATTAGTCACCAGTGGGAAGATTGGCAAAGGGACATAAGTAGCTGAAAACACAATTTGGACTCTTCAATTTTTACTTTTATCCAATTTCTTAGGAAATCCCAAATATGAAAAAAAAAAACATTTCAAAGGAAACTGTATGCAGGACCTTCTCTCCTGAATCTTAAGCACAAAATACTCTCAGAAATTGTGCCTGACCTTTGGAACATGACTGTCATCTGCTTTCAGTTGACAACTCCCACTTTGCTATGAAGGTAAAAAGGCTCAATCTGTCATGGGCATGCTGGAAGCAAAGTGGGATGCAATGAAATCCCACCGAGGGAACAGGAGACTGCCCCTTTTGTTGGGTTGTGATTTGAAATAACTTCCAAGAGATTAAAATGTTACCAATATCATGCTATGTCACATAAGACTTACAAATCAACAGAGGGGGTTTAGGTCTGTGAGCTTAAAGTGGCTGGAGGCAGAGAGTTCCCCTCTCCTGTGCAAGATGCACCATCCTGCAGCATTCTGCCGTCCTGGAATTTCCAGGAGTGGCAACAAACATGCAAGGCTCTCTGACAAAATCTCAAGATTCAATCAGAATCCGAGGGATAAAAATTTAGAACTTGCAGATGTTAGAGATCTAGTTAATCTAGCATCCTCAATTAATAGATAACAAAACTTTGGGGAGGTGCTTGGTAAATAATAGCTTTACCAGTGAGTCCTACAGAACTGGGTTTGCACACCGGCAAAGCATAGTTGGCTTCCAGTACCTTATGGCTCAGACTATCTGAATATCTTATGCATCACCCTTTGCATTATCACAAAGGAGGAGCATGGCCTGGTGGATAATTTAGCTTGATGTGGAGTCAGAGGTTTGGAAATAAATGCATTACTTACTGAGAATGAGAAGTCAGATTCCCTAGCCAGATGAAGAGCAGCATAAGGGTGTTTGATTTCCTGTGAAAGTGAGGGTGGGAAATAAGAGCTCTAGAATATATTGCAGAAAGACTAGGAAATGAAATGTCAGCTTTCAGTCACTAGTGTAAAAATTCATTTTGCTTGGCCCAAGTTTCCTCATCTCTAAGATGCTATTATTTTTCTGGCCATAACCAGTTAGGGATGACAATGAATATCATACTCACAGCCAGAAACAGTAGTTGTTGACATTCTCCCTCTAATGCTCCTGGTTCCAGAATTATGGGCTCTTCTCCCATCTCTCCATGCCAGCCCCACATGATTTTCTGTTTGTGAGAGCTCCCAGGAGCATCACTCTTAGGCACACAAGTGTGCTATATATTTTCAACACTGGTCATTTGCTCCGGCTCACCAGACAGGTGCTCTCCTGTGGTTATATTCTGGAAGCATCAGGGACTCCAAGGATTCTTCCCTAAAGTCACAGTGAGCTTCCTCTTGCCACGGCCTCAGCTCTGCCGGCAGTGCTCACACTGCAGACAAAAATGCCTCCTGTTTGAAGCTGCTCCATTGGCCTAGACCACCATTACTGCCACTGCAAGCAGTGTGGTACTTCCCAGAGCCTGGAGGTCACAATCTAATCCTGTCCTTCCATGGACATTCGGAGAATTCCCTGCCTCCTAATTTTGTGTCAAATTAGGTGAGTCCTATAGATTCTCCCTCTCCTGTAGACAAGTTAAGAAAATCCTTTTCAGGGCCTTCCAGTTTTCATTTTGCTAGCTAGCCATAACCATACTTTGTATGTGCACTTGCCCGGGGATAAGGTGGACATTAAACTGGGTGAGTTCATCTTGTGGTACTAATGATCTTCCTACACTGCCCCCCATATCTGACATACTACCTTTGGATTTAATTTATAGGTTTGATTTTTTTCTGTCTTTGGATTCTATGGTATCATGTAAAAAGAACACTAGCAGGGCCCTTTTAATACCCTTACATGTTTTCCAACCATCCCTGAATCCCAGGGTAAACAGAGGCCAGCTTTGTGTTGGGTAGACTCCTAGTGGGTTAGATGATCCCTATTGTTCTCCCAGCACTAAAGCACTGTCCTCAAGTTAAGCATTTGGCAAAATTATCATGGTGATATTATGAGTCATGAAATTCTTATCTCTGAGAAGCTAAATCAGGGCTCTGAGATTTTGAAATTGTCAGTTACCTAGATCTAAACAGTATGGTCTTTTAAAGATCCAGGAATGTTTCAAAAGTAGCAAATAATATTTGTGTGGTGGCAGGGTACTTTGGAGGCAAGTGGTATACTGGACGAGCAATGGGAATTTCTTTCAAATCAAGGAAAGTATTAGACACACAAATGCTTGTAGATTTGCAACTGATGGGATTAAGAGATCAATAAAACATGGTTCTTGCCCTCAAGGCCTCCACAAAAAGAAAATAGACATTTGTACAAGACTTAAACTACAGGGCAGAATGTGTTGCATGTTATAATAGTGATATAAAGTAAGAAGGACTGTAGAAAATGGACAGAATAATTAAAACCAAAAAGACTACTGGTATTACAGAAATAACTTCAAGCTAAAACTTTTAAAGTTTGATATTGATAGGCACTTATACAAGGAAAAATAAGGGTAAAACAGAAGGAAGTGCATAGCTTGTCAAAAATTATCAAATAATCCACTGTGATCAGAGGTTAAGTGCTTCGGAGACAGAGTGAAAATGTGTGTTTTGACTAGATTTTGGAAGGCTAGGAATGATCTGCTAAAGCATCTGAATATTATTCTGTATATACTGAATAAATTGAAAGTTGTTTGATACTGTTTCCCTACACCTTTGGGTTTGATCTTTCACCAAAAAATGAAGGAAACAGATGTAGAGTTTCAAATACCAGGTGGTCTTATTTATTTGTTTGTTTGTTTCTTCCCAATAAAATATAATCTCAGTAGATGGCTGAAAAATTATCTTTCTCTTTAAAGAAAGATCTCCAATCGTTGGCAAATGGAAACAAAGGTTGAAACTGAAAGTTAAATTTCATATCATATATTTTTTCCAGGGTTGCTTATAAATTTGGAGTGGCACAGTGACAGTACATCTTCATGAGTGGTTGCTATAAAATCATAGAATTCCCCACCTTCTATCCTCTCCTTGACAAGTGGACGTCTCAGTTCTTTGTTTGCTGTCTGTATGAAGTACATTATTTCTTGGAACTGTATTGTACATTAATCAAATGAGCCTGATTCAACATCTCTAAGAGTTCCAAACAAAAGTGACGTCTGTCTCTCACAGTTTCTTAACAAGGTCAAGTGTGATAATAATGCAAATGCATAAAACTTCCAGATATAAAATTATAATTATCATCATAATTACCAACACTATCAATAATAGTAGTAAGAATTAATTTCAGGAATGGTCCTGCCTCATGCCTCTTTCCTCCAACTCCAGAATTTCAGGCTGCTTTTTCACAGCCCTCTATCACATTGAATTCCTGACACCTTAGCTCCCAGGGCTGGCACTTTCCTTCCCCTTAGGAAAAGAGACTTTGTCCCTTTCTTATTATGACTGGGGTCTGTTTTTGGTGTGGTAGAAATAGGTATTTATGAATTAATCCAGTGATCTAAACTATTCAGTTGTTTTTGCTGGTTTGTGCTACCATCCTAGGGGCCAGAGGGACTGACTGAGTTAAAACCAACCTGTTTTCAGAAGGATTACAGGAGATAACTCTACTTTCTGGCAGTGATAGTAGTTGGTGCCAGAGTTCCTCTTAAATGGGAAGGCAACCACGTACATCTCATGCTACATCTTCATTCTCAGGAGTGGGGTTCCCAGGACATGTTATAACTTATAACTTAGGAACCCTGGATGGCTCAGTCGGTTAAGCCTCTGGCTGTTGGTTCCAGCTCAGGTCATGATCTCCCAGTCAGTGAGTTCGAGTCCCACATCGGGCTCTGCAGTTAGTGCAGAGCCTGCTTGAAATTCTCTCTCTTTCTCCCTCTCTCTCTTCCCCTCCCCTGCTCACCCTTGCTCTATCTCTTAAAATAAATAAATAAACTTAAAAAAACAGATAACTGATAACTCTTCCCAGCTTCCAAGCTCCCACTCCTTCACCAGCATAAGAAGATTACACTTATCCCATACACTTTAAGTTGGGTGAGTCCATTTGATTTATTTGAGCCAATTAAATGTGTAGAAGTTATATTGTCATTTTATGTGGAATTCTGAAGAGGCAGGAATGCTCTGCCAGATTCCTTTTTCCTTCCCCCAGGTTGGTATTCAGCAATATTTCAGATGGAGGTATTGCTTTGTTATCCTGGTTCCCAGGATGTGGAGTTGAGCTTACTGCTAATCTGCTATGGTTAAAGCCACTGAGATTTAGGAATTGTGTGTTCCTGCTATTATTCCCCAAGTTTCAAAACTGCTAGTCTAAGAAGTAACATGAGTTCCCCAAGGTCAAACTAGTTTGGAGCAAAGTACTCTAGAATCTTACTACCAGTTTTGTGATTCTCTCACTCTGTTCTTCTTCCGGTCTTAAATTCTAACCTTCCCTTGGCAACTCTGTTCATCTAGCTTGTCCTTTTGGAACCATCATACCTTCAGTCTTTGTCAAGACTGACGCCATTGCAGAAGTGCCTTCCTTTAATGCTACTAAATTTGCTCCCTTTGAGCCTAATTTTAACACACCGGAGTTTTTTTCTGAAGAGGGCCTCATTCTAACACAAGTGGAGGACCCAAATACTATTTTTAAACCGTGAATTTAGGACAATTTGCTTATGCAAGATGAAAGGAAAACCTGGCAGTGCTGGAATCATATGTTAAAAGTACAACTGGCAACAGAGCTCAGGTAGTCTCCTGCCAAGCCTATTTATTTTCAGATCAGATAGCGTGCAATTCAAATTATGCATATTTTGTTGAAATTTATTCCAGAGAATAGAAAGATATGCATAATTCCCTTGGAATACTAAAGAATCTGGAAAAGAATGAATTAGTCAATCATTTTATTGTCGTGGGGGGAGAAATTTATGTTGCATTTATTGAAATGTTGGTGCACATATTTCTAGTTACATTTGTTGAGGAGATGCTGTTTCTTGGTATTTTAAAGCAAAATTTTCATATTATTAATACTTAGTGTCCTGCTTTGTCATCAGCATCATAGCTTTGTAAAATTTTTTTGTTATATCTTACTATCTTTTGAAGGGGTTAATCTTGCTATGCTGGCAACCCCATATTAGATGTAAGCATCTTGGCAGTTCTAAAGTTTTCATTTTACTTTACTCCCATTCTCATCAACTTCAGATAATGACCCTTGATCATTTAGCTAGGATTCTGACTGAGCAAGAGGCAGCTTGGCATTGCTGGAAAGTGGTATAGACTATGCCAACAGACTGGTCATGGTTTGAACCTTATTTTTCTCAGTTATTGGTTCTTTAGCTTTAAGCAACTTATTCTTGGAACTGTCATTTTCATCTGTAAAATGGTGCAGTGAAGACCTTGCAGGTCTTCAAAAAATGCATATAAAATGCTTGACAAATTATACATGATCAATGATTGAAAGCAATTAAGATTTCAGCTCCATATCTGAATTTGCTCTCAGGCTGCCTTGCAGAACTTATAAGTGTGCAGAACCCACACTTTTCAGCTACACTTTCATTTTCCTCAGATGCCAAGGGTGCACAACACCACAGTCAAGAGTAGATAAGACCTGGTTGGGGCCATTTTCCCTGACATAGGTATGCTTTTATATGCACCTGTACATGTGAATCACCA
The DNA here is from genome assembly GCF_022837055.1 of Prionailurus viverrinus. Classification (NCBI taxonomy): domain Eukaryota; kingdom Metazoa; phylum Chordata; class Mammalia; order Carnivora; family Felidae; genus Prionailurus; species Prionailurus viverrinus. The sequence continues at coordinate 65,199,357 of NC_062572.1, read as the reverse complement.
GGAATCAGCAATACTTGTACAAGTCTCCCTGTCTTGTCTTCATTTCCCATAGGTTAATTATTTTCTTTTCATATTTTAGACACATACTCCTCCCAAACTTTATACATGGTATTTTTACCATACTTGATTTATGTTATATTTCTCTTGACTCAACATCAGCACACCTACTCATACCTTGTGTCTTCTTGTTTCTTCTGCCTGGCTCTTCTCAGATACCAACAGAATCTCCAGAGTCATATTTATTTTTTATGGTCTCAGTAGCAACCTTAAACCCTTACCTGGTTTTACCTACTGAACTCAACTTACCTGGTTTTACCTACTGAACTTGACTGAACTCAAGTTTGCTTCATATATATTCTTTTTTTTTTTTTTTTTTACTAACTGTCCCCAGAAGTCCTTGTAAACTATATCTCAGTCATAGAACCATGTCTAGTCCATCCTGTATTTGCTTGCTTACTGCTATTGATAACTTAGTGCTGATGCTTGGAAAGATGAAATGTGGACTAAAATCACAGACACTCAACTGTCAATTATAAGGACACAAATGTGTAAGCACAAGAAACAGACCAAGGGAATTAAATCATGACCGCATTTCTTTTTACTTTATATATTTAGAGACCAATGCTACAGCATTCCCACTCATCAAATGTTTATATCATTAAACATAATTTAGGTCCTATTTCCACCTAGAAACTGATCTAAATGGGACATAGGTTCTGCAAGCTGAGCATATCTGCCCTGTTTTCCATCCAGGCTGATAAGCCCAGGGAATATTCACCGAGAGGCTGAGTTGTGTTTCACTCAGCAGCCTCAGGATTGAGGATCATTTGAATAAGCAATTTTTCCAAGGTTGAGATTCTGACCCTAGAGGGCTCATCAATATCCATAATGTCAAAAAAGACACTACAGTTGTGGAATGCCTAGCATACAGACATTGGGTCTAGTTTCTATTGAGGCCTCAGTGAAAATTCTCTGGCTTTATGTTAAATTTTCATGCATTGATTACTTCTCTTTTAGTCAAATCCAACTACTGAATGTATGTGATTTAAACCCATTAGATTCATTACCATGTAAGCAGAGATTATGTCTCATGTGACATCAAACATTTACAGGTAAATTTAAAACAGAAGTCTAATCCTTGGATGTTTGAGAGGTATCCAGATGACTAGTACATTCACTGTTTCTCTCCCAGCCTCCAGAGTCATGGGAGACTCCATGGGGGCTGTGGATCTCTAGCAATTATGAGGATCCTAGTGACCATGTATGTGTGTGGGGAGGGGGGCGACACACATGTGCAAGCACACAGCAGGGAAATTAACAAATATTCGTTAAATACATGGGTCTGACTTACTGGTTTACAAGAGAAGTAGAAAGATAGGTTATAGCCATCCCACTGTACATGTATTTTCTACTTGCCAAGATCTGCTATACATGTATCATAGTGGTTTATTAGAATGAACTCAAGTCTTAAAATGAGAAGACTTTGATTTTTAAGCTTAGGTTTGGAATTCCCTAATTGCAAGACTTTCAACAAAGCATTTACCTTCTCTGAGTTTCAGTTTTCTTATCTGTAAAATAGGGTAATAATATTCTTCCTTTCCAGTCTATTGAGAAATTCATGGCAGAATATGTTAAAGTGAGTTTTCAAGTCATTGTTGGGATTCTTCTGTAAAATTAGCAATTATCCTCACAATTGCCTTTTGCAGATAAATGGATCCCAAGGGCCATGACATTTGCTCATGCATAATATATTCTATTTGATTCAGTTCAGTTCACATCCATTTGCTGAGCAATAACTAAATGTTTGGTCGTGGGCTATTTGTGATGTATGGTTCCTACCTGAACCACAGGGGAAGCTAAGATATATAGAATTGGCTAGTGTATAGTATACAAAGCTAACATCTTAGAACAATGCAATAAATAAATGTAGGTACATTGAAGAGTGAGCCATTATTTTCATCTGGATTATCTGAAGAACAGAGCAAATGAAACCAAAGCCAGTGTTAAGTTACTGGAGGAGTTTTGAAGATATAGGAGAGACATTTTAAGTGAATACTTCAAACTAAATATGTTCTAGTAAAAGCAAAATCAGATTGGGCTGAAGACCAAGGCACATCTAGGGAGAAGTGAGAGATATTCTGGGAAACATAGATGAGAGCTAGATTGCTGAGGGGCCTGCTGTGAGGACTAGAACTGTGGGCATCATTGTGTAGGAAATATTTTAGAGTTTAAGCAGGGAGCTTCTTGGATCTAAGCAGTGCTAAGATGAGCAAATATCAGTAGTCTATAGGAAAGACAGACTCAGTGAAAAACAAGTAACTAGAATGCAGACAATGAGGTAATTTTTTTCCCTATTGTTACAATCAGTAGTCAAATCAACGCATGTTATACAATGTGAGAAAAAGCTGCAAGTGGAGAGCTTGGCTTTGTGTCTGTAATAATATATTACTTGTCATATTATTACTTAATGGCACCTATATGGTCCTTTGACATAAGATTTTGGTCTATTTTATTCGTGTTTGTGTCCTACTGACTAGTCTCTACTATTGTCCCTCTTTCTTTCTAAAGTCAGCTCATCCCTTTAATGTCAGATAAAGAACCACCATTTCTATGAAGCTCCTACTTACTCTTTCAGCTCTTGTTATTCTTCCACTTCTTTGAATCCATTCTTAATTTATAATCCAAGGCACATAAATAAATATCTAGTTTTGTTTATATGTTACATGGTTCACTTATTTATTGTGTATTCATCTTGAATCTCTGATTTATATCTAACACCTTTGCTATGTGCTGTTCTGTAATTTACACTTACTGTTTTGAGCGTGTCATAGATATTGGGAGAATTTGTGTAGAGGAATTACTTGATTGAGTTATGGTAATCCCTTTATTGCAATATTACCTATTCTTCTCCAACACTTGAAAATCAGTCAATCGTCACACATAGAAATTTCAATTTGGATAGAGACAAAGAGATGTTCAACTTTTAACTCTCTGATTTCATAGGAGAAATAAAAGAGGGACCAGAAAATAAGGACAGATCAGGGAAAATACTTTCACATTGGTCCTCTGCTAATACTTGAAATCAGAGCTTCAGTTGCTGGAGAAAACTGGATCTATGGATGTGTGTTTAACCACTTACGTTCTTACTTTTTGAATATGCAAGCACAAATATTTCTTCTCAGGGCAGAGAAGAGGAAAAAGTTATTCCTTAACAAATTTCACCTTATGTGAAAGGTGAAATTAATTAATTGCTATACTTATGTTCTTAATTTGAAAGATCTAAACAGAAATTCACCTGAGTTTATAATTGCTCCTGTCTGTTTCATGGCATGAAGAATTAAGCTGTTTTTAAAGCACATCTTACATCTTATAAGCTATAGGAAAAGAAAAAAAAGTAAAATTTCATAATGAACCCAGTTAGGTCTAAAGTATCCAGATAATTAGTATAAAAACACACACTATAAAAAATATTAATGAGGAAATAGAAACTTAAAGAGATTATGTGATTCTTCCATGGTCATTCTTTAAAATGTGAAAAAATAAAAACAAAAATATCAAATGTGTTTAAATTCATGACATGGTGGATTCTTTCACCTCATTTTGCACTTACTTTATATGGTTATCATCACTCCAAGGGTTAAGACATTTTAAAGTATTCTGAGCCTGTAAGTAGATCTAAGAGGAAATTTTACGGGGTATATATGGATGAAGGAAGTAAAATATCTAATTTTTATCATGGTTTCCTCTATAAAACCAAGAAAATATATGGTTTCTACATCACAAAATTTGGGGTAATGACTGAATTCAGTGAATTCTTGCATTGATGGTGGTGAGGTAGATACAAAAACAAACCCATGCACTAATAGGACTTCAATAGTAATGGTGGCAGAATATGTTTCAAGTTCCTCTAATTTAATTTAAACTCTAAATTTATTTAAAATTTATTAGCTTTCTGAGGCTATGAGCAAATTGAATATCTGAATTTAGTGATAATGTTCAAGCTTCGGATGTATTCAAAACACAAAATTCAACCAGGACAACCAACATGGGACTATTTACCTCAGTCTTCTACTCCAAAGTAGTTGCATATATTTTATTGAGAAACTGATAGTGAAAGTTGAAAAGGCCAAAAAATAGAAGTAATGGAGTTGGAATTTTAAAAAGCATTTCAGGGACCCCTGGCTGGCTCAATCAGTAGAGCATGCAACTCCTGATCTCAGGGTTGTGAATTCAAGTCCCATCTTGGGTGTAGAGATTACTTAAAAACAAAACCCCTGTTTTTTTTTTAAAGCCTTTGATACAATGTCATATGAAAGAATAATATGTAAGTCTGTCAGGTAGGCAGCCTTGATGAAATAGTGAATTGGGTAAAAATTGGCTGGGATACAGAGGCCATACTACACTGGTAAACTGCCCTCATAATGGAAATAGCAAAAGTTCCATCACTAGGGTCACTTACAATTGAGTTGTGAAAGTATTAGAAAATATTTTTTTTAATTTTTATTTATTTATTTTGAGAGAGAGAGTACGCAATCGAGAGAAGGGCAGAGAGAGAGGGAAAGAGAGAATCCCAAGCAGGCTCTGTGCTGCCTGTGCAGAGACTGACATTCACACGAATGATGAGATCATGACCTGAAACAAAATCAGGAGTCAGAGGCTCAACCGACTGAGCCACCCAGGTGCCCCAAAAGATATTTTCTGATAACAACCCTTGAAGAGATGGAGGAGACATTCTAGTAGGTTTTTCATTTGTCTACTCTAAGTGCCTAAGAGACAAGTAAGAAGTTGACAGGTAGAATATTCAAGAGAATAATTAAAGCCTGTTAATATGAGATAGTGTGAGAACAAGAGAAAAAAAGTGCTGAATTCTATCTCATGAGGTAGGTAATGACACCATATTTCTTGCTTTAAACTTGAGAAGACCAGGACAATTCAGTACATCTAATTCAGTAGCTAAAAATAAATAAATAAATAAATAAATAAATAAATCTCTTCCTCCAAGTTTGTGTCAATTAAATACACAGAACCAGATGAAGCTCACAACAATGAGCTTCATAATCTGCTTCATAATAAGAACTATTTTCTTATTCATCTTTGCATTCCCAGTCTCTAGCACAGTGTCAGACATGGAGTAGACATTAAAAATTCTCATTGAATTAATGAATTGGTAGTTAATTGATATACTACACGGTAGAAACTAGACGGGTACAGAACAATAGATGTGATGAAGACATGATAGGGCTAAGAAAATTCACATATATGACAATGATGCTATTTATACTACAGTAAGAACTAAAAGCATTTATTAGGATGAACTTCAAAGAGGAGAAATTAACATCAGTCCAGGGATTTGGAAAGTCTTCATGGAGGGCCCTGCTTGTGATGGACAGGACATTAATCACTTGGGATAGAGAAGATGTCTATAAAAACAAATGAGAACAGCAAAGAAGTAAACAGAATGTGTTGGGGCAATAAATAGTAAGTGGTTGAATTTCATTAGCTTATAGGTATGTTTAGAGAAATTGGAGGAGACAAGGAGACAGAAGAAACTTCGGGGGATAGTATTATCATGGCTTTTCTCTCTTCCACCTCATGTGTTCTCAAAGATCACCTTTTACATAAATCAATCAATTTCAGGAGAACTTAAACAAAATCATGTAAAAACACAATAATATAATAAACATCTACATTTTTATTATATCAATTGTCAATGTTTTGTTACCTTTCACCCATATGTATTTACATTTGTATATATGTAAAATAAAGCACTATCTCTTGTAATTCCATTATTATTCCCAGATATAACTAGATAGATAATTTCAAGGATATTTTACCTATCCATTTAAAAATTTTATAATAATATAGATGAGAATATGAATAATATATTAGATTTTTCAGTACATTATGTACATACATGTGGAACTATTAGGATACCTTGTATAATTTTTCATTTTGCTTTTTTTCACTCAACATTGTATTTTGTAAACTGTGCCATATTTGTACAGTATTCCGTTGTATGAATATAGCATCATTTGTGTATCTGCTCACTGCCTATAGGTCATTCAATTTGTTTTATTTTTTTGTCTTAAACTTTGTGTTATTTCAAACAATGCTGCAATCAGCATCTTTGTAAATGTCTCCCTGTACTCAGTTTAGAGGTTCCTCTAAGGCAATGGTTCTCAAACTCCAGCATGAATCAGCATTACTTACAGGACCTGCTATAACAGATTTCTGGCTCTTCCCTTGGATTTAAGTAGAAAAAGAATGGAACTCAGAATTCTCATTCTGACAAGTCCCTGTTGATGCTTGTTCTGCTGATCTTGGGGACCAGACTTTGAGAAAAACTACTCTCGAGAATAAAACTAGAAGGAGAATTTCTGCAATGTAGGATAAGTGTATTTGCAGTATGACTGGATACTGTCAAAGTGCTCCTAAAAGTGGCTATCTCCTTATACACAACAGAGTATTAAAAATTATGATTTCCTTCATATTGGTTAATACTCAGTAAAATCAGTTTTATTGATATTATTGTCAGTGCTATGACTGAAATTATAACTCATATTTATATTTAGATGGCATTAGAGAAATATATTTTGCCATAGATTTTGGGCTCATCAGTTACCTCCTTAGTGAGTTTCTTATTCACATACTTTGATTATTTTTTCCACTAACTTTTCCTCCAATAATTTGTGATTTTTTTCCATTAATAAGGATATTAAGAGTTTTTTCCATGTGTCACAAATAACTTTGACTAGTTTCTATCTTTATCATTTAACATTTAATCTTGTTGACTACTTGATAGCTGGAATGTTTTCCCCATTTTGTAGGTGATAACACATAAGTCCCTATGTATGAGAGTGTGATCGCTGGGCAAAAGGGCAGGGTCCAGGCTGAGCCTTTTCTGCTTTCTTATTCTTCTTCTACAGTGCCTTTCTAGCATACTTATACTGCTTATCCAAGATCCCAATTAGTACACCTTTCCTTTTGAACGTTCTTGAATATGTGTCCACATTTTGGCATTTTCCTTTGGATGGTTTCTGAGAAAGGTATCGCAGTATAAAAATGGTACAGTCTCAGCATACACAATAAAACAAATGTGCATAAGCTAGAAATCTCAAGCCTGTAGTACACCATTAAGTAGACAGCTGTGTCATTTAAGTGGGAAAAATGTAGAAATTGAAACGTATATAAAGTTTAACTGTTTCATGTTATGTTTGCTCAACCTAGTGGTTTGGTAGACATCCCTTAATTAAATTAAGAGTATGCATTCTCCTATCCAAAAGTAGTTTTAGGCAATTGTTCAGAGACAGGCTGCCTTCAAATTTCTTTTTTGATGATTTTAGTTAAGGTAAAGACTCACTCTATGCTAATTACCTAATTATCTCACTTAATCCTCTCAAAATAATCCTGCATTTCTCATTAAAGTGTTTCATTAAATAAGTAATATAAATGTGGCTCAAAAATGTTAAACAACCTGACTAATGCATAGAGCTAATAAGAGTGTGAAGCCAGGATTAAATCTTGGTCTCTTCCATTTTTTTTTTTTTTTAAAGCCTGTACTCTTCAGTAATACCAAAACTGCTTCTAAGAAGTGAACACTATTTTAGTTTTCAAAGAGAGAACTAGACTACTTGAATTGAGGGCATGCAAGTTTCATTGTTCTTTTCCTTGGTTGAATCACATCCAGAGCATTGAATTAATTAGAGAATATGAAGCCTGTCCAGGAAAGAACAATGTGGCTGGTTAAGTTACAAACAAACCATATCATGGAAGGAAGAAAGAACTTAGAGGTGTTTGGCTAGAAGAGGAGGACTTTTGTCTTAAATTAATTCCAAATCTTTGGAAGGCTGCAATTTGAAGGGAGGTTCATATTATCTTGTGAAGTAATTAGACAAAGAGCAGAAGACATGGAAATTGTTTCAATATATGAAAGGATTTTTCTCTTCTAGAAAAGCCCTAGACACATAATCCATCCATGACTTTATTGCTTTGATCCAGACAAGCTATTGTAGAATGGGGTATTATACTGACTTCTCACATGTAAACAATTGGATAAGTTTTCTCTCTGACTAAAGGTTAGTTAAAAATTTATTTTCAGAAAGAGGTGGTTTTCATCAAGGAAGCTCCCACCAAAACACATGCAAATAATAGTGGCATAAACCATTTAATTTTCCATTTTTTTCTAGGTATATGGTCAAAGTGGACCCAGGGAGGATTGTATCCTTACATGACTTGCCTTAATGTTTATTTCTATACTATCATATATGCCCATTCTTAAGTCTATTCCAGTTCAAACATCAGTGAAGTTTCATCACTTAGAAATCTCCTTTAAGTGCAAAAGTCATGTTAACATGGAAAAAACAAGATAATAATCTCAAATACAGATTAGTGCAAATGACTTAAATAATTAAAATACTAACTCTGGAGTAATAAACTTCCTTACTTTGCCTATTGACCTCAGATCTGCTCAGCCAAATTTGGATTCTACCCTTGACTTCCTAATTTCCTTTTTGTAAAAAATTCAAGTATAACATACGGTGTTACAGTAGCTTCAGGTGTACAATATCGTAATTCAACAGTTATATACATTTCTCAGTTTTCCTCGGGATAATTGTACTCTTAATCCTCCTTATCTATTTAACCCTCTTATCTATTTCATCCTCTTACCCACCTCCCCTCTGGCAACCAGCAGTTTTTTTAACAGACCAGTTAAGAGTCTGTTTTTGTTTTTTGTTTTTTGTTTTTTGGCTCTTTTTTTCTTTGTTTTGTTCCTTAAATTCTACATATGAGTGAAACCATATGGCATTTATCTTTCTATGACTGACTTATTTCACTTAGCATTATACCCTCTAGGTCTATCCATGTTGTTGCAAATGACATGGTTTCATTCTTCCTGATGGCTGAGTAAGATTCCATTGTGTATTTATACCACACACACATATATATCACATAATCCTTGATTTCTTGACCACCACCTGTTCTTAACCTCCATGCTCTCTGTCTACACTTAATTTCTGATTCCCCTGGACAATCTTTCTGTGTCTGTCAACTATAAAATTTCTCTTCTAAGTGGGAGAGATTTCAGACATGTGCATGAAATCTGGTTAATCTAATGAGCCAAATACCCTTCTGCAGTAGTTCTCAAATGTTAGCATGCGTGAAAATCAGGTCGGTGGAGAGAGAATATACAAATGCAGATTCTGTGGACCCATCCTCCCAGAATTGACTCAATAGATGTAGGATGGAAAACACAAAATTACATTTCATCAGCCATTCCAGGTGATTCTGATGCAGGTGCCTCACACTAGTTGCCTTATCATTGAATTTGGCAGTATGATAATAATAACACCATTTTTGCTTATCTCAAGGGTTTTTGTGAGGCTTAAAATGGGTTGATGACTATGATGTTTATTATGATTATTAATATTAGAAATGCTACTTGCATATTTTGTCCCATGCATGTTGCTTATTCCCTTCTTATTAGTCCGGGTTTCCCACTAATACCTGGATAATGTTAAGAATTGTAGAACTTTAGGAGTGCCTGGATGGCTCAGTCGGTTAAGCATTTGACTCTTGATTTCAGCTCAGATCATGATTTCAAAGTTGTGAGATCAAGCCCCATGTCAGGCTCTGTGCTGAACACTGAGCCTGCTTAAGATTCTCTCTCTTCCTCTCCCTCTGACCCTCCTCCCCCCACCCACACATACTTGCCATTCTCAAAAGAAAGAAAGAAAGAAAGAGAGAGAGAGAGAGAGAGAAAGAAAGAAAGAAAGAAAGAAAGAATTTTAGAACTTTAGAGGTGCAAGTGGTTGTGGAGACTCTGTACACCCAGACTTTTCATTCATTAATTCATTTGTTTACTCAGTTGCTATTCTGGAGGCAAGTACACCATTTACAGAAAACCGTGGAAAAGTGTTATCAGTTTCCAGGTGAAGCCAAGAGAGGATTTTCTAAAGCAAACCTTTGATCTGGGTCTTGAATAAAGAGTGAAATTTTGGCAAACAATTAAGTATGGTAGAGGCGTAAGGAATTATTTGGACAACAGGCATTTTAATAGAGAAATTTTATTCTGTCATGCTGTTGGGTGGGTTTGGAATTTGTCCAGGAGGCAACAAAGAATCATTGGAAACTGCTTTTATTGTGTACACACACACACACACACACACACACACGCTGTATGATGATTATGTTAATGTGAAGAACTGTGTGGAATGTGGAGGTGAGGAGATGAGTTAGGAGTTTATTATTGTAGTCTACACAAAGAGTACAGGAACCTAAATTAGACCTGTAGGAGTAAAACGGAAGGAATGTGACTTAGGAAACACTAAATTAAAATGAACATATTTGTCGATGATTGTCCCTAACAGGGGATAGAATCCAGAAATTCCTGGTGTCTGCTATACTTCATGGTAATAACTGAGCCAAAGAATGAGAAGATTGGATAAGTTGGGGAAACTAACAAAAGACCAGAAAAATAGGTGGCAGTGAAGCTCTTGAGAGAAGGTACCATTTATCTACTGAGGGTGGTACTGGGTCTGTGGCTGAGCTGGGTTAGACTCTGAGGTTTAAGCCCAGCAAAATCAATTTACCAAAGCAAACCTTAAAGCAAAGAACCATGGCCATACTATGGGGCTCTTGTTCCTAAATTATATACAATATTGCTTTATTTCTTGTGCCTATTTTTTCTATGCAATTTGATCATAAATCATTAGACTTAAAAATGGTAATCTTACACATCTCCTGTAGCAGGGGTTTAAAAATAGTTGTTAAGGTGAAAAGAAATCAAAACAAAACACAATGAAAAGGAAATCTTAATTGTTAGGGACACCAAATCATTTCTTTAATCCTTCCCTTGTTATTCCATTTGTTTTTTAAGTGTCAATTTGACTTGAATTATGTACATTCTGGACTTGGCCTTATGGTGAATATGTTCTTGTTTGTCCAGGGAAGTAAGACTATTGGTCTTAAAGATAAGATAACCACCTACAAATCCATACAATGTAAATACCAGGAGAAAATGCTGAATTACTTGTGATACAAAAGGATATAATTAACTCTTGGGTAATGTGAGGAAACTGCAAAAGAGTAAACTGAAGGAAATCTCAGGGAACTAGTCTCTAAGGGTTGGACATTGTAGAGGTCTGATGCAGAAACTACCCAATGTATAGTGGGTACTCCAGCATTTTAAATACTTCATTCATACCAGGCAGAGGCTGAAAATATTTTTCAGAGAAAAATGATGTCCTGAAAAAGGAAGGGACAAAGAAAGAGTTAAAATCCAATCCTTGTGATCCTTGGAATCATCATTTTTTTCATTACTTTTAGAAAAGGGAGACAAGATTGAGGTGATCAGGGCTACACATACCATTACAGTAGAGGGTTCAACAAATGTCTAGAAAATTGAACTGAATAAGCAGTGTGTGTATTGTCAAAGCCATTGAAGGAATTTGGCAATTTGTGATTTTTTTCTATATCTCTATATCTCATTTTTTAGAGTTTTTACCTTGAACTGTGCCTTCATCACTTCTACATACACACACAGCATACACATTTCTTTCTCTGAGAAAGCATTGAGAGTTATTGTAAGCGTAATGAAAAATAAATGGGAAAGCTGTTTGCAAACAATACATGGCACCGTAGAGAAGCTTGCTAATAATTGAGGGCAATTAACTATTTCACAATAAAACCACATGTCTATAAGTTAGTAATTGCACTTTTTTTTACCCTTACCTAAATGCAATTAGGTGAATTTGCCAGCAGTTGCCATTGCAATCTTTGTATCTATGGTAACCTCTGAGAAGGAAAAAGAATGGACAGCCTTTGTGTTGCTCCGTCCTGATATTTAAGGAGTTCTTGGAATGTGTATGTTTTAAGCTATAAGAACTATAACAATTCACAGAGTGTTTTTGTTTATCAGAAAACAATATCTCTTAGGGACAAAGTATCATGTTGAAAGTGAGCACTACTGGAATTAGTGGTACCAAAGAGAGAGGAGCTACAATGTACCTTGCCCTTGGACCTGACCAGCCACAGTTGCAGATGCCATGATGTCCTGCTTTCTGACATAAGGGATGAATGAGACAAAGAGAAGGAGGGTGGGGTCAGACATTTCTCCAAACATTCAGTGCACTCTGCCCCATGGAGTTTGAATAGCCTTCATTTCTACAGTGCTCAATTGGATGTTTTCCCTGTCTCATAAAGGGTGGTAAAAGGGCTTCCATGTATTCAGGCATTTCTTTCCATTGTTTAGAGTAAAGGAGAACATGTTTCTGATGTCTGTATCTGTTCACTCTGATCACAGTTTCCATTCCCACCAGAGTAGCAGAGTCTGTTACAAGGTGACAGCAAGATGGAACTTTGGAGATTTGATTTGGATTTTACTGTTACTATTGAATAAAGCGTGAAGGATATTGTGTAAGATGGGAGCCCCAGAGAGGGAAAACAACTACCCCAAGATTTATGGAACTAGTCCACGGAAAAGCCCTTTCACGTTTTCTTCACATTGCCCCACTCCAACATCCTTGTAATGAGAGAGGATATAAATACATGTCATGGAAGCCCTTGTAGGAACAAATAACATCGTCTTGCATAAATTGTTTTCCTCACAGTTCAGCAGGAACATGCTCGGATTCATATCTGATTAGAATTTCTGGTTCAATTGCATTTTAATTCTCTAACAATTATTTGGAATTCAATTTTATCCTGAACTGCATCATTTAATTTTCCACCTGCAAATTACTTTGAAGTCCCCAGAGATAATGCTAACTAAGCAGAGGACATCATTACAGTGTTCCTATTACTTGATAGCTACAGGTACTAATGAATAACTCTAAGCATGGTGGTATTTATTTTTATGTAAGACCAGATGTCAGCAGATCTCCAATGGTCTGATTAATGTCAGAAGTTCCCCCTCGGTGATGTAGGAGAGAGAGGAGCATATGTTCTTGTTTTCTGTCTAGATCGAAATATTCTTGAAAGGATCATTTCTCATGTTCTTATAATTCTTCAATGCCTACTATCAATAGCTATCATTTATTGAATCTTAACTCTGTGTTAGTGACTTTAGAAACATCACTAATCCCCATACCCATCCTACAAAGATTATATTAACCATCTATATTCCCCCCTTTTTATTACAGATCAAGATACTAATGAACATAACAGTTAAATAATTTTTTCAGAATCTCACAGCTAATGTGGGACAGGGCAGAATAAAAACTATTGGAGTCTGTAAGAGTCTGAGCATTCCAATGTTTTCCCATTATGTCACACACAGAGTATCTCATCCCACATAGTACAATTTCAACATGTCTGCAATGTGTAGTATATTATATGAGAGCTAGAACTTGGGGGGAATAAAAGGACTCTAAAAGGAAACAGATGTCATAATCAATTCCACAAAGAATTTTGCAATAATACTCTACTGCATTTTCAACATCTCCAATGCATTCTTTGAGTTCACAATAATTTCTTTCTTTTTACTTCATGTTAATAAATGCTGTTATCTGCATTTTTACACAAAACAGTGCAGAGGCACAGAAAAAAAATAACATGGGATCCGTATCTGCCAGCCCTGAAAAAGACTGGGAATTATTAGGTACAAGCATATCATTTAAAAAATAATAAAAATGGGGAACATTTGCTAATTGTCTACACTGTCCCCACTGTGTTAAGCATGACAAATTTGTATTAATCTAATCCTCACCTTATTCCTGTGAGGTTGAGCATACAGGAGGTTACAGAGGTTAAGCATCTTACCCAAGATTCCTTACTAGTTAGGGGCAGAGTAAGTATGAGGATTTCTCCTGAGGCTTGGATTCAAACCTCCCAAATCTTGTTTGAGTTTTTCCTTGGATGCTTAGTTACCACCCACCACTTCACTTATTCCAGTGGCTCAATGGTATGAAATACTAAAGAAAAAACTGAAAAGCTTTCCTGTAACCTCAGTCATATTCCCACAACCTTTAGGTCACATGGAAAGCTTTCTTCTATGACTAATAGCCAAAGAATCCTCTCAAATCACGTGTCCAAATGTTTTGGGTATCAAGAATGATTTGCTTGTGAAAGTAGGGGGCTTTGCTGCCTTCCACGTGGTTGCAGTGATGCAAATACACTTTATGGCAATCTACAGCATAGAAGTCATGCCTCCTCCAAGATCTTTTTCTCACACCAAAACCGATGAACCAAATTTGAAAACTTGATTTCAAAAATGACATTTCCCTGCTTAAAACCATTCTATGTCTCTCTGTCTCATTACAATGCAGTCTGATTTCCTTCCTGTAATGTGAACATCTGCTACAGTTTCGGTAATTTTTTTTTTTCTCTCTTTCTGGGAATTTACCTCAGCCTGCATCATTGGAGCAGGGCTGACTTTATGCCCAGCACTATTTGAGTCATGTGTGCTCAATCAGCACACACCAGCTTCATGGTCTCAATAAATGTTTATGGACATGCATGTGACCAAACTTGACCGATGAGAATCTTTGCAGGGGAGTATGGAAACAGGATTAATTTCTCTGAGAAAGCACAGGAGAAGAAAGAGGAGAGTTGCTGATGGCTATCTTTCCCACTACATATGAATGGAGAATGTGGTTGAGAAGAAAGGAGATGGTAAAATTCACCTGAGAGAGGGAGAGAGAGAGGAAAAGAGAGAGAGTTTCTCATGACTGCTTGCTTTCATTCCTACATCATGCTGTACTTTCACAGCAGTTCCACATTGGAATTTTCAGTGACTTAAGCTAATACATTCTCTTTTATCACTTTGCTTAGTTTAAATTGGGTTTCTAACACTTTAATCTACACGAGTTCCATCTAACCCACATGGACTATAAATTCCTCCTTGATCTTTATGCTGCCTACTTGTCAGTCTTGCTTGACATCACTCTCCTATTTGCTTACTGCACTCATACCACACGGACTTTTCATTTTCTATGTGTCAACGTCTTTCCCAACTTCACACATGCAGTCCATCTGCCTGGAATTCCCTCTCCCTGATACTTTACCGGATTGGCCCCTCTCAATATTTAGGGCTCAGCTCAAATTTTACCTACTCAGATGTTCCCTGACCACTGTCTCTAAATAGATCCATCCCACATATTGTCAGTTACAGGTTTTCTGTCCATTGTTTTGGTGCACTTTCCCAATTTTAGTTTCATATGTATTATTTGTGTATCTGAGTTTGCCTTGCTTCCTCATACTTAAAAGCCTGTGCACTCTATGATATAACCACATGTGATTTATTCACTACTTTGTCAGAATGTAGCAGTCACTGGTGCATAGTAGCCATTTGTTTTTGAATGGATGAATATATTTAAAAATATCCTCCAAAATATAGGCTGAAACTTTCTGAGGATAACTAAATTTGAAGAGACAGAGAGAATGTAGACTGAGAGGGAAAATGTGAAAGTTTTCCTATCAGGAAACCAGATAGCAGTCATCGATAGGACTTCAAGAAAAAAAACTTGACACATGAATTACTCTTTAAAAATGATGTTACTTATTTGAAAACGTGCTATTTCACTTAAAATAGTCATTTAACTTGGGGCTCCTGGGTGGCTCAGTTGATTAAGTGTCTGACTTCAGCTCAGGTCATGATCTCATGGTTCGGAAGTTCAAGCCGCATCGGGCTCTGTGCTGAAAGCTCAGAGCCTGGAGCCTGTTTCAGATTCTGTGTCTCCCTCTTTCTCTGCCCCTCTGCCACTGACACTCTGTCTCTCTCAGTCTCAAAAATAAACACTAAACAAAAAAACTTTTAAAAAGTACTCATCTAACTTGGCACTCATTACTTGCTACTTTTTTTGAAGGTAGAATATGTTATAGAATATCCTTTTTAAACTGTCCCATTTTATAGATAATGAAATTCAAGTACTGAGAAATTAATAAACTTTTCCAAGACTATACAGCTAGGTAGTTACAGAATCACGATAAAAACTCAAGTCTTTCTACCCCATCATATTACATTTTACTTCAATTGCATCATAATCAATGTCTCTATATCAATGTGGATACCATGTATAGATTACAGCTGATTGGGTACTTAACACTGTGCGCTAATCAAAGGACCCCTATGATATCTGATCTTTCTGAATTAGCCAGAAAACTTCAATTGTCTCCTCTACTCACCCACAACTAAAGACAATTAACTCTCAACTTGATGTCTTTACTCATTTTACATTTCCCCCTAAACTTCTGGTCCTCCTCTCTGACTAATCAAACCTATAATGCTTTCAAGAATCACCTCTCACAGATACCTCAGCCAGCTATGGCAGCCTACAGTGTTTCTTCCTCAGAACTATTGCACGTGAGCATCGTTTCCAATCACTTCAACAACGAAGTAGGCCTTGCTTTTTAATTAGCTTCCTATTCTTAGAGATTTCCTCAAAGTAGATGAGTGATGTTTCCTTATGTGAAGGTTTCCACAATACTGAGCATATCCACCCTTAACAACTATTTTGGGGAGGTGCCAACTGATTTATTGGCCTTGCAATAAACCTAGTCATGCCAACTGAGCTTAGGTAGGTTATAAAATCCAAGAAAAATCCCCATGTTAGAATTATTAATCTTATAGTTCAAAAGAAATGTTGATTTAAAAAATCATCATATTAAATTTCACCTTTCTCGTAATGGCCTGATCAGAGACCATGAAAGAAAACAAAAACAATTCTCCTTTGGAGAGTTCAGACGCACTATAATACCAGTGGCTTGGAATGTGATCAAAAAGACGTGACCTCCAATTGACCCCTGAGCTGAACCTGTGCACTCAGAGGCTCCTCCCCTCCTCCCCTGTCCTCAGAATATGGGTTCTGCTTGCCTTCCTGCTCCCAGAGACTGCTCCAGGGACATGGCCTTAGGATGGTGATGTGATGTTGAAAACACCTGCATGGTATATGTGGCTGAGCCCACTTAGGGCGTCTTTATAAGCTTTTAAGTTTTGGAGGATGGGTGCATGGATCCATTTGTCTTACTGCCACAGAAGACAAGCTTCATAGGTAAGTTCCCTTTGCTATCATTAAAATTGTCACCTACCAGTCTGGAGTGGCCTGTATCTTTCTATGGTTTCTCCTCGCCTTCTAGGTGTGGGGGCTGGTTTCAGATTACATCAGGAAAGGTCCCAGAGGGTTGTGAACCTACATCCAGGAAAGGAGTTTATAGGTAAAATGCTAGTCAACTATGATTATTCATGATACTAGAATTTTATGTTATACATCCCTATCATGTTTCAAATCCAGTGATCTCTCTTCTGATATGAGACATAATTGCCAAAGTGCAATTTTGAGGGACACAGACTAAAAAAACAAACTAAACAAAACAAATCCCACCATGATTGGAGATTAAGAAGGACCTGCCAACAGCCACAATATTAAAATAATCATCCTTCAACCAGTAAGAATGATTATACTTGGGGATCTATTATTCAATAGTTGCTGTTCGGAATAAGAGTTTTATTGGGGCTTAAAAAATTAAGCAATAAATAGACTGTAAGAAACACAGTAGTCTGTCTGATTAATGCCGTTTTGTGAGGAAGTCATGACACAAAGCAATTTTTTGCAAATTTCCTCCCAAGGCTTGTAAAAGCCATTGCTTCTGATTGACTTCTGTTATTTTTATAGACACAATATTGAAGGATGAATTATTTATTGAATATAAGAGGCAAAAAGACTAATGAGCAGTTTCTGGGTGCCCTTATTAAAAAAAAACCAAACAACTCAGCAAACTCTTCATGCTGCAACAAGGAATTTGGGCCTTCCTGGGGTAGAAATGTCCATTAACATCTGTGTAAATTTCGAATTCCATTCATTTCTGGAGTTTTACATCAGAAAAGAAAGGGAATTCATTATTGCAGCCTGTCTGGATGATTTTTTTTTTTTTACCTATGTCTTCCATCTGAATAAAAATTTTATGTCCCAAGAAAGGTCTAATTGCACTGAACAAGAGAGGACAATTTAAACCACATTTGGTGACAAACTTATTCTGTTCAGGGCTCACCTGAAGAAATGTTACCTACCCTCCCCCTGCCAATCTGTGTTTCAGTATATTCCTGATCCTTCCTGCTGTCATTCACCACCCTATATCTTCTTCTGATGGTGTTTTCATTCTCCTCAATTAATACAGAAATGGAATTCTAGAACTTTAAAAAAATCTTCCTACCGATGTTACTGCTTTTTCCTCCCTTCTCATAAATCATAGAACAACAGTATTGTATATTTGGAGAACTCCTATGTATGCAGGGAGCTATAATATCTGTATTCTCCTTGGGAAGGAAATAAGGAAAGTCAAGGAGAAAACATTTTTACAGGAAGCCAGAGTATCCAATACAGACTTTTAGGATTGATGGAAGAGTCACTGAACACACCCAAGAGATGTATTTTAATAAAGGAGAAGGGGAGATGTCTAAAAGTTCTAACAAGGAGAGTTTAGGGAATGAACACTACCTTTGTAGTAATTATGCATCTTATTACAGATTAGCAGGGATATGAAATGTCTTTGGTTTTTGATTGGATGCATGCATATTTAAAATATTTTTAAGCTTCTGTCAGATGGTAAAAAATGATAAAAGTTATCTAATTTTTATAGTGAAGTGATCAGAACATGTTTGTCCCTGCCTGCTCTCGCTGTTTTAGTGGAATGGGTTCCTGGACATGGGAACCATTCTCTGCATATATTCTGCTGTTTTTAAATGTTGCCCTGCTACAGAGCTTGAGATAAGGACGTAAAGGGATGGGGTAAAGGATAGAGGCAGAATGTCTATGCAATTTTTAATACAGCTGCAGGTCTAGGCAATTCGAAACCAATCCTCAAGAATGAAAGCCTTCTCTCCTATGTTTGCACTCTGCCAGGGGAATGTGTGCTGGGAGAGAAGGTTCAGAGGTGGGGAAGCGCTGTGTCTCAAGTAAAGAGGTACTGGAATGAAGGTAAGAAAACAGGGTTCACTCAATAGCTACATGATCGTGCAAATGATTTAAACTTGGCTAGCCCTGGGATCACATCTGTAGGTAATAATCTTATTTTATTCACATCAGACTTGATTAACTTGAAGTCAGGTGGATAGCAATAAATAGTGCTTCTCTGGCTTGTGCCTGTTGTATTGTGGGAATTTTTGCCTGCCACCTGTCTGCCAATCCCTTTATCATTTGGGAGGAGCTTTTCTGTAGAAACATCACATGTGTATACATCATTTTTGTCTCTTTTTCCTCTCCCTATTCCCCATCTAGTATGTTTCCCATGAAGCCATGAAAAAATGGTAGCTACTGGTTTCTTCTGTTACAGATGTCCACATATATGAAAAGGAGTCTTACCTACCTGTATCTTTAAGGCCAATACAATTGTTTCCTGCAGATCGAACTGTTTAGTGCTCGGTTTTACTAAATTCATAGAGCTATTTTGTGTAAGGACATCTGTGGAAGCCTGGTAGGTAGAGGTGGTCTCTACACTCTATCTGAAATCTATTTTTAAAGACAGACCACACCTGGAATAATTTACCAAGATCCTTGCAGAAAAAACATACAACAGATGAAAGTGACTATTTAGAGTCCAAGCCCTGCCGGAGGTAAGTCACAGCCTGGCTGGTGGATGGAACTGAGCACTTTAACTGCAAAAAGTCAATCAAGAGGAAATGACAAATATAGATTGTGGTTAAGGAAATACAGGATACTGTGTTTGGATACTGAGTAAAATCTTGCTTTACTTTATAATCTAATTTGGAGCAGCCCCAGAAAATTGAAAGATCTTCATAGACTGGAAATTGGAGTTGAAGGAATTTGAAAGATTATGAATATTCAAGGTGATAAGAAATCTTAATATACACTTGTGCCATGACATCAACACCTCAGGGGGCCATAGTGCAGAAAGCTGTCAACAGGCTGAGGGAAAGTGAGAGAATGTGTAGGCTGGAGGGAAGAGACAAGAGGAAAGACCCGAAAAAAAGTGACACAAACTAATGAGGGAGATCCTGGGGGAAAATGAACTGTGAATAGTCCCCAATATTCAAATGACCACAGAGAAAGTAATTCTACTAAGAAAGGAATACATCCACATTTGTTTTGACAGAAGATGACTCTAACAGAATTCTATAACCCATCGTATGCTTCTGAGTGGGAAAATAGGAATGTTTAGGAAGAAAGATCAGCCAAACCCCAGAGCAATTGGAGAAATAATTATTGCCCAAATCACCTGAAGAAATCTCAACGTGTATCAGATTAGTGAAAGAGACATTCCCTAGAGAAATCTCATAAGGCGTGCTATAACTAAAAACAAACAAAAAAGTGATGAATTTGTGCAGTGGACAATCCCCTACCTAACTACCTGAAAAACATTAATACAAGTCAGTTTGTGGTAACTCCTATGTGTTTATAAATGGCTTAAGGACATTTTTTTTTGAAATGACAACATAATAGTGTAATTGTGCAGATAACTGAGATAAATGAAAGTTTTTGAAAGTTTTATACATTAATGTAAGTGCTGTTGTGATATCAATAAATGGGGTTTAAAAAATAGAAACTGTTATGCCCAGAATTCGTGATCCCCAAAGACCACCAGGGAGCCGAGTCCGATGCAAAAACAAAGAGCCTTTATTCGAGCTAGCTCGAGCTCAATCCCCTACCTGCACCGACGCAGCGGTGAGATACCAGGGAAAGAGCACGAGTTTCAAAAGGACAAAGGTTTTATTGGGGCCTGGGGGCAGTTGGTGAGGTAATGGCTGTGGCCTCAGCCGATTGGCTGGGGAGGGGTCCTGGGGAAGGGTCCGGCCGGTGAGGGAGGGTTTACTCAAGGGGAGGAGGTGTGGTCAAGGTGAAGGACACAGAACAAGATGGATTCGGCTGGCGTAGGCCCGCCCTTTCAGAAACCAATCACCATATGGAGCCAAATTTTTCCTATAAAAATGAATTGTTTACCAAGGATAGTGATGGAGACACGTCCACAGCAGACAAAAATGCTGTGTTTTAACCAACCCATGTCTTTGATTTCCTAAGCACATGGGAAAGTTCCATCTCCCACTCCTCCTGGTATTTAAGCCAGGTCAGATAACTCATTCTGGCCAATGGATTATGGGTAGCAATGCTATAAGTCACTTCTAGGTTGTTAGCTGTAAAACCTCTTCTCCTGGGTGTTCTCACTTCTTTCATGTACCTGGAGGCAAAGACCTGTGAATGGCAGAGCCAAAGGAAGACGGAATCTAAGAAACACCACATAAAGGATAATGGCCCTGTAGAACACAGCCAGTAGCATCCATGTTGGACATTTACAAGCAGATGATATAAATCTTTGTTATGCTGCATTACTCTGGGAGTTTACCTGTTATCATTGGACACTATCCTAATTGGAGTAACCTATTGCTAATTACATACATATTCCAAGACTCTTTTACAATTATCTTTTATCCCAGGAGGCACTTCCATTTTTCTCTTTTTTCTGACAATGGAAAATGCTGTTGGTGACACAAAGCTTAAAGTGTCAACTCCACCCAAGTTTTATAATTAACTTTGCCTCCTTCTCTCACTCTGATACCATCCATTTGGCATATTCATGTGGAAATGTGGAAACAAAGTGACACACCTCTATTGTGGTTTAGGTAGCACTAATTATATTGTAACTATTATCTACTTTTATACTGAACAAACATCTTCAATTACTGGAATCTAAGATTTGATTAGATGTTTTTAGTAGTTGCTGTTACATTTTTTTTCCCATTTGACTCATAATATTGTGAATTATAAATATATATTTGGTCTTCAACTCCTTTCCTGTCACAGAGCTCTTAAAACCCTTGGAAATTCTTGTGATGAGAGCCATTAAGGTGCCTTTTATTAGGTTAATTAGGCTAACTTTTGAAAAGCATCTAAGGGTGGGGGCTGATTGCCAATAGAGTCAACCTTGTAATTAGAGTGTTGGAATTTTCAGAACTACTCCCAGACCTTTTGGGAAAATAAAGGGATTGGAGATTGAATTTGATCATCAATGGCCAGTGGTTTAATCTATTAGGTTTATTGTGAGAAATAATCCCACTGACCCAATCAAAGGAGGGACACGGAGACTGGGAGCACAGTGAAGCAAGGCTGTAATCAATGTTCTTGCAAGAGTGGGTGTCTGACCAAACTCTGGGCAGTTAGAGCAGGCAATTTATCTTCTAGCTCAAAGTCCCTCCCCTGATTCCTTACTGGCTGAGTACTAAAGAAGGTTACTGTACCTGGAAGTTGCCTATGCCCATGCAAGGCCAAAAAGTAGTCTGATTGGAACAAATGTACATTCCTTGAGATGATGCAGAGACTTCAGTTCTTTGGCGTATGCTCATTGCAAAGTCTGTGAAAAATAAGCCTGCAAAATGGAGAGGGGAAGAATAACCAGGAAATGAAGTGTCTCAGAGTTTGGGACTCCATTGTGTGTATGGGGGGGGGGGGGGAGACAGGTGTGTGTGTGTGTGTGTGTGTGTGTGTGTGTATATACTTCCAATAGGTTGTAAACCTATTGTTAACTAGACAGCTCAGCTTTTTTCCTTTCTTTGTTCTTTTTTTTTTTTTGATGTTTATGTTTGAGAGAGACAGACAGACAGAGTGCTAGTGGGGACAGCACAGTTTTTGTTTGGTATTTCTGAAAATGAATCATCTCACTAACTTCTCACATTTATGTAGTGAAGCCTCCTCAAAAACCCAAAAGGACAGTGTTTGGAAAGCTTCTGGATTAGTGATAATGTGGTGATTTGGGGAGAATGGTGCTTTCTTGGAGAGGGCATGGGAGCTTGTAACCCCTTTCCCATACCTTGCCCTATGTATCTCTTCCATCTGGCTATTCTTGAGTTACGTATTTTTATAATAAACCAATAATCTAGCAATTAAAATGTTTCTCTGAGTTCTGCTGTCTAGCAAATTAAACCCAAAATGGGGATTTGGGAAACTTGGATCTAAAACCAGACGGTCAGAAGCACAGGTGATGATCTGGACTTGGAATTTTCATAAGTGTGTGTATGGGAGGCAGTCTTATAGGACTGAACCCTTAACCCTTGCCATCTAATGATATCTCCTCGTAGACAGTGACATAATTGAATTAATTATAGAATACCAGCTAGAGTCTGAGAATTGCTTGATGGGGGGGGGGGAACCAATACATCAGAAATGGGTACAAAACTGTAATTCATGATAGGTTTGCATTCCTATTACATATCTCATATTAATTGTAGTTATGATAGATTTTTCCTAATTATCTTTCCTAATTATCTTTCAGTGTGTACTTTTACTCTTTTGAAGTTAACATTAGGTTGTTGTTCAGAGACAATTTTTAGAGGAGTTTCAGTCTTGCAGAGAAGCTGAACAGAAAGTACATATTTCCTATGTACCCTCTATTCCCCACTTGTACAGCTGCTGCCACCATCAACATCCTGTACCAGAGTGGCACACTTGTTGCAGTCATTGAACCAACATTGAATAGCATCATCATCCAGATCTATAGTTCACAGTAGGGTTCAATTTTGGTGTTGTACATTCTACGGGTTTTCATAAATGTACAATGATGTGTGTCCAACATTATAGTACCACATATAGTAGCTTCACTGATTTAAAAATCTTTTGTGGTCTATTATTCATCCCTCCCTCTTCCCTATGTCCTGTCACCCACTGATATTTTTACTGTCTCCATACTTTCACCTTTTCCAGAATGTTGTATAATTGGAATCTTATGTATTCTTTTCAGATTGGCTTATTTCACTTAGTATTATGCATTTAACAATCCTCTGTCTTTTTATAACTTGATAGTTCATTTCTTGTTAGCACTGAATAATATTCCATTGTCTGCATCTACAACAGTTGCTTTATCCATCCACCTACTAAAAGATGCCTTGGTTGTTTATACATCTTGGCATTTATCAAGTGAGTTACTATAAGCATTCACATGTAGGCTTTTGTGTGGACATAAGTTTTAACTCATTAGGGTAATACCAAGGAGTACGATTGTTATAGTATATGGTAAGAATATGTTTAGTTCAGTTAAGAAACTGCTACACTGTCTCCCAAAATGGCTGTATCATTTTGCATTCCCATTAACCATGAAAGAGAGTTCCTGTTGCTCCATATATTTGCTAACATTTGATGTTGTCGTGTTTTGGATTTTGACCATTCTATTAGATGTGTAGTGTATCTCATTGTGTTAACTTACAATTCCTTAGTAACATATGATGTCAGACATCTCTTCAAATACTCCTATCTTCTTTGGTAAGTTGTTGTTCATATCTCTTGCTTATTTTTTAAAGGATTTTTTTTATTCTTCAGTTTAAAGAATTCTTCATGTATTTTGGGTAACAGTCCTTTTATCAGATATGTCTTATGTAAGTATTTTCTCTCAGTTTGTGGCTTGTTTTCTCATTCTCTTGATAATGTCTTTTGCAGAATAGAAGTTTTTAATTTCATTAATTTCAATTTATCAATTATTTTTTAAATGGATAATTCCTTTGGAGTTGTATCTAAAAGTCACCATCAAACCCAATGTCATCTAGATTTTCTCCTATATTATTATCTAGGAATTTTATAGAATTGTGTTTTACATTTAGGTCTGTGATCCATTTTGAGTTAACATTTTTCTATGTCTTCGTTCATTTTTTTAATGTGTGGATGTCCAGTTATTCCAGCACCATTTATTGAAAGAACTATCTTGTCTCCATTGTATTTGTCAAAGATCAGCTGACCTTATTTGTGTGTACCTACTCTGGGCTCTCTACTCTGTTAAATCAATCTATTTTTCTATTCTTTTGTTTAGTTTGTTTTTTTAACATTGCTGCTGATTTCTATTACAGATAAGAAAGGGTTTTAACATTTTGTGAAGGGAGAGTAGGGTGATTTTTAAGTCTTCCAAGACTTAGTATCTTTGAAAGCTATCCCAGTTTTCCACACTTGGCAACTTCTTTTAAATAGTATTTTGGCACACAGGAATAGGTAATCCAATTTATTTTGCCCAGTCTTCTAGTGAATAAATTAATAGTTAACTCTCTTACAATATATAAAGGAAACCATATATATATATATATATATATATAATTATTAAATCTAGAACTGAATTGCAGAATAGAGTAATATTTTACTTAAATATTATGATTAATAAAAAGTAAATTATGAAGTGGAAATTGACCAAAATGCCAATTTGCCAATTCCCTTGAGAGAGAGAGAGCAATTTTTATTATCCAAATTAAAATACAACTATTTTAACCTTTCCTTTCAAATCTATTTTTGATTTAATCACTGAATATGCTCAGAAATTGCTAATATTTTCTCCCACATTCAACAGACTTTCAATTATTTGCAGTGCTTGATTATTGCTATTTCATAAAAGTATTTACTTTAACATATAGGAGTAAATCAATTTTAAATATATTTAAATAGGTGTTTTTCCATTTAAATTGTATTTAAGGAAGGACTCTACTTTTGATTTGGCCTTTTCCTTTAATGTAGAAAGAAACAGAAAAAAATTTTTTCTTATAAGGTGCTTTTTGACCTAGTTAGTTAATTCATTAATTTGAATAATTTAGATAGTGTTTTCTTAATTGTGAGTCCAATATTAGGTATGAATCCAGGTGCAAAATCACCTCTGACAATTATACTCTTGGATAAATGAGACTGAATTGCCGTGATTATGAGGAGATTCTTCTGCTATTTCATTCTAAGGGCAATCAAGTAGCTGGAGTACATTCTTCAACTTCTCAGATGTAATGTTTTTTGAATAATTGATTGAAATATTGAAAGATATTGGTAACATAAGTGACTTATAAACCCAAAGTAACTTACTCTTCAATATTAATTAAAAAAATTTTTTTAACCTTTACTTTTTTTTTTTTTTTTGAGAAAGATAGAACACTAGCAGGGGAGGGGCAAAGAGACAGGGAGACACAGAATCTGAATCTGAGCTCTCAGCACAGAGCCAACATGGGGCTCAAGCTAAAAAACTGAGATCATGACCTGAGTCGAATTCAGCTGCTTAAACCACTGAGCCACCCAGACATCCCTTTAGTATTAGTTTATATTTGTATAAGCTGTTTATATATCTTTGTGAATAGTTTATCATTATAAAAATATATCAATATTTCTTTACAAATCCTTTAGTGCCTGATAAACATGGAAAACAAAAGTTACATTGCAAACAAAGTAACTTCTATATTCCAGACTCATGGAAGACTAGAACTGGGAAAGAACTTAGAAATCGATCAGTATTACAGTTTTCATTTTCTAGTTTAGAAATCCAGGAACCAGAGAAGAAAAGGCAAAGAAGATTGCAAGTCTAGAGAACTGGGAAACTCAAGACATAAGTCCCCAAATTGTTCCAGTTGTTTCCTTGGAGAAATAACTGACTACAGCCTAATGAGCTAGAATCCAATCAGAACCTAGCAGTTTTGCTGAGATGAGGAGGCATAGATACGTGTGAATGGAAGCTGAAGCAATGCAGCAGAGAGGGGAATTGAAGAAAGAAGGTAATTTCCAGAAACCTGTTTGGGTTTCATGTGTCTTCACCTGGGTAGCACCTGCACAGAATAAGACTATTTGAGGGTCACCAAGAATAGCTGCTGTGAAGCTGAGAGCAGAACAAAGATACTAAGAGGTCTAGTGATGTTGGGGGTCATTATGTATTCAAAGAGTGTCAGAAATACCTAGTACCTCATTAACACTCTTTAGACACCCTGCTGAGACTTCAGAAAAGTCTCCTGTAAGAAGCAAGTATCACATCCTAGAATAGGACCTACTCTAGATCCATGCTTACAGAGTCTAAGTCAAATCCTTACAAGATACGCAAGAAAGACAGTTTGAGTAGCATCTAGTTAGAGAGGTTTGAGAAACATTTTAGGTTTTCCAGAGACCTGCCCTAACAGAGCATCAAAGCAAGCCTAGAGTAGGACGGGGTAATCACTCAGTAGTTATATTGCCTACTACAAAAGTCAGCAGTCTGCAGAGGAGAATGACAGAATCCAAAATTTTGGCAACATACTATCTACATTGTCCAGGACATAATAAAGATTTCCCAGATATGCAAAAAACTGGAAAGTTGTAGCTATAGTTCAGAAAAAAATGGCACTCAATAAAAACTGACATTGAAATAATCCAGATAGTAGCATTAGCAAACACCTTAAAGAAGCTATTATAAAATATGCTCACATAATTAAAGAAAAATACGATTTTAATAAGGAAGCAGGAAACTTAACAGAGGAAATAAAATTACAAATAAAGAAAGAAAATGGATATCTTAGAACTGGAAATTACTCTAATTAAAATAATAATATAATAAATGGACATAATAAGAAAAATTTTATGATATAATATAAAGTTAAAGACATTTAAAAATAGTCATATTCATTTATAAATACATATATAAATCAATAGAACAAAATAACCTAGAAATAATTTACATGTATATGTTCAAGTGTTTTTTAATCCTGGCAGTATGGTAATTGAAGGGGAGAAATGATACATTCTTTTAAAAGAAATGGGACAGACATAACTAAATATTGATATTAAAAATGTGAAAATTAACCCTTACTGTATATCATAAACAATTTTATTTCAAAATAAGTAATAGATCTAAATATAGAAGCTGAAATATAAAAAATACTGGAAGAAAAAATAAGCACAAAAAATAGATAAGTTGAAATTCAGCAAAACAAAAATCTTTTTACAACAAATTATTATGAACAAAATTCTCAACAGGATACTAGCAAATCAATCCAACAAAACATTAAAAGAATTATTCACCACAATCAAGCGGGATTTATTCCTGTGCTGTAGAGGTTGTTTAATATCTGTAAATCAATCAATGTGATACACCACATTAATGAAAGAAAGGATAAAAACCACATGATCCTCTCAACAGATGCAGAAAAGCATTTGACAAAATACAGCATCCATTCTTGATAAAAATGCTCAATAGAGTAAAGATAGAAGGAACATACCTCAACAACATAAAGGTCATCTATGAAAGACCCACAGCTAATATCATCCTCAATGGGGAAAAACTGAGCTTTTTCTCTGTGATTAGGAACAATACAGGGATGTCCACTCTCACCATTGCTATTTAACATTGTATTGGAAGTCTTTAGCCCCAGCAACCAGAAAACAACAACTATAAAAAATAAAATAAAAGGCATCCATATGGGCAAAGAAGAAGCCAAACTTTCACTATTTGCAAATGACATGACACTCTATGGAAAAACCAAAAAGGCTCCACCAAAAAATTGGTAGAACTAATACATGAATTCAGCAGAGCCATAGAATATAAAATCAATACACAGAAATCTATTGCATTTCTATACACCAATAATGAAGCAGCAGAAAAAGAAATCAGGGACTTGACTCCATTAACAATTGTGCCAATATCCATAAGATACTGGGAATAAACCTAACCAAAGAGGTAAAAGATCTGTACTCTGAAAACTATAGAACACTTATGATTGAAGAGGACACTAAGAAATGGAAAAACATTCCATGCTCATAGATTGGAAGAAAAAATATTGTTAAAAGGTCTATACTACCCAAAGCAATCCACACATTTAATGCAATCCCTATCAAAATACCACCAGCACTTTTCATAGAACTAGAACAAACAATCCTAAAATTTGTATGGAACCACAAAAGACCCCAAATAGCCAAAGCAACTCCGAAAAAGAAAAGGAAAGCTGGAGCATCATGATTCTGGTATCTTACAGATATACAGGTATCTTGTTCATCATAATCTGATATCTTACAAAGCTGTAGTCATCAAGATAATATGGTATGAGGATAAAGACACATAAATCAATGGAATATAATAGAAAACCAAGAAATGGACCAACAACTATATGGTCAACTTAGCTTCCACAAAGCAGGAGAGAATATTCAATGGAAAAAAAGACAGTCTCTTCAACAAATGGTGCTGGAAAACCTGGACAGCAACATGCAGAAGAATGAAACTGGACTACTTTCTTACACCATACACAAAAATAAATTCAAAATGGATGAGATACCCCAAATGTGAGACAGGAAGCCATCAAAATCCTAGAGGATAACATAGGCAGCAACCTTTCTGACGTCAGCCATAACAACTTCTTACTAGACCCATCTCCAGAGGCAAGGGAAACAAAAGCAAAAATGATCCATTGGGACCTCATCAAGAAAAAAAAGCTTCTGCACAGTGAGGAAACAATCAACGAAGCTAAAAGACAGTGTACAGAATGGGAGTAGATATCTGCAAATGACATATCTGAACAAGGGTTAGTATCCACAATCTGTAAAGAACTTATCAAACACCCAAGAAATAATCCAGTTAAGAATTGGGAAGATAGCATGAATAGACATTTTTCCAAAGAAGATATCTGGATGGCTAACTGACACATGAAAAGATGTGCAACATCACTTATCATCAGGGATATACAAATCAAAACCACAATGAGATACCATGTCATACCTGTGAGAATGGCTAAAGTTAACAACAACACAAGAAACAACAGGTGTTGACAAGGATGTAGGGAAAGGGGAACCCTCTTGCACAGTTGGTGGGAATGTAAACCGGTACAGCCACTCTGGGAAACAGCATGGAGTTTCCTCAAAAACTTAAAAATAGAACTACCCTACAATCCAGTAATTGCACTACCAGTTACTTATCCAAAGGATACAAAAATACTGATTTGAAGGGGTACGTACACCCAGATGTTTATAGCAGCATTATCAGCAATATCCAAATAATGGGAAGATCCCAAATATCCATTGACTTGTGAATGCAAAGAAGATGTGGTACACACACACACACACACACACACACACACACACACACTGGAATATTATTCAACCATTGAAAAGAATGAAATCTTGTCATTTGCAACAATGTGGATGGAGTTAGGATGTATTATGTTAAGCCAAATAAGTCAGTTGGAGAAAGACTAATACCATATAGTTTCAATCATATGTGGGATTTAAGAAAGAAAACAGATGAACATATGGGAAAGGGGAAAAATAGAGGAAATAAACCATAAGAGACTCTTAATGATAGAGAAAAGAAGGTTGATGGAGAGAGGTGGATAGGGGATGGGCTACTAGATGGGTGATTAGATGGGTGATGGGTATTAAGGAGGGCACTTGTTATGATGAGCCCAGGTTGTTATACGTAAGTGATGAACCACTGAATTCTACTCCTGAAACCAATATTGCACTGTATATTGACTAACCGGAATTTAAATAAAATTTGAATAAAAAATGAAACAAATTTTTATAAGCATAAAATTGTTACAGGGTGGAAGAAAATATTCACAATACATGTATCTATCAAAATATTTGCATCCAGAATTTATATAAACCCTTAGAACTCAACAAAAAAAGCAACTCATTTTAAAAACGTGAAGTGTTAGATACTTAACAAAAGGAGATATAGGAAAGTCATCAGAAGATACTTAATATCATTATTCATCTGGTAATTTCATATTAAATTGTAATGAGATACTATTAGACACCATTAGAGTGGCTAACTTGTAAAAAGCTTGATAATAGCAAATATTGGTGAGAATTTGGAGCAACTACAACTCCTATGTTGCTATATTTGTAAAATTATAAAATTAACCAATGTAGAAAACACTTCTGCAATTATTGATAGCATATAAGCCTGCAATTTTTCTCCTAGCTGTTTATCCCCAAATGAAATATTTCTTTACAAAAAAGACTTGCTTGGAAGTTTTCATATTAAATTTATTTATAATATCCAAACCTAGAAAAAAATCAAATGTCCATAGACAATAGAATGTTATTCCATGATATAAAATAACAATCCACAGATACATACAGCAACCTGGGTGGGACTCAAAAACATTAAAATAGGTGAAAATAGTTCAGTCACAAAAGAGTACATGATTCTATTTAAATAGTTTTTCTAGGGCAGTTTCTAAACTAGTAAATAGTTGCAGAAAATGATCAGTGATTACCTGAAGCCAGTAATGAGTGTGGATGAGTGAGGGGGAATTGGGAATAGATCTAAAGTCATTTTTGGAAATTTTTTGGTTGATGAAAAATTTGGAAAAGTTGTATATCTTGATGGAGGTGTTTATGGGGTGATAAACATTTGACAAAACTCATCAAACCAAGTTAGTCTAGCTAAAGATTTGTCAGTTTTGCTTTTCTTTTCAAAAAACCAACGCTTAGTTTTGCTGACCTTTTCTATTGTGTTTACTAGTCTCTATTTCATTTATTTCTGCTCTTCGATGTTTCCTTTCTTCTGCTAATTTTAGGCTTAGTTTGTTTTTCTTTCTCTTGTGTTCTCTTTCTCTTCTATCTCTTTCATTTGTTCTAGTTCCTTGAGGTATAAAGTTAGGTTGTTTATTTGAGATTTTTATTCTTTCTTAAAGTAGACATTTACCACTAAACGTCCCTCTTACTATCACTTTTGCTGCATGCCAAAAGTTTGGTATGTTGTGTTTGTACCTTACAAGTGTGTACCTTCAGTTTTATGTAAATTATATCTGAATGAAATTGATTAAAAACAAAAACACCATGTATGAATGAAGCAATCAAACAAAGAAAGCCAGCAAAAAACCTACTCTTCATTATCCATTTACTTACATGGTAAACTCCATGGAAAGCTCAAATCTAAGTAAATAAAAATTAGTATACAGAGAAAGAGAAACATTAATCACAGGAAATGTATGCCTATAAAACTTAAAATGAATATCAATAGGATCACACTTTGAACAAAAGCTTGTAAATGGTAGGTAAGGTGTCTAAAATCACCTTTTAATCTCCATTTGGAGTAAAATGATTGATAAAAAGATTATAAAATGTAGAAAATTTGAGTGATATTTATATACAGCTCCAGTACAGGATTACAGGCTGTAAAGACAGTATTATTTCTCCTCATTTCGTTTTTTTTTTAAATTTTTAATGTTTACTTGTTTTTGAGAGAGAGAGAGAGAGCGAGTGCAAGCTGGGGAGGGGCAGAGAGAGACACACACACAGAATCCAAAGCAGGCTCCAGGCTCTGAGCTGTGAGCAAAGAGCCCTGACGTGGGACTCGAACCCAAAAGCCATGAGATCATGACTTGAGCTGAAGTTGAAGGCTTAACTGACTGAGTCACCTTGGTGCCCTGCTCCTCATTTCTAAGATAAATGATGAAAATGGATCTTTTAAAGAGAAAAAAAAGAATGCAGTGAGAAGAATGTAAATGAGAAATGGTTTACTAAGATACAGGAACACTTCTGTTTAATGGCGAATGGCAAGGATTTTGTGGTTTGAAACAATCTTTATGCATTTACAGAGAGCATCAATACAAAGAGACCATTCATTCCACTGGTCATTATCTTATAAGATATAGAAACATGCACTAATAAATATAAAAGCAAGTTAATAAGCAAATTAAGTACTTTATTAATAATAAACTACTTAATAAGTTGATTAACTTGTCAACAGAGCAAAAAGACTTCATAACTCAATCCAAGAGCTAGTTCTTTGAATAAACAGTTTAAAATACAAAAGTATTCAAAATATTTTTTATTGAAAGAAAAACAGTAAATAAAACAAATTAATAGAATACCAATGCAACAAAGATAGAAACATTTTAAAAGATTATTACATTCAAATCTATGCAATAAAATTGGGAGTATTGATATAATTAAGAATTATATGGAAATATATAAATAATTAACATTGATTCAAGAATGAGTTACCAAAAACAAAATGAATAGATGAAGTAATTGGGGAAAAAAAGTTAAAAGTTAAAAAAAAATACTAGTTTGTATGGAGGCAAGTTTTTTTCTTAACTTCTTTAAAGACTAAATCATTTATTTACTTCTTACATTGTTTAAAAGCCCAGAAGAAGAAAAAAAAAAACTGCACATTTATTTTACTAAGTTAAAATATATCTGATCCCAATATTGCATATAGAGGTACAAATTTAATTTAAAAATTAGTAAATTCAGTCAGAATAGTGTTGCAAGATCACTTATAGCTTATTGCAAAAATAAAGGAAAGATGAGGGTATTGGGAAATATATTATAAAAAGTAAATAAATCCACTAAAATTACATTTAAACCACATTTGGAGCTTGCTTTAATTTAAACAATTTCTGATAATAATATGTCAGCTTTTTATGCTACTTAAAACCTATTTGACCTTTTGGATTTTTACTCCATATCTCTAACTTGTTACATTCTAATGAAATGAACATCTTTCTGTAAATCCTCAGGTAACACTTTTAAAATAGTGCTCCTTCATATGTTTATGTACTACTGCTTACTTAAAAATTAGTTTTAACATATTGCTGATAATTTAGGGAATTAACAAGATCACTTTACAAATATGTATTAAATTTAACAAACAGGAAATGAATTGGTTTGGCTGCCAAGTTTGTTTCCATGAAGTTTACAGAATAAAACTCCTACTAGTGCTGTACATACAGTTAAGTTTCTTGGAAATGTTCTGCTGTGCAAGTTTGCAGCTCTCTATTGGTGTTTTCTTTTGATTATTTCCTTTATTGTTGTGTTTGTCGGTTTTGCCTATTCAGGCCAACTAACTTGAGGAAACTTAAAACCACAAGGCCAGCTTATTTAAGCTGAACACGGGAAAGGACTCAGATGAGCCTTCTAGATTCATTCTCTTGCTTTGGTGTGATTGTTGTACAATAACTGGTGAACATGGAACCAGCTTTCTTTTCGTAATAGTACATTATAATTCATTAACTTTTGGATAGTCCCGATTATAATTTAGAAAGATAAAGAATCACCATTCAGATATACTGGGTCTTATAGTTAGCCTGCTTAAAACTAGACTCAACCTGCAAAACTAAATAAATTATTACATTTTTAATTTATTGATGAGATAAGGGATGTATTATCTTTGGATAATTTGTTAATATCTGTTGAAGTTACCTGAACATGAACTTTGGCAAAGTAGTATCAATTCTAGGATTTATCTGTGGTAGAGGCTTCTATTGCTCCCACACATCCACCTCTGTCCTTCTGGGCAAATGAGAAAATTATAATTTTATGTCCCTTGGCAAGTAGAGTTATATAATTAATTCTGGCCAATGGCTGGGGAGAATAAGTGGTAAGTGTCATTTACACACTGAAACATTTAGTTACTGCTGTGATTCTTGAGTCTTCTCTTTCTATGGTGATCATGGAGTTAGCCACTGGTCAGGATAACGGAACAAAAATTCAAAATAGCAGAAGCACTGTGTCACCACATGGAGGACCATTCCTTATGAGATTCTTTGAAACTGCAGCAGACTTTGTAGATAAGAAATAAACTGGTTGAACCACTGACACTTTGGAATTGTTACTGTAGCCTAATATACTTCATAAAAACATAACTTGTAGGGTGCCTGAGTGGATCAGTTGTTTGAGTGTCTGACTTTGGCTCAGGTCATGATCTCATCTTTCATGAGTTAGAGCCCAGGATCAGACTCGCTGCTGTCAGCACAGAGCACACTTCAGATCCTCTGTCCTCCTCTTTCTCATTCTCTCTCTCAAAAGTGAATAAAATTAAAAAAAAAAAAACCACTCACTTGTGCACTCCAAAATATATGTACAAGGATGTTGATTGCAACAGTGATATAATAAAAAGACTGGGAAAAACTAGTATCATAAATAGGAAACAGATCAAATAAATTATAGTAGTCCATACAATGCATATAGAAGAATACACAATATATTTTGACAATAATAATTTGTTTTTTTAAATGTTTTTATTTGTTTTTGAGACAGAGAGAGGCCGAGCATGAGCAGGGGAGGGGCAGAGAGAGAGGGAGACACAGAATCCGAAGCAGGCTCCAGGCTCTGCACTGTCAGCACAGAGCCCAACATGGGGCTTGAACCCACAAACTGTGAGATCATGACCTGAGCTGAAGTCAGACGCTTAACCGACTGAGCCACCCAGGCGTCCCTTGACAATAGTAATTTGTGATGACTCGTAGGATTTGTGTCAAGATGGAGTGAAACTCATTTTGCATGATAAAATCTTCACTTTTTGAACTGTATCACATGCTAATATGTTATTTTTATAGCAATCCTTTTTTAAAAGTTTATAGTAATCTCTATTGAATCCTACCACATATATGGCATTTTCAACCTTAAAATTTTATAAGATATGTTAGAAAAATTATTTTGGCTAAACAATGAATATTTATAAATGTCTGAC
This sequence comes from Prionailurus viverrinus, assembly GCF_022837055.1. NCBI lineage: Eukaryota > Metazoa > Chordata > Mammalia > Carnivora > Felidae > Prionailurus > Prionailurus viverrinus. Next base: position 65,164,248 of record NC_062572.1, on the reverse strand, counting down.
TAAATTATTCAGTCTCAAGTGAGAGATCAATAAATATGTAAATTATTAAAATTAAAAATTAAATTTGAATTTGAAAGTTCAAAACTGTTCAAAATTGAAAGAAAATTCCATTTTTCAAATTGAGACCAATTCATTGGAAAATAATCCTAGATTTCAAATAGATTAAAGGGTTACACTTTGTAATATTATAGTTTGTTATAGCAGGATTTCAACCTAAACAAATTACAGAAATAAATATTTAGCCGAATATTTCAGGTATAAAACTGTAGCTTTGAAATTTTTTGGTCATAAAATACTCATTCCTTCTATTTAGTTTTGTAATACATAATTATTAATTTAAACTCATAATATAAATTTATGGTAATTAAATACTTATCTTCTTATGTATTGCATTACTGCCTAAGTTTTTACTTGCATAAATTGTTTATTTAATGGAAATGATCATGATGGATCATTTTCCAACTTGAAGATTCAATAATTCCATGATTATTTTCTAATAACTGCAAGCCATAGTTTATAAAGTTTGTTCATTTACTTGACACCTGACACAGTAAGTATACTTCTTCAAAAGAGCCTAAATAAGAAAATTATTACCTTTTTTGAGTCTGGAAAACTAATATACATGATGCACAAATGCTTAGTGCTGAAATAATTCACTCAGTGAGGAAAATGAAAATAAGAACATTTGACAAGTTCCTAAAGAGCAGTCTTCAGGGGAAGTACCCTCTTTATATTCATTTGTGAGGTTCCTAATAATAAAAGCTTCACTTAAAATACTACCAGTTGTTTAACAGGGGAATCATCCCTGAATTGCCGACAGCTGTCAGTTAAAATAAATTTTTGTAACTAATCTTCAAGTGTTACATTCATTTTACACAGCTTTTATTGGACCCTAATTTCAAAGAAACTTAACATAAAAAAACCCAATTTACAGACTCAAAGCATTCGTCTCTTAGTTTTTAAGGTGATTTTCATTGGCAACAAAACCATCCATGGTAACTTACTGACCCCACAACGTCTCTGTTCTTTCATAAAATACCTATGGTTAGTTATTTTAACTATAGTTTTATTTAAATAAAGTTTCCTATGTGCCAAGCACAGCGCTTGGTTTGAAAATCTGATTGCACTAGGTCTCTGCCATTGAAACTAACTTCCAGTTTATATGTTAGTCTGGTCTCTAGTGCTTTCTGTCTCTCTGTCAGTCTTTTCTATGCAGACATACACAAATTCATGCGCAGAATTGCATGTGCACACAAACATACACACTCAGACTCTTGCACACAAGGCTCCACCCCCCCCCAGAGCTTTATTACTAGTTTTTGCTGAGGTTCTTTCTTGCATCATTAATTTTCAGTGTTATAATAGCTGTGTTCAAGTAGAGAGGTGTTCGGATGCCACTCAGGAGAAGCATGGTTTCCTGTCACAGCACATATTAGTTTATCATTCTGTTCCTCAAACCAAATGATGGGTTACTTGTAGGAGTCTAAGTGGCTCACATAGTCTTAATGAATGAATAGAAGGAGCATCTGTGGAAGAATTTGGTGCAACGGTTGGCGGCTGGGGAGATTTCAACTAATCCTGCCTTCTTGTGATCGGCGAGGTGTCTCTGAAATGAGTAAAATTGATTATGATGGGTTTTTTGGAAGTGTAAATAATGTCTTCTCTCTCTTTTTATTTTTAAAGTCAGCTCCTGTTCGTATTTGCATGGCCAATATTTATTATCAGCCTCCTCTGTCTATTTATATTGATCATTCCAATTATGGAAAGTAAAGGGAGGGTATGGGAAATATGTTGACTACTATTACCTGGCATGGTGAATTATAATGACTAGCTCTCATTCAAACGTACATATTTCTCTTATTTTTGCCTTGTCTGGTTTGCTGTTAGCCATGATTTGGAAGCAGAGGACAGAAAGATGCAACTCTGAGAGCAGCAAGGAACATTTGAGAATTATGCAAAAACGGCGTCCAAAAGTTTTACCGGGGATTTGAGTTAAACACGGAGTGAAAATCTAGCCTGAGATGCTGACTGAATTTTAATGATATCATTTCGTTTCTAACTTATGTCTCAGGCAGTCAAGTTTAGAAAAATGTAAAATATCTTGGGAACTGAAGATGACATAGCTTGATGACACCTGTCTCCTCACTTAATTCTGAAGCATTTGTCAGTTTTACCTGCATGTGGCATCTTTTTGTTATCATCTCAGTAGCTAAGGTTTCTAGTTCCAGTCACATGAAGTTTTGCTCAAATTAGACTTTTCATTAGAAAAGCATCACTGGTAGATTAGAGTACTCCAGAATGCATAAGTAAGCACCCACTTAAGTTCAGGTTTCCAGAGCAATAAAAATTAAAATTAGCTCAAATGTAAAAACAAAATCATAACTTTTTATTTACTATTATCACAATAAGAATATTTTCAAATAGGCATGCCAACATTAAATTAAGATAAAGGTAAATATTCATAAAATTCTTTTAACAGGTATACATTCATTCTATCAGTGCTTCTTTTCCTAAACCTGTTTAGTTCAGAGACATCCTTGGAGTTTATCTTTAAAATAAGACTATACATTGTATAAGAATATTAACATAATTTATCTGGGTTCCTATTTTTGCCAGGACCAACAGAAATCTATCTTGGTGTGGCTATTATGCATGTACCATGCACCAATCTTAAGTGTAGGGGGTATAAAAACACAAAATCATACACTGATGAACATTCTGGATGTTACTGTTCTTACCATAAAAAATGGTGCAATAAAATTTACGTTCCATTGGCAGACAAAGATATTAAGTAACCAAAAAAATAATCCCCAAACTTCCTTTGAGATAAATGCTATAAAGGACAGAACATAGTGGTATGAAAATGTGTAACAGGTGGACCTAATTTAGAATGAGGAAAGTGATATTTTATCTGGGGTATAGAAGATGACTTTGTAAAGTTGGAGGAGATTGGAGTTAAAAAAATTCCCAGGAAAGTAAATCATATAAAAAGTGTCCCTTGGAAAGCAATGTGTATACAAGGAACTGAAATGGGTGCTGTGTCTGACTTGTAAACCCTATCTGGTTCCTATTCCTGTTTGTCCCTCTCTCCTTAACCCATTTTGCTCAACCTCCTAACCCCTCCCCTCTGCCAACCATCAGTTTGTTCTCTTTTATAGGTACGATTCTGCTTTTATTTGTTTATTCATTTCTTGTTATTGTTTTTTAGGTTCCACTTATGAATGGAATCATATGGTATTTGTCTTTCTCAAACTTATTTCACTTGATAATACCATCTATGTCCTTCCATGTTGTCTCTAATGGCACAATCTCATCCTTTTTTATAGCTGCATAATATTCCTCTGCATTTGTTTGTGTGTGTGTGTGTGTGTGTGTGTACAACACATTTTCCTTACCTTTGGTTAAATACCCAGTGGTGGAATTGTTGGACCATATAGTATTTCCATTTTTAATTTTTTGAGGGACCTCTATAGTGCTTCCATAGTGGCCACACCAGTTTACATTCCCACCAATAGTGCACGAGGGTTCCTTTTCCATATCCTTGCTAACACTTACTATTTCTTTTCATTTTGATTTTAGCTCTTCGAATTGATGTAAGGCGGTATCTCATTGTGGTTTTTATTTGCATTTTCCTGATGATGAGTGATGTTGAGCATCTTTTTATGTGTCTGTTGGCCATCTGGATGTCTTCTTTGGAAAAATACCTATTCAGGTCTTCCGCCCATTTTTTTTTTTGGATTGTTTGTCTTTTTAGGGTTAAGTATAAGTTCTTTATACATTTTGGATGTTAACCCCTTATTGAACATATGATTTGCAAATATCTTCTCTCTTTCAGTAGGTTGTCTTTTTTGTTGTTGATTGTTTCCTTTGCTGTGAAGAAGCTTTTCATTCTGATGTAGTCCCAACCATTTAGTTTTGCTTTTTTTCCCCCTCTCACCTCAGGAGATGAATCTAGAAAATTGCTACAGTTGATGTCAGAGAAATTACTGCTTGTGCTCTCTTCTAGGATTTTTATGGTTTCAGGTCTCACATTTAGATATTTAATCCATTTTGAGTTTATTTTTGTGTAGGGTGAAAGAAAGTGGTCCAGTTTCATTCTTTTACGTGTAACTGTCCAGTTTTCGCAGCACCATTTATTAAAGAGACTGTTCTTCCCCCACTGTATATTCTTGCCTCCTTTGTCATAGTGTAATTGACTATATATGCATAAATTTATTTCTGGTATCTCTGTTCTTTGATCTGTGTGTCTACTTTCGTGCCAGTACTATACTGTTTTGCTTACTACAGATTTGTAGTATATCTTGAAATATGGTATTGTGATACTCCAGCTTTATTCTTCTTTCTCATGATTTCTTTGGCTATTTGGGGTCTTCTGTGGTTCCATATAAATTTTAGTATTGTTTGTTCTAGTTTTGTGAAAAGTGCTATTGGTATTTTGGTAGGGATTACACGGAATCTGTAGATTGCTTTGGGCATTATGGGCATTTTAAAAATATTAGTTCTTCCTATCCATGAACATGGACTATCTTTCCACTTTTGTGTTATCTTCAATTTTCTTTTATTAGTGTTTTATAGTTTTTGGAATATAGGTAGTTGACCTCCTTGGTTAAGTTTATTCTTAGGTATTTTATTCTTTTTCATGCAGTTGCAAATGGTGTTGGTTTTTAAATTTCTCTTTCTACAACTGGACCTAACTTTTAACCAACTGTTTGCAAATCTATGGAATCATTCTATCCTATCCAGTGTGCTAATATGTATGACAACCGTGAACTCTCACTTTTTAGAATTTACAGCAATTATGACTTTTTTTTCCTTCAGTGGGCTACTTGATGAACTATTTCTTTGTCAGTTGTGTACTTCCTTCCTGGTAAGTTAATAGACTCAAGATGAAATGTTTTATCTCCAGTCTTTCCTGTGTGATCTATCCATGATAGTTTTAGAAATCTTGTAATACTGGAGGTTCTTCAGAGAGGCCCGTTTGATGTACATTACTAAGTAAAATCTTTTAATGTAGCCACTTACCTCTCCAGATGTCAACAATACAATCACTCTCAAATTATTATATATTTAGTAATATTATATGATTAATATCTTTGTTCCTTACAAATAAACAAGGAAATATAAGAATCTGCTGCTTATTTAGTCATTGATATTCATGTGTATTTTTCTGTCTTTTCCTTCTAGAAGGAAAAGCAAAGTTTTTGTCTACTTATTTGCCAGTGGGTTCCCAGGGACTGTCTTGGGAATAAATTGAGCCTTTTTCTGAATTCTTAGATTGAGGAGAGGAGAAGCATGACCTCTTACAATGTAACAATTACTTGGCTTCCTCCAGCAATTTCCTGTCTTTGTGTATGACATTGTACTTCTCCACATTAGGTGATTTCTTGAAGTTCTCTCCTCTTTAAGAAAATGGATACTGTGAACCATATATTACTCACAATGCCTAAGAATGAGCACTTAGTATTTCCTAGATTCTATACTAAGCATGTTACATGTATTAAACAAAGTGGTAGTCACAACAACTCTATAATTTAGGTCCTAATAGACCTGCCTTTGAAAGATGAGAAACCTAGAAGTTGAAAAGATGAATTTAATTGAGATCACAGAAAAAATCAAGTAGTACACAGGAAACATAAACTCAGAAAGTTTGACTCTTTTTAAATTTTTTTTTAATGTTTATTTATTTTTAAGACAGAGAGAGACAGAGCGTGAGTAGGGTAGGGGCAGAGAGAGAGGGAGACACAGTATCTGAAACAGGCTCCAGGCTTTGAGCTGTCAGCACAGAGCCTAATGCAGGGCTTAAACCCATGAACTATGAGATCATGAGCTGCACCAAGGTTGGACACTTAACTGACTGAGCTACCCAGGTGCCCCAGAAAGTTTGACTCTTAACTGCACTTACCAGTCAGCAACAGATTTAATTTTTCTTTATCTTTTTCAAATAATCTATAGGAACAATAATTCGATTTATGTTTCTCATCACTAGAATTCATATAAATTTTGTACTCTCTCTCTATATATATTTAAGCAAAGTTCTATTTATTAAGGTTCCTCTTAACTGGATCTGTGCTTGATGTTTGCCTTTTAAACCAGAATTTGGATGAGATTTAAATATCAATTGGGCAAGAAATTTTGGGTTTTTTTTTCTCTTGACTAAGGGTGCTAATTTTTCTGAGTGTTGAAGTAATATCTGAAAAATATTAATAATGATGGCAATGGTGATGAAGATGATGATACTAGGATGTATAATAATGTCCAATTCCTTCATAGGCCACATCTAATTTGATTGTCTTTTCTTTATTATTAGATGATTATTTTGTTCCCATTCAACTCAAAGAGCTTTGGTGTTCTCTGATTCAGAATTGACTTTTCCATGAACTTAGGCATACAAACTGGTCATTTTAGAGACTTTATACAGATAATCTTGTGAAATGATTTCCTTGGAATTGTACTTTATCTCTTTTATTTATGGAGCAGCTTGACTGTGACACTTGTAGATTATTAATGAGGTATATAAGCTTATTTTTAGAAGAGAAGACACAAATTCACACAGGTGTTTTATTCTTTCAAACTGTATAATGAGCTATTATAAGACCTGCTTTTCAGTTCTTTGGATATGAGACAAAACGCCATTGAGGTAAAACCCATTTCCAAGGAACATGGGTACTTTAATGATGTTGATTTAGTAATTCTGCTTCCCAGGGCCTATTAAAACACTAAATGTTGATCTCATCTATTTACATTAATCACAATCCCATCCACTTATGTACCTGAATAAAACAAACAAGCAAACATGAGTCTGTTTTTTAATTCAGGTATATAAATAAAAGATGCTAAGTAAATTAATAACAAAGAAGAAACTAGCCTGAGTTAGTTTGAACTCCTTTGAAGGACCTTTAGTTTATCTACTTGAGGAGACTAAAGCAACCCCAAACTTTATTAGGTTAATCAATAATCATTTATTTCCCATTAATTAGTTTTATGTATGTATATTTTTAAAACGTAGCTCCTTTTCAGTCAAGTTATTTTCAGACTTAAATTGTGTCTAATTTAAATTGAACTTCTCTCCCAATGGTCTCAAATGTGTTGGATGTAACTTGAGATCATGCTGACAGGGAATTGATTTAAGAGAAGAATGTCATTTTAAGCTTTTCCAGTGTATCTACACTGTAACTTGAAAGTGAATTCTCAGAATGATAATATCTGTTAATATTTGGCCCAATGTCCTACAGTAATCTAATTTGCTTGTTTGCAAGCCAGCATGGCTAATGAACTGTACAAATGATGAGAACCAGTATTTGAAAAGTCCATATTGAAGATAGCATGCAGCTTTGTGAACAGCCATTCCTCAGGGCTCATTTTTGGCAGACAATTACTGAACTGTGGTGGGTTTAATTCAGAGCCCACCTACAGTGGAAGTGGTGCTCATAAGTTACTTCTGGTATTTGTTTTTATTGGCTTTGGAAGTAAAATCTACAGAACACCAAAGTAAAATCTCTGTAATAACATTTATGATAAAAATATGGGCCAAGTTAAGTTCATCATATGCACCATCTTGTTAAAGCAAACTAGGGACATATTGTGATGTTACCAGTCAAAGAATATTAGTTCAATTGATTTTCGTTCATAAAGAATCTGATATTCAGGCTTTATTTCTTAGGTTACTTTTTTTTATTCCACAAATTCGAACTGAATATTTACTGTGTACCTGGCACAGGTCCTGGAGAGGAATCAGAGGATGTTGTAGAAAATCTACAATCTTTGGAGACCTATGTCTGTGGCCATGTTCCCTACCTATCAGCTCTTTAGCATTAAAGGACTTACATCTCAGAAAAAGTTAACAGCACTTAAAATATCTGGAAAATGTTTAAACAGAATGTACAACACACAGTAGATGCTCTGTTAATACTGGTTTATTCTATTATTGACCTTATTTGGGGGATTTAAGTATTAATAATAAATGATCTTGGCCCACCAGGAGCATATCTTATTCATAAAAACTTACTCCAGTTTTTTAACTCCTTGTGGGTCAAGGTCATGTATTATATGGCTAAACCTACAGGAGATGATGGTGATGATGATGGTAACACTGTGCCTAACATTGTGTTAAATGCTTTATGTTATTTTGGGTATCTTCAATACGGCAGAATAAAGGAATAATGTTTAAATTATTAAGATTATTGTCATATGTAGAAATTGAGTATTATAAATGTAAAATGACTTTCCCCATATCACACAGGATGTGAGCGTAGAAAGGATTAAACACAGCTCATGTTCATAAAAGACTAATCTTTTATTAACATTCCAGCTTAGCCCTACAACTCCAATGTAACGTTCTCAATATCATTTGTTTGTTATTGAAAATGAAAAGGGAAATATATTTTAATATTTGTAATATTAAAATACAGCTAGTGTAAACCCAGATTGTAACTAGACATTGGCAACACAATCATTTGTAAATTTTTAAAAAAGACAATTTCTTACTGATATATGAATATACCATTCTATTTGTAAACACATTTATTGTACACAATGTTGTCTTTATGTGTGAGACACCTTACAAACAACCTAAAATACACATTCATCTACCTTGTAATAACCTAGAAATTACTGAATTCAGCCAACTAGAGGCCTTCCAGCTGTTTTTATATATAAACTAATCTGACTTTCATTTCTTTCCCACTGACTTTCTTCTCTGAGGTGAATTTTTTCATGATATTATATTGTTTTCTTCCTCCCAAGGTGCCAACAATAATACATTTTTTGTACTCTAAGGGCATGCATTTCAAGTGATATCTTCTTGAAATTAGTTTTATTTTTATTAATTTAACAAATTTAAGGATTATTAGTAATCTAAAATGTTTTAAAATGTATATATACAGAATTTATAATGTTTATTAGGTAATTAATATCATATAACTTCTTACTGTATAGAGCTATTGCATACTTTCATAAAATCATCTGCATAAACAAAGACCCACCTTCCTACTGCTCTGAGAAATAAGTGTGGAAAAAATAATTGAAATACACAGCTAATCCCAGGGTAATGTATGTGTGTGTATTTTTTAGGGAGTTTTATAATAATACATATAAGAATGAAATGGGCAAGAATAGCACAGTGGCAGTGGATTGAAAGAAAGCACAATTGAGAAACATTGTGAACTTTTACTTTGGACTTCACTAAATTTTTAGAAATGGTTGGAGGTTGCCTGGCTGGCTCAATTGGTTAAGTGTCCGACTCTTGGTTTTGACTCAGGTCATGATCTTACAGTTTTGTGAATTTAAGCCCCGCATCTGTGTTGGCAGTGTGGAGCCTGCTTGAGATTCTTTCTCTCCCTTGTTCTCTGCCCCTCCTTCACTCACTGTGTCACCGTCTTTCTCAAAATAAATAAATAAACTTAAAAAAATGGTTGGCCATACGTATAAGGAAGCATATTAAAATTATTTTTGAATTTTGAACTGACTTGGAATGCTATCCAATCATTCCAGCACAGAAACAAACAAACAAACAAAAATCAGAGTTCACCTAGTTCTGAGATTTGGCAGTTAACTGACTGGGTTAAGGTTTCCAATTTGTCCCCCCCAAAACACACAACAAAATGAAAAGAATCAGGATATTGGAGTAAGAACCCCAAGCTGCAAAATGTTCAGTCAAGTACACTTTAAGGCATTTTTTATTCATAGAAAACATGGGAGAATCATTAGAAAGAGGTGAAAATGTTTGTGTGTGTGTGTGTGTGTGTGTGTGTGTGTGTGTGTGTGTGTGTCAGTGGGGGGAGCTGCAGGTGATAATTTTTATTTGAATCAACAGACTGTAAGCAGAAACTTCAAGTGTTTTTGTAGTCTACTTTGTTTCAGAAGCAGTGAATAGTATGACCGATTCAATTTGTTTGTAATCTGATTCACCATTATGTTATTTTATTTTTAGTACTTTGACATGTAAAGATGTAGGTTTCCACTAGCTGAACATGCAGCTGAACATTTCCAGTAAACTGAATGTTGCTGCTTAAGGAGACTCTTTCCTTTAAATATCTGATAAATATGATGGTGATGGCTTGTCCCACATAATACATACATATATATATATATATATATATATGGAGAGATTTTATATATATACATATATATACATGTATATATATGTATATATATAGTTATGATTTACTCTGAATGATTTCTATATTTTCCTAAAATAAGAGCACAGAAATTTGACTAGAATTTAGAAATATGACTTAAATTTCAGTGTTTAGCTCTCCTACTTGCTGGTTAGAGTATTGATATACAACTTCTGCCGAGGGCAACATGGCCTTAGGATCCATTGATAGAGCAATTCCAGTCCTCAGAAAGTTGTTTCCGCTATACCTCTAAATGTGCAATAGAGTAAGAATATGTGATTATTGATTTCATCATTGACTGAAGGAATAATAGGTTAGAGTCATTCCGAAGTCTTAATGCAGAGTTTCATAAATACAGAAGAATGGAATCCTTTTACATTTTTACTATGAAATGTTATTCAAGGTGCATTGGTAAATTAAAAAAGCAAAACAGGCACCTGGATGGCTCAGTTAAGCATCTGACTTTTGTTTTCAGCTCAGGTCATTAAAATTGTGATTTAAACTATTAGCAAATTCAGTTTCCTGAATTTATTTACCAAAGTCCACTGGCAGGTTTTTTTTTTGTTTTTTGGGTTGTTTGTTTGTTTTTTGCTGCCATGTGCAGTCTAAGGATGGTACAAAAAGGTACTCCAAGGCATAGCAGTGTCACTAAGAAAGGATTTCTTGGGCTTCTTTGTCTCTTTTCCAAAGCTATAAGCCACAATAACATGTCTTCCACAGAATATCATATAAACATGCACTTAATTTATGCCTCTTAGTTAATTCATATATCTAAGCCTGCCTGACATAAGCTTAAATATTAATGTACATATTGCAATACAGCTAGTAAACTTGGAAAAGTATGTGAAATGTATTTAGAAATAATGCAAATTGGAAAAAGAAATTCTTCAAAAATATCTGGAATGCTTCTGAATGCAGAATGAGCATCCTCTGGGAATATTCCAATTTCACCTGCTGTCATCTCTCTCCAAATTACTTCAGAAATGCCATGCTTGGTTGAGTGCTGTATACACAGGTGGCTCTGTATCAATGGTGTTTAATGATGGCATGCATGGGGAAGAGAGAGGAGGATAAAATACCATTTTAGACTATGTGGCTTTTAGTAGAACTACATTAGCAAATGTAAAGCACATTATAATAAAACCCTCATCATCTGGAAAGCTATTGAAGAAGGAAAAGTGTTCTAGCCACCTGAATTTCCTGGTCTTTGGATGATTACCCTGTTTCATACTTGTTGAAATACTTTGTAAAATACATATATTCACTTCTCAGATTAAAAAGTTGGCATTAAGAATATTATTGAATTGGGTTTTTAGACCATGTATTATTATGAAAGGTTGAGAGTAGAAAATAAATGAGCTATAGTGGATTGAACTGAACTGCACTGAGCCTAACACATGCCCCAGTATGGTGTGTGCCAGTGATATACAGGAGGTGACAAATGTATTTGTAACTCTGACCTATGTTGTTGCCATGTACTACCAAACATTGTAACGTGGTGAATTCAGTCAGTTGAGGGTATTGATAAATAGAAACTTACTTTGCTGCACCTAAGTACTCACTTGCAAAGTGGAAAATCAGTGTTGGTGCTTGTACTCTATTCTTTTAACCCTTCCTGGCTCGATGGCCAGCTGAAAGTTGGTGGCAGATATGCCTGTAGTTATTTGAAAATCCTTTTTATAATTCTATATGAAACCAGGAATGTCAAAGAGATAATTTCAGAAACCATAAGGTAAAGTGTCAGTGTAGCCACTAACTAGTCATGTGACTTTTAAGTGGCAGTTTTTCACCTTCAAAACAAAATATTTTGATTGAATCAATGATTTCCATATTTGAGTCATGTATATTAAATGACCCTACATCTCAGTTTGCCCAGAAAAGATCTGATTTATGCCTGGCCTTACCAAGTAATTATTATTTGTGTTCCCTTTCACTTTCAGAGTATCCCAGTGGGATAATAAATTATATATGTGCTGTATTTATGGGCGTTGTTAAGAGGCAAAAACTTATTCCTGGATCCTCAGTGTGCAAAAATAAAGCTAAAACTAAAATATACATGAGTATAATTCTTACATAACCTTACAAGCAAAATAAATTTATAAATGAGATGAAGAACAATCTAGAAAAACCATAAATTCTAATAACCATTAAAGATCTGTCATGGATTGCGGTTTTTTTTCCTGAAATTAAATCACTGATATTAGATCTAATGTTATGAAAATGTAGCTTGGGAGGAGGTTCCACATTTAATCTTTGGGTTGTTATATTTTTAAATATATCAATATTTTTTCTTAGAATGATGGTCTCCTAAGTTTTTTCACACAGTTGTAACCAATAATTTCAAAGCTTTTTTGTTCGGGGAAATCAGATTTCAGATTTTACCGAACTCTTCATTTTAAATGAAGTTAACTTGATAACTCTGTGAGACTTTTCCAGTAGTGTTGCAACTTATTAAAAGCAGTTAGTAATCTAATAAAATTATTTGCCAACATGGGCAGCACAATATACCTCAGTAAATATTCATCACTTATGGCCAAGAACCATCACAAATTGACTTGCCTAAAACATGCTGTGGTTCCTTGACCTCTGCGTGCCTTCCTGTCATCATCAACACTGTGAGCCACACCCCAATACTCACTAAAATTCTTTCTTAGTTCAGTGGACCCATCAGATGTTGGAAGTACTGAGAGATGATTGGACTTTCATTTGGTGGAAATAATATCTCAGGTCCAGACTTGAAAGTGGGCAATAAAACTGAATGGCTGTTCTGGGTTACAAATATAACTGGACACCACAGGTGCTCAGAATATACACTATTATGACAAATAAAGCACTCAATTAAAAAACTTTTTCCAAAAACCTCAGTAACCTCTCAGAATACGCTTGAGCATCTCCTTAAATGCTGTATTAAGAAGCCATCCAATTGGAAATTCCAGTTATAATTGGTGACTATAGTTGTAATTTGGCCTTTGGAAACTGAATTACAGCACATTGTTCCCACATATTAAAATTGCCTGCTTTACAGTGTCTTTAAAATGATTTGGAGATCAAGTTACATTTTAAAAAAATGGTTCATTGTGTCCTAAAAATTTGTGAATTTTGTACTTACTTTTTTTTTAATTTTCTTAAATTTTTTCAAGCAAATGAGACTTTGAGAGGATTGAACAAAAATCGCAGGGCATTTTAGAGGTAAGTCTATGAATTCTTGTTGACCATATATGGAGAAATCGAAGTTGTGAAGCTATATGAAAACAAAACAAAACAAAAACCCAAAAAACAAAAAACCCCTGCAGTTCAGAGGCCCCAAACCTGCCGTGTCCTTGTTTTCCATTTCTGATATTGCTTTTGACATGTCATATTGTGTGGTGTCAAACACACCATGCACTATAGGAAAAGATATAATCAAGAAAACACAGTTTGAAATATTTGCAAAATGATTTGCCAGCTAAAATTTTTCAAATGAGTCTCACTCCCTTTATTTTTTTCCCTTCTATACATTTTCCCTACTCACCTTTTCAAAGGTAAATCAATGCTTTGAATTATAAGTAGGATTTCTGTTTCATTCCAGTAAGCATTCATAAAATTCTTAGTTCCTGCACGATGGCTACTGTGACTAGTGGGATTTGGAATGGAATATGGTATAATGACTTTTCTTATCTATAAAATAATTATGACCACAATGCGTTCCTCAGTCTAAAGCTGGAGGGCCTGTTTATTGTAAAAAAAGGTTGTAGGCAACCCTGAGTTGCTGAACACAACTTGGTTGTTAGATTATTTTGAGTCCACTTGGCAAGAAGGAGGAATATGCAAGTGTTTTAAAACTAGAGAAATTTATCCTCTGCATTTTGAGAAGGAATAAATATAAAATATAGTATTCCTAAGAGGCAATACAGGCTGAAAACTATACACTCTCAGGTGCTTAACCACTGTGGGAGATTAGGAGTTTAATGAATGGCTTGACCCACTATTGACTTATAAAAATACAAACACTTTTTAGTATCATATTAAATTATAAATTTCTGTCAACCTAAAACCAAGAAACCCGTTCAAGAAGCAAGATGTTTATTTGGGATCAGAGAATTGCATCAGAGTACACAAATTTAGGTAGAAACCCAGATAGTGTCCCATTTATAGAAGGTGAACTCAGGGCTTTTATGGGAAAAAAGGAAAATCAGGTAAGTTGTTTCTAGGAAGAGTTCACTGGTGCTGACAAGAAGGGCTATATTTCTACGTATTTCATTGATTTGTCAGGTAAAGTGGTCACTTGGCAAAAGTTCACTTTTATCAGTCTTTTCAAACAGGATTTTCTTACTCTTGCTGACTTCTTGGAATATTGGTGGTTTGCCCCAGTTCAAAGGTTTAGAAAACAAGACATGCAAGGCAGTTCCTCCCAAATGGAATGGCTGTTGGTCTCGATTTTAAAAAGGGCTCAACTTACGTTATTTTTCACACTTTATAGAATCAAAGAATCTTGTTCACTTATGTATCCACAGTGCCCGCACAGTTCGTAACATAGCAGGAACTTAACACAGTCATTGAATGACTTTGAGTTACTGACATAAATCCAAAGTGAGTCCTAACCAGGTTATCCAGTTGGGAAGACCCAGAGCAGTAATATGTTTTGGACACAAATGATCAAAAGCGACCTTAAATAATAAACCTGTTAATTTTAACATCTTTAATAACTTCATACTAATTTCCTACTCTGAAATTCTATCATAGGGAACATTACAAGTCTACTAGACAAAAACAAATGGGAAATGATGCCCAGCACATTCAAACATTTTGATGAGCCACTTAAAAAATAAGTATTAGAAAATACCATTTGACTCCTGGTACATGACACCATGTGTGGCCACGGTTGTCCCAAACTGTCTATTCTTGCCGATCATCTAAATTATGACTTGTTTGAGATGCAAACTGATTGATTAAAGGGATTTTTCATGAGACACCTAGGTGGCTCAGTCAGTTAAACTTCTTATTTCGGCTCAGGTCATGATCTCGCAGTTCATGGGTTCAAGCCCTGTGTTGGGCCCTGTGCTGACAGCTCAGAGCCTGGAGCCTGCCTCGGATTCTGTGTCTCCCTCTCTCTCTGCCCCTCCCCTGCTCATGCTCATGCTCTGTCACTCTTTCAAAAATAAACATAAAAAAATTTTTTTAAAAAGGGATTTTACATGACTAGTCATCTATACGGCTATCCAGATGACCTAGTGTCATTTACTGATAAAACCATCCTTTCTTCACTGCTCTGAAGTAATATTTTTATTGTAATTCTTATTTCCACATCTGTGTGGGGATATTTTGTACCAATGGTTATATTGGTTTCTTAATGTCTCATTACCATGTTGGTTTTATTACTATTTTATTTTAATCTTTGTTGATAGCATATCAAAGTCTTACAATATTGTTCTCCTTCAAAACTATTAAGTTTTCTTGATCTTTTGTGTTTTCTTATGGATTTTAGAGCCAGCTTGTCAATATCTACAACAAACTTCTGCAGGGAGTATGATTAAGATGGCAGTGAATTTAAAGACCTATTTAGTGGGACTGATGCTTTTGTAATATCAAGTGTTTTATATTATAATTTAAAATTTATATCAAAATTTTATGTTTCCTTGGGTAGAGACTTTCCACATCTTTCATTGAATTTTTCCAGTTAATTGTTTCTATTTCACATCTATATTTAACATTTTAAAAGTCATCCACTTAATAGTTTTTAATTATTTATTATTTGTATATGGGGAAAGAGTCTATTATTCATATTGACCTTATATCAGCTAATAAAATTTTCCTCAAGCAGCCCTTAATGGCCCTTCAAAAGTTGAGTACATATTTCCATTATCATTTAATTTAAATCATATCTTATTTCAATTGTGATTTCTTCGTTGACCCATAGTTTGCTTAATATCCAAGCTGTTTTTGGTTTTCTCTTTCTAGTTCAATTCTCTTGTGTTCAGATAACATTTTCTAAATTATTTCAGTCTTTTAAAATAGAAGACTACCTTCTTGGCTAACGTTAATTTTAGTAACTTTTCCATGTAAGTTTTAAAGAAATATGTACATCAAAAACATTAGATCAATTAGTTCACATCTATGTAACATATCGTTCAACCCTTCAATATCTTTGCATTCCCACCAACTTGTATAAAGGTCCCAATTTCTCCAGCTCCTTGCCACACTTACTGTTTTCTATCTTTTGATTATAGGCATTCTAGTGAATGTGCAATAGTATCACACTGTGGTTTTGATTCGAATTTCTCTGATGGCCAGCAATGTTGAGCATCTTTTTATGTGCTTGTTAGCCATTTGTATATGTTCTTTGGATAAATTTATTTTCAAACCCATAGCCCTTTTTGAATCAGGTTCTCTTTTTGTTCAATTATAGAGTACTTTATATATTCTAGATACAAATCTTTTATCAGATATGTGACTTACAAATATCATTCCCTATTCTGTGAGTTTACTTCATCGACAGTGTTTGGGAAGCTCAAAAGTTTTTAATTTTGATGAAGTCCAATTTATCTTTTTGTTGTTGCTGTTGATTGTAGTTTTGGTGTTATATCTTAGAACGTCTTGCCAAATCCAAGGTCATGAAAATTTACTTCTCTGTTTTCTTCCAAGAACTGTACAGTTTCAGTTGTTATACTTCAGTTTTTGATCTATTTTGAGTTAATTTTTGTAAATGGGATGCAACTTTATTCTTCTGCATGTGGATATCAAGTTGTTTTAACACTATTTGTGGAAAAGAATATTCTTTTCCTGTATTGAATTGTTTTGGGACCCTTGTCAAGAAGCAATTGACCATGAATCTAATGGTTTATTTTTGGATTCTTAATTATATTCCATTTATCTATACATCTACCTGGGCTCATACCACACTGTCTTGATTGCTGTTGCTCTGTAGGAATTTGTTTTTTTAATGTACTTGGTTAAAGGACAGTTTACCATAATTTATATCAAAGACTTAATTAATTAAATATTGAATATACTCTTTTAAAGAATGCTGCTTTACTCTTAATCCAAGAGTATAGATATTAGAGTCACCCTATGAAATTTTGGGTGTTTAAGCTGGCTTCTCCATTTGGGAGAGTTCTGAACTCCTTACTCCTTCATCCTGTCAGCTACCCAGAGTGGTGTTCAGCTCCTAAGACACTGCATTTCAATTTGAAAATGCTACAAGAAAAAGTGGAGCGCCAATTGTCAGACTCACCTATATGTATTTCTCTAATGTCAATGAACTTAGCCCTTCAGATCTTGGAGGCATGGTAGCTTTCTATTTCCTTCTTAAAGTTTTGGGTTTTTTTTTTCCAAAATATCTTATCCAGTTCTTCCAGTTCTTCTCAGTGGGGGTATCAGTTAGATATGACCTTCTGCCAAAGCCAGAAGCAGAAATCAGAATTGCCTTTAATGTGTAAATAAGAATAGAACAATCTTGTTGGAGAACAATTAACAGATCAACCTTTGAAAGACATTATGTAAGTAAATTTGAGAACTATCATAGAACAATTCTCAAAATTAAAAAAAAATATATTGGATTACCCAGGGAGGTCTTCTCTGAGAATATAGGAACAGAGTTGATCCTAAAAGAAAAATAAAACTCTCAACAGGCAAAGAGTTCTGTGGAACGAATTATCCCATAATAGCTTTTTGATAAACAGTATAATGAAATAAAACATCAAACAACAGAGACCTCAGTGAGAAAAGTATACCTAGCAAAAAAAATCTGATTCATATTATAAATCCTGCAATTATTCTATGATTACAATTAAATATGTCAGTTAAATACTATGGATTCTACTATCAGAATTAATGATGGGACCTACAAAAATAAAATGTATCAACTGGGGGAAAATAAAATTCACTAACACAAAATAAGAAGAAGAATAATACTAACCCTTCAATCAGTAACTAATGCTAAGTCAATTAATGCAAATAAAGCTCCCTAAGATGCTTTGATGGAAATATCTTTGAACTATCAACCTATTATTATTACGTATTAAAGAAGAGCTTATTTAATTCATTGTTCTCTCATCTGGAGGTGGCATACATTATAATATAAACAAAGGGGGTTAGTGATTTACAATACACAGTTTTCTTTTCTATAAGAACAACTGCCGTGTTCTTTGGATGAATTCCTGGCAAACTGCAAAGCACTGTTCTTTTCTTTGTATGCCCATGTCAGCGCATTTGAATCACTCTATATTCTATTGAGTCGACAAGGGCTCCTCACACCCTGCCTGAAGCCAGTGTAACCCATATTACGAAGCAGGAAGCAACGCCAGGCTTTCTTCCAGCATTTTAGGAAGAAATTTCTCTCTGCTTTTGAATGGTTGAAAAGTAGGAGTAAAGGGATGAGAAAGGTGAGGAAAAGTCCCGCTGAAATCCTTATGGACCTGTTATGGTCACAGTGGCAGACGATGGCTTTTGTAACTGGTAATGTACTATCAAACTTCGTGGTGAGATTAAATGTCTCAGGTCTCAGTTCACAGAAGCCTACTTTCAGAATTTGCTCATAGTTCTTTGCCAGGTAAAGACCAAACTGGCATTATTAACAAATTCTCAAAAAAAAAAATCTTGATTCAACTAGAATTTCTGAGAGAGTCAGGATTTTTTAAGTTTACAAACATGAGAAGGTAATCCAACCCTGCGAGGATAAGCAACACCTCCATGGACCATAACCATTTCATATTCTCTGAAAACAGTCCCAGACTCTCCCTTTTTCCATTCAGTGTGCCAACATTCTTTCTATCTCTCCTGAATTCTAATCAATCACAAGAAGGCAGGCTGCCAGGAATGATTTCCTCAAAACTGGGAAAAAGTTTAACTATCTCAGGCTAAGAAAATTATATATATATATATATATATATATATATATATATATATATATATATACACATATATATATATATATACACACACACAGACACACACACATATATATATATTCTGTGTTGCTTCTGGACTTTCTTGATGTGCATAAACTCATAGCAGTAACAGAATGTGTGTGCTGATAAGAAGAAAAATTCAGACAATCTGATTTCACCACGATAAAGCATCAGACAAATGATCCCGACTGCTCAGAACATATATTCTGTCAAATTATAAGATCATTTTTTCATATTTCTGCTTAAGCTTTAAACTTCATAGACAAATGTGGAAAGCCTCCTAAATATGTACTAGGTCACAAACCTAAATATGTACTAGGTCACAATATGTAACTCATTGTTGAAAGTCTGATCGTCTTCAAAGTCAAAGTCATATATCTCCTCTTCTTTAAATGCTCCCCAACGTCCTCTCTTACCCCCTGGCCAGAATTAATTACTTTTTTTGTGGGGGGTTGTTCTCACGCAGTCGTGTCTTCTACTTAAAACACAGCATGTACTTAGAACTTTGCATGAATTATCTCATGTAATGCCCATGCCACTGCGATGAAGCAGGTATTGCTTTCCCTATTTTACAGAAGAGGTAACAGAGACTTGGAGAAGGCTAGTGACTCCCCTGTGGTCATTTGTGAACTTTCTTCTGATTGACTCAAAACCAGAGGGTCGGTCTACTCTGCCATTCTCCTTGGTTCTTATTATTTCATAAAAGAATTACGTACGATACTTGTTAAAATGATCTAAAAGCCTTCAGCTTTACGATATACAAACTTTCATAATATCCACATCAAAGTTGTGTAAATGATTTTTAAGCCTATCAAAATCTGTCATTAGTTTCTCTTAACAAGCCACAAGGAAGTACATGCATTTCTGCACCTGATTTTAGGAGCCTCCATGCTTTCGTCCTAAGATTCCCTGTTAGCTTTCTCTATCAGTGATCGCTTCTCCTGTCTGATCCATCCAAACTGACTTTTCCTTGTGTCCTTAAAACACTTTGCCTGTTCCTGCCTCCCTGTTTTGGTAAAGTTGTTATATTATATATATATATATATATATATAATATATATGCTATTGTACATTATGTATATAACATATATCTATGTATCTATGTATCCATATATTTTTAAAAAATTTAATGTTTATTCATTTTTGAAAGAGAAAAAGTGTAAGGGGCAGAGAGAGAGGTGGACAGAGGATCTGAAGTGAGCTCCATGGTGACAGCAGAAAGCCTGATGCGGGGCTCAAACTCACAAACCATGAGATCATGACCTAAGCCAAAGTTGGATGCTCAACTAATGGAGCCACCCAGGTGCCCCTATCTATGTATCTATCTATCTGGAGAGAGAGAGCCAAAACTAAATCAGTACCAAGAACCGTGAATTATAGTTATTGTAAATTATACTTCAGTAAAAAAACAAAAACAAAACAAAAAACCTGAATACAAACAAAAATCCCACTATGGTTTATACCTCTTTGTCCCCTTCACAATGGTGTGACTGATGTTTCAAACTATAGATGTAAAAGTTGAAATGGTTAAAATATATCCATAGTTATTTCAGGGTATTCCTTGGATATTAACTCTTAAAATATAAAAATACAACCAACGTCTCAACTCCTCCACCCTTGGAATATCCACTTTCTACAAAGCATATATAAGAGAATTCAGATTCCATTAACACGAGGACCCAGTTAGGTGAACCCCAACAAACTGAGGGCCTTGCAGCGAGTGAAGGTAAGAAGGGCTGCCGAGAACTTTCCCCATCTCTGATGCTACCTCCTGAACAACTTAACCTTTCCATACCTTGTTTTCTAACTCTTGAAGAAGAAGACAACTCTACAAAACAGTTCCAAAGTTATTTTGAAGTTATGGAATAGAGTCAGTGGAAAAGTGAAAATCATATCTGGTAGTAACTGCTTTGGAAATAATGTGGTATTTAAATAAGATATAATAGTAAATTGTTCTAATAATAACGTTCTGACATGTAGAATTCTTAATGCCAGATATGTTGATAGTCTTTTCTTATCTCCCTCTATGTTACATTATTTTCTTTGTGAAATGGTTTTATTATTCCTCGTACATTAAGTTTAAGCCAGTAACCATATTTCAAGCCTTATCGTTCTGAAGCAGCTATCTTTAGTGCATTTCAGATGGTATTAAGACACCAGACTGAAGTTCCACTGATTTCAGCTATGCAGGATTTCCTGAGATAGCCTGTCTTATTGTCGTTCAAAAATAAAATTGGGACATAAAATATGAATTCTGATTAGTCTTCCCTGCAGTCAGCACCTTTATGGTTAAGAGTATGACATTACTGACAGCTGCTCAGAATACCTCATTGTTGTCTATTACAAACCCACGAACACCAATACTGTTGCCTGAATTTGCTAAAAGAATTAATAAAAATATAGAGAGATTTGTTTGATGTATAAGGTATTCTAACACCAAAGTATAATGCTATTGGATTTCTGCATAAAAAGCAGAGAATGGCATGTGAAATTAAAAGGAATGTAAAGGAAATTTCCTCCCCTATAACCTAATAATAATGTCAAATAAAAACAAATCTGGACTTAGGTAAGGAAAAACTTTATTTATTTAAATTTTTAAATGTTTGTTTATTTTTGAGAGAGAGGGAGAGCAAAAGAGGGGCAGAGAGTGAGAATCTGAAGTGGGTTCTGCACTGACAGCAGGGAGCCCAATGTGGGGCTAGAACTCAGAGACCAAGAGACCATGACCTGAACCGAAGTCAGATGCTTACCCCACTGAGCCACCTAGGTGCCCCAAGAAACTTTATTTTTAAAAGACTATTGCATCAAACATCTCAAAATCAAGCAGGAAAAGACTTTTCTCTATAAGGAAGGGCAAGCAGGGCTGTGGGAAATTTTGAGGGAGAAATGGGCAAGCAAATGGAGGTGATCACAGTGGTCTGGTGGGAAATATTTTTAGCTATGGTCCTCAAAGTGAACTAGTAAGAGGGTATTTTCTATACTTTAGTGGTTGCTTAGACTCAGGGGAAAGCCAGAGTTCAGGGACCTGCAGGAAAAAGAGAAGTCTGATTACAGTTTGGTCAGGTTAAATCAGTGAGTAAGTGACAGGCAATTATGAACAGTTGGTCAATGATTTGCTAGAAATCCTATTTTAAAATCAAATTCAAATGAAATCAGCAAATACAGTTGAGTGTCTACCATCTATAGGACACCATGTACTATGGAGAATGCTAGACTCTGAGGTAATCTTATTGACCATGACTCTCCCTTCCTCCTTGGAATTGACCATTGGGAAATTTGTATTCTACTCACCTTGATCACACTTGTTTCCTGATGCTTGAAATGCTTCAGTGAATGAGGGATGACAAAGCAATAAAAGTAAACAAAGTTATGATTTGTAAGTTCACAAAAATGACCAAAGACAGTAGTAGGCATATTGTGTCTACAGATGCATTTTTCTTGGCTGAACTTATAAATAATTTATGCCAATGAAGTGTCATGGTGTGTGTGTGTGTGTGTGTGTGTGTGTGTGTGTGTGATGGCATCAAAAGAGACAAAGTGTCAAGATGTAAAGTTTCTGGCAGGGCAAGTGGTCTTATGTTTGGATTGAGTGCCTTTTCTCTAGAACATAAGCTGAGTACTCCCTAAATAAAATTAACCACATGTATTGAGAAGGAGATGACAGGAAGGAGCATTAGGCAAGAAGCTAGATATCTATTTTATTTTTTTTCTGGAACTGCCTGTAATAATTAGGATGATATTGTACAGTCACTTAAGCTCTTTGAACCTCACTGCTAATATCTTCAGAATGAAGGTATTTGATAAACTTTAAGGTTGTTTCCCCTCAGGTTTAACTTAACAAACTGTGATCGTCATTAATGATTATACAGTTGCATGAGAAATTGTACGTGCATTCATAGAGGTATATGAAAAGTTAGCGAGCAGCATTTCTTTGCTTAGAGACAACAGAACAGATCTCAAATAGTACATGTGATTAATTATAAAATAAGTGCTACAGATATTCACTTAATAGTAATTCATATAAGAAGGAGAACACTTCCAAAATACATGGCAAAAAATGAAAAGAGGTCTTTGAATTTTCAGTTTGGTAGTCTTTTTGTTTCTGTTTTGAAGCACATTAGGTAATCTTATATGCTGCATGTTTGGAAGCTAGTATATCAGAGAAAAAAAAGCATAATGTTTAGGGCATCTGGGTGGCTCGGTTGGTTAGGTTAAGTGTCTGGCTTTGGCTCAGGTCATGATTTCATGGTTCGTGGGTTTGAGCCACATGTCAGGCTCTGTACTGACAGCTCAGAGCCTATATCCTGCTTCGGATTTTGTATCTCCCTCTCTCTGCACCGCGTCCCCCCTCCCCACTCATCCTCTGTCTCTGTCTCTCTCTCAAAAAGAAATAAATGTTAAAAAAAATTTTTTTAAAGCATATGGCTTGGGGCGCCTGGGTGGCGCAGTCGGTTAAGCGTCCGACTTCAGCCAGGTCATGATCTCGCGGTCTGTGAGTTCGAGCCCCGCGTTAGGCTCTGGGCTGATGGCTCAGAGCCTGGAGCCTGTTTCCGATTCTGTGTCTCCCTCTCTCTCTGCGCCTCCCCCGTTTATGCTCTGTCTCTCTCTGTCCCAAAAATAAATAAACGTTGAAAAAAAAATTAAAAAAAAAAAAGCATATGGCTTACAGTTTTTCTATTTTGAGAAACATTTGTGAAAATATTTTCTCAGGCCATCCACATTTATTTATAACAATTGGGGTCTGAAATGTCTGATCCCTCTATATGTCTGTATGGATGAAGTTTTAATCAACATGTGTAATATTTGTATTTACCAGCAGAGTGATATAATGTTTAACTATAAAATATAGCTTATGCGTAATAATATCAACTTTCAAAACCTAAGAAAATGAAAAGTGAAACTTGATACCTTTTTGATGTGATCAACCTGGAGATAAATGGTGGTTAGTAATTAATTGTTTAGCTTCATATTAGGCTGAATTTCTTAGCATTTTTAATAGAATCTATTCAAGTATATCAGAGGAAAAATAAATTTTCTAGCAACACACATAAATAAGCTATAAATACAATTCACTTAAATGTACTGAAGTTTAATACAAGCAGTCCCCTTAAAGTGGCTTTAAACATGACATATTTAAAATAGGATGTGGTTATTATAGCTAAAATAAGAATGAGCTTCGAAATAGCTATAGAATGTGGGAGAATATTAATCTATGTTTAAAGAGACTGTCTGACGGGCAGTAGTATTTTAGTATAGGTAAGATCAGCATTACATGATTTGCTATGAACCAGAAAACAAGATTAATCTGTACCCATCTATCAGGAAGACTGATGGCCCCTTTTGCTGGTTAATGCTGGGTCCTTTTTCAAGTATCGGATGTCTTGTGATGTGAATTTTATGGCTCAACAATTTTCCAAGGTTACTCTATTTATGGTGGAGAGTAATTTGCCAATTCAACTACTGTTGCTTGGAATAACATTCATTCTGATCTTCAACTATAAGTTTATATTTATTGTGATATATGATGAATTGCCTGTCACTGCTGAGTGAGGCCCTGAAAGTTTACTGTGATCACTCAGAAGCAGTCAAAACTCATCACAAATTGTTCTTTGGATTGAAAACATAAATGGCGTTACATTCACATCCATTGTTAACTAAGTCTCATACTTACTTGTTGATGCTACGTGATTTCCAAGATCTTTGTTCTGTTCCTTGTTATAGTTGCTGCAAATAGAGCCAGTATTTTTCAAAACTTTTGGAAATTTATATCAAAATTCAGTGAGTTTCAATTATGCTTTATAAAATACATTTGGTCTGGGAGGGGGAGAGAAATGTAAACTTAACAGCTGACATCAGCTGAGAACTTCCTGTGTACTGTGCAATATGTCACATAGAGTATTTCATGTAAATCGTAAAACTTATTACTGTGAATATTCTATGAGTGGCTGGAGGACTCAATTGTCTTTTGGAGGAAGTGAAATAAATACACCCATGTCTCAAACACAAGGCATTTCCACAGCTAAAATGCAAAGCTATATGAGCAGTAATCCTGAAATATAGAAGACCATACAGAGAAGTTTCTGAATTCAACAATTATTTACAAAATACTGCTGAGTGTCCAGAATGATCAAAGTGTAGGTGATTTAAGAAAATTTCAATGTAAGAAATTTTAAAAGGAAAAATTCTTAGTGAAAAAACAAAAAACAAAAAACAAAAAAGAGGAAGAAAGTGTTAAGGAAAGCTATTACTAAATACTGTATCACTTCCTAAGTGAATTTTTAAGGAGTGCAAGAAAGTTTGCAAGGGAAGAAAAGTAGTGAAAATATTTTTCAATAAAACAACATCAGTTAAATCCTAGAGCCAAACGAACTTGACTGTCAAGCCCTAAATTTGGTCACTCTATTGCAGGGGAAATTGGATGGTCCATATGTTCCTCAAAACTCAACTACAAGTGATTTAGGTTTCTTGACTAGCTTAGACAAAAGGAATCTAATGTTTTGGACATCTTAGAATATTTTATGCCTTTCTCCTCTAGTGGTCATAACTCTTACAGATCACTTATTGCTAATGCTATAAGCCAGAGGCAAAATTGAAATAGTAAAAAGTAATTTGTGAAAGTCAGGCCTATTTCACAAGGGCCCTAGGTTAATGTGAACCATTAAGAACAGGCATGTTAAATATTCACTTGCATTTTTTTCTGTGTTTTATGTTTTTTTTTCTTTAACTTTTAAATTTAGCTTAAAATCCTTTTATACACGGTATAAGATGTGATCATTCATTTCCCTAAATAATGTGTTATGTAATGAGTATTGTGATGTTTCTCTTTTCATGTATTTCCTAATTTCCTATATATTTATAATTTTACATATGTATATATATACATACACTCACATGCATATCTGGTACAGGATTATGTTTT
The DNA here is from genome assembly GCF_022837055.1 of Prionailurus viverrinus. Lineage (NCBI taxonomy): Eukaryota > Metazoa > Chordata > Mammalia > Carnivora > Felidae > Prionailurus > Prionailurus viverrinus. The sequence goes on along the minus strand of NC_062572.1, from coordinate 65,138,329 downwards.
GTTTTATTGATCTATCAATTCTTGCAAAACCACCACATCGTTGTTTGGGAATTGAGTACAAATGCCACCATTTATTAGTTTTTATTTTTTCAGAATATTTTAACTGCTCACTGTTTTAGGCAAAGGCATTTTCCTCATTTTATTCAAAAGCAAATGTTTACTGAGACTCTTAACGAGCGGCTAGGTGCAATAGAACAAGACCTAAGTGGTCTTGAGGCTCACAGTGTAGTACAGCGTCTGTCCAAATTCTCCTTTGTGTTTCTCCTGAGGTGCACTAAGCCAGACTCAGAAGAAGTCTCATAAATATTATTTTATCTTCCTCCCTTTGTGCCTTAATCAGAGCGTGAATTTATCAGCCTGCTTCATTCCACTTTTCACTCCTCCACTCATCAGGAACTTTTGCCTCCTGAGTTGAAACAGTTGCAAAAGTAAGTTGTATCTCTGCAGTCCCAGATCCCTGAGGGCAGGAACTCATGCTTCCCTGTTCATATGGTCTCTCTAGCTCATGACACTCTTCCTGGCTTGTAGCAGGCAGTAATTGTTTAATATGGCAGACTGGCTACCACTATCTCGGCATCTCTTACAAATATATAACATTGCTGCCAGATTGATACTCTTTTTAAGCCTCCTCAATTCAGAATCCATTTATTCATTCACTCATTGACTCAGTCAACAAAGACTATTGGTTGTTTCCAATACACAGGTGTTTTCATGCCTCCACCATTCTATTCCTTAATCCTGATGCAGGGAAAAGTCAGGCCACATTCTATAATGGTTTCACACTGAGTGTGCCCTTGTTGTATGCATTTAGTCTTTGGCACACCTTAGACCGCTTTTTTCAGGAGGTTAGAATCAGAATAGGAGGAAGAGGCTGAATGCAGGTATTGATATCTACTAAAAGCCTGATTTCTGGGGGTGCCTGGGTGGCTCAGTCAGTTAAGCATCGGACTCTTGATTTCCACTCAGGTCATGATCTCATGGTTAGGGAGATCAAACTCCACACTGGGGCTCCATGCCTGCAGCGAGACCACTTGGGCTTCTCTCTCTCCTCTCTTTCTGCCCCTTCCCCACTTGTGTGCACATGTGCACATTCTCTCCTCCTTTCTCAAAATAAGTAAATAAAAACTCAAAAGTGAAAGCCTGATATCTGGCACAATGGATAGAACTACTTTAGATATATATCCACCTCAGATAGACTCTTTCGCTAGCTCTGTCTATTAAGATCATAAAATGGGAATGGGTGAGGATTGTTTTAAGCTGTGGACTTTTCCTAGTGAACTCCTCTCTTTTGTACTGCAGAGGAATCCTTTCCACCTTCATTGTGTCATCTTTCTTATCCTGCCTCCTGAGGGTAAGTATTTTCAAAAATTTCCCCCGTCATTAACCTCTATTTCCACAAAATCATCAAATCCTGTTTCCATTTAACATATCGCTGGACCCAGCACCTCTTTTTCCCTGCCCCTTACACTATTGCAGATCTATTACACCACCCACCCCGACTTGGCCAAGTGGTCTTCCTGCCATCTTGTCTCCTCTAATTAATCTAAACATTGCCACCCAGCTGCTCTTCTAAATCATTGCTCTGATTTTGTTCCTAAGACAAGACCAAAAAAAATCATAAGACATAGGCTGCTTCTCCTGAAAAATTCTCTATTATAATATGAGATAAATAACTCATCAGATTTCTAGTTTTCCAGGATGCCTTGAATTAAAATTAATGCCCAATTTCAACAAGTGTCCTTGCCTGAGATTTTCTTTTGGAATTATCACACCCACTTCAGTTTTGGCTCTCCTCTTTCATCCTTTTGCAAGAGTGTACTGTTAAATGTAAGATCCTTTTGTGAAACCAGATAGATTAAAAAAAATAAAAACAACTGAAATTAAAATTTATAAGTATTTGTGTTCTCTTCAGAAAGTCACAATTTAAATATAAAATAGAATTTTCCTTTAAAGTAAATTATTTCTTTTCATTCTCAGAAAACCTCTTAGCAGAGCCATGCCTCTGTGGTCTTTAAGTCTGTCTGAGAATAGAAAACTACATCTATATAGGTCTACAATATATTATAAAATATCTAATGGCCACACTGAGTTATGTGTTTTAGTGAACATTCTCTATTGGTTGCCCCAGGTCTAGGGTACAGTTTTCTGTCAGTGCTGACCTTTATAGACTTGATCAAGTAGGTCCCTTGCCCTTTGTTTCTGGTTAGGTTCATCAAAGGGGACATACCAGCAAGAGATCAGAAAAAGAGAGAGGAAAGAATTTGGTTATTTATCTCCTTAGTTCTCGGCCTTGCTGATGGGTGGTTGTGCAGTAGTGGCTGAGCTTCTTCTGTGAAGTGAGCATCTCTTATGCCTACAGGTCTCACTGGGTCCATAATAGCATTTTCCACTTAGAATGGCTCCCTTGGTGTCATTAGCTTTACCATTCCTTGGTGGCTCCTTTAATACCGGTCAACTTTGTAAACAGTATTTATTAAACACTCTTTCATTACCTTTTTTGAGTTGCTGTAACTTTGAAGTCTTTGCCTCACCAATACATGTAAGTTCTTATTTGCTTGAGCAGGAAAAACAGAATTAAAATCTCTGCCCATCTGACCTAATCTGTCCCGGCTGCAGAAAGTCATGAGCTTCACCTCACATGAGACAAGTCAGAAAAAAATTAGCTAGATTGGTCCAGTGATGTGATACATTATAAAACTGACTAATTTATGATGTCCTGAACATAATGGGTTAGTCTATTATCCTTTGATGTAATTTCATTGTCCAAGTGAAGGTTCTAAGCCAATGCAATAACCCATGGGAATAGAAGCTTTTGCTGTTCATCATCAGTGGGAGGAATTGATTCTATGAAAGGGCATGAGAATGTGGAAGATGGGCTCTAGGCAAGAGTAAGGAAGAAACATTGTCTTCTCTCTGAGACATAAGTCAGTTGGGCTTAGAGCATAGGGCATGATAGGGCCTGGGCATTTCTGGTGAGTGTAAGCTGAGTTTATATGGAATGAGTACTAGAGTAAGTACTAGTCTAAGGCTTAGGAAGGCAGCCTTAGATAGTACTGCTTTTCAATTAGCAATAGTTCTCTATGTTCTACCTGCATTCCTTAGCAAGATTTTACTAAAAATGTTTGGATTAATGGAATGATTGTGTCTACTGGTGAATTAAGGTGTACATGGCCCAGTGGTGACAACTGAAAGATAGTTGTATCCAGGAGAAAGTAATTTTAGGAGGGGCATCATCAAATGAGATCTCAACAAAAACATACAGGTTCCAGGAGGCTGATCTTGAGCCTACATACAGTAGCAACTGTGGGTACTTTTAGAAGTCAGGGAAACATTTGAGGTAGGCTAATTTTTGGCCATCAACCTAGCAAGAGTTCATGTATACAAATCATAGTTCCTAGAAGAAATGTTGACTCTACTTTATATTTAGTTATTGATGAAACCAGGCCATTTGTAGTATAATTGTTTAATGTTTGTCTATACTCTAAGTTTACTGGCTGCTAACCTTTTACTTACCTCCAATTCCTTCTGGCTGCCAAGATATGAGTAAAAATAAATCCTTAGGTACATACTCAATAAATATGTATACAAAGTGGGAAATATTAGATAGATAAAAGAGGCAATATTATAGGGTGGATGAGATCCAAGAGTTTCAATAGCTGTGTGACCATTGGCAAGTTGCTTAACTCCTCTCTGTCAGTTCCTTCATCTGTAAGTGAGCCTAAGAAAAATACAAAGGATTGTTGTGAAGAATGAAGTCATTTAATATATGTAAAAACCTGGGCGCCTGAGTGGCTCAGTTGGTTAAGCAACTGACTTTGGCTCAGGTCATGATCTCGCAGTTGTGGGTTCAAACCCCACATCGGGTCTGTACTGACAGCTTAGAGCCTGGATCCTGCTTCAGATTCTCCCTCTCTCTCTGCCCCCTCCCCTGCCTGTACTCCATCTCTCTCTGTCAAAAATAAAATAATAATTTCTAAAAAGTATATATGTAAAGTCCTTAGATCAGTGGCAGTCATTTGGTAAGCTCCAAGCATGTCTGCTATTAATATTATAACGACCTAATTGTTATAATGAATTGTTATTATTGCCTTTATGACCAATATTTAAGAAAATGACTAAAGAAAGTATTTGGATAGAAACTGGACAGTTGTGACAGCTGAAACTCTTACTTTTTTTTTTAATTTCTAGAGAGAGAGATAGCATGCAAACAAGGGTGAGGGAAGAGGGAGACAGAATCTGAAGCAGGCTCTACACTCAGCATGGTGCCCGATGTGGGGCTCAATCCCATGACCCTAGGACCTGAGCCAAAACCAAGAGTCAGACACTCAACTGACTAAGACCCAGGTGCCCTGAGACCCTTCCCTTCTAAGACATATTCCAATAATTGTCTCCAACTATTTTAGTTCACAATCATCTCTCCAATATTTGAGCTACTCTGATTTTATTCTACATATATACAGCTGTGTAGGGAGTAATATGCTTTCTTTATTTTCATTTGTCTCATGTTTTACTGTCGTAAGAGTTCCTCAAATTTATCATTCCCTTGAGGATGGCGTTTTCTCATGCTCCCTTCGCTTTCCTTCTTGTTTCTCTTACATTGTTGACTGAGAGCTTGGGCACAAATTGTACTTACAAAACCACAGAAAGTGATTAGATAGGAAATTGTTATGAACATTTTTATCATCACTACATATCTCTGCATCATTAACCTAGGTTTAGTAATTGGAAATTATAACTTTTGCATTAATAGTTTTTATTGGACAAACAGAATTTGATTATTTTCCTCTTTAAAAGTTCAGTAGTTTCTCCTTTACTACATTACATCAGATAAAGCCAAAATGCAGGGGTTAGAAAGCCAGAATGTACCTGTCAGTCTGGGGAGAAACAATGGTGAACATGACATAGATGACATCCATTTATGAAAAGTACAGATACCCTGAGGACAGAGGAGCCCAGTTTGCTTGGACTATAGCATTATCACTATCCCAGTACACTCCCTGGAGAGACTGGCTTTATACAAGTAGAGTTGACAGCTGTTTACATTATGCAACTTACGATCTTTCAGGAAGGCCCTACTTGAACAAAACCATTTCCCAATTACTGTGACACCTGAAAATTCATCACAGCCTTTTTTCCACCTCCTTTAAAATAAAGAGGAAAGAGAAATTAAGACATTATATAGGCCAAATAGTTCTTCAAGCCTTATCCATAGTGACCAGTACTTTGGAGTAAGTTGCAACAGATCCAGGTGATAAAGAATCTGGCCTCATGAGTCAGGCAACCTGGGTTCTAATTCCAAGTCTGCCACTACTTTGGCATACAAACTTCTGCAGATATGTTCATTGCTTTTAATGTCATCTGTTCACTCATAAAGCACATCTGAGGGTAAAACTGGGGTAACATGGATTCCAGTTTTGAGAATATGATGGACCATTCCAGGAAATAGGACAGCCTATGTCAAAAGTTAAGTACCAGAGCAATGCAGTATATAGTTCTCAAATGACTGCTACAAAAAAATATAAAAATTACAAGGTTAGGTGATCACTGTGGACTGAGGGGTAGGGGGAATAAGATCAGGGAAGTCTGTAAAGGGTGAGGTGGGGGGAGGTCTGGGAGAGAGTACAATGGGAGCTAGTAAAATGCATTATATTAGGTAAGACTTTGAGTATCAACTCGGGATACAAACTTTTTATGACTCATTTAAAATAATTATAATGAGGGAATTTAGTTTTATGATCTCATTAAAATTCCTGATAGCTTATATAGAATCTATGCCTCCATTTTCATTCAGTTTGTTAGCCAAGAGTTAGCATTCACTGTTTAACTCAGGATTTATATCGTAAGGAAATAATTGGAAGATCTAGTTGTTTTTTTCTGCTTTAATAAAACTTAAAAAAAAGATTTTTTTAAAAACAATGCCAAATGGAGCCATCGATTTTTATTTCAAACTAAGCAACTACAGTCTATTCTCTGATAAAAATGAAGAATTCCCTCTTCAGCTGATAAGGCATAGAGTGTTTATCTTTGGCTGATCATAGAAAGAAGTTGGCCTGTGCTATCCATCTGCTTTTATGAGGCTTTGTTAACACAAAAAGACAATGAGGCCAAAAGTGGCCTTTGACTTATTGGGTCCTTATTATATCTGGCATCCCTACCTGAAGGAAAATAAAAGTCAGATGGCAGTTAAATTAGGTGAACTTTTCTAAAATAAAAACAAATGTGGGATATGGTAAGTTTCTCTCCCCATTCTCAGGAGCTATATGAGAATTAATGTTGCTAGTGATTTTGAAGAATGAAGTTCACTTTATTTCCCTGGCTTAGCAACATGTGCACATGACGTGTAGTTAGCATAGCACAGGAACAAGGAAAAAAACACAGGAATTAATCCCACACCAATTCATTTTAAAATCCTTCTTGACAAATATGTACATGGTCCAGGTTGTCCCGTGTAGCCAAATGTGATATAGTCATTGCACAGTGAGGCCAAACATACCCTAGGGACAGGATATTGTTTTGCTCTAATACTGTAAGTTTGCTCTGTGTTTTATGCAAACCTCAATATACATTTTTTAACATGTTAAAAAATTAGTCTCAAAAGCATTGAGCATTTTAATGGCAAATTTGAATTTTATTATGGAAGTGAAGTCCTTTTCATTCTCTATTGTTGCATCTGTATTTCAGGATGCAGAGAAACAGCCTCAATGGTCATCCTGTCTACAGAATTAGAATTCCTTCTTAGAATTTTTAACAGGTGCTTCTTTGATATCTGGTGAACAGCTCTACTATAGGGAGTTTCTATCTGTGGAATCATCTGGTCCTACTGTGCACAGCTCAATTTGTCAGGCAACCTCTCTTTGGCTGAGTTTTCTCTTAATATACATAAATTAGCAGTAGTTTTTACAACACAAACAGCACTCTATCTACATACCAGTGCTTGGAATATTTGAAGAACTCCTCTTTATCTTATTTTTCTTACCTTTCTCTTTTATTGATATACTTACCTCCTGTAATTCTTACTCATGTAACTTTGTTTCTAAGTTTCTTATCATCCTGACCATTCTGCTGTGGATTTGCCTTAATCTATCAATAACTCTTTTAAATAATTTACCCAGAACTGAAGGCTATATTGGTATGAGCTGATGAATGTAGAATATGGGAAAGTGTGATTTAGACGGCATTTTTGTTAATGTAAGCTAATGTTGATTTTCATAGCAGTCATATCTGTAACTTATAGCCAGCCAAAATCTCAAGACTTTTTTTCCAATTTGATCACTGATACATACTTTCAGATAGATACTTAACACACACACACACACACACACACACACACACACACACACACACTAGGTATAAGGGTTAACATTATTTCTGTTAAATTTCAACTTGTCCTTTGGACCCTGAATTTGCAATGTATTTATTTTGTACATTTATGATTCTAGGACTTCTGGGACTTCTGGGACAGTAATTACAAACATCACAGGCAATTGTCATGGAGAGAATTCTTGAATAAAATGAAGTCCTCCAGGATTTTCTTGTCAATAGTCCTAGAAAAATATTCTTCTCTCACAGGCTTCCTATTATTCCTTGGCTTTCCCTAAACTCTGCAGGCCTTAGCAGTCATGTTTCAGTTCAAGTCAAATGCACACTACAGGGGAGCCTCAGGAACAAAGGCCTGTCTCTTTCTCCTAAACCCAGAGATTTTGTCCAAAATTTAAAGTGTCCAAAAAGAAAGTAAGACAAAGGAATGGAAAATATTAATAAAATTGCAGTGCTCTCTGAAATGGGATTTTTACACTGACAAAATAAGCAAGTCCATGCCAGGAATACTCATCAAATTATCAATTAACAAGTAACATTAAAACTATTCATGGTGTAGGGCATAGAGAGGAGGGTCAGATATGATTTGTGTTCTAAAGGAACATATATTCTAATCAGGACATTCAGGGGGACAAGGCCAGCAAGTCAAGAAGTTAAGGAATATTAAATGTTTTAGATAGATATTTCAACTGACAACATAGCAGAGAATGATGAGTGATGGTGAAGTGAATCTCATAGATAATGATACAAGCAGTTGTGTGGTGGCATGGTCCAAGGAAGTTCTAATAGGAGGGACCACTTGAACAGAGCTTTTAGGAGAATTGGGGACAGCATTCTAAACAGAAGAGCAGCATGAGTTGTCATCATTGGCACCTACTCAGTTATATTCTAGTATATTTTGCTGTTCATATGATCAGGCTCATATTTATTTTAGAAAATGAATTTAATTCCACTCCAGCTCTTGAGACAGTCCATTATTAATTATTGGTTCCAAGTAATGTGACTGAGTTTTGGGTTTTTAATTTATTTTTAGTGTTTATTTGTTTTCGAGAGAGAAAGAATGCGAGCAGGGGAGGGAGAGAGGTAGGGGGTGGGGGACACAGAATCCAAAGCAGGCTCCAGGCTCTGAGCTGTCAGCACAGAACCCAATGGGGACTTGAACTTATGAGCCCCAAGATCATGACCTGATATGGAGTCAGACGCTTAATTGAGCCACCAAGTCACTCCTTTTTCATTTATTCTTTTTAGTCTTGTGACTGATTTTTAAACAAACATTGGACTTATATATTCCAGTGAAAGCTATTTTCACTTTTTTTTTCCAAATGAGGATCTTGGAAAGTGGCATGTCACTTCTGGAATCCTATGAGGGTAATGAGAAGAATCAGGGGCCAGAGCAGGACAGCATATGAAGTTCAGAGAGGCCAGATCTGGGAATGGCCATAAGACCCAGTAACAGAAATTCAAAGGCACCCACAGAATTTTTCTAGAGAGATTTGAACCACAAAGTCTAGGGATAAGACTAAATTCATGAATATTCCACTTTTTATGAGCTAAAGAATGTAAATTTGGTCTTAAATTTTAGAATTTCTTCAGACTTCCTTCAGTTCCTCTGAACTGTTTTTATACAACTTCTTATCTTAGATGCTGCTAATGGGTACCAATGGGCCCATTATACCATATACCTAGACCAAAGAAGCTATTTTGCTGAAAATAATCTTAGATATTTTCTTTGGAAATTTATATAGAGTATGAGGTAAATTTTTTGGATGCAGTTATTAGATAAGGTAATTAATAACTTGGAACACAGTAAATTTAAGAGGCTTATGCTTTCTGCATTTTGTGAACTGAACCTGAAGATGAGCTCAAAAGAAGAATTGATGAACTATTTAGCCATCTTGCAAATAGCTATAATAACAACAATAGACTGCTTTAAAGTATAATATTAACCTGTGTGCATGAGCTTCAATCTATTTCTAAAAATATCAGTCGCATTAATTTAAAATCACACCAGATGTTGTAGTTATGAGCCTACAGAATTAAGAGGCACACCATTATATGTTTTTGAAAAGAAACTTATCTTTATTTTTCAATTTAGAAATCATTTTCTTGATATTTAAAGGCAAAAGTTGTGGTCTTTTTATGACTAAGGCAATTGTAATTTTGAAAAGTTGAATGAAATAAAATTTGGCTGCAACATCTACATTTCAAAATTCTATCCATTAGAAATGGTCTCTGGAAAACTCCCACAGAGTGCTACACTAAATAATGCTGGTGGGGGAGGAGGGTGAACCAGGGAATGGAAAAATCATGGGATATCACAGGGATTATTTTACCCTTCACCTTGGTTTATAGGCACTTTTAAAATTCAGTAATTATCACCTTTGTCTCTATTAACATGGTAATAAAGAATGGATACGGCAAAATGGGATGGAATTTGATCATCCTGAGGCTCCCTATGCTTGCAGAGAGCATGAATATTCTTCCTTTGTGTTACTTTTCAGTCTCAACACTGACATTTTTGACCAACTTGAAAGAAATTATCATGGGATTTCTGAACTAACAAATTTCTAAATTCCTAGCAAACTATAGATTATGTACAGCAAATTTTCCCTTAGTACACTGACATGATGCATATGCATTTTAATTAGTATCAAAGTGATAAATAGTATGAAAAAGTAGAATGTCTGTTGCAGAAGAACAAGTGTATTAAAGAGTTCAAACATAGATTTTCTATTGGTTAGAGAAGTGGGAGTCCCTCTGACCTACAGGAACGGGTCCCAGACTCATGGAGAAGGATTGTGTCCAATGAGTAGAAAGATCCTGGGAATACAGTGGTATTGATTTCTCCTTCATGTTCTGGGTAAGGTGCTTGCAGGAATTTACCCCTATAATGTGGTATCTACTCTTACTATTCCATAGCACATAGTAGAAAACCTCAGAGAATGTTTCCATATTTTTTATTTGCTGTTTATAATATGTCTATGTAGAATGGAATGAGGAACCTTGAGGAATAATGGAAAAGATACAAACCAAGTTTTGAATTCTCTTCCTGGCATGGTAATCCTGGATGTGTTACTAACATCTGTGGACCTCTCCTTCCTCATTGACAAATGGTGATATTAATCCTTACCTCATTCCCACTAAGTTGAGGATTAAATAAGAGAGTAGATGCAGTATATGCCTAAGAGCCACGTGTGCATTATATCACCATCTTGTTGAAGTTCTACATCTGGATTAACTTTCTTTGAGTTTCTCGTAGTGTGCATGTCCCCAGTCAAATGCATCCCCCTCAATGAGGACATTCTTTCTTTCCCCAAAGTGTAAGGGGTCTGTCTTAGGAAAGTAATCAATGGTCTCCTCACAGCATTGTCTGTGTTTACTTTCCTCTGAGTCATCTATTTGTTTGGTCATCTTTCCTGTAAGGTGTTAACAACTAGGCAGTAGGACCAATGCATGTTACATGTACTCACATGTACTCACACAAACTCACTCCCTCAACAACACTGGTCTCCAGTCACTTCTCCAGCCAGCCAGGGTTCCTCTGTGGAGAAATGAGAAGGTTGGAAAGGTGCATATTAATAGAGGCAAAAGCTAGCTCCTGTCCAATTTATTTAAATCCCCTGTGGTGTTTTTTTCTTTTTCTATTTTCCAGCTAAGTTCCTCATTCCTTCTTGCCGTTTTTAGACTTTTGCCCTCTGGACACATCCAGTGTATTTGGCAGCCAGCTTATCACCCTGTCTCTAATAAATCCACTCCTGACCCATCAAAAATGAGCTGGTTCTTGCTCCCATTTACATTGATCAGGCGTGTGATATTTTATATTAAATACCAAAAGAGGCACAATTATAATGCACTTTATACAATTGGATGGTGGTAGTGGGGGAAATCTCTTCATTAAAAAAAAAGTGTCAGCACTTCCACACCTGATAGGAAGCCTCCAGGGCCTGCCTGTGTCATCGCCCCCTGGACTGCCCTTCAGCATGCAGAAAATTCACTTCCACACCAGAACTGGCATGTGAATGGGACTAGCTTCTGCACCTTGGCATTCATATTCATTATAGCATTTTTCTCCCCTAGGGACTGAGGAGTTAGGAATGAGATAGGGAGGATCAAATAGAAAGGGCATCATCAGAGAAATCCTATCTTGAGAGAGCTATGGTGGTTTGATTTAATATTTCTCATAAGCTGCAGTTGCTCTGAAACATGTTTAGATGTTTCACCTCAATTTGACTGGGCCATCTTGCAATCCCTAACCCTCCCCTGCCTGTCATGGGCTCTAACAGCAAACCCACATTTAGGAAGGTAACAAGGAAAAAAATTCTGGGTTGTCTGAACCTAACTTGTTTTAGGAAAAGTCAGGTTTTAAAAGTAGAACTTAGGAAGAAGGGAAGAAGTGTAGTCATCAGACTAGAAATCAAGTTACCTGGGTTTAAGGTCTTAACCCAACTACTAACAAGATAGACAATGAGCCTGGTTAAATCACCAAGTCTCTTTAGATTTCAGATGTTTAATGCTTAAAATATGGAGATGGAAATAAACCATTTCTAAAAATCCCTCTCAGCTCAAAGATGTATCTAAATCACTAGACTTCATTATACAAGGACATTTGTGTGGTGTAGACATTTGAAGGTGAAATTCCAAATCCCTCAGAAAGGAGACCATATACCTGCTTACCTGTAGGACCAATCTATAGAAGATTCCCAGACAATCTCAGTTCACAGGTAGTCCTGAGCCACGTATGCAAACTCATACACAGATACACGAGAGAATGTGACCTGACACAGGTCGATGTCTGAAGCAATATCACAGAAAGTTCTGCTGTACACATTCTAAGTACTTGAGAAGTGTCTTAAGATGATTTTTAAATAAAATCAGCAAAAAGTACCTGAATTATTTTCTATCTGCAAATCGGTAATTAAAATTTAGCATATTTTGTACATCACAGTAAAATTTTATTTTCCCTTCAAAGTTTCCTATTTCCCGTTCAAATTAAAATGCATATTTCGTCAGGCTGTTATTCAGAAGTAGTAATCAAACACTTACATTAAAAACAGATCATTCACCTGTAGCATACCCTGCTATAAAGTGTGAGGTGAACTTTTTCCAGTCTCACTGTCAGCTTACTTCAGGTACATCTTCATGAAAAATAAGGCCATATCTGGTGGTGTTAATTCTCAAATTCCTCTTCAAAATGTAAGTATTTCTCTGAGTTTTAATTTTTATCCTAGCCTTCCTGGGCTTATCTGTATCTGTAAACTGTGCACAAGTGTAACTTTGATTCATTTTTTATTTTTATTTTAAACTTTTTAACGTTCATTTTTGAGAGAGACAGAGACAGATGAGAGTGGGTTAGGGGCAGAGAGAGAGGGAGACACAGAATGCGAAGCAGGCTCCAGGCTCTGAGTTGTCAGCACAGTGCCCCACGTGGGGCTTGAACTCGTGAACTGTGGGATCATGACCCAAGCTGAAATCGGATGCTCAACCGACAGAGCCACCCAGGTGCCCCAATTCATTTTTTAAAGTGCTAACATATTTTTATTAAAAACATTTTTGTTAATGTTTATTCATTTTTGAGAGAGAAAGTGAGACAGAGCTTGAGTGGGGGAGGGGCAGAAAAGGGAGACAGAGAATTGTAAGCAGGCTCCAAGCTCTGAGCTATCAGCACAGAGCCCAATGTGGGGCTCGAACTCACAAACTGTGAGATCATGACCTGAACTGAAGTAGGACGTTCAACCTACTGAGCTACTAGGTGCCCAGAGCTAACATATTTTTTAAATATTTATTTATTTATTTATTTTGGAGAGAGATGGCGTGAACAGAGGAGGGTCAGACAGAGAGGGAGAAAGAGAGAATCCCAAGCAGGCTCCACATGGTCACCAGGAGAATGACATGGGACTTGATCTCACAAGCTGTGAGATCATGATCTGAGCTGAAATCAAGAGCCTGATCTCAACTGACTGAGCCACCATGCGCCCCTAAAGGGCTAATATTTTTATTTAGACAGAAAAATGACAGGGAAGGAAAACTCCAATTAGGCCTGTTTGCACGCAGGGTTGATTTCTGTCCATTTATAAGTACAGGTCTAGCAGAAGCTGCATGCAAATTTTGATGATTTCATGAAAATCAACCATATTCAAAGCAAAATGTAAACATTTTCTAGTGCTGAATCTTTCCCCAAAGCAGTATGCCACGAGCTGGCAGTGACAGGCTATTTTCTTACAGACAGCTTGGTGCGGAGACACCTTGCTCAAAGAGGCCTGGTTGCTCTATTTGAAAACATTCATATCTCTAAAATCTTCTCCAGTGGAGCTCCCTGGGGGGCTTATTAATCTCAAAATCACAATCCGGAGAATCCAACCTGACCTTTTGCCTTAGAAAGCCCCATGTTCCCTCAGCTGCAAAGGCAGCTTGACGCTCCACTGAGGGGGAAATCCTCCCCCTGCTGATGCCAGGGGCAGCTGGCTCATTTCTTGGATTTCCTATAGCTGACCTGTGCAAACCTCCCTCTCTGGGACGCCCCTCCAAATCTAAGGGATGTGACAACGAAGTCTTCAACTGTCTAAAAATACTTCTCTGATCTGAGAAAAATGTCAGAATGTCTGTCACACAAAAGTTGGATATTTTCCTAAAATGGCTTTAAAAAAAAAGATGAAGAAGAAAGGAAAAAGAAAGAAGAGAAAAAAAGGAAAGAAAATGCTCATAATTTGGAATACATCAACTTAAGAATGCTGAGAGGAAAATAAAAGAGGGAAAAATATAGGAATGAGGGCTATAATTCATGTGACACACACACACACACACACACACACACACACACACACAAACACACACACGAGAGGATAGAGCAAAAACCCTATCATTTGTGGAAAGGATGGGCCAGGATACAGAAGAGCAGGCTGAGTGACAGAAGCACAGTGAGTCCACTGTTACTTCCGAGAAACAGCCCCCACCACAGTGGCAGGGGGCTGGGGAAAGGTTCAGCACCTCCACCCTATGCAGTGCCTTGTGCAGCACTCTGAGAAGACAGACTGCCTTTGCAAGTAAAATCCGTGCTTGCTTCTGACTTATATCTTCATTCCCAGATGCTCAATAGTTTTCGGGTTGACCTTCAGTTAGGAAATGCTCCAAACCTTTAGCTTTGAATTCCATTTCCCCTTCTCGCCATTCCCTATGGTCTCTCAATCACATGTTTGATGATCTGGAAATAATTAAAGGTACTGGGAGACTGGGATGCTATTCAGGGAAGCAAAGATGGGGATGCCAAGTGGATTTTTTAAGAAAATTTATTTAAATTCAAGTTAGTTAACATACAGTATAGTATTGGTTTCAGAAGAACCTAGTGATTAAGGAATTATCATTTACTAACATATTAGTATTAGCAAGTTCTGATCAAGGTGTTCCCATTTTTTAAAAGAAGCTAGCCTGTCCTAAGTCTTGACATGATGCAATGGCAATGCTCTTGTATGGCTTACATATGGACACTGAATATTCACAATGAAGCCTTTTAGTGAACATAGGTTAATTGCATTGGAGGCAGGTGGTCTTTGCCAGCTTCCTTTTTTTTTTCTTTCCTGAGATTCTAATTTTCTTACCTTGTGTGAGAAGAATATTTAAAGAATATTCCTTTAGGAGGCTTCTGGGATATTAGCTAGGCTGCTGCTGTCTGTTGAAGTTTCAAGTACAGTTTAATTAGACTCAATTTAACATATAATCTCTCTGAGGACCTACTGTGAGCCCAGAACTATGCCAGGTAACATTAGGGTTTCAAAGGAGCAATCTCCACTCTTAAAAGTTTGACCATCAATTTAGTGAAGTAACAGTCACAAAATACACAGTAAAGGGAAGAGGATTTGAATGAACATTCATATGCAAAAATCAAACAAAAACTATTTTAACAAATGCACAGATAACTAGGCTAAAAGATGCCTAAACAAAAGCATACAATTCTGGTTCTGAGTCATTCCACAAAATCCAGGAGCTCTCTGTGATACAGGAAGTGTTATGCTCACTTCTAGCCCAGTATGGTAAGCAGCACTGAGAAACCAGGTATGATATGCTCAGAGGAAGGTAGACAGGACAATGGAGTGTGTGTCAAAAGAGAAATCCTCATAGTAAATGAGGGTACTTTCCTCCAAAAAGACAAATCCATGCTTGAGAAAGTAACTTCTTCCAAACATTTGAATATTTATTTTTGATAAGGATTATATTTGCACTCTGACGCTGCACACTGTAAAACTCAAGCAAGTAGGAAGAAATGACAAAGAGACCACTATCAACAAATTAATAATGAAAGAATCATATGCCATAAGATTGTTTTACATTTTGGAATAAACAAAACCCAAGTAATATTTGTATAGTCTATGATGGACGTTATTCCTAATTTTAATTTTTTTGATTTGTTTCTATTTTATCTATAATGGAAATGTAAAGCATCTTGCTTCATCCGTGGAGTACATGTCAAAGCTGAGATTTAAATAATGTCCTCTGGTGCTGGGTCCCTAACTGAGCCATTACTGGCACCTTAGATTCATGCTGAAGACTGGTTTGCTGTCTGTCACTGAGAGGATTCAAGAAGACACAGCAGGACCATCTGTGGGAGTCCCTAATTAGTTGGCAAATTTTGCTGGGACAAACTCTCAGCACTTTTGCAGCTCTGAGACTATTTTTTTAAATTATTCATTGTAGAGTCCTCAAAGTAAATTCGTAAGACAATTTCTGTTAAACTTATTCATGGCTAAGAATGACTTGGATAAGTTATTTTCAACTGATCCTTTTCTTATTTGAAAATCTAAGTTTCCTAGTGCTACTCTATGTAGAAAGCCCAACTGGGTTTCAGTTTGGGAGACTCTTACTTTCTACTTCAAGCATCTAACAGATAACTAATGATATTTCTGCCTCAGTCCTTAGCCAACTTCCTTCCGTTCACAGCCTGCAGAGAACTGAAGGCTGTAATTCTTAATGAATAGTAATTTTTTTCATCAGGTATCCTAATCTTTCTTCTGCAAACCCAATAATACCTCAGCAGCATTTTTGATGCTTTAAGAGGCTTAATGTGTGTACTTAGTCTCGCAATGAATCAATACCTACCAATCTCAATAAGGACTTTGTCTTACTTTTTAATTTGTCTAACATTTAGTCCACATTATTTCCTTGAAGTTGCCAATGTCTTCTCCCATTGGAGATGGAGATTAACCACCAAAATCCACTACACTTTACATTCTTGGTCTATTTTGGGGTGTTTATGAGAGGCAGTAAGTGCATCAGCAAGCAAGGAGAAATGCACACCTCATGAATATTTCATGGCTTCTGCTATCCTGGAATTTGGTTGAGGCATTTCTGTATCCAAGCACAAATCCACTTTTGGAAAAAAAATGGAAACTGTTCCTATATATATATATATATATATATATGGCACAGCAATTAAACCCAATAATTACTTCAGATGGGTTTTGGGGCCACATGGAACTGTGCAGGATGTTTTTTGAATACTACAATTGCATCAGTTTCTCCCGTCTCACTGTGAGGAGTTTAAATTAGCTGACTGGGTGGACAGGCAGATATTATGAATTTTCACAGCTATAGCAATAGGAAGAATTTAGAAGTGGACCTTTATATGAGGGTGATTAGGAATACTAAAAAGTCTTAATCTGTGGCACAAAACTGTTATGGAAATTTTGTACCTGGAATGAAAAAAAAAGGAAGATAGAATCATTGTACTAAATGATGCAAGGGGCTTTCTCATCAAAGCGGGGCCAGACTATTTCTACCTTGCTTCTGAAGAGAGAATTAAGATAACCAGAAAATAATACAAGAAAGACTTCATCTCAACATAAATCAATTATTTGTAATAATCACAATGATTAAACACTGAATTAGTTCATCCTGAGCTCTCAGTCTGTGAAGTATCAAACCAAAGCCGGGTGAATGCATCTTTCACTCTGGGATATGAAAGATATTGCAAGGATGAAGAAGTAGGTCTAGGTGACTGACAAAATCTTTCTGGAATTCAGGCTTCATATTATCTTCTTCAAAGGGCAAATTTAAACCAGAATTCTGCTTGATAAATGCAGAACTAATGTGATCCAAGTGCTTAAGGCAATGGCAAATTTCTTTGGCTCCTGGAACTCTCCTGATCACAGACAGGGGCTCCTAATTTGACATAAGGTACATGGTTGAAGCCTTGTTCTCCACTGACTTCCATTTCATTCTTTAGGTTTCTTCCTGGCCATCCACCTTCATGTAGACCAACATACTCTTTCTTATGCATCTTAATGAACTATGCTCAGTAACAAAATAAGACCTCTTATGGGGGCTGAAAACCTGACACATGAATTAATTATTTGGATTTAAATAATTAACTTATATTTTCTGGAAATCAAATCCTCTCTAAACAAAGTTCACTCCTGGATGAGCTATTTCCCATATAACACATGAAGGCACTTAATTAAGTATGGATTGATTCATCAGTCCAGGAAATTTCTCTTGGCTGGATCCCACAGTGTGTGATTTGGGTTCTTTTGTTTTTGCTGGAATTTCATTGTTTCCACATTGGTGTGATATTGGACATCCTCCTCAGAGTATCTTCTTTTAGCTTCTGTTTTGATATCTTTCCAAGATGTTTTTCTTTGTATTCCTTGCCTAAGAAACACACATATCAGTTCAGTGGAGAAAAAAAATTCTACTTCCTCCCTGCCCTACACTTGCTCCTACAGCAGTTGGCTTTGGATCTTATGGTTTAACTGGTGCTTTGCATCAAATCCAGCACTATGCCTAGTGCACTCATCATTCCTGCTCTAAAAGGAACGAGGAGAAGAATGAGTCAATGATAGTCCAATATCCTCCACCTGTATTATTTCTATCATCATTGTTATCAACTTTCTTTCCTCTGCATCCTGGGAAGAGTTCTTAAGTTTCTCCTCCACTTTACTGATTGAAGTTTTAATAATTTCAGGTCTAATTTTACCACTTTGGTTTGGGCTTAAACTCCTTTATTGAAATAGAAGTTTCTTTACATTTTTAATAATATTTTCTATTGTTACTATTTTTCATCAGCCTATTGTCATAGCATATAGGAACTGATATTTAATGAGAACCTACTATGTGCCAAAACTAGTATCTGATACTATAGTAACATTCATTACTTTATGGTTGATAAGTTGTATCTCTGCTCTGCTCTGAGTTCCTTCTGTTTGGGTAGCATTCTATTTTTGTGTAGAGACTCTGCTCATTTTAGAGCTTTCTCCTTTTCTAAAGAGGCCATATTCTGGCATACTCTTAAAAATTTGTAAATATTCATTTCAAGCAAAAATTAAAAAATTTTAAGATTTCTAGAGGTCTTAGTTTTCTCTTTATCATCAGGATAACTTTTTTATGGTGCTAATAATTTTCAGAAAATCCCTTTTTGGTTACTCATCCATCCTTAGATGTGTGGATCTGTCTAAACCTGTTGGACCAAAAACAGACACATAGACCAATGGAATAGAATAGAAACTCCAGAACTAGACCCACAAACGTATGGCCAACTCATCTTTGACAAAGCAGGAAAGAACATCCAATGGAAAAAAGACAGCCTCTTTAACAAATGGTGCTGGGAGAACTGGACAGCAACATACAGAAGGTTGAAACTAGACCACTTTCTCACACCATTCACAAAAATAAACTCAAAATGGATAAAGGACCTAAATGTGAGACAGGAAACCATCAAAACCTTAGAGGAGAAAGCAGGAAAAGACCTCTCTGACCTCAGCTGTAGCAATCTCTTACTCGACACATCCCCAAAGGCAAGGGAATTAAAAGCAAAAGTGAATTACTGGGACCTTATGAAGATAAAAAGCTTCTGCACAGCAAAGGAAACAACCAACAAAACTAAAAGGCAACCAACGGAATGGGAAAAGATATTCACAAATGACATATCGGACAAAGGGCTAGTATCCAAAATCTATAAAGAGCTCACCAAATTCCACACCCGAAAAACAAATAACCCAGTGAAGAAATGGGCAGAAAACACGAATAGACACTTCTCTAAAGAAGACATCCAGATGGCCAACAGGCACATGAAAAGATGTTCAGCGTCGCTCCTTATCAGGGAAATACAAATCAAAACCACACTCAAATATCACCTCATGCCAGTCAGAGTGGCCAAAATGAACAAATCAGGAGACTATAGATGCTGGAGAGGATGTGGAGAAATGGGAACCCTCTTGCACTGTTGGTGGGAATGCAAATTGGTGCAGCCGCTCTGGAAAGCAGTGTGGAGGTTCCTCAGAAAATTAAAAATAGACCTACCCTATGACCCAGCAATAGCACTGCTAGGAATTTATCCAAGGGATACAGGAGTACTGATGCCTAGGGCCACTTGTACCCCAATGTTCATAGCAGCACTCTCAACAATAGCCAAATTATGGAAAGAGCCTAAATGTCCATCAACTGATGAATGGATAAAGAAATTGTGGTTTATATACACAATGGAATTCTACGTGGCAATGAGAAAAAATGAAATATGGCCCTTTGTAGCAACATGGATGGAACTGGAGAGTGTGATGCTAAGTGAAATAAGCCATACAGAGAAAGACAGATACCATATGGTTTCACTCTTATGTGGATCCTGAGAAACTTAACAGGAACCCATGGGGGAGGGGAAGGAAAAAAAAAAAAGAGGTTAGAGTGGGAGAGAGCCAAAGCATAAGAGACTGTTAAAAACTGAGAACAAACTGAGGGTTGATGGGGGGTGGGAGGGAGGAGAGGGTGGGTGATGGGTATAGAGGAGGGCACCTTTTGGGATGAGCACTGGGTGTTGCATGGAAACCAATTTGTCAATAAATTTCATATTAAAAAAATAATAAAATTTAAAAAAAGAGTAAAATAACTTGAAAAAGCAAAAATAAAAATAAAAATAAAAAAATAAACCTGTTGGACCAGACTAGTTGTCCTCACTCTCACTTTCCTGAACAGGAGTACTTAGATAATCGACAATATCTAGCATGCCTTCCTTCTAGGGCCATTCATTTATCTGTTTTTGTTGAAACTTACTTTCCAGGGCACAATACTTAAATATCCATACCTCTGTCACGTACCTGACACACTGCCACTTTCTGTGAGTTGCAGTTATGAATATATTTTCTTGAAAGGTGGTAGGAAAGTGGGCTTCTGACCATTTCAAAAATCAGCATTCGGAAAGTGGAATAACCCATGTCTCGTTTCATGTTTGGTGCAAACCTTCATCTCTAAGCTGGGGGTGGATGCAAAGAGAGTATAAATTTCACAAATTTCCCTATTACTTTTTTGGACCACAGACTGATTGATTTCATCAAGCCAAGTCCAGTAAAATGCTATTGTTTTCTCTAGTTAGCCTCATTGTTCTCTGACTTTGTCTTCAGAGTACTTGCTTTTCTATTTTCTTTTTTTTTAACTTTTTAAAAAAAATGTTTATTTATTTTTGAGAGAGAGAGAGAGACAGAGCACTAGTGGGAGAGAAGCAGAGAAAGGGAGACACAGATTCTGCAGCAGGCTCCAGGCTCTCAGCTGTGAGCACAGAGCCTGATGCAGGGCTTGAACTCAAGTACCACAAGATCATGACCTGAAGCGACGTTGGACGCTTAACCGAGTGAGACACCCAGGCGCCCCTGGTTTTCTATTTTCTACATCTTCATAATTATTTTAGTTAGAATGTTAGAGAAGCTAGATATTACTTCAAATTATTCACTTTCTATCATAATTTCTTTTTGCAATACTGGCAAGCTATAGAGGTGAGTTGAGAAAAAAATTCAGAAGGTCAACAAAATATATCCCAGGATTAGGGGACAAGACATATGAGTTTAGACATAAGGGACTAAATTTACACAGTCTACAAAAGAGAGGTCTCCAAGGGAAGATCTCTGTGACATGATCTATAAATATCGTCAAGGTAACAAAATAAACAAAGCAAATTATTTATAGTCACAAAAGATAATAGGACAAGAATGATTGTCTTGAGTTAAGTGAGGGAACATTTATAATAGGTTATAAAAAGAGAAAGTTATTAGCTGAAAGCAAAACCAAGCAATATAACTAACACACAAAAGTCAACACCTATCACAGACCTGTAATAAAATGTTATTTTAAAAAATTTACAAGACTAGAAAAACATGTGTATTTAAAAAATAAAGGTGAACGATCAGTAAGTATTCATTGTCAAAATTAAGATCAAGTCTCAGTATGTCCTGTTCCCTACTTGTAGCATCTTTGACAAGCTATTTTTAAATATGCATAATGATAAGGACATTAATTGATATGTACAAATATTGTGCCCACTATATTTTAGTAATGATTTCCTGTCAATTCTATAGCCATTCCAAGTCATATCTTCAACAAGGACAACATATGATCTTATCACATTCTTTTCTGTCACTACCAAATTTTTGAAATGAAAAGTATATCATCTGTGCTTAATTTCTTAACTCCTACTCATTTCTTCATCTTTTACTATCTCACTTCCATGCTTACTTTTCTACCAAGATTGCTTTATTCACAAATCAGCTCTCATTTCCTAAATGGAGTGACATATTGTCACTTCTATGCTTATGTGACCAACCATGGTTTAGCACCTCTTGCTTCAGGAAGGCTCTCCTTGCTTGGATTCTATTCTTCTGGTGACTTGGCTACGTCTCCGTATATTTCTTTTTTATCCTCTTGGCAATATTGACAGAGGCCTCATAGCATTATTGTGCAGATTCAATAAGAAAATGACCAAAGATTTCTTATGCAAGAGTACTCAGCAGTTGTTATCTTGGTCTATTATAGTCCATTAATAAAGACACCCTTTATTCTTTCAACTTTATAGCAAGCACTCCATAGGGAATCTCATCTCTTGCTGTGTTTTCATTTACCACTAATAAGCTAAAGATTTCTTAATCTATAATCTATATCTCTAAGCCTATGCTTTTCCTCTGAACTCCAAACCTATCATTTGAAACTATTCTCCTTATATATCTAACCAGATATTCCAAAAGTACCTTAAATTTAATACAATCAGAATTTGACACATTATTCACATCTTTCTCCTTTACTTCAGCCCTGCCCACTCTTTCTCTATCCTATATCTCAGGCAGTGATACTGTTAAGTTCCTGGTATAACCAGGGATCCAAGCAAAACATGTCAGCCAGTTTGGTTCCCCCAGGTTGTCAGCCATGGACCCAGTTCATCTAGTTTGAATTATTATCTACTCTCTGCTGGATGACTAAAACAGCCACCCAAGCCATGTTAATGGTTTCTAGCTTATTCTCATTGTAATCCACTCTTCACACGACCTTTAGAGACAGCTTTGCAAGTTTTGTAAACCACACAATTGTTCATATTATGCCTCTGCTTAAAAACTATCCCTGGTTTCATGTGACTTGCCTGGTAAGTCCAAACTTCTCAGAATTACATAAACAAATAAACAAAGTCATCCATATACTTCCAAACTATGTTTCCTGATTTCTCTTCTGCCACTCCCCTACAACATGCACATACCCTCCTACATAGCGCACACTAGACAAAGCAATGGCCTCAAGCATTAAGTGCTGTTTCTTCTATGATTTTGTACAAACTGCACCTCTCTCACTGACCTGTCTGTCCCTGCTTCAATTCAGTGTTCACCTTGCAGGGGACCAAAATGACCAAGACCCTCAGGCCATTTTTCTCTTTCTTGCTTGGTGTGTGATGAGTGAACTTTCTAATATTCCAATTTTATACCATGAATGAGTGTTCCCAGGCACTGAGTTTATATCATCTCATTTGAACTTCACAAATACCAAACATGTTAGGTTTTTGTTTTGCAGATGAGAAACTAAAGCTCTCAGAGGTGAGATTTGTCCACTTTCACATGGTTAGTAAGTTGGTGACAGAAGTCAGATCAATAATGAGGCCCCTCCTTCAATTGATGTAGAAAACGCATTTTCTACATAATTCAGCATCCTTTCTTTTTTTTTTTTTTAATTTTTTTTCAACGTTTATTTATTTTTGGGACAGAGAGAGACAGAGCATGAACGGGGGAGGGGCAGAGAGAGAGGGAGACACAGAATCAGAAACAGGCTCCAGGCTCTGAGCCATCAGCCCAGAGCCCGACGCGGGGCTCGAACTCACGGACCGTGAGATCGTGACCTGGCTGAAGTCGGACGCTTAACCGACTACGCCACCTAGGCGCCCCCAGCATCCTTTCTTAATAAAGGATGAATTTCTACAAAATTCAGCATCCTTTCTTAATAAAAACCCTCGAGAAAGTTGGGATAGAAGGAACATACTTAAAGATCATAAAAGCCATTTATGAAAAGCCCACAGCTAACATCATCCCCAATGGGGAAAAACTGAGAGCTTTTTCCCTGAGATCAGGAACACGACAGGGATGTCCACTCTCACCGCTGTTGTTGAACATAGTGTTGGAAGTGTTAGCATCAGCAATCAGACAACAAAAGGAAATCAAAGGCATCAAAATTGGCAAAGATGAAGTCAAGCTTTCACTTTTTGCAGATGACATGATATTATACATGGAAAACCCGACAGACTCCACCAAAAGTCTGCTAGAACTGATACATGAATTCAGCAAAGTCGCAGGATACAAAATCAATGTACAGAAATCAGTTGCATTCTTAGACACTAATAATGAAACAACAGAAAGACAAATAAAGAAACTAATCCCATTCACAATTGCACCAAGAAGCATAAAATACCTAGGAATAAATCTAACCAAAGATGTGAAAGATCTGTATACTGAAAACTATAGAAAGCTTATGAAGGAAATTGAAGAAGATACAAAGAAATGGAAAAACATTCCGTGCTCATGGGTTGGAAGAATAAATATTGTCAAAATGTCAATACTACCCAAAGCTATCTACACATTCAATGCAATCCCAATCAAAATTGCACCAGCATTCTTCTCGAAACTAGAACAAGCAATCCTAAAATTCATATGGAACCACAAAAGGCCCCGAATAGCCAAAGGAATTTTGAAGAAGAAGACCAAAGCAGGAGGCATCACAATCCCAGGCTTTAGCCTCTACTACAAAGCTGTCATCATCAAGACAGCATGGTATTGGCACAAAAACAGACACATAGACCAATGGAATAGAATAGAAACCCCAGAACTAGACCCACAAATGTATGGCCAACTAATCTTTGACAAAGCAGGAAAGAACATCCAGTGGAAAAAAGACAGTCTCTTCAACAAATGGTGCTGGGAGAACTGGACAGCAACATGCAGAAGGTTGAAACTAGACCACTTTCTCACACCATTCACAAAAATAAACTCAAAATGGATAAAGGACCTGAACATGAGACAGGAAACCATCAAAACCCTAGAGGAGAAAGCAGGAAAAGACCTCTCTGACCTCAGCCGTAGCAATTTTTTACTTGAC
The DNA here is from genome assembly GCF_022837055.1 of Prionailurus viverrinus. Lineage (NCBI taxonomy): Eukaryota > Metazoa > Chordata > Mammalia > Carnivora > Felidae > Prionailurus > Prionailurus viverrinus. Next base: position 65,113,642 of record NC_062572.1, on the reverse strand, counting down.
ACATCCCCAAAGGCAAGGGAATTAAAAGCAAAAATGAACTATTGGGACCTCATGAAGATAAAAAGCTTCTGCACTGCAAAGGAAACAATCAACAAAACTAAAAGGCAACCAACGGAATGGGAAAAGATATTTGCAAATGACATATCAGACAAAGGGCTAGTATCCAAAATCTATAAAGAACTCACCAAACTCCACACCTGAAAAACAAATAATCCAGTGAAGAAATGGGCAGAAAACATGAATAGACACTTCTCTAAAGAAGACATCCAGATGGGGTGCCTGGGTGGCTCAGTCGGTTAAGCGGCCAACTTCGGTCGAGATCAGGTCATGATCTCATGGTCCGTGAGTTCAAGCCCCGCGTCAGGCTCTGTGCGGACTGCTCAGAGCCTGGATCCTGTTTTGGGTTCTGTTTCTCCCTCTCTCTGACCCTCCCCCGTTCATGCTCTGTCTCTCTCGGTCTCAAAAATAAATAAATGTTAAAAAAATTAAAAAAAAAAAAAGAAGACATCCGGATGGCCAACAGGCACATGAAAAGATGCTCAACGTCGCTCCTCATCAGGGAAATGCAAATCAAAACCACACTCAAATATCACCTCATGCCAGTCAGAGTGGCCAAGATGAACAAATCAGTAGACTATAGATGCTGGAGAGGATGTGGAGAAACAGGAACCCTCTTGCACTGTTGGTGGGAATGCAAACTGGTGAAGCTGCTCTGGAAAACAGTGTGGAGGTTCCTCAAAAAAGTAAAAATAGACCTACCCTATGACCCAGCAATAGCACTGCTAGGAATTTACCCAAGGGATACAGGAGTACTGATGCATAGGGCCACTTGTACCCCAATGTTTATAGCAGCACTCTCAACAATAGCCAAATTATGGAAAGAGCCTAAATGTCCATCAACTGATGAATTCTTAAAGAAATTGTGGTTTATATACACAATGGAGTACTACGTGGCAATGAGAAAGAATGAAATATGGCCCTTTGTAGCAATGTGGATGGAACTGGAGAGTGTTATGCTAAACGAAATAAGCCATACAGAGAAAGACAGATACCATATGTTTTCACTCTTATGTGGATCCTGAGAAACTTAACAGGAACCTATGGGGGAGGAGGAGGAAAAAAAAAAGAGAGGTTAGAGTGGGAGAGAGCCAAAGCATAAGAGACTCTTAAAAACTGAGAACAAACTGAGGGTTAATGGGAGGTGGGAGGGAGTGGAGGGTGGGTGATGGGTATTGAAGAGGGCATCTTTTGGGATGAGCACTGGGTGTTGTATGGAAACCAATTTGACAATAAATTTCATATATTTAAAAAACAATAATGAGGCCCCACTTACACCAAAATCTGAGAGCTTTTCCATTATCTTGGGTTGTCATAGTGGACTATTTTGTAAACTAATAAACTCTCTGATACTCATTATTCAAAGAATTGATCAGTAATCAGTGAGTATGAGATATCTTCCCTAGATGGAAGGTTCTCCTAAATGTATTCAAGGTACCTCCCAAATTCTAATTTCTTAGCTCTCAGGGGAAACTAAGGCAGTCTCACAAGTAACTCTTGGTAGAAATGTAATAATACCTCAATTTTTAAATTCCAGAAAACTATTATCTTAATGTTAATAGCAAGGCTGTGTGGTGGTATTTGCAACAGAATATATCATTATCCAAGTACAATATTAAAAAGCTTCATTATCTGTTCAGTCTGGTATAGCACCATTTTTTACATTAAGGTAGTTTTAGTAGTCTCTTCTTTATGCAGAATTTGAATACAATATATTCTGGATATTCAATAATTCAAGATGATAATTAATTGATAGCATCTATTATAAGATAAAATCATAACAAGTAGAATATATCAAAATTATATTGGATGAAATTAAGTATTTCTTGAACACTACATTATATTATATCACATAGCCTCAAAAATATCTCTGCATATGTTAATGTAATTATACCACAGACATACAAAAGTAAAAGACAACTGAAGTCTCTAGTCAATAAAATGCAAGTATAAAATTTGAATATTTCTTGGAAATTTATTAGTATACAAAATTTTATATTTTTCTATGGTATAAATACTCACTCCCTTATCTTGTCCATATGTTTAAATAGCCTGAGCCCTAATTTTTTGCTTTTACAAGGTGAAAGTCAATTCTGATGATTGAATAGTAACAATTGCAATCTGTAGTAATGATATCAGATTTTACTATGAAGTATAGTGGCCAAAAAAGCCTTAACATATTTTTATTGATCCTTTTTGATATGTCAGCCCTTGGCCCAGAACTATGGGAAATATAAAGAAAAAAATAAGGGACTGCCTTCTCACGTAGATTACAATTTAACAAATTGTGGGATGCCTAGTGAAATGAGTGTCTACAATAATAATATAGAGAAATTTAAATTTTTTTACCATTTATTTATTTTTGAGACAGAGAGAGACAGATCATGAATGGGGGGAGGGTCAGAGAGAGAGGGAGACACAGAATCGGAAGCAGGCTCCAAGCTGTAAGCACAGAGCCCGATGTGGGGCTCGAACTTGTGAACCACGAGATCATGACCTGAGCTGAAGTCGGACACAATTGACTGAGCCACCCAGGTGCCCCTAGAGAAATTTAGCTTAGTTTCAAATCTCAGGGATTTGACAAAGCCACAAGAGCTTAATGAAAAAAGTAACTTGAGCAAGAACTTGATTTTCCTCTAATCAGAAGCTTGTATTTTTACTGTTCAAAGTTGGCACCATGCTTTTTTTAGAGATAAAGGTTACAGGCTCCTGGGTGGCTCAGTCGGTTAAGCGTCAGACTTCAGCCTAGGTCATGATCTTGCAATTTCTGAGTTCAAGCTCTGCATCGGGCTCTGTGCTGACAGCTCAGAGCATGGAGCCTGTTTCAGATTCTGTGTCTCCCTCTTTCTCTCTGCCCCTTCCCCACTCACACTCTGGCTCTCTCAAAAATAAACATTGAAAAAAATGTTTTCAAAGGTAAAGTTTAAAAAAGAAAGAAAGAGAAGAAATTCAAACTCTGCTATAATTTAAAGCTTGCAGTAATTCACCTACCATCCAGCTGTTGTATCATGTTCTTATGTTCTTCTGTATCAACCAGATGGCATTAATATGCAAGTCACCACTGTTCTCTCTAATCTTTGGCCACCTCTGTTTTTGTTATTTCTTCCATTTTAAGTCCTATTTTAAATCTAGTCCAAGTTACTCCCCCTTCCTTGACACCCCACCTTGGTTTTTTTTATTTGAATCATTCTCTCCTTCCCCCATGTTCCTATCAGACTCTGTTCATTTATCTATTCAATTACCTGCCACATTCCGACTTATTCCAGAAACTGGTATGCAGGTGTCTCTCCTACATGAGGATATAAACACTTTGGACTCATGGACTATATTGTGATTTTCCTTATTTTTTCTAAAAACCCTAATGCAGTTGAATGAATGATTTTGAGAAGAAGCAAATTAATCCATATTTAAAGAATGAATCCATGATAGAATGAATAAATGAAAGAATGCAGGTTATTTAAATCACATATAAGAGCCCTGCTTTCAGATATTTTAACCTTAATAACCCTTTAGGAAAAGTGTTGAATTATTCCCCAAGACTTATTAACACCTAAGGTGAATTTTACTGAATATGATTATGAGGAGGTCAATGTGATACAAAGGTCTATGCTGTGCAGATGGAACTCTGCCTTCCATCTGCAAAATTAGCTGTTTTCCACTTGATGTTGCCAGCTTTGTTTGTTTGTTTGTTTGTTTGTTTGTCCTGAGCAGTTGTGCTATCTTCTGGTTTCCAATAGTCTTATATTTCACGGTGAGAATGTGCCTGCCAAACCTGAATTTACCCAGAGGTTATCAACTAAGTTGCTATTTCTTCCGTCCATGACTTCTCTTTTCATTAGGATACAAATGGTAAATAATACACTTTGGAAAGTTAATTTAATTAATGGAGCAATAGACAGTCACCCAGTTGGCACAATTAATTCCTTCATTTAATAAAAATGTCAGGTAGTACACACCAGGCACTGTGCTAAACTCTGGAGAGATAAAGATGAATATGGTGGCAGGGTCACCGCTTGTGAGTAAAGTGAAATAGAATGTAAATAAATCATTGTAATAAATATTATAAATACTCTAACAAAGGGAAGAGTGGCTTTGCTGACAATGGCATCAGGAGCTCTGCTTTTAAGTGACTAGATAAGTAAGAAAGGAACTCTGAATGTGCCTCACTTCCCCCTAGAATGAAGTAGGATGTCGTCCACAGTGACTAGATGCCTTATATGTCCCTAAAGGACTTTAGAAAGATATCCATGTAAGTAGGTTAATGCAATCCTTCAGAAGGAATTGCTTGTCCTCTAAGGACTTGAAAGGTGAGCAGCCAGTGACAGAAAGGAGGTGGCATGTACTTTGATCTTACTGAGGGAGTCAAGTGGCTCTGAAACAACATGGAACACCTGGGTCTTCGTCTAAAGGACATGAACACTCAGTGGGAATCATGTGACATTCTAAAAGGATGGCAAGTGCCAGGGTGGGTTACAGGAAGCAAATACAGACTTTAATCATTTAATAATTTTCCATTGAATAATTTTATATAGCAAAGTAATCTGCCATGTACTGACTTTACTTGCTTAATTATTATATTTCAATTACCATTTATACACTTGGAAAATACCTTTCTCTTTCTTCATCCCTCCCTGTGTCTTCCCCTTTCTTTCTCTCTTCTTCCCTCTTCCCCCTCATCTCTGCCATGTACACACATACCCACATACATGCCCTTAGACTTTTGGGTGCACCAGCCAAGGAACCAGGCATGCAGATTCACAAAAGTTCACTAACTAAAACTGAAAATCAGTAGCATTAGGATGCTCCAAAATTCAAACATCAATCAGGAGGTATTGTGGCCCTTAGTAACTCAAGAGAAGGCACCAGAGTGGAGTACCTTTGAATTTCAAAGAAGAGGTAGACAAAGAGAGCTTTATAACTAGGGAAGTCCCCCTGTACCTCATGTTTATCATCTCCCATGTAAATAGGGAAATATCTTGCTGACTTCCATTTGAGGAATATGGACAGATGCGTAGACACTGAGGAGAAACTAATGCACTAAATTTCCCTCTCACAATGCCCATTGGTATTTGACAAGTCACCCATCCATTTACTGTTAAGGGACATTTTCATGTATCCTTTTCTCTTAACCAATATTAAAGTAATTTAAAAGAGAACACCAAGGACACAGCTGGCATGACAGTCCCTATGTTTTACCACCAAATCAGAGTGGCTGACATGGAAAACAGAGTAACAGATGGTGGAACAGATAGCCAGAGGGTCAAGTGATTTGCTCAAGGTCGTAAGAATTTTGTACCAGAAGTAGAAACAAAACCCAGAAAGACCTTGAAGCTAAATGCTACTGTTTACATACCTCTTTTCATGGAGGAATAAAGTTTCAATGAATCAATTAAAGGGTAATTATACTAAAGCTACCGTTTTTTATTAGATCCAATTATGGAAATGACTGTTTTGTTGGAAGAGAGGCAAGTAGCCCACTCTGCCTGACTCTGTTCTTTGGAGTGTGAGGACACAAGAATGGAATAAATGCTTTGTGTCCCTATGTGCCACTCTAAGCTATTGGATCCATTATTTAGGCATTTGACTCATGAATATGTGTATAATAGGGTTGGTCAGGTCGACATTTAGGTAGATTTCTCTGACATAGTATACAGGATGAATTCAGCAGTGTGGAAGGGGGGAGGGCAGAGAGACCATACTCAGAGAGGACAGGTTGGAGGACTCTTCAGTCATGGAGGTCAGATATGAGAGAGGCTAAACTACAGCTAGGACTTAGCAGGTGACAGTGCTCCCTGCAAAGACAGAGAACAATGCTGATCTTGTTATTGAGGATTAGAGTGATATATTCAGGGTGTCTGATGGGAGCATCCAGGAGGCAGATTCACTTTTGAAGCTCAGAGGGAAAACACAAATTAGACTCCATCAAAATTTAAAACTCCTGCTCTTTGAAGGATACTACAGAAGAGCCATAGAATGGAGGAAAATATTTTCAGAACATATATCTGATAAAAGGCTTATATAGAATATATAAAGAACTATTAAAACTCAGTAATAAGGAAACAAACATCTTGATATATCTATTTGACATAAATTTTGAACAAATATTTTAGTAAAGAAGGCATGCAGATGGAATAAACACTTGAAGAGACAATTTTCTCTTTGGGTGAGTGTGTGTGAACAGTGGGCTGGGAGCACCATTAACTCAAAAATTATCATCATCATCATCATATCATATAGTTAAATAGTGCTTATAATTTTGTAGACACTGTTTGAAATATTGCATAAACATTAAACTCAATGAGTTAATAGAGTAGGGATTTAATAAACCATTTTGTAGATGAATAAACTGAGGCACAGAGAGGTGAAGTCATTTACTCAAGGTCACCCAGCTAGTAAGTGGCCGAGTCCAGATCTGAACACAAGCAATGAGTCTTCAGAGCCTATGGTCTTGGCTGTAACTATGTACTACCTCCCCATCTATCAACAAAAATACATTGAACATCTCCTCTGTGCCCAATGCGTGGTCACACACTATAAAGTCATAGGGAACTGATTAAAAATAGTTCCTTCCCTAGACAAGCTTGTGTACACCAAACATTTCACTGCATCTAATCATGATCCAATTTCAGAATCAGAAAGTCGACAATAAACATGCAGAACATCATCATCACTTGTTTGAAGAATGGGCTCTAACTATGACCATTAGGGATTCTTAAAAGTATCCTAAGACCTCTAGAATTTAGAAGGTTTCCAAAGAAAAAGAGACAAAGCAGAGGAAAGCAGAATTTGAAAGAATTCAAATAAGAGATAGGAGTTTGGACATCTGAAAAAGAGTCTTCTAGGATCTTTAATACTGCCATAATTGTCATCAAAAATGTTAAGAATCTCTTTCCTGCTTGATAGAATTGTTGTGTTTTAGATTATTCTTAATAAACTAGTGTAAACAAGGATGATCTATGTCCAGACATGACAATGACCTAATTCAAATACCTCCTTATGTGAGAACTGCAGCTGTCAAGCAGCTGAAATGATTCGTGCTAGCCAGCTATTATTTCGACAACACTAAAGACCGGACCTTAAGAGCCCTGAGTTATGTTTTGTTTGTTTGTTTGTTTGTTTGTTTGTTTGTTTTCCCCCTTCTAAATTGGTAACATCTCTTTTCCCCAGAATGAAAACTGCAAGAAGATGGTGATAAAAGCAAGGGGATAAGCAACAGACATCTTCCTTCATTAACTGACTCTGATTAAAAGAAAATAATGTCTTTGACGCTGTAGCTACAGAAGTCAGCCTGTGAGACGTAGCATCCTCCAAGTCTCAGATTCACTCTATTCTAGCAGCCCAGGCTGGAAAGTAGCCAAATGTGTGCTTCTAACAACTGCCACCAAGCAGGGGGCAGGAGAGGGAAAGGAGAGAGTGAGGAAGGGGAAGGAAGAAAGAAGCAGAGGAAGGAAAGGGGGAGAAAAACCCAAACAGACAGAGACAGAGAATGAGAGAGATCGCGGGAGACGGGAGAGTGAAGGATCGGAAGGAGGGGGGATATAAAAGCCAGATTTTTATTGGAAGCAATTGACGTGGTTGCTATGAGACCCGCTCCAGCACAGGACCAGCAGCCAGCCCGGCGCTGATGGTTCTTACCTCCTACTAAACCTTTCTTTTGACACAGTTTTAGAGTTGCTTAATATCTGAGCGAGCACCTGACACGGGCGACTTTTTCTTTCTTTTTTCTCCTCCCGTCTCTCGGGTAAGATGGAGGTAGAAAGCGAAGCCAGCTGCTCCCCCAGCCGCGCATCAGGCGGGTCCAGAGAGTACAAGGTGGTAATGCTGGGAGCTGGGGGAGTTGGTAAAAGCGGTAAGTTTTAATACCAAATGCTGGGGAAGGAGGGAGCTCTGGAGAGGCAACTCTATAGAGTCAATAATGATGATAATGATAATAATACTGCCGTCGGGAGCTAGCTAGCTATGGCAGGTAAACACCAAGTATCTGGCAGGATGTTTAAAAGTAATAAGGACTGTTAAAAAGATGTAGATGAGTCGGGAGAATGGAACGACAGCCAGTGATAATGTGTAGAACTTAAGATCTTTTTTGTTGCTTTGATTTCTGCTAGGTGATATTTGATCGTAATTTCTATGTCCTTTTAAAAAAATAATTAATAACATATTTATGAAATAGTCCTGGTATGGGAAAATATTCTCCTGTTCTCAAAAATACTCCCATAAAGAAAAAGGTGCTATGAATATGCAATGAAACACACATATGCAAAGGCAGACACACAGGCAGGATTATCAGTGCTGATGGTTGTGTTTATTTCTTTGATTAGGAGCTTCCTGTCCTCTTTCCTTATCTCTGATCTGATCTAGGATGGTGTGGTCTTTGAATGTCTGGAAAAAAGTGACAGAGGTTGAAAGATGGTATTCTTTGTGGGACTTGAGCAGGGTGATCAAATCATATTTTGTGGTTAAACAGATTTAGAAGAGAAAGCTACAAACATAAAAGGATATGGGATGCTAATGGAAGTAAACACTGGTACATTTGTTATGCTACATTAAAAAAAAAGTTGTCAGTGGTTGGGTTTCTTGAGGGGCTCAAAAGGCCAAATAGAACAAATTAAAACAAAAAATAGTAGTGTTTGAGGCTGATCAAATGGTGAAAGAATATCTTGGGGCTATGGTTATCAATAGAAAATAAAAAGGCAAATATAACTTTTTTTCTATAAATACAAAAAGATCCCCACGGGGGGATACATCTGTGGGGATGCCAGAAGACAAAAGAAATATTAAGAGTTAACGTTTACAAAAAGTAACAACAACAAAAAACACCTCAACAGTTTTATGCTTGACAAAAAGATTCAAAGTTGAGGCAACACTCTTGGCATAACCCCCCACCAAAAGGCTGATAACTTTGGTAGTGAGTCCACAAGTGGTAAGAAAGTTGATCAGTAAAGGAAAGAGAATAGGGAGTGAGATTCTAGCAGACAGCAAAGGTAAGGAGGTTAGAAAACTGGGAAGAGACATAAAGTTGAATACCCCCAACACCCTCCTAAAAAAAATACCACAAGGTATTATAAAAAGAAAAGAATAGGTGGATCTGGACTTGGCCAATTGTTAAATGCTTGTCCAAGTGAGAAAAAGAAATCATCTCATGTAGTTAGGAAATGTGAAGTGTAACACTTCGAACTGTGTAGGAGTGAGGAATTTTCTACAAGCTTTTCTTCTTCTTTAATGTGATGATTTGAAAGGGGAAGAGTCGAAATAGGTGAGGATTAGGGAAGGAGGGGAAGGAGGAAGGATAAAGAGAAAATAGTCCATACAAAATAAAGCTATCTTTTTAAAGAATACAGTCAGTTAGATACAATGAGGTAGAACAATTTGAGAATAAAACAGGAGAGAAACAGATCTAAGAAAAAGGCGGGAGCCAAATGAACAGAAATGCCACCAGGGGTGTGTGAGGTCAGAGACGCTGCAACAGTCCCATAATGTGCCCGTGTATTACCTTTGTTTGCTGGCTTGTTGTTTTCCTATTTCACCAGGAGCTTGGGGGATGTGGGAATAGAGTGACAAGTTTTTAGTCATATTCCATGGAAATGGACCTTGGAGACAGGAGGTGTAAGACAGTGGCATCCTTCAGCAATGCACTTATCCTGGAGGTGGTATTAGTCTACTGTTTTGACCTTCCCCATATATTATTTGTAGTGACTAATCATTGTCACCTTTCTAATAACCAGGCATTTTTGACATAACAAAATGTTGGCAGAAATTTTTGATGTAACAAAATGTTGGGTTGCTCTCACCTTCAGTGTGCACATTAAATAGTTGAGCGAAACTTATTCAGTATGATTAAGACAGGAGTAGCCAGGTCACCTCTGAGATGGTCAAGGATAAAAGAGAGCAAATAGTTCCATTGTACTGATTTTATTAATAGTGTACTTAGCTGTTACTTTAGAGAGAATAGAATTCCTAGTACAGTTCCACGTCCAAAAAAGTCTGTCCTTATGGCTAAATGTTGGGAATCAGAGTGATGGAATCACATCTTGCTCTTGGGTTTTGCCCCTATGATTCATTGGTGTTAACAGTTGATAAATGTTCAAGCACTGATTCTCACTATGAACCTTCCTTTGAAGGTTAAAATGTTTGCTTTCAAATGAACTAAAATATTTTTTTTAATAAAAAAGCCACTTTTTGTATTGCTGAGTATCTGGGTCAACAGAGGCCAAATTTACTTTTCTTCCCACAGTTTCGGTGGTTTATGTTAAAGAATTGTACAAACCAATTAAGGGAGATTGTATGAAGGGATTTCAAGAAGTCTGTGTTCTGAAGAAACTAAAGAAGATGTATCAAGCTATCATCTGTCTCTAATTCTGACTCATTCCAAGTCAGCCTTGTACATGAATGAGAAATTCAATTTACAGGAACCATAATTTTTAAATGAACAGGATCTTGGCGATTGTCTATGCTTACTGTGAAATTAGCTTTTTCTCCCTGTCCCTATTTTACTAAGATATCCTTTAGTGAGTAGGGAATTTGGGGGGCGGGGGGGCTTATAACTTTACTAAAACAGGAATTCCCACAAGATTTAAAATGCATGGGTAAATAAATGTACTGTGATAAATCTCCAACCACCAATCAACACGTTTTTGAGCACATACTATGCATGGGCCCTGTGCTAGTTCCTACAGAGAGGGAACAAAAATGAAGTAAACATTTGTGTGGCAGATATGGGTATATGGTTTTCATGCTTATATCCAGTCTTAACCACAATCTAATTAGCTGTCACCATTTTGCAAATGGAAAAACCGAAGCCCAGAGTGACCACTTGTGCTTGGTCATAGAGGTAATAATAGAAGTCTGTGAAGTTTTAACTGACTCTTCTATATTATATTTAATGCCACGGAGGGAATTGCAAAGATTTTTAACACTTACAGTCAAGAAGAAAATAGGCCTGTTGGTAAGGCATTCTCTACTTGAATGTTATAGCTAAAAAATATTTCTGGGCGCCTGGGTGGCTCAGTCAATTAAGCAGCCTACTTTGGCTCAGATCATGATCTCTTGGTTCGTGGGTTCAAGCCCCGCATCAGGCTCTATGCTCACAGTTCAGAGCCTGGAGCCTGCTTTGGAGTCTGTCACCTTCTCTCTCTGCCTCTCCCCCACTCACACTCTTTATCTCTCTCAAAAACAAATAAACATCAAAAAGTTTTTTAAGGGGCACCTGGGTGGCTCAGTTGGTTGAGCATCCGACTTGGGCTCAGGTTATGATCTCACTGTCTGTAAGTTCCAGCCCCACATCGGGCTCTGTGCTGACAGCTCAGAGCCTGGAGCCTGTTTCAGATTATGTGTCTCCCTCTCTCTCTGCCCCTCCCCTACTCATGCTCTGTCTCTCTCTCTGTCAATAATAAATAAACATTAAAAATTTTAAAAAAAAACAGTTTTTTAAAACATAAAAGAGATTTCTACTATCTAGACTAACACTTTCATTTACACATCTATATATTTTTAATCTTTAAATGAATATAAGTAAACATACATAACATTTATATTATTTATAAATAAAAACATTTGCATCATATTTATATACACATAATTAAAAGAAATACCTAATAGTAGCTAAGAGCCCTATAAGTACTGAGTAAACAGGATAAACAAGAAATAGTCCTCACCCTATTTGAAAGATGAGGAATTGGGGCGCCTGTGTGGCTCAGTCCGTTAAGTGTCTGAATTCAGCTCAGGTCATATCTCATGGTTTGTGAGTTCGAGCCCTGCATCGGGCTCTGCTGACAGCTTGGAGCTTGGAGCCTGCTTTGGATCCTGTGTCTCCGTCTATCTCTGCCCCTCCCCCTCTCATGCTCTGTCTCTCTCTCAAAAAAAATAAATAAAAACATTAAAAAATATATGGGAAATCAAGTCCCCAGGAGTTGAAAGAACATGCCAAATTCATGCTACAGTTGTGGCAGAGTCACATCTGGAACACAGTTCTCCTGACCCCCACGAAGCTGCTTTTACTCCATAACCAAGTTTTTATACAGCGTATTATAAATAAAAATTGGACCTATTATGCAATTAATTTGGTATAAATTAGGCACATTCTAGTCTCCATCGCTCTTTGTTCCACTGCCTACCATCCCTTCCCCTCCCTCAAAACAGAAAATAATAAAATCTCACAGCTATGGCTTAAGAGTTTAGTGGAGTCTAAACAATCCTTGTAGCTGTTTTAAACATTTTCCTTTCCCTGTCTCTGTAGTTTTATAATACAAAGGCTTTTCCTCCATGACAGAGCATGGCAAGTATCTGCTTTCTTCCTCTGCATTCGCATCTGATTCTTCCAGTTCAGACTAAAATTATTCAGCAAGTCTCATCCAATAATAATGTGATCTTACTTTCCAAGCTACATTCTTTTCCTATTCTGTTTTATGATCTGAATTGAGGGTAAAATAATTTGAGGGGAGTGGGTCATTTATTCCTTGAGGTCAGATGAGGCATCTGAGGCAAAGAGGTACTGATTTGTCCGAGTACACAGAAGTAAGTAAGAAATAGGGGGCTTAGTCAGTTAAGTGTCTGACTCTTGATTTCGGCTCAGGTCATGATCTCGCAATTCCTGAATTCAAGCCCCTCATCGGGCTCCACTCTGACAGCCGGAGCCTGCTTGGGATTCTCTCTCTCTGCCCTTTCCTGCTTGCTCTCTCTCTCTCAAAATAAATAAACTTAAAAGAAAAATTAAAAAAAAAAAGAAATAGGAGAGTAACTCATGTTTCTAACTCAAAATTGTTTTCTATCAGATTTTGTGAGAAAAGTAGAGAAAGTATCCGAACATCAGATGAGGTCTACATGGTCTTCTTTACTCCCCGGGATACATTTTGGAATTACCTTGGTAAAATTTTGTGTGAAATTTTGTCAAGGGTGAAATTCGTATGAAATATTTTGCAAGTGACTGGGAAGAGACAGGGTGATCCCTCTCTGCTATTGCAGACATGACCCCTGGACTCCAGGAACTCACTATCTCATGGGGGGAAATATGTTGCATACCACAAAGTGATAAGTTTATATCAGGCCTGTGACATAAGAACTGTGGGAGCTCGGGGTAAGCAGTGGCTAAATCTGCATGCAAAGGCTAAGAAGGAATCTCAGCAGAGAGGATACTTGAATTGAGTGTTAAGTGATGAGCAAGATTTCTTGAAGTTGAGAAGGAAAAGTACAGACAGCGTGGGGTATGGAGAGGAAGATAATTTAATGGGAACAGGGCATACAAAGAAAAAAAGCAATGGGAAGACTATCACTTTTCATGGAGGGGTCTTGATAATTTGGTGTCTATGGGAGCATTTGGAAAAATCTCCTCGAGTTATGCTTTAAAACTCTCTTAGAGAACTGTGAAAAGTAAAACCAAACAAAGCAAATAAGATGAAAACATAAAAAGTATTAGGGAACTCAGAATTTATTAGAATGCATCTATTGTGAATTTTTTGTATAGAGGAAACTCATTTATAAAACAGGCAATCATACTCTGCCCCACATTCTTCTGCAATTTGTCTCTTTTATACATTGAGTTTTGTGAAGCAGGATTTTATCAAATGAGACCAGTAACAATATTTTCTGAGGTAAACAGAAAGCAGCACAAAACCAATTCCTTCAACCGCAATGAATTGGTATAAGCAGGTAGAAAATCAAGCCTTTATCTGATGAATTAAATCAAGGCAAACAACCAAGTGCATCACCCATGTCCCTAAGGCTCTGTGTTTTACCTCATTAGCAGAACTTTGGATCTGACAAAGCTGAATAATTGTCACATCATGACCACGTGTTATTTGAACCCTCTGGAATGCAAAGGCAAAGAAAAATAAACAAAGGAAAAATGAAAGGATTTTAAGACTCAGAGGCCCTCCCTTCTCACCCTTCATTGTCACCATCCTAATTATACCGCACATCATCAGTCACTGTAATCCTGTCAGCAAGCATTGGCCAAGAGGTCCAAGTAAGGCTAGTAGAAAAGTAAATTGGTATCTACTTGCTCAAATAATGATTGAAAGTGTAATTTAGGTAAAAGGTGTTGACCAACAATATTTCCAAGATTATATGCACTCTATAGATTTTAAACTGATAAAAGAGACTTAGTACCTTCCTGTGTCTTTATCAGAAAAAGGACCTGGAGATGAATGAACTTGTATTGACCCCTGGCTATCCATATGCTGCTGGGCTTCTTACATTTACACATTCACTTTGGAGCCCCAGGGGCCGATGACCTATTGCATTCATCCGACCCCATTCGCTCCTCACCTTGATCTTGTGAAGTAGATGTTAGTGTGTGCACTTTATACATGAGAAAACTGAGGCTCACAGAAAAAGTAATGTGCCCAGAAACACAGAGATATGAAATGATGAGCCCAAGGCACCCACACATACATATATCAGTTAAGTACTTATTTTCATTTTCCCACCCTGAGAGTTTTTGTTTTATTTCTTGAAGAGATGATGCAGTGAATGTGAGTCCTGATTTCAACTGAATCTTCACAGTTATATTTCAGACAGACAAAATCATATATACCAAAGTATGTGGCAAATTTTAATTTTCTACAGAAACAACAAAGACTGCCCTTGTTAAGTATAGTTGGGGGAAGCATGGGAAGTTCTGACCAACAAGATGTAGGCGCTGATGGTATTTCACATCCTGGTCTATTCAGGGGCCTGGACAAAATCAGGTAACTCAGTAATAAGAAACTATTAAAAGCTGGGATCATGTTAATTAAGGAAGTAAATGAGTAATTGATGTATCAGGTGGATTTTTGTAATCTCTTAGGTGCTGATCTGTCTTAGGGAGAATGTTTTCTCTATACGTGTATATTACAAGAGTAATTGAAAGTAACTCCAGGTCACAAATGGGAAATAACCTTCTTTGTTCACTTATTTAATAAGAATAGATGGTGTGTGTGTGTGTGTATGTGCATGTCTGTGCACATGTATATGTATCTGTGTGTGTCTGTGTGTGCATATCTGTGTATGTCGGTATATCTGTGTACATCTGTGTGTGCATGTGTGCAAGTGTGTATATCTGCATGTGTGTCTTACGTGCTTACATATCTTTGTGTGTGTGCATGTGTGTGTATTTGTGTGTCTGTGTATCTGTGTCTGGCATGTATGTATATCTGTATGTGTCTGTGTGCATGTGTGTATATCTGTGTGTGTCTATGTGTGTCTTGCATGTGTGCATGTCTGTGTGAGTCTTGCACGTGTGTGTGTGCATGTGTGTGTGTGTATCTGTGTACATCGGTGTGTGTCTGTGTGCCTACACCTGCGAAAGGCCTTGAACTATTAGTAGGAATTACAACCCCCACCCTGTCTAGTGGGGTGAAAGAGGTGAACTGTAGTGCAACGGGGGAGGTGCAAAGGGAGAGATGTACTAGTGGTATTTTGAAAACAATGTACTTTGTGTGTCAGGAAGTTAGAAGAACTTCCCATAGGTGGCTCACTTGCTCAGCTACAGCGCTGGAACCAGAAGCCTCATGACCTCTTGGCTTCTTGGATGATGGACTTTTCCATTGAATCATGCTGCCTTTTGTAAACCAGCATAAAATCTGCTTCTCTTAACTGAAGTTTGGGCTGCTGATGGTGACTGGTGTGTGTGTGTGTGTGTGTGTGTGTGTCTTTGTGCTGCAATGGCAACATGAATGTATGTACACTGATGGAGGGCAGCTCTGCATTGCTTATAAGAATGTCTGAAACTCTCTTATCACTGAATTTGGCTGTTATTTACAAGGCCCAGCAATGTTCTCAACTCAGTCACTTGGGTTTTGTTCATAAATGTCAGCCCTCTGACAACCATCACCGAGCAGTGCCATCTGCTCTTCTGGTTCGTCAGCAGGCACCAGCTAAGCGTCCCTACTGCCAACTGTGCCAGGTAATCCCTCCTGCCCTTTCCGCCTGCCATGACCCTGCTCTGCCAACACCACCACATCGGCATTGGAACGTGACATGCTCGAGCCTCCACACTCGCAGGTCCCTGAGCATCCTGCCATGGCCAAGTGTCCCAGAGAGATAGTAGTCTGTGCCAGATTCTCCCTGGAGTGTACGTGAAGCATGGAGTATGCGGGAGGATGTGGGAGGAAGCTGAAGATGTAGTATTGAGAAGGGAATCAGAGGATGCACAAGGTTTAGAATCCCAGGAAAAAAGTTTTACTTGAGCTGGAATAAGACTGTATAGAAAATTGGTGGTCTCACAATAAGACACCAGATCATTAGGTAAGTTGTATGGTAGGGGGAGGTCTTTGTTCAGAAGACTGCTTGTACAGGGAGGCATTGTTCGGGTGTTTGAGTAGTTATGTATTGAATAGATAAGGAAACCTTACATGATTTATCACTCCAAAGTTTCTCTTAACATGCTTTAAAATGAGAAACAGGGGTGCCTGGGTGGATCAGTCGGTTGAGCATCTGACTCTTGATTTCAGCTCAGGTCATGATCCTAGGGTCATGGGATCGAGCCCCATGTGCTGAGTGTAGAGCCTGCTTAAGATTCTCTCTCTCTCTCTCTCTCTCTCTCTCTCTCTCTCTCTCTCTGTGTGTGTGTGTGTGTGTGTGTGTGTGTGTCCCTCCGCCCCTCTATCTGGCTCATACGGTCTCTCTCTCCATCTCTAAAATAAATAAATAAATAAATACATAAATAAAATTAGAAACAAACATGTCAGCATATGCCCATGCTCAAGCCTCTGTGTACCCACAAGGAGGGATGATTTCTGTTCTGTCCAAACTATTGCTCTGTCTTTTAACTTCTTGGCCCAGGGAAGATAAGAGCCCGTATTTCTGAGTCTTCAATGGGCCCAACTCTGTTGTAAGTGTTTTCTGTACAGTAATTCATGGAGTCCTCACAAAACACTGCCGTGTAGCTGTGGTGATTATCCTTAGCTGATAGAAGACAAAAGTGAGGCTCGTGGAGGGACTGGAGGAGGGGGCCTGCAGGAGTCAGCCTCTGCCAGATCCCAAGCTCTGAAACATTGTACACTAGACCACTCACCATCCATGCTCTTGATCTGCCCTTCATCTTTAGTCTGAGGCCTCAGCAGAGAAACCAGAACAGAACAATGTGAACTTCAGGTTTGAGCATGCAGAAACCCAGATTTTATGTTTTCTCATCTCTAGATAGGGATATTAACTTTACTGACTGCAATGATTCATGCCTGGGTATTTATAACAAAACCTGGCACGTTGTAAGTGCTGAATAGCACATATAACATGAATGGACATTTTTTTAAAACTATTTGTCTTTAATAGCATCTGACCTTGCATGGACCAAGCAAGCTCTTTGACTCTCCATTTTCCCCATTCTAAAAAAAATGGTGTTATTTATAATTACCTCAAAGAGTTGCTACATAGATGATATTAGAAAATATTAAGTAGGGGTGCCTGGGTGGCTCAGTCAGTCAGTTAAGTGTCCAACTTCGGCTCAGGTCATGATCTCACAAATTGTGAGTTCAAGCCTCGCGTCAGGCTCTGTGCTGACAGCTCAGAGCCTGGAGCCTGCTTTAGATTCTGTGTCTCCCTCTCTCTCTGTCCCTCCCCTGCTCGCTCTCTCTCTCTCCAAAATAAAAAAAAAATAAAAAACATTTTAAAAATGCTTTAAAAAATAAAATGTTAAATAAAAATGTGAAGTATAGTGCCCAAGAAATTCCATTCTTATTAAACTTGTTACTTGCTGTCCTCCCTCCCTTCCTCCCTTTCACCTTCCCTTCCTTCCCTCCTTCCTATCTCCACACCTCCACCTAAGGCAGTTTATCTCAGTAGGGTGGGGGAGAGTGATGGAAGATCTTTCAATGTGTTACAGGAAAATGCAATTTGGGTTGAATATTGTAAATGTGTCATTGTATATCCACTTGCTCTCTGCCTGCTCTTGCTCTCTATGTCCTTATATTGATTAGATTCAGCTTTAGTCTCTTGAGTAGTAATTTCAGTGACAATAATAATGGTGGTTTGCTAGTTACCCTAGTAAACAATCCCTTTATTCATCCTAATTGACCCATCACACACACACACACACACACACACACACACACACACACACACACCATTGCCTTGTAGGGAAAGGATTTGAGGATTTGAGGACAATTGCCTGCCTGCTACAATAACTAAAAAGGGTCTGCTTGTAAGGGCTACTGTTTATAAAAGAGCATGCCTGTGCCTAAATTTGGACTGAAATGAATTTTTCTGATACTTGTGTTTTTTTAATAAATTTTGAATAATAATATGCTCCCTTTGTTCTCCATACTAGCAGCATTGCTACATTGAAATGGAGAGTCCTATTTAATGGTTGCAGGAACAGCTAATAATAAGCTACACATATAGATTTTTTTAAATGGAAAAAATCAGACTCTTTATTTAGAAGCGCAAAGGGCACATCTGTTATTTGAAATTGAATTGTACTTTAACTAATTGGTCTCCTCCCATCATTTTTTAACCCACCACATCCCATTGCTTTTTCCTCCCCATATCACCATCAGGACAACTGTCTGAGATTCTGTTTTGCTTCTTTCTTCTCCTTCTCAGATGTCATCTGTGGCTTGCCCATTGCCAACAGGCTGACATCCAAAGCCCACAGGATTCCTGATGTCTGAGACCATGTGGGACTATCCATCAACTAATCATCAAGGAGGCATCCCCAAGGTTGGACACATAGGGAGAGTTGTACTGGATGGCACAGAGGAATCAATCTGGATAGGGCAGAAATTTGGGAACCACAGAATAGAAACAAATGTTAGAAGCCAGGAGGGGTCAGTGATGGGTTGAAATGGAGTCAAGAATACTGTGCTAATGGAATCAGATGAAGTATAAGCCAGGTACTCAGATCCAGAACTGAGGTTACAAAGGCCAGGGTGCTGCAGAAATGTTATTTTATGTTGGCCCTGGTATGATATGATTTGTTGCACTGTATCTCTCATTTCTGTCTCAGTCTCTCTGTCTCTGTCTTTCCCCCTCCCTCTGTGTGAGCTATGCCCTGATCTAAAAAGATCCATGAGACTACCAGAATGATCTGTCTTCTAGACAAATTATTCTACTTTTAGTCCCTCAAATCCTTGAGGCTTCTTGCCTATAGTATTCACATAATTATCCCAACGTGAGTTCTCTTTTCCTTTCTCTCAATTTATCCAGTTTTGTATTTCCTTCCAGATTCTGCACAAGTATTTTCTTCTCCTTAATATCTTCCCGGTCTACTCTAGTCTAACATTTGTCCTCTTACACTTAAAATTCTTTCTGACTGTTCATTTCACAACTGTTCACAATTATACAGATTCTTCTAGTATCTGGTTTGTGGTCTTAAAATGTTATTTAAATCGTTCATTTTTATGTAACTTGCAGCCTTTTTATACTTCCCATCTTGAATGCAAATTCCTGCAGGATAGGAAATAGATTTTATATTGTCTTTTCTCTCCCATGAAATGCATGGTAGTAAATTCTCAAAAAATATTTATAAATTCAATTCCCCCCTCTCATCTTTGAGAAAGGACAGGGAGTAAGACACCACACTCATGTAGTGAAATAAAACTAAGCAATATTCTAAAATTCTGTAATACAAAGACCCATGAATCTAAGAGAAAGAAATTGGAACCAGTAGAAGTATAGCAGGTATGTGAGTGTGGGGGAGGCTATGGCTTGGGAGGAACCTAGGCTCAGACTAGCATGAATACTTTTTGGTGGCAATGGATTTGAAGATGAATAATTCCACTCGATGTACGGGATGCTCCATAACATTAAGAGGTCAAAGTAAGGTTGTGGATCAAATTTTGGCAGATAGGCAAGAATAAGTAAGATGCACATGCCATGTTGTAAGAAGGGATTATGTGCCAGGCAGATACTGTAGAATCAGAATGGTACACATTCCTCGAAAGCCGAAAGACTGGGATATCTGACAGCTGAGACACTGATAATAACTTATTTTATTTACCAAACCATTTTCCCCTGGACACCAGGAGGAAGGGGGGATGGAAGAAAATCATTTTATGAAATGTTCTGGAAAAACCTTAGTAAATAGCCTGTAGAACTTTGCTTACTCCTGCATTTTTTTAGTTCAAAATGCTTACGAACATCTCTATGAAAAATTATTTCTTGATTAATACTGAGAAAAACTGAGTTAGATTGTGATTGTAACTCTGAATTCTAAAGCAACCACAAGTTTCCACATAGTTTTCCTTGTGAGGGTGAAAACCATCCTGGGTCATGATTTAATTTTGCCAATATCTATTCTAAAATGAAGGGAAAAGAGGAACCCCTGAGAATAGCAGACAATCACAGGACCAGATTATAATCAAGGTAGCACACTTTCCTTCTGATTTTAGGAAGCTCTAAAATCAAAAAGGCAAGATCCACTTCATAGGTAAAATGGTTGCTACTATTAAAATAATAAAATTTTCTGTGCTAGTATTAGGAGCTTTTTCTTCCTTTTGTTTACCTACTCACTCCACTCTATGTGCTTGGTTACAATCAAAGAGCTTAAGCAGTTTAATATCAGCTTTCATAATTTCTTTAGGCCCACGCCACAAACACCTTTCATATTTTTCTGTCCTTTGACAATGTATCTCCCACTTACTTCATTCATCACACAAAAACAAATGGAAAACATTTTTACAGAGAATACTCTGCTGTGACAAGCACACCAGTTATCTGCCTCTCTGAACTTATTTGCATTTTCCTGGGTATAATTCTGAGACAGCCCAGCATGTCTGAAACAGTCTGGACTTTGAAGATGAATAGATTTGTATTGAAATTCAGTTCTGCTACTTATAAGGTGAGTGACTTTGCTGGCTCTTTTTTCTTCTTCTTCCTGATCTCTTCATGTTGAGGATCCAGGGTTTATTCCTTGAAACTTACCTCATCTTTAATTTTTTAGAATATTTCATCCAGCCCCATGGCTGTATTTATGTATCATTGTATCTTTAGATGAAATGAAATTTGACTTATGTGTAGATTAAAACCAGAAGGAGACATCATTAAAATGACCAAAGTGAGAGACAACAATACCAAATGGAGACGAGGATGTAATAGGAGTATAAATTAGTACAACCACTGTGGAAAATGATTTGGCCCTATGTATTAAGCTGAAGAAATGCATAAGTTGATTGTATGATCTAGCAATTCTATTCCTAGCTATAAATACCCAACAGAAACTTACACATGTGTGGGCCAAGAGGCATTGCCAGAGTGTTTATAGTAGTATTATTCCTAATATTAAATTAGGAATAATAATTAAAGTGTGTATATGTATGTATGTCTCAAATTAAAAGTGTATATATATATATATATATATATCACAAAAGAAGGAAATAAATAAAATATGGGTTTATTTTAACACTATAAAATTTGGATGTTAGCCACCTATTGAGGGAGGGAGTTGGGGACTCGAGTTCAGGAAATGTTCTTGTTTCCGAATAGGTGGTGGTAGCAGGAGTGTTCTCTTTGTGATCAACCAGAGAATTGTAAAATTTTCTCTCATGCACATTCTTAAAGTAAACTAAATTCCACACAAAAAAAAGTTTATGAAGTTCTAAAACATTATATCTCCTTTGCAGACTTCCTTCCTGAACTCCGGTTAGGTATTCAACTCTCTCTACTTGACATCTCCAGTTAAATAGCTAATAGCAATTTCAAACTAACTTATTTTATTGAAAATCTTGCCGACTTCTAACACTTTCTTATAATATCCTTTCCTCGGTCCACATTTTTTCTTAATATACCAACGTATTATTTTCTGATTTAATTGTTTATTATGCTATTGGTTATTGTTGGCTTTCCCCAACTAGAATGTCTTTGTTCTCTCAAGTTTCCAGTGCATAAACGAAATACAATTACCTAAACTTGAGAAGCTTCCATTTCTTTATCTCTAGAGCATGAATAATAACACCACGCTTGCCAGTGCGTTGTAAGATTCAAGGTAGTAGCAGTGAAGATGAGAAGTAATAAGATTCTGGGTAGGTTTTGAAAGAAATGCCAAAAAAGAAAGCAAAGGATTTACAAGATAGGAAAGAGTTGTTGGCCCAAGCAATTAGAAGGATAGTTTTGCCATTGCTTGAAATAGGATTGTGTATATAAAGTTCTTGGCACTAAAAAACCCAGAAACTTATCCTCTTAATCTTATGTAGCTAAAGAGAACATACATAGCTCTTAACATTGTAAAGAGACACAACATAGACCCATTTTATAATCGCTAAATGCTTATAATCCAGTTGGGTTTGAGACTTTTTCAAACAGAGCTTATACTGCAGTTGTGAAATGAAGATTAAATCCAAATAAAGCAGTGCCATACTTACAGTAGGTGTTTGATAAATATTTGAAATTTTTCTTTATATTAATAAAATGGCTCATACTTGATGTGAGGAAGAAAGGGAAACATTAATAGGTATAAGATAAATGTACAAATTTATATTTACCCATTCTAGAGGAAAGAGTAAACAAAACTTATGTGTAGATCAGAGTAATCTTGGAAATATCCATTAAGGATATTTTGAACCAAACTACTCGTGCATTTAATATGCGGCTTCTAAGTATTGAACTCTTGCTTTCCAGACATTCCTCTCAGTACTTAGAAACACAACAATGAATTACCTTTTATCCACCTTCACAAAAACTGGCATAATGGTAAAGAGAGACAGGGAAAATTGCCATCACCAAAGCTTTAAAGCTGATACTGTTGGTGTTCACTTTCCTGCTTATCTTTTCCACATAAATGTGCCTTATGCGATTTAGACAGAGGCAAAAATCAGAAATCTCCATCCCCTGCTGTCCTTATTTGATCCTTTCTCATCAGTCTTTGCCAATAGCATGGAGGTTTCTCCCATGTGCACAGCCCAGATGTTATCTTCTATTCTTGCTTTTTCACCTTCTCTATTTCATCCTAAACACCCATGTGACGGTTCACTCATCCAAGTCTGGGTTTGTTTTGTACAGTGTGCTTAAAGAGCACAGTTTTGAGATCCTGTTTCCAACATTCAAATGCTGGTTCATTCACTTAGTCTTGGTGTGATCTTGGGGATATTGCTCAGCATGTCTGTATCTCAGCTTCCTTCACAGTCAAATAAGGATGATGACACACTGGTCTTGCAATGAATTTATGAGAATAAAGTGCTTAGAACAGTACCTGGCACTTCTACAGAAGTGCTAGCAACTGCTGTTATTGTTGTTGCTTTGTCACTATTATTATTATGTCTTTCCAAGAATGTTATTCAGTCTTATTCAGTCTGAAGACTAGGTTTTCTGCATTTTGTCCAATGCTGAGACGACTTCCCTTTCCCCTTATTCTCAGAAGAGCATTTTTAATTTACTTCCCTACCTGCAACAACCACTATCTGGAGCCTAGCGTAAAAATATTTATGTAGCTCTGAGCAAATGGGCAACAGTGATGGGGAGCCAAGGCCAGTTTTTCTAATTAGTTTCTAGGGAATTAGGTGGCTCATGATTTCTAAGCCTCCAGTCTTTCTCAGAAAGGATGAGACATGTTTCTGCCCTTTTTGAAAACTCTGTTTGACCATAAAAGGTCCCTACATGGAATCATCTTGAACACTCAGAGAACTTTCTAATACTTTTTCCAACACTGTAAGATTTGGTCTAGTGTGTTAAGTGAAAAACCTCACATGCAATGGGATTTTAGAAACAAATGAATTCAAAGGAGAATTAGAGAAGCCAGGATAGTTTCAGTAGTTTGGTTCAGTTTGAGCTTATCATGGAAGGTCACAGCTTTTACATCTCTCTGGGTTGCTTTCCATCACTCCTGGCACGTGCAATTATTTTTAATTTTCAAATTTTATAGCTAGCACTTGAGCTACACCAGCTAATCCCTATCTAAGTAATAAGGTCCTCTGCTTCCACCTTTATTGATTAATTATCTGTTGGAGTTTTTAATATCCATTTGTGTTTAATTTGCTGATATTAAAAATGCCTCATTCCTGAAGGTGATGAATTGTCTTCCAAAGGATAGGGCTCTGATTTTGATTTATGTAATATTGAGTTCACTGGAGTCTAGCTGGAGGCCTGCCATGGGAGATCATTGTAATAAACAGCCCAATAAGGGACACTCTTCAGGTCTTTGAGAACTTCCCTACTGCCTGGTGGATAAACTTGTTTTGTTTTGTTATGCAGACTTCTATGTAGATCATTTAGCACCAACTTCCAGTAAGATGCTCTCAGTGTGGACTACTGTTTCCTTGCACAAATGGTTTGTTTCAGTCCGTGGGACCCAACTGTCTCCTAAGTAAACCTTATGCATACCTACCTAATTTTGGCATGAGTAGTCCTACTCAATGACCATCCAGTTTCAATGACCTTATGAAATTTTCTCTGCCTTTTTAAATTTCATTTATTCTTGGAGAACCAGGAGGTGAACATCCAAACCTACTGTAATTTATTCTTCCTTCCAATATTTCTAGCTTTACTTTATACTGTTCATTTAAAACTTAACATATTCTAATATATAAATTTAACTTTCTCTGTGTATATACTATGTATTCACTATACTAAAAATTCCTTACTTTAAATCTAGTTTAATATGCTCTATGCCAATAGTTCTTTTCTTTTTTTAAAAGTTTATTTATTTATTTTGAGAAAGAGAGAGCAGGGGAAGGGTGGAGAGAGAAAGGGAGAGCTAGAATCCAAAGCAGGCTCTGCACTGTCAGTGCGAAGCTGAAGGCGATGCTCAGTCTCACAAACTGTGAGATCATGACCTGAGCAGAAATCCACAGTCAGACACTCAACCAACTGAGTCACCCAGTTGCCCCATATGCCAATAGTTCTTCAAGTGTGATTCCCTGGTCCTTAGCCTCTGCAGTATAAGGGTATTTGTTAGAAACGCAAAGTCTTGGGGCTCTTGGGTGGCTCATTCAGTTGAACGTCCAACTCTTGCTTTTGGCTCAGGTCATGATCCCAGGGGCCAGGGACTGAGTTCCACACTGGGCTCTGTGCAGAGCACGGAGCCTACTTGGGATTATCTCTCTCTCTCTCTCTCTCTCTCTCTCTCTCTCTCTCTCTCACCCTCTGTCCCTACCCCCTCCCCTGCTCATGCTCGCTCTATAAAATAATAAGTAAAATAAAATAAAATAAAATAGAAATAGAAATACAAATTTTCTCTTGTCCCAGGAATACAGAATTAGAAGCTCTGAGGTTGGGACCCAGTAATTTGTGTTTTAACAAGGTGTTTGGATATTACTGATGTAAAGTGAAGTGTGAACACCAAACTTGTCCTCAAACTTGGTTGCACATCGGAATCACCTGGGAGGTTTTTTAAAATACTCACACCTGGGTACCATTCCCAGTGAATTGGATTTTACTTGGTCTGGGGTGCAGCCTGGGCATTGAGATGTTTTCAAAGCTCCACATATGATTGTATTTGGGAATCAGTATTCTGTATCACACTTCTTTTTCCTATTTCTTCCTGATTCAGTCTTGGTAGGTTGTGTGTTTCTAGGAATATCCATTTCTTCTAGGTCATCTCATTGGTTGGCATATAATTGTTCAAAGTAGTCTCTTAGGATCCTATGCATTTCTTTAGTATCAGCTATAATGTTACCACACTGCTTTCTTTCTCTCCCAGTATTGCCAAGGCTAAGCATATACTGGACACTCATATATTTGTTAATTAAAATGGGCAGTTTTATTGTTTCATTAAATATATTTAATTACCAAATGAACATGATTTCTAAACCATTTTAGATTTTATAGTGTGGCAAAAGAGTGACATAGAAAAAAAGTATCTCTCCAGCAGTCATCAAAACAGAATACATATATAACATGTTTCCGTGCGAGTATGTATCTTTGAATGGAACAAAAATATAAGTATATATTATTGTCACTTGAACAGGAATTTGCCATGTTATGAAATAATCTTTAGAATCCTATGATATGATGATAATGCTTTTATTAAGAACGTGGATTCATTTTTAGGTTAAGGAGGACTGTCCCCTTTCTAAATCTGAAGGGATAGTGTTTAATAACCTGACAGGGGGAGAACATGATCCTTGGCTCAGTTCTGTGAATTACTAATGTGGACCATGACAATTCAAATCAGCCAAATTTTATAGTTCTAGTCAATTTTTTCTGTGTCTGTTTGGTTGATGCTTATCTAGGCTGCCTTAATTAGAAAATGCTCTTTCCTATGCCTCCTAACACACCCTAGGTACATACTTGTTGACAAATTGGTGTTTATATTCATTCCTTTGTTTGCTTCCTTCCACCTTTTACTCCAGTGTGAAATGTTCTCCCTGCTCTGGTAGTTCTATTTTTTGAAAATGTTCCCTAGAAGAGAATATTCCTGATGATTGATACATCTGCATAGTTTTGATTATTATAAATATAGATGTTGTTATGTATAAATATTCACTGTGCCTTGGTAAGTCAGAGTCTCTTAACTGAGAGTGAGGGAAAAAACATCTCCTAATTTTAAATTCCTCACCTTTGATATGAGAGAGAAAGAAGCAAAGTAGATAATATCCAAATTCCACATAAATTTTTTTCAGAAATAATAATGTTAAATATCTTGTCCAATCAAACTGTCTTGGCAATTGAGTTAAATACTTAGAGTCCACATCTTTGAAGTACTACTCAATTTACCAAATCAGTCAGTGCATGAAGTTATAGTACAGATAAACACATAAATAGGTATTAGAGATATAATTTCACTTATGCCATTTTGGTTTAGATAATATGATTACATTAAATTTTAAATGAAGTTTGCCTTTCTACATGAGCTGGTAGTTTGAATACATTTTCTCCTAAGTAGTAAGTTTTAAATTTATTTGTATATTTGTCTATGTTTTCATACTGGATGTACCATCTCAGCTTTTCTAATTGATGGGAACAACAGCTTATTAATTTATGACTGTTATTTTGTTACTTTTTAATCCCTCATTTCTTGATGCTATCTCTCCATATGCCTTTCCAAATATCTACATTAATTAATTAATTGTGAAGCTTTTATACCAACAGTGCATGCATGTTCTCAACACAGGTTTCCCCAAACATTTCCATGTGAAACTTGCTGTCATTTTCTGTGTCATCAAACCCCTGTTGTCCTGAATGTCATCTTTAGTTCTTCTAATGACATTCAATTCAATCCAAAGTAATTAAAAATCCATAGTGCTATCAAGAATCAGTTAAAGAGAAAATATATTACACATTATATGATCACTGATACCTACACAGTATAGAATGACTGGAAGGCCAGAGGGAGATAAATATAAAGCCAATCTACATGCAGGCCTTTCATATCCAGCTCCAACCAAAATTCTGTAAATCCTCAGCCTCTATAATTCCACTGCTATGATAGTCAATGCCATGAAAATATACAATCTCTCAATTTCCCTCCAGCTTTCCTTGATCTTCCATACTCTCCATCAGGCCATACCAGCCACACAGGAGCCTGAGGCAAAATGAAAAAAAAAACACTAATAGTGACTTTGATAAATTTTTTGCATTACTTTTAAATTTTAAAGTATTGTAGTGAAATTATTTTTTTATTATTGAATTTTTTGGCTCCCCCTAAATTTTGTGCTTGCACCCTATTCCCATCTTGACTTTTAATTTTGCTCCACGTATACATTATTGTCTGTGTAACTCCAAACTTGATAGCTCATCTTGCTCATCAATGTAATGTAAAAATGAAGATTGCATGATGAAAATAACATGGAGTTTTCCAAGAGACAGTGGCAGTAGTGACACTCTGAGGGGCAACTAGACCCCACAATTTGCGTGGCCTTCATAGGTTACCACAGAAGTCCCTGTTTCCGATTTCTCTCCTTAACCAAAGTGCTAGAAGTAATTCATGCAGAAACAAAGTTTTCTTTTCTTTTCTTTTTCACTGAGCTACCACAGAACTGACTTCTTTCAAAATTTCGGTTCTGAAGAAAGCATTGCCTTCTCCATGCTAACAGGTTCCATCACCTGCAAGATATTCACTCTCTATTCTCTTGTCGTGTATTTAAATGTGCCTGCTTCTGAGAAACGCATCTCCCACCAGCCCTCAGTTACTAGAAACAGAGAGGGGGGATCACTACGAGAGCAGGGTCTATAACATTAAATTGTTGGTGGTAATAAACATTTTAAAAAACACATTTCCCTGAGATATAGCCAAAGTAAGGCTGATTTATTGCTACAGAAAATCGGGGAAGCACATTTTCATCTCCTCAATGAAAACCAGTTGTTAGGCTTTGCCATTGTTAGTAGACAGTAAATTACAGCAGACTCTGATGGACTCAGGAAGATGAGCGTTTTTCCTTGATTGACAGTGACACAATGTAATAAGAATTACCACAGTAACCTGCACTCCTTTGGGGCTCACTTCTCTCATTTAAAAAATGAAAGCACTGAATTAGTTTAACTCGAGATGCTTTCTAGCACTTAAAAAAATTTCCCACCTGCTCACAGGATTCCTCAAGAAGTTTCTCTGTTTGACTGAACCTAATAAAATAAGTGTTAGTAGGATTACCCTGTAGTTTCATTCTTTGTTAAAATTATGATATCCATTGTATAGAAATTGTGTAGAAATAATCCCACTTCCATATAAAAATACAGCATGCATTTTCACATGCTTACATTAGCTAATGTTTGGTGACGAAAATCACATCGTTCAAATGGTATCTTTCATTAACGGAAAGATTGAAACTTCCCCTTGCCATTCCACACTGGCCCAACACAAAGGCAAAATAAGCTCTATATCATAAGACCTAAGTTCCAGCCATATTTCCTTGCTTTAATAATACTATATTGTTTGCAGTTATATAACACCATCTTATCTCACAGTCAATTCTCAGACATTTACTTGATAACAAATAACATGTTTGAGCACAAAATGTTTCTTGCCCACTGAGCTTCTGTCCTTACAAGTCAATATGAGCTTATATTTGAAGCCTTTATCCTTCCATTTTACGATCACATTGGTTTCTCATCCATAAGTCTAAAATTCTCCCATAATGGCCAGTTAATCTTGAGACTATATTTAAGTTATAGAAACTCAAATGTACACTCCATATTCAGTGTGATCCCATTTGCATGTGGCAAAATAACAAACATTTAATTTTAATTAAATAGATTCAGACAATAAGAGCACTTTTATACAAAGTATCTCATGGCATCTCATTTAAATCTTGTAACATTGTGAGCTGGTCAGGCAGGTGTGATTTCTTCATTTTAAGCATGGAGAAATAGGTCTTGGATTGTGGTTCTTGAAAACAGATGGGACTTCGAGTCTCCTAAATCCAAGAGCCCTGATTTGGGGGAGTAAGGATTTATATCTCTATGGAGCCCTTACTAAAAAAGCATGTATCTCCTAGGAAGGATAACTGTGTGTGCATCTGAAGACCAAAAAATCTGTTTCTGTGCCCTCTAACAACTTTACAAATGTGGTGGATATCCTGGTAGCTTGGAAAGTAGGCATTTTTTAGAAAATATTATGTTTGCATGTGATTCCATAGATAGAAGAGTTCTGTGACCTGTTCTAACCATAACTATCACTAAAATCATCATGCAGTAATGCATATGGAATGACAAATGATTCAGGATATCAATATTTGGAATTACTTAAATCCTTGGAATTGTTTCATATAGATATATGTTGCTAGTGCTTGGCTCGATGTAGCTAAGATCCAAGGATAAATGGACTCAGAGGTTTTAAAAATATTGCTAAAGAAGGAAAGGTTAAATAAAACAGATGATATCTTCTCTTAATTATCACAGGCAGGAATAGAACCACGAGCATTAAGAATCCTAAATAACAGATAATCCAAAGGTCATCTTTGTATTTGGAGCATATAATGTAATTTCTTTGTACCACATCTTCTTCCTGCTATGGAACCGAAAGGCCAATTTTGTTTTAATTTCCGGAGAATGATCCAGTTTAATGTGAGGGACTCAGGGGCACATGTGGCTCCCTGGAAATTGGACTCACAGCCCCAGTCACAGGAGGGGGTCTGAGTAAAGATGACCATGAACTACTGCTTATGGCCACATTTACCAGAAGGAAGGAGTTTCCCAGTGGTTCACAGGAAAGATGGCATTATTCAGCATTTTCTTTCTTCAGCATCTTTCATACCCTCCTTTGTTATATCACCCAGAGCAAATCCACAGTATAAGTGACGAGACAGATGTTTGAACTTTGAGCTAAGTATGTTAGTGAAATTCACTGGTCATGGTGAGAAAAACAAAAACAAAAACAAAAAACAAAGCTTGCCTCTGTCTCAAGATTTGTGTGTACAGTCTGGTCTTTCCTTTGAATTAGTATATGAACATTTTAGGGCACAACAGTTACATTGATTTTTAGTATAGCACAGAGGCCAGTGCCTTGAGCAGAGTAAATATTCCATGTATATATGTTAAAAGAAACAATGAACAAAACATATTCTCTTTATTTACTTTTAAGTTTAGAAGAAAAAACTGGGGACTTGATTTAAAAAGAAAAAAAAACCTACCTGGAGAAGTATAGATTGGCTTTCAGTAAACTTTATTTTCAGTGAAACTTCATTCTATATTTTCCCCCAGTAATCGATAAAAAAACTTTTACAATATCTTTTCCCCACAATTAACACTTTCACATAAGCCTCCTAGACTGCCTCTTTCAGGGACAAGTACCATATGGAGAATACCAAGCATATGTTCCAATTGAGTTTCTCTTTGTTGGCTACTATGGATTCAGGTAATTCAGTGTTGCTGTTTGTTAATGATCCAAAGAAAGTGGAATGAGAACTGTGGAAATAACAACAACTATATATGTGTGTATATATATACGTATGTGTGGAACTGTGGAAATAACAATATATATGTGTGTATATATATATATACACATATATATGTATATGTATGTATATTTATATATACATATATATATATTTACCAATGTGCTGTGTTCATCAACGTTCACTTCAAGTTCAAGAACGTATTTGTGGACAAATGTCATGAATAATTCATTTTGAATTTTGCTATTAGCTGTTAATAAAATCACAAAGTGATTTATGATAGATTAGTTTGTTACAACTTAGTATACTTCCTCCTATCCTGTTTCTATTCTTGCTCTGAATTATACCAGTTGTGTTTTATTTTTTATGATGAGAAAATTTATGTAAGATAGGCATCATAAAAGTCTACCTCCTATGTTCTCGCAATATAGGGATGAGGCAACTTTTCATACTGTTTCATTTTTCTGATTAACTACTCTTACTGTACTGCCTACAAATAAAGCACAGTTTATTACAAATACTTCAGCACTGAAGAACTTATAATTGGGCATCATCATTTTATACATCATCATTTAAAAAATATTAGGTAGCTCAAAACATCTCCAGAAAGACTGCTTTCAAATAGTAATTCATTAATAATCCTTTAATAACATTTGGAAGTCTACAAAGTTTTTGCCCTGGCTTTGCACAGTCCCTCTGAGAGCCAGTAAAAGCTGGTATAGAGAGTAGTGTGCCTATTTCAAAGATGACAAATCAGACACACTGTTAGCAGTTTTGCTCAAGACTATGCAGCTATAAGGGGCGCCTGGGTGGCTCAGTCGGTTAAGTGTCTGACTTCAGCTTAGGTCATGATCTCACAGTTTGTGAGTCTGAGCCCTGCGTCAGGCTCTGTGTTGACAACCCAGAGCCTGGAGCCTGCTTCGGAGTCTGTGTCTCCCTTTCTCTCTGCCCCACCCCTGCTTGTGCTCTGTCTCTCTCTGTCTCTCAAAAATGAATAAATGTTAAAAAAAAAAAAAAAGAAAAGAAAAGAAAAGAAAAACTGCAGTTACAACCTAGTCTTAGGATTGGCATTTGACTAATAAAATTGAAACAAAATGCCATAATTAGGACACAATAGACTAATGAGTGTGTTTACCTTGAGGCAAATTTTAACTTCTAGATTTTATCTCTGATATCATTTCTGATTGGTGTGTTTCCAAAAGGAGGTTGTTATTATTTGTGGATGTCACTGAAACAGCACATGGTGTTACAACAAGTGGGGTGCCTTTCCTTACTCTCTTCACATCTGTTTGCTTCTCTACTCCAGCCCCTCTGGGTCCACTTGAACAGTGCTATTTAGACTGGGGAGCAGGAGAACGGCAGCCAGCCCCCAGCACTACGGGACCCAGAACCACAAAAGGACAGCAGCAACTTTATTGTAGGAATGATAAAGAGCAAGTTGATCCATTGTGATCCAATGAGTGTTCTCTGCACTGTTGGGGTAGTTAAATAAATTCCCTCAGTCTCACAGCTGCAACTAAGAGGACTAAAGGGACACGAAAAAGATGTCTTCTGAAGGGCACTTTGAAATAAGGCCATGTGTGGTTTTTAGTCACAGTATTACTACAAACAGATGCTCTGGGTTGAGAGAGAAGTTGTGAGTAAGGTCAACTCACAATTAACTAAAATTAGTCAAAACCTAAAAAAGTTGTTTGGGGCTCAAAGGGAGAAGTAGGTGCTTAAGTGATTCATAGGGTTGTTTTGAAGATTAGCTACATTAATATTAATGTATTAACAGCAGTACATAAAATGCTCAGAATGGTGCCTGGCACATGGTTGAGAGCGGTGTGTTATTATTTACAGCAACTATTGAACATATCCTAGAGTTACAGGGCCAGAGGTCTGGAGTCCATGGGCTTCCTGTTGTATGTCTGTGGCCCTTGCTGTGGCTCCCTCTGCCTTCCTTATTTGACTGTCAGCATAGCTGCTGAGCCTCTGTTCTGGGCAGCTCTTGAGTGCCTTTGGTGGAGTGTGATGTGGTCACCATTCTCAGTCTTCACGTTAAATTGTGCAACCTATAGTGGGTCAGTCAAGGCCTTCAATGTGTGCCTGGGTGGCTGTCAGTTGAGCAGTGGACTCTTGATTTTGGCTCAGGTCTTGATCTCATGGTTGTCGACATCCAGCCCCACATGAGGCTGACAGTGCGGAGCCTGCTTGGGATTCTCCCTCTCTGCCCCCTCTCAAACAAACAAACAAACAAACAATTTTTTTAAAGGCCTTCAGAATCTGTTTCCTTTTGTCCCACCAGCCACTTGTAAGTCCTACCACAGCTATCTCTACAGAAACTCTCTTCTTTCATTCTTCAGTTGATCTCCTCCTGCCTGCCTGCACTGCCACTATGGGATTTCCTCAAAGAAGCCTTTCCCTTCCTTTCCTTTCCTTCCTTCCTTCTCTTTTTTCCACCTTCACCGTCATCCATAAGGTGATAAGGAGCACCCACTGCTCCTTACACATGACTGTGATGCAGGCTACAGTCATCCTTGATTTAGCTTTGAATCCCCCCATAGAGTACAGCGGTCCCCTCCCCCACATCTGTGGTTTTTGTTTTCCCCTGTTCAGTTATATACAGTCAACCTCGGTCAGTCCAGTGTGGTAATAGGTGATCCTCTTGGAATCACCAGAAGGTGAATGATCTCCTAACACTATGTCACAGTGCCTGCATCATTCACCTCATTTCATTCATCATGCAGGCATTTCATCATCTCACATCATCACAAGAAGGGTGAGTACAGTACAGTGAGATATTTTGAGAGAGAGGCTGCATTCACATAATTTTTGTTATAGTATATTACTGTAATTGTAGCAACTTATTATTGGTTATTGCTGTTAATCCCTTCCTGTGCCTAATTTATAAGTTAAACTTTTAGCACAACATAAAATAGTATATACAAGGTTCAATATGATCCTCTGTTTCAGGTAGCGATTAGGGGTCTTGGACATGCCCCCCTCAGATAAGGGGGAACTAGTAAACAGGAGTGGCCTGGTCTTTGAGTGCCTGTACTTAGCCTATGCTACGAATAAAGCAGGTCCTCACAGATGTTGGCTGATAGAAGACAGAAGGAAGAAAGGAAGAAAATGGGAAAGAGGGAGTGTGGAGGGAGGATGGATAGAAAGAAGGAAAGCTCAGGAATGTAAGAGGAAATGCAGCTTGTGTAGGCCTAGAAGTGCACAATAAAGTGTCAGAGCAAGATCCTGTGAGGTTTCATGATGATTAAAAGGAAATTCATTATTCGTGAAGTACTATTTGGTAAAAGAGGGAAAAATAAACAGGAAACAAAAATACCTCAGTTTAAATAGTGCTCTCCCGGGGTACCTGGGTGGCTCAGTTGGTTAAGCTTCCCACTTAGGCTCAGGTCATGATCTTGCAGTAAACGAGTTCGAGCCCTGCATTGGGCTCTGTGCTGACTGCTCAGAGCCTGGAGCCTGCTTCGGATTCTGTGTCTCCCTCTCTCTCTGTCCCTCCCCCACTCGTGCTCTGTCTCTCTCTGCCTCTCAAAAATGAAAGTTAAATGTCTCCCATGTAATAATTGGAAACAGTTACAAAGGACTTGTTGGCCCCTCTTTGCTTTAGTTTGTTCTTCTGTGAAAGAAGCAGGAAACATGGTACACGCCCTGTTTATCTCGGGGTGAAGGAACCAATAGCACACAGTGGTTAGGAACACATGTCTAAGAATCAGACCTACCAGCAGTATGACAATGAGGTTACCGTACTTCTCTGTCCCTCACATTCTTTCTCTGTAATATAGAAAAAACAATAATGTTCTTTCCTTAATTTACTGAGAGGGTTGATGGAGAGGATGCATTTAAAGCAGTTAAGACATAATAGTTGTTCAGTAGATATAAACCATCATTATTATGACCATGATAATTATTATATACTTTCTAAAATAATTATATATAGTATATATAAATCACAAAATGTTGTGGCACAAGCAATGCTATAATCATTATTCTAAGTATTTCTATGTAAAAAAATAGTTCAAAAGCCCAAGGAATTTTGAAGTCTCCTGACTAGTGTTTGTAGACATCCATTAATAGACATGTATATGATGGTTGTTATATCAATGACTGATAAAACTAAGCTAGTTTTCTTACCTAACAGAGACCATCACATGTCACTTGAACTTCTGGCAGTTTGCTAATAAGCATTGTGATTTTTCAAGAGAACTGCAAGTTCCTTACAACTGGGGTGACCGTCTGCTCAGGTCTGCCCAGGGATCCTGGTTTATTCCTGTTGTGCTGGCTTAATTACTGACAGAAGGCCCTTTCATTCTCAGAAGTGTCCCAGCTTGGATAATAAATCAATGGGCATCCTTCATAAGAAGAAGAACCCCCAAGAAGGTACACAGATCACGATAGGAATAGGAGTCCTGGTGGGCGGCAGCAGGTGACGTTAAGCCAGTCACTGAGCTGCTTCCTAGGGTTTCAGTTTCCTCTGCAGAATATTGAGAGACTCAGTTTTCCTGTCTCCCTTGCTTTTCAAGAGTATCAAATGAAATAAGCACATAATGGGTTTTGAAAAACAAAATGATGTCCGTGATGATTTTTTAAAAATCTAAAGGCAGCAAAAAACAAAGCAGCAGTACAGCAGTAATGGGGGATAAGGAAAAAGTAGAGGCAGTGAGGTAGGTAGGTAGGTTATTTCGACATTTAGCTCAGGGTTTCTCTGGGCTGGATGTCTGGGTCAGTGTGATCAAATCTCCAAATGTTGTGCAAAAGCCCTACCCAGTCGTGGAATTCACAAGCAATAAATGAGAGGAGAGTGTGAGGAAGCAGAAGGTCATGGGTTCAAATCCCACAGCTATTACTTACAAGGGGTGTGGTCTTGGGGAAAACACTTAGAACATCTGTGGACCTCGTTGTTCTTATCAGGAGAATGGAATAATACTTGCCTTTGCAGTGTCAGGGTGAGGAATTAGAGCAAGGTGCACACATTCTTTAACGGAGGATGATGTTCCGCACAGGGTAGGAACTGAATAAAGATTGGTGGTCTAAAAGTCAGTAAGATCCAGATATTTTAGTTTCTAATAAATAAATAAATAGAAAGGTAAGAACTGAGTGTAGTGAATGCTGCACTGAGTGAAGTTGAAGGCCTTGATGCCTCAGTTCATTGATCAGTTTTTGGAGATGGAAATTAACCAAAATCTTAATGAAATTAGTGTCTGATATCATTTTTCTTCACATGTGATGACAGTGAGTTTTGCAGTCTTTGTGACAAGACAAGCACATGACAGAAGGCACTTTTTGCCATCAAAAGCAGTGCCCTAATGCTCAGGAGTCTCTCATCTTCTAATTTGACAAGAGCTCAGAAATTTGGAGACAGGCAAGACCTCATTTTCTTTGTAGGTGAGAAGTCCAATAATGATGAACTCACCACTGGCCTATAGCAAGCCTGATGCAACCAGAATGTAGACTCCAAACTTCCTTTTGCAGGCAGTGTGTCCTAGCTTCGTTGCACATGCTGCTGCCAGAGCTGAGGATAAACAGGAAAACTAACACTGACTGCAGATATGAGGAAGGAAAACCATTTTGGGGACTCACCTGTCATAAATCAGGTCATCCTCATTTTCAATTAACACACGGCGCCCCCCTGATGGCTTTAGTTCTTGTCACAGCTCCACTTAAAGATGACCCTTGGGGATCCTGTCAGCCCTATTGACAAAAATGGAAGTTCTCCCCTGGGAAATGGGTTTTATCTGAATTCAGATGAAAATATCAGAATGATGAACATTTGCTTAATGTCTGGTCACTTGGCCACCAAATTTCCATGGTGGGTTAAAAATATATTAGTTATATTGCACGTCCCTTTCTTATTTTTATAAACATAAATTCTATAAATCCTTTCTTATTTTTCAGTTCAATCTTTGTCCCCCCCCCAATTTTATTAGTCAAAAATGAATAAAACAAAGCAAATCCACACACACACAAGTCTTCTTACCTCCAGCATTCACTGGTGGATGGTCCTGAGTGAGTTTTACAAACCCCTGAGACTTTGCTTTATTGTTAGTGGTAGTGGTTTTTTGTTTTGTTTTGTTTTGATTCTTCATTTGAAAGACTAAAAGGTTAAATTAGAAGACTTGTGAGGCTCTCTACTTCTATAAGTAATCTGGATACCCCTTGGAACAATAAAAACAACCATAAGATACTTGTCTTCTTTTTAAATGAAACAAATTATCTTTAGTGTTCACCCTACAGAAAGAGTACTAAATATCCAAACAGAATGTAATGTATCCGACTTGGATCTCCTCTGTCACTGGAATTATATTTCATTACAGACTAGATCCTGCGGTACAACCAGGGCACATCCTTTAAATTGACCATGTCTCCTGGTCTGCTGAACCCTGGTTCCTCTTGGTCCAAACACAGACTGATGCTGCTCAGATGGAAATGATGCAGTCACAGAGAAACAACAAATCAGAAGAATAATTAAGAAAGAAAATCTGAGATGTTGCCTCCTGCTCTCCTGAGTCCAGAGCTCCTTTGCTGAGGCCGGTAATGATTGGGGGAACAGGAGTTTGGGCTGCCCCTCACCCTTCTCCTTGCTTTGCCTCAGCTCTGTATCCATTTGCTATCCCTGCCTCCTCCTGGAGGAAGTTAAGGAATGCTGGGTGGTTGTGGAGCCAGGAATAGTTAGCATGTATACAATCCAAGGATCAAGGGGGCTTAAAGGAATTTACAGACTATTTGGGGAGCTCAGACATATCCATAACAATAGATGCCAGCATTTCTGGAATTCAGAAGTTATAGATTTACAGAGGTTGCAGTCATCAGGAAGGGCTTTCTGGTAAAGGTGGGACATTAGCTATCTGTGGAAGAAAAACTTGCTGAAGGAAAGGAGCAGGCCCTTCCAGTCAGGCTTGCACAAAGCTCCAGAGGCACAAACACCCCTGTCAGCCGGAGGGGTTCGGCAGAGGTCTGGCTCAGTGCGTGGAGGGTTTGGGTTTGTGGAGAGTGGAGCTGTTTGAGATGGGGACAGACTGTGGAGAGATTTGAAATATCAGCCAAGGAGATTACAATCAGTGAAGTTGATGTTAAAATCACAAAGTAAGTATTCACAGTAATAACTTAAAAAGCAGAAAGCTTGGGGCGCCAGGCTGGTTCAGTCGCTTAAGTGGCCGACTTCAGCTGAGGTCATGATGTCGTGGGCCTTGAGTTCAAGCCTGGCATTGGGCTCTGTGCTGACATCTCAGCCTGGAACCTACTTCGGATTCTGTCTCCCTCTCTCTCTGCCCCTTCCCCACTCATGCTCTGTCTCTGACTCTCAAAAAGAAGAAATGAATATTGAAAAAAATGTTTTTAAAAAGCAGAAAGCTTAACTGTTCATGACATGCAATTTGCTGGGGTTGAGTATAAGATTGGGCCTGGACAGGGGAAGACCGTCCTTCATTTGCAATCCTTTAGAAAGAAATGTCTTTGGAGGAAGCAGAGAATGTCTGTCTGAAAATAAAAATGTTTTAGTAAATGCAAGGGTTTGATGGCAACAGTAGGCTGGATTTGCTGGTAAGAAGTTAATATCTAGGTAAATTTTGCCTCCCTTTACACAGAAAACAGAAACATAATACCATTAAAAAAAGTCAATGTCCTAGAAAAAAAAACAACAACTACCTGCTCTGGACACTACTGTTTTAATCTCCAGTGCAGTCTAATAAAGACTACCTAGGTAAATGCGCAAAGACTTTGTGTAGGCTATCGACATAGACAGGATGATAGCGTAGGGGACACAATAGCTGTCAGATCAAAAAAGACTTATTATGTTGCTCATGTTACAGTTTAAATCCAAAGATGTTACATGAGTCATCACAGCCATAAAGGTAGCTAGTGTTCAATACTGGACTAGAACCTGAGTCTCCTGACAATATACTATTCTCACTAAAAATGTAATAGAGATAAAACAGATATGATCTCAAGTTACAAAAGGCCAGACTTAAACTCAACATGAACAAGTGTTTCCCTGGGATAGAAGCTATCCAACAACAACAATGGCACAGAGGGAAGTGTTTAAGAAGATGCTTTGGCCATCCAGTCAGGGAGACAAGCAAAGAATTTTTGTCTCAACTGTAAGTTTGCACTAGGTGCTATTAGCTACTGATAGATTGATGATTTGGAGGTATAATTCTGTGATAAACATTTACATATGCCCAAGCAGAATCTTGCCTTCTCAATAGCTACCTACAGAAAGTTGTCTTATGGGTCATTTTCACCGCCATCATCCCGTACCTGAGCTTGCTCTAACAGTGTTTGTAAAGGAACAAATTATAAGTCATAGCAGTGTTTGATTGAAGATTTTGGAAATGAGCCTCTTAAAAAGAAACAGCTAAATCTTTGACGTTGTTACCTCAGGACAAAACACGCCTCTGTCTGTCTTAATAGATGCTGCTTTGGGAGGGAGGAAATCACCCCTGCTGACTGTAGGAGGCAGGACCACTCAGGGGGTCATAATACAGCTCTAGAGGCAGACACCCCTCAAACGCAGGCCCTGAAATTCACATATGATGTGAAGGTAGCAACTTAGTTAATGGTTCTATGGCTTTGTTTCCTCTTCTGTAAGGTAAGATTAGTATGTGTACCTACTTAATTGCTATTAGGACTAAATAAATGACTTAATGTTTTGAAGTCCTTACACATATTTTGTGTTCATTAAATATTTGCTGCTATAAGATTCATTATGGTTGTCATTAATATGGTATTTCCCTTTTGGGGGGGTCTGGAAGTAAGTCAGTTTGCCTTTTATACTTCATGTATTCCATGGTTTTCATGCAAAAAATATGTTACAGGAATTCAATATTTCACTGTTATGGAATATATGTGGGTCTTTGTGTATGTGTTTATATGTCTGCATATTGTTAACATTTTCACGGAGACCATTTTAAGTACTGCTTTATATATAATAACAAGATGTTAAGTATGGAAATATAATGTACTGATGATTCTCAGCTATGCCTACTCACTCGGTAATTTTAGAAATGAACTTTAGAACTAGTGGAAAAAGTTGTGGACTCATTGTCAAAAAGCAGGATTCAAACCAGATGCCATTAATTATTAGGCACGCAACTTTGAGAAGATATTTCATAATCCTAAGCCTACTCTTCATTTGGAAAATAAGGATGACACTAATTTATCAATGTTATGAGGTGGTGACAAGAGACAAATGAGAAATAAATGTAAGATTAATTTGAAAATTGAAGGCCCCATATATATGTTATTTATTTATTATAAATATTATTCAATGTTATTTATTATCTATGTGTATATGTCTATACATGCATTTCAGGACATGTGGCTATTTGAATGGCAGAGAAGTCAGGAGTTCACAATACAGAAGCATACAGACCCCTGGCTTTGGGTCTGAGTTTTTATCTGACTCTGCTCTTCACTGGTTGAGTACAGATTTCAGTGCCCTCCCTTGGTAAATAAGCTGCCATGGTTTGTCCCAGAAAATTGATGAGAGGATTAAAATAAGCACTGTATATAGAGAACTTAAAGTACTTAGTAAGTATGAAGCACTCAAATGGTTATAATAATTCCTATTATCACTCAGAAAAGAAAAATTTGACAAAACCCCAGCTGAGCCTCCCCGTGATGTCTAGTAGCTCAGCAGGTTATCAGAGTTGCAGCACGACAAGAATGAAAGTCTACAGTGTAAACTGAACTTTCTTTAGGATTTAACTCATGCCTAGGTCATTTTGGTTACAGGAAACTTCCCTTCTTTCCTCAGACATGGAGTAGAGACATCCCTCTAGGTATGTGCAAGGAGTGTCCCTTTATCTCCAATAGGCCTTTAATAAAATGTTACCTTCTCTATGAGACTGTCCCTGGCAGCGGCCCTGTCCCCAACCCCTGCATATAGTTTAAGTATCTTCTTTGCACTTACCATATCCAGCATAATTCATATTATACCTTTTGTTTTCCTATTGTCTACTTCTTATCACTATCTGGAGCAGGAATTTTTTTTCTATTCTCTTCACTGCTGCTGTATCCCCTGTAGTAGATTCTCAGTAAATACTTATTGACGTGTGTGTGTGTGTGTGTGTGTGTGTGTGTATAAATTAAATTTCAGGGAAAGAAGTTTATAACTGTGCAGCTTTAGTAGAGGGACATTTCATAAGCACTGAACGAACTATAGCAATCAGTCAACACATTTTGGGGATTGCCCTGTTTCTACCAATATCCTATTCATCCAGGTTTCACTCCTACTTTAAACTCTTTGGAAGAAAGAAATAATACATTCTCAGAATTCAAATAATGCAAAGTCGTAAGTACCCCATTATAAAGCAGAGGAAATTGAATAGAACTTAGATAGTATCACAAAAAAAGAAACCTTTCCAGGAATGCCAACAACACTCTAAAGCCAGGCCTATGTGTTACTGTCCTTCATCTCTGCTTGCTTCTATTGAATTAGCTCCCCATGTTAAAATGATAAAAGATGATACTTGGTATTGCAGGATTTTGCAAATATCCTTTTATTCACTAAAGCCAGAAAGGAAATGAGCTTTGGATTCATACAAAATTCAATCATCTTCAAAAAACCCATTTTTCTCTCCTTTCCTTTTTGTCTAGTACTACAGCTTGAAAAAAGCTAGGGCATTTCTGCTCATTTGATGAGGCTGACAGAGTTCTTAGACAAAGTGGAAGGGCGGGGGGCAGAATGAAACTTTGTGCCAAAATGCAAAATGGCAGCAATTTTGAATGATGGTTGCAACTATAATTCCAATTATGATTAAATTATGCTGAAAATAATATGCATGTATATTTAGGCTGAGAAACAAGTAACATATTTAGGCAAAGTCCACAGGACCTTCATGTTTTAATTTGTATGCTTTAACACAGAATTCAATTTAATTTTCTATAAAAAGCCAATCTGTAACAAAACAAAATAAAATATGTATATATTGAGTATGCTTGGGACTGGCTATATCTAAGCCTCTTACAATTTCTGAACTAATTAAACATTAACATTTACAAAGGAGTCAGTTTCTTGTCAAGAATTCCTTCAAAGACACACAAAAGAAGAAAATACTAGTTAAATGTTGTCACCATCATCTCTGTTCATAGCCCTTCATGAGAGGTCAAACTAATAT
The DNA here is from genome assembly GCF_022837055.1 of Prionailurus viverrinus. Taxonomy (NCBI): domain Eukaryota; kingdom Metazoa; phylum Chordata; class Mammalia; order Carnivora; family Felidae; genus Prionailurus; species Prionailurus viverrinus. The sequence continues at coordinate 65,071,797 of NC_062572.1, read as the reverse complement.
TTTTTTTACTTGTATCATACATAGATTGGTGTGCAAGAATGGACATATGAGAAATATAAGAGGTAGATCTATTTATTTGAAAAAAGTAAATATACTCAGAGAATATGTAAGCATGACACCAAAACATTATATGTATTTGTATTTATTTTTATTTTTATTTGGCTTTAAACAACCACCACAAAACTAAGAATGATAAATAATTTAAGACACATTTTGGTACTATGTCTTTATAAAGAAACTTAAGGCACAAAATAAAATGGAACAATGCACAGTCCTTGATGGAATCCGAGATTAGACAAATGGTCTGTGAAAGATGTTTTATGAATTATTGGGGAAATTTGAAGAGTCTGAATTTTAGACAAAATCAACATTTATTGAAGTAGAAACATGGAAAGTATTAGCTGGAAAAGGCATGTTATGAAACAGTATGCACAGTGTGACCTCATTTTGGCTCAAAAATACGTATACAAGCTGGAGCGACAACTTGCTGGGTCCTCCAGGACTGAGACTATGCAAAAGGATGCAGGACTGTCATCTGGCTGGAGAGACAGGGACATTAAATTTTCCCAATTATGCACCCCATCTTTCTCCTCAAATAGGTGGAATATGGCCCCATTTGGAAGTCCTGTACTTAAGTTGCCCTTCTAGTTAGAAATAGCAATTTACTGGGAGGTCACTTTTAAAATTCAGATACTTCTGGTATCTGTTAAAATACAACAAAGGGGTGTGTGGGTGGCATAGTGTGGAGAGAAGAGAGAAGTGGGCTGCCTAACAGGCTTGGAAGAGAGGCACCAAGCTTTATTCTCCTTACTCCCCACAGCGCCAAATTCCTAGCAGGTGTTCAGCAAATGTTAAATGAAAGAGAAAGTAAATGCAAAAAGAATTTCTCCCTTTTTATTCCTATCAATATCACTTCCATTAAGAGATTACTTACTTACTATCTTGTGAAGTTACAAAAAGCCTGAACAAATGAGGATTCCGAATAAACAGCTATAATGTAGAACAGAGGTTTTTTAAAAGGGGAAGATCTATGGAAGAAAACAGCATAGGGGGATAATCCCCAATGTCCTGTGACTAAAAACTAGAATAAGCAATTCATCCTAGCTGCTTGGCTGGAATTGATGACTAGTTTGCTAATTGATTGTTTTGTTTTACACTGTAATATTACGATTGCGATTTTCTGAGGATTTGAAGAGTTTCTTTCCATTTTTCTTGAAGAATGATATCTTAGTTCCTTTACGCAATTCTGCATAGTCATTAAAAAGCTCAAAAGAACCCTTGGTACTAAATGACTGGCTGAATTTTTAACTCTGCCAACAATCTTAGGAGCAGATTGATCTGGAAAAAGATTTAGAAGATAGATTCCAACTCTGGAAATTTCTTGGTGAACAACACAGGAATATTAATACCAACAATTTGAGCATTAGATATATGAAGGAATATTCCAAAAACTGACAATTCTTTTGGCAATTGTCTGATTCAAGGGAGTCTAAGTTTGTGAATAAAGAAAGGAATAGGCTACACCAATCTTTTGGGTTTTAAGTTATAGACCCTTTGAGAGTCTGGTAAAGCCTACAGCACTCCTCTTCAGAACAATGCTTTCAAACACTGGAAATAATGGACATGAAGTTACGAAGGAAACCAATTATGTTGAAACTCACTTATCACAGTATTAATAAATGTGATACAGTAATGTAAATGCTTGCCTAATAGCACATTAAATAAGATCAATCAGAAGGGAAAAGAACTACTGTAATTTTAAATTGTGATAATCATCAGCTACATCTTCAGAAAGCTGCACAACTTGCAGATGACTTGAAAGTAACTGTCATTTCTATTGGTGACAGAGTCACAGGTACCGTTAATAGGACTCCAGTTGGTTGACTGTATGCATAATGGAAGAAATTGCCAACAGTAAAGTAGAGATTAGTTAAAATAAAGATGCTCTCTTTTTGTCCTATTCAAATTCACAGATCCCCCCCACCCCCCCCCCCCAGTGAGAACCTGTGATCCAGTTACATTTATTTTGGCCTCTCTACTCTACATTAGAGTTAAAATAAAATGTAAGACTCTAATAATTCAGAATTATCAAAGAAAAGGCTTACTCCAAGGCAGTTTTGAAGGAGAGGATCTTCAGGAATTTTAAAGATAATTTACTTCCAAATTTCAGAGGAACTGAGCCGCTTCAGCAAGCTTGTAGAACTGAAATTCTCGTTCTTCACAGATGTAATGGAATAAATCTACATGATCTCCATCGTTCAGATGGAGGAATCCAGAAAATGATTGAGAAAAATAAACATTTCTCTTTGAAGTAATAAAAACCACAGAAAAGCTACTACTCTTGTATGTTTCTATGCTAAATTGTTTCAGAGGCACATTTTATACTAGTGTAACAAGAAAAGGTTAATTACCAGCTCCTTTACAGGGATAAGGAGTGATAAAATTGGTTGTATATGGAATATAAGCTGATAAATATAGAACAGGCTTGGAAGTGCTGGGAGCATGTGGACTGTTTTAGCAATACCCAAATCTATGGGCAGACATTTCACTGACTGGGTTACTGCTATATTTCTCCTAGGCATCATCCTTCCATAAAAGGGTTGCCCTGGTACTTTTCAACTGAATATATTCATTGTGTTGGAGAAATTCACTACATAATAGCTGATGCAGTTAATGAACACTGTGGTAAACAGGCAAACCATGTTTTCATATAAATAACAAGATCAATAAAAGCTACTTCTCTTATTCCCTGCTGCATTCACTTTGGTTAAAAAATGCACCCCATGTGACCAGAGAACAAATGTGATTTTTGGTCAGCCCATAATTTTTCGTTCTAAAAGGGCACGTTATTGTTGTATCCAGCACAGACCTTGGCACGCAGGGACTCACTGTAGTTTTACTGAGTTGAACCCAAATAATCACTCTTTTAATTATATCCTGCACTGTTACAAATGAAGAATTTAGAGAGCCGTGGCAGCATTTGCCTCTTGAAATATTTCTATGTGAAGAAAGAGAAATTGTGCTTATAGCTTTCCTTTGCATTCTTAAGCTTTTATATCCTGGTGAAGTGATCATAATCTATTGATTATCAATTTCTGCTACTTCATATTGTCTATTTGACAGTGCAGTGTTATGCCTTTTCAAATATAGCCATGGGAAATTATTTACAAAGAAAACTTCTAAAGGGAATAAGTACTCTCCTTATTTGCCATCAATGTACAGCATTGTTATAAGCATTCTTTCCTTTCTCTGTCTATTCATTTCACACATATATTTTAATGTTATTCTGTGCAAGACTTTGTCTAGCTGCAGGGGCCTATGGAATAGACATTTTATTTTATTTTTTTAAGTTTATTCACTTATTTTGAGAGAGAAAGAGAAAGAGGGGAGGGGCAGAGACAGAGAGCGAGAATCCCAAGCAGGCTTCTCACAGACCATATGGAGCCAGATGCAGGGCTCAAACGCATACCGTGAGATCATTACCTGAGCCAAAGTCAGACACTTAACTGACTAAGCCATCCGAGCACCCCTGGAATTGCCATTTTAGAAGATATGTGTATATATATATATCTTTCTAAGCATAAGTATACTTATTTATATGTAATGAAGGTAATGGGAAGTGCTATGACAAAAATAAGAGAGGTAGAGAGTCATGGGAAGGTTATAACCTATTGTGTTCAAATATGTCCTCTCTGAGGCAATGTCACCTCAAGGAAGGAAATGAGGCCAGAAAGAAATGAGGGTGAAAATATGTATGAATATCTGGGGAAAGAATACTCTAGAAAGAGGCCCATTAAAGTATAAGGTCACAGAGATAACAGTGGACAGATCAGGAAGGCCATGAAGATATTGGTGAGGATTTTAGACTTTATAGTAAGTGAAAAAAGAAGACATTGGCGGGTTCCGAGCAAAGATGTTATGTGATTTATATTTCCAAGTATCATACTAATTGCTCTATGAACAATAGACTTAGGTGGGCAAGGACAAAAGCAAGAAGGTTGTTTAGATGATGGACACAAGTTGAGTCCAGCTGGGATTAAAGAGGAGGTGATAACTGGTTGAATTTCCAAGTTAACAGAAATAACAGTAAGGATTATCTAGAACAAGCTGAATTTAGGAAAAAAGTTACATAATCATATAGACTGGCATCAACACAAATCAAAGCTTATAGTCTTCCTCCTTGATTCTCTCACTTTTCTGAACTTTCAAAGCACTAGCTATAGTCACATCAATCATTTGCTTACCTGTGATATTCCTTATATTCCAAAATTCTATGAAAGCTATTTTCACAGAGGTCATCTTATAGTTGCCAAACCAACGATGAATTTTTTTTTTTAAAAATTAAGTTTATTTGTTTATTTTTGAGGGGAGAAGGGGCAGAGAGAGAGGGAGATACAGAATCCAAAGCAGGCTCCAGGCTCTGAGCTGTCAGCACAGTCCCAACACAGGGCTTGAACTCATAGATGCGGAGATCATGACCTGAGCCGAAGTCGGACAACCAACCAACTGAGCCATCCAGGTGCCCCCAAAATGATGACTTTTTAGTGGCTTCTCAAACACAGTTCTACGATTGACCCCTGCTTTCTTCTCCAGCCTCTTGACCACCATGACACTATGCAGTCTGGTTCTCCATGAATCCCTCCGATCTCTGTCTCACTCATAGGCTAAACTTCTAACAAAATAATAAATATCAAACACAAATGCTGGTGCTCCCCAGGGTTCTGCCATTGCCCACAATTCTTCCTACTACACATTTTCCTAGAAAAGTTATATAATGAAGTGTCTACAGGTGGATTCCATGGAGTCAGATTTCCTGAGCTTCAGTCTAAGCACCAACCCTCTACAGCCATGTGACCTTGGGCCAATTTACCTCTTGACACCAATCCTCAATTTACTCATCTGTAAAATGGGGATTTTACCAGTACCTATTCCATGGATTTGTTGTGAGTCTTAAATGAAATAATTCATTTTAAGAACTTTGGAAAGAGCCCAACCCCTCCTATAATTGTTCAATAAGTTGTATCTCTCACTAAATTGTTCAACTAGTAAGTTGTTGAATCTTAAAACTGTATTTCCAGGTCATACTATTTTAGGTTTATATATACATCTGTCAATAGAGGCTTTAATTGGATATCCCGTAAGTCTTATACTCTCAACATGTCAAAAACTAAAATTCATCATTTTCTCTTCAAAGTTTTTTTTTTCCTTCTTATATTTTTATTCTCAGTTGATGGTTATCTCTAAGCTGGAAAACCAGTTTATCCTTGATTTTGTCTTTTCTGTCACTCCTCATTTAAGGTCAAGTATCCTATTGATTTTACCTTTTAAGTATAATTTTTATTTTTCTATTATCCATCCCTATCACCAGTATTCTAGCCCAAGGACCCATCATCACTTTGAGTAATGTTACAAGAGTTCTCTGTCTACACTCTTTATTCTTTTCCCAGAGTTATCTGATTAAAACACCCAGTCAACTGGATCATCCCTTGTGTTCCATGCTCCACTAGGTCTTGATGGTTAAAGACAAAGCATCTTGACATCAATTTACTACAAGCTGCTGTCTACCTTTCCAGTTTCATTCTCTATCATCTACTGCCTCAGAGTTTTCACTTTGGCAGTGTTAAAGGAATGTTTATTCATGCTGTTCTTTGTTGTTTATATGCCCCACCCCTCCCTCTATACATACACACATGCTCAAACTTAAACACAATTTCAATTCACTATTAAACACGTAGCTTACTCATTTCATCTTTCCTGGCCTCAAAGTTCTCTGTCAACCTCTCTGCCATTGCACATCCATATTTTATTCTTCTATGTCAATAGGACTGTTTCCTCAGTTAGACCATGGACTTTGTGGCAGAACCATGCATTCATCTTTGTTTCTCCAGCACCTAGAATTCGGGTAGAATCTAGGGGCTTAGCTAGTTAGTTGATAGAATACTTAAATGAACAAGTTATTTCAAAAGTTCCTCAGTGTCTCTTAAAATGAAATTCTCTGAAATATTTATTCTAAAGTGCCAAGTTGATGGTACTTTTAAACTCTAATGGGTCTACATTGACTATAAAACAGTGCCTCTTAAATTGAGGTTTACAGATCTTTGCTATCAGGGTATGGAATTTCTCTATGTTTTTTTTTAGTTGTGTGAATTCATTTGAATAACAATTTATAAATCAATATAAGCATATTCTGGATCATTCTGGATAGCCACATTGTAATCCAGATTTGCCACTTAGTTTCAGTGCCTGTGCTTATGTTTTTAATACAATAATGATGCGTTCTTTAAGTGTTCACTTAGAATCATGTTCACCCAGAATCCACATCTGTCTTACCATTAAGATATTTTTGTTGGAGATCCACCAGGTTTTAAACTTGAGAAATGTTGCTATAAGTTAAAATGTATTGTCTTATAATATAAGCACTCTATTGATCTGAATATAATTTTATAGTAGAAACATAAATGCTACTCACTAAAGCATGTTTGTTTGTTTGTTTGTTTTTTACCTTAACTCCACACTTTGGACTAAGCCTTTATCTACATATATGAAAGATTTTCCACCTGCCATTTCTGCCTCTCTGAATTCTATTTCTTCTTCATTTTTTTACTCAAATGCTCTATGACTGTAGGAAGTTCAAGTTACCTAGTTCTACGTTCTTCCCCTCTTTTTGTTTCTTACCACACAATTCCTAATAGCCTGTATATGTATCCAATATTTTCCATTTTTTAAGCCAAAGGTTGGGATGGGTGGGTGGGATTAGAAGTATTATTTATTTTTTAATGAATAAAGAGAAACCACTTTGATTACTGTTACAGTGACTGTGTATGTACTACTGATTAAAGATATTTGCCCAGCATCCCAGAAAGTTTACTGATTCGCCTTGACATAAGGAAAACAGAGAAGTACAAGCAAAACCAGAAAAGTGTCCATTTAAAATAAAATGAGTTGCCATCCTGTGATTTATTTTACATGCTTAGGAAAGGTAAACATGGGGGGAGGACAGAGCTCGTGATGACAAAACTCAGTAAAACCTAATACCTCCCAATAAAATAAATCTATTTGGATTTTTATTGTGAAGATTATAGAATATAAAAACTTTGGTTGCATTGTAGTTACACTGACATGTGGTCAATTAACTCATTAAACATTAGAATTTGATGATCTGATTTCTAGAAAAGGATCCTTATCAGGACCATTGTTATTTCAGAACTTCATTGTAAAAGGCATTTCTGTTTAAAATACATCATATGAACACAGAAGAAAAATTGCTTGAGAAATCATATTGCTCTGGTTTTATGGAGACCTGCCTGGTATCTACTGATCCCAAGTACCGTGTTCTGTGTGAAATTGCATCTCTTTATTTAATTCCCATGTTATCCTGAGGAAGTGTGCATAGCTTAGTAATAGGATGTAAAAGGAGATTTCTCACCTCCAAAATATATATTACTTAGAGATACTGCAGTCTGGGGAATAAGCTATTCACCAATAATAAATGCACTTAACTCTCTTCGGAAAAGGCCATGCATTGCTCTAACTTGAAACGAATGCTTAACAAATGTTTTTATTAGTTTATTATATATTCTGGCGTGTGACTTTACAGTGAATTGGGATTTCTGGAGCTGGGAAGATGCCAGTTACCCCTGACTTAATCTATTTTCTTTCAACAAATTTAAGATTGGATTCCACTCGTTTCTGTTCTGAAATTTGTGATCACCTTATGAGGGCATCCATCCATTAAGTTAACAGCCTTTATTGATTGAATGTTAGGGAAGTCATGAAATCTTGTGACTGCGTTTAGTACTGCCACTGCTCAGCTTATGTCCCTCACCAAATCTCTTAGACATTCTGGACATAAGTGTTCTCATTAAAAAACAAAAACAAAAACAAAAACAAAAACAAAAACAAAAACAAAAACAACAAACCAAAAAAACCAGTTGAAGTTTTAAGATGCTTTTCACTCATTCCTTCCTGTGATTTCCACGTATTTCAACTCACAGCTCTTGTGGGTTCCTAATAGACGTTTCCATCATCATTTTCATGGCCCACTTTTCATTTGTAGCATACCATGCTGTTTAGTATTTAGTATTTTGTCTGTTTAGTAACAAAATGAAAGAAGTATATAATCCTTGATTTTGAGAAAAGTGTTTTAGTTCTCACTATTTGTTAATTTTCTCAGCTGTTATTTGAGAATTGTATTACTTTCATTTTCATATTGACAGAAAATCTATACCCTAAACAAAGGAAAATAACTTTGAATCAAAATTGAACTTCAAAGTCTTTGGATTGGATTCTTAATTGGAACATATTACTGTGAGAGGGGGCCATAAAACTTCTCCCTAAAGTTAAAAATCAGTTTCAGAACAGAAGTAAAATAAATGACTTCTATCAAATGTGTGAGTGGCTTAGAGTTAGCAGTGTTCCCATTTCTTACAGGAATAGAAAGGTCTTGGTTGGGTATTGTGTTTTAATTCCCTGCATATAAACAAGATGTTTCAACCCCAAGAATCACCCATGGAGCCAAGTTAGTCAGTCCACATTGGTCAACACTCTTCAAGCTGAAGGTGTAGACCCTATGCTTTCAATGGCTGGTTGGGAATAAAAGTTCCAGACACACATATGGTGACTCTTATTTTAAACTACTCTCTCTTCCAATAGATTGATTATGCAATCTAACGATTTCATACTAAAATTTATAAAATATATTATCTTTTTTTTTGCTCAAATCTTATTTACTGAAAAACATTTAAAAAAAATTTTTTTAACGTTTATTTTTGAGACAGAGAGAGACAGAGCATGAATAGGGGGAGGGTCAGAGAGAGAGGGAGACACAGAATCAGAAGCAGGCTCCAGGTTCTGAGCTGTCAGCACAGAGCCTGACGCGGGGCTGGAACCCACGGACCGTGAGATCATGACCTGAGCCGAAGTCGGATGCTTAACCGACTGAGCCACCCAGGCTCCCCTGAAAAACAATTTAAAAGAAAGGCATGATTCCAGCCATACTTTAATTTTTATGGTTTTACTTAAACTTGCTGTTTTGTGACTCAAGCTTCTTGTTCTTGTTTTCACCCTCAAAGTAACTGCTGCCGGAACCATCTCTTCAGTATGTCCTTACCTTCAGTAAGTCCCCAGCCTTTCCCCTTTAAAAATAACCATAAGTTTCTGGGTTTTTTTCTTAATAAAATTCATTTATCTTGGCTGCCACACATTCTCTATTGTCTACACTATACTCGAGTTAGGGAGACTTCGTCTAATCAGTGCTTTATATGCCACTCTGGATCCCCATTTGCATGTCAGAATTGCTTTTTCCTTTTCATGCACTGAGTTGATACTGCATCACTAACACATATTTAAGCACGTAGTCATTCCACTCTGTCAAGTAAGATGAATATTTATCAAAGTGTATTAACTTTTTTTTAGTAGTGTGCTAGAAAGTCTAGGCTGTTGGAGAGGCTATTTAAACTAATGATCTTAGTGTTGTTGAGCTCCCAGATTTACTGGTTCTCATGGTGGGGACAAAGGGTGGCTAATCAAATTTCTGGGAGTATTATACAATTTGAAAGTGCATATTTAATATTATAATCCAATTTTCTTTCCAATAGAATAGTAGAATTCATAATTCCCATATTATAAACTACAAAAAATAAGGCTCAACAAAATCTCTTCAGCCACTGAGAAGTGTAGACTATATTACAGTATATGTAGAGATACACAGAACATATAGAGGGAAAGGGAATGTAACATTCTTATTTGTAATTGGAACATCTTGAGGAATTTCCTCTTCCATGTGTTGAAATATGGTATATACATTTACTCTCAACTATCCTGAAGAGATATCGAATATGTTTCCACAATATATTATACACCAAAATTAATGTTTTATTGTTATCAGTCTATAATAATAAAAAATATAACCATAACCCTATAATAATTTTTATCCAACTATATCCCTAATTTCTGAATAGCAATTCATATTAAGCACTAAAGACATGTTACCTTTCCAGGATCCATGTTACAGAACCATGCAGAAAAGTCTGGTCCCCCACATTTATTATTTTTCTCTCACGAACAAAAGTCATGGATTTTCTGTGAATCAATTTATATATTACACCAAAACATTTGAGAGCTCAAAAAAGATTTAGAAACAGCAATATATTTTGTGGAATATTCTTTCACAGGAGTCTAATTAATAGAGTTGCAAACTTACCATTATGGAAAAATAATAAAGCTAAAATGTCTTAGGGAGTCAGGAAATAATCTATCATAAAATGATAGTGAGTACTAGTTTTGGAATCTGGCAAATTTGAGGCCAAATTCTGTCTCAATCATTTATCAATTATGTGATGTGCTGGTTATAGGATCTTGGATTCTCAGTTTCTTCATCTATAAAGTGAGGATTATAATATCTGGTCACAGGGATTGCTATAATAATTTAAATGAGTGCGTAGTAAGAATTTTCCATAGAGTATGCCATGGTCAACTATTTAGTTGCTGTATTAATGATTTAAAAAGTTCTAGACATCTGCTCTCTACCGTACTCATCCTTGGCCTGTGTGAGGAATAAAGATACTTTCCTCACATTGAAGTGGGGTGGGCCACTTGGTTTTATAGAAGGATGGAACTTAATTAAGACTTATTTTGATTGCCAGTCTAACATGAAATTCTTTTCTTACCATATATAAGAGATTCTGTGATCATTTTTTAGTTCATTTGCTTATTTTTGCTGAATTACCTTGGATGCACTTTATTCAAATAAAATATGACTATATATTTTTTTCAGTATATGAAATTTATTGTTCAATTGGTTTCCATACAACACCCAGTGCTCATCCCAAAGGTGCCCTCCTCAATAACCATCACCTGCCCTCCCCTCCCTCCCACCCCCCATCAACCCTCAGTTTGTTCTCAGTTTTTAAGAGTCTCTTATGCTTTGGCTCTCTCCCACTCTAACCTCCTTTTTTGTTTTTCCTTCCCCTCCCCCATGGGTTTCTGTTAAGTTTCTCAGGATCCACATAAGAGTGAAAACATATGGTATCTGTCTTTCTCTGTATGGCTTATTTCACTTAGCATCACACTCTCCAGTTCCATCCACGTTGCTACAAAGGGCCATATTTCATTCTTTTCATTGCCACGTAGTACTCCATTGTGTATATAAACCACAATTTCTTTATCCATTCATCAGTTGATGGACATTTAGGCACTTTCCATAATTTGGCTATTGTTGAGAGTGCTGCTATAATCATTGGGGTACAAGTGCCCCTATGCATCAGTACTCCTGTATCCCTTGGGGAAATTCCTAGCAGTGCTATTGCTGGGTCATAGGGTAGGTCTATTTTTAATTTTTTCAGGAACCTCCACACTGTTTTCCAGAGTGGCTGCACCAATTTGCATTCCCACCAACAGTGCAAGAGGGTTCCTGTTTCTCCACATCCTCTCCAGCATCTATAGTCTCCTGATTTGTTCATTTCGGCCACTCTGACTGGCGTGAGGTGATATCTGAGTGTGGTTTTGATTTGTATTTCCCTGATGAGGAGCGACGTTAAGCATCTTTTCATGTGCCTGTTGGCCATCCGGATGTCTTCTTTAGAGAAGTGTCTATTCATGTTTTCTGCCCATTTCTTCACTGGGTTATTTGTTTTTCAGGTGTGGAGTTTGGTGAGCTCTTTATAGATTTTTGATACTAGCCCTTTGTCCAATATATCATTTGCAAATATCTTTTCCCATTCCATTGGTTGCCTTTTAGTTTTGTTGGTTGTTTCCTTTGCTGTGCAGAATCTTTTTATCTTCATAAGGTCCCAGTAGTTCATTTTGGCTTTTAATTCCCTTGCCTTTGGGGATGTGTCAAGTAAGAAATTGCTAAGGCTGAGGTCAGAGAGGTCTTTTCCTGTGTTCTCCTCTAGGGTTTTGATTATTTCCTGTCTCACCTTCAGGATTATGACCATATTTTTAAAGCTCATCTGTTTATTTATCTTTTGCTCCATGGACTTAGTGTCATTGGCATCAACCAAGATATCAGATTTAGCTTTGCCAGTGGAAGCTGTACCAAATACCGTCTAGAATAATACTGAGGGATTGCGATTTCTCTCAGAGCATCTCCTGATCCCCTTTCCAACCACTTGGGCACTGAAGTAAAAGCACAATATTATCTGTTCAATTATTCTGGCCTCATTTTAACTGCATTGTGAGGTTTGGAATCAAGTGCCTCATTGCAAGAGATTAATGGCGTTCAGCATTCTACCTGACTAGGGAGTTTATTAGTCAAAGCAGTAAATGTATCTGACTATGGATACAGCATCAAATAAAGAGGAGAATATTGGACAGGCTATCAGGGTACCAGACTTCATTCTGGTCTGAGTTACTCTTTACTCTCTATGATTTCAGATTCAGGGTATTGGAATGCTGTACTCTGTAAAGTTTTCCCCTGCTCTAAAATTCTATTGTTTTTTCAAACGTACTTCTCACTACATCCTTTTAAATGACTTATTTGTTTAAAACTCTGTGTTTTCACAGATAAAGTTCAGTTAACAAAGGGAATAAAGACTATGCCTGAAGCCTAACTGTCCCTGATGCAAATGTCCCTGAACTTGCCTTGGAGGCAGATGACCTGTCGCTTACTTCCCACTTGGTGTAAATTTCTAAATTCTAGGGCCGACTCTAGGGCATTTTTAAAAATCAGAGGTTGTCCAGAGCCTGCTAGTCAATTAATCTATAAACACATTAAAAGCTAAAGGCAGGAGGGGGAAAAAAGCTAAAGGCAAGACACAGTGCCATCTACTCTCTGGGATAAAAGACAGAGGTGTGGGAGGTCCCCATCTCCATTAAGAGGTTCCCAGTATAGCTGGAGAAATTCCACGTCTGGTGGCAATAGAGCAATTCAAGTTAGGAAGTAGTCAAAGTGATGTGAGTCTAGTAAGGTTTTACAGAAGTTCAAAAGAGGTTGGAATAGATGTGTATCAGTTTAAAAAAAAAATCTCCATGCAAGTATAAACATTGAATTGATTTAGGCAAGATGAGAGGATGGAGGACTCACTGAGTTCTGTTTGTCTTCATATTTTGAACACAGTGATGTTTTCTTAGTCAAATTTCTGATGTATATGTAGTCTGGGGACAGTTCCTATTTAATCCTGATATTGCTCAAGCTTGAACTAGTACCAAATCCTTGTAATTTGGTGGTATGACCCAAAATGAGACTAACATAGTGCTTATGTTGAATGACTATTATGAATATGAATATGAATATGAATAGACTCTTGCAGGTCTACTGTGACCTTAGGTAATTTACTAAAGTTTTTGAAACTTACTCTCAGCATCTATAACACGGGGGAATAATCATATCCACATCGTAGTGTTATTAGGAAGATAAATGAGATGACGTGTATGAAAACCCTTGCAAGGCAGTTTTGTACACTGTATGTGCTCAATAAATACTAGTGATTACTCTTACTATGTTAAACAAATTTCAGAGCATCTTTCACTGCAAAAATGGGGAAGAATCTTTATTCCCACATTCCTCAAGCCTACAGCCCCTGTGAAAGCTTTCCCATGGTGTAAGGCCAGTAGGGATGGGAAACCAAGGTAAAGATTGGGGGCAAATAATTTCTGAGAAGCAGAAGACAGGGAACAGTATTAGTTATAGGCTCAAGGCTGTAGTGTGTTGAAAAGTGAAACAGCCTCTTTTATGAACTGTGACTTTCAACGACAGTGTGCTTCTTATGTATGTGTCCTGCACACTCATGTTCACAAACACGGACACATCACCTACGTTAGTATAATAGAGCAGTGTATTCATACTTCAGTGTCCATACAAATCACCCAGGGATATTGTTAAAATGTGATCTAAACCAGTAGGTCTGGGGTGTAGTTTTAGTGTCTGCATTTCTAACAAGCTCCCTGAAGAATCCAAAACTGAACCACTGTTGGAAGAGCAAGGTAATGTAGAATCTTAATTTCTGAGTCATAATTCACAGCTGAGGCTTTCATTCATGTTTGCCACATATTTGATTCCTTCTTCTGTAGATCCAAAGGTAATTTTGGGGTCAGTAAGTACTTTTATCAAATATATATATGGCTCAATGTGACCACAAAGTTACAGTCAGACTATGATTCTAAACCATCTCACATGGCAGTGAAGTATTTGACTTCTAAGCCACTGCTCACTTCATTTTTTTGTTCAATTTAATTACCACTTTAACTTAGATATAATAAACTGACCAGATGCCATGCTAAAAAGAAAATCTTCCCGATACAGTTCCAATTAGCTTTGTTTGTCCATTGGGTGTAGCCTCTTCTCATATAGATCCAGAAAGTCCAATATTGTATCGTGTGCCCAGCAGGACACACAAAAATCCTCCTAAGGATATTTGGCTTCTGATCTAATTCTAATTTCTCGTCCAAAGCCATTTGCTGCATCTGGCTCTGCTTTAAATGATATACAAAAAAGGAAGTGTTGATCCTTTGGAGGTTAGCTCCATCACTAGAGAAAATATCAACATCTGCTATTCCATGATTGTTTGATGCTCTGGGGTGGAGTGTGGCAAATTGAAGAATGCTATCACCAAATCTTAAAGCCAAACTAAAATGCCTTTTGTTTTGCACGCTGACTAAATACTGAAACCCTTGTAAGGGAAGGGTTTAATACACACACACGTGATGAATCCTCACCAAAACCCAGTCAAGATGATCCATGCTTAATACCCCCATATTCTTTACATTATTGAGAATGTGTTGAAACATGAGATTCATAAATGCCTAACTTTAATAGAGGCTTGCCCTTTTTCAATGCGAGGTAATATCAAGAAAGTGTGTGGTGCTATTTGGAAAGAAAATCCTGGAGATGAGGTTGACAGGTTTATGGCACTGGCCTTGTCTTATTTGCAGTAACTCATTTTATATATAGTGCTTCACATTGGGAAAGCCAAGGGCTAGAGCCTTCTGTGATTTAACTCAAACAATAAGTAAGATCGTGGTATCAAAGAGGGCAGAAAATAGGTCTGCTGATTAGAACAATATATTAGGGGACAAGAAGAGACCAAAAAAAATCAGGATACAACAAATATGAATAAGCATTTCATTCTGGTAGCAATTCTCCCTGCCTTAATAAATGGATAACACAATGTACTATGTATCCAGAAATAGTCCCCACTGGCACCCCACATTTATATAACACTCCGGGATGGTTCAACTTGCTTATCTAACCTACATCGTAAGAACAAGAACAAAGAACTTTCTTGCTTGCCTGCTTCCTTGCTTTTTTTTTTTTTTTCTTGCTTTCCTTCTTTCTTCCTGAACTCAGATCATGGAAAAACAAAACCCTATGAATATATTTAAATAAAAGTTTACTTTGACATTAGTATCACAAGGCAAGAATAATGAAAGAGGGAGTTTGCTTTGTTTGCTGAAGGTAACTCAAAGACTGTAGCAGTTTTGGTCAGTGAAAAGCTGTTGTCCCGGTCATTCTTCCTGGCAAGGCCTAGGGGACCCATGATGGCAGAAGTCCTTACTGACGCCCAGAAAAATTCACTCGTTTTCAGTGCCTACAATCCATCTTCTGAGACTCCATGGGGTTTGGGTTCCCAAGCGTAGGGTTTCAGAAATCCAAATTCTTTACTACCTTCCTGATTTATTTCTTCAATATGTTCAAAGTGTAATAAAACGGCTGTCAAGGGCTGACTTCTTGTTTCATAAGTGCTGCCGCTTACACTGTCCCCTATTGGTCATTTCTCAACCTAAAATATGATGGGTGATCGAGTTACCTTTAAACCACCGCTTCTGTAAGTACTTATTTCCCTGGGAGAAAACAGCTCTGGGAAGCTTCCCAATAATCTTTTGCAATAAATGTTTATTAACTTTGATGACAGTGTCTGTGCAGTCTTGGGAGGAATATTACTTTTGTTGGTTTTCAGATTCAGTGTGCTGTGGTATTGATGGGTTTTGCAGTGATGGCCTAGCTTTACAGAGAGCTTGAGTCATCCTTTAGCACCCTGGACTTTGTCTTTAGCAGTAAGTTTTAAAGTGCAAATGCTGGGGCCCCTGGGTGGCGCAGTCGGTTAAGCGTCCGACTTCAGCCAGGTCACGATCTCGCGGTCCGTGGGTTCGAGCCCCGCGTCGGGCTCTGGGCTGATGGCTCAGAGCCTGGAGCCTGTTTCTGATTCTGTGTCTCCCTCTCTCTCTGCCCCTCCCCCGTTCATGTTCTGTCTCTCTCTGTCCCAAAAGTAAATAAACGTTGAAAAAAAAAAAATAAAGTGCAAATGCTACTTGTACCATTAAACATATACGGTGCTGGGCTCTCCTGGTCAGCTCTGGCTTCTTTGGGTGCGATACGAATGGGCAGTTACTGAGTGTCTACTGTGAGCAGATGTAGACATGTTACTGAGATGTCCTCATTTAATCTTACTTTTACAAAGAGGACTGGACTCTTTCTCTGTGTAAACATTCATCTCTGTGCTCTGGGTCACCCACACATGGCAAGGAAGCCAATAAAATTCAGAGAACAGTTGAGGGCTAAGTACAGAGTTCACCGAATTGAGTCCTGATGTTTAGGCTGATATTGCTAATCCATAACGTTTAAAGACCTGTTTGCCAACACCTAGAGTGTCTGCCTGCCCCTGGCTCATTTATTTTCCTTTCCTGCACCTATATCCTTGTTTAGTAGACCATAGTTTCCCATAGTTTGAACTTTTACGTTCCTTTGTATCCAAATTAATCCCCCCCTAGGCCAACGGCATGCACAAAACCTCAAAATCAGTCCTACAGTAGTACCCCTGGTACTAGACAATGTCATCTATTCCATGTGGGAAGTGGATTTTCACTTTGTGCTATATTTTAAATTATATCATTTTCCTCAAACACAGTGAAGAACCATTTTAGTCTGTGCCTTTAAGGAGTTACTAAAGGAAATACCAAAAAAAAAAAAAAAAAAAGTAGCATGCATCCTCCCTATTGTGGACAGGGTTGAATCTATTTTATTTAACCATTTAATCACGTTCATTTTTTATTCTTTTCTGGGGAACTTGAAGAACATCATGTTTTGACTTGAGGTAGATACACTTGAAATTGAGAGACTGACCTAACTTATCTGCTTATAACTTATAAGCTCATCTGCTTCTAATTAAGCCTCTGGTACAGAGTTCTTAAGACCCATGAGCATGATTTCTGTCTTGATTTCTTAGTGCCATTTCATCATTGTTTTCATCATCAGGCATCCATCAGGCACTACCGGAGGACGTGGCCCTGCATGAGGCCCTACACAGAAGGAATTAGGCTGCTCGCACAGTTTTTATCCATAAGGCAAATATGCCTACCTCTTTCTGTATTTTGAGTTTTTTTTTTTTACATGAACAATTGAAAAGCTATCCTAATTTATTGGGCTGCCCTTTTCTCAGACACATGGCGTTATTGTAATTCAGAAGGCACAACAAATGCACCACCAGAATCAGCTGAAGAAATTTTCACAATAACAATATATCAGCCCCAGGCGTATTCCACAGGTCTGGAAGGTACCCATGAACTGATGCATTTAACAGCAACCAAGGTGAATGCAGTGCACACAGCTAGATTCGATAACCAGAGAGTAGATGAAAATATCAGCAGATCGAAAGCCACAAATATCACCATGGGAGCATCTCTACAGAATCAAGATCTTCTTTGCTTTTCAGATTTGAAAACAAACTTTTATGAGTGCACTATGGGATTAATAAATCCTGAGACTAATTCACCCTAATCAAATTTTTTTTATAAAATAAAGAGTAATTTAAGAAGCAGAATGGCTAATTTACAATGAGAGTGATTCTTTTTCAAATGACCAGAAATGTATTTTCTGTTATTCCAGGAAGCTCTTCTATTATCAAGATACCAAACAAACAGAATAGGAAAGCAAACAGTTTTTAAAAATTGAAACATAGTATAAGAAATCGGAGAGGTCTGTGGAAAATTTTACCCAGATTATTCTAAGAGTCCACCTTCCTGATGATTAAAATAATCATTTGGCAGATATCATTTATATTCCCTTAGACATTGTTAGATGAGTCCTTCCATGTTCTCTTCAATTAATTTTCTTGATTCCATAGAGACCCTCTTGTTTTATTACAGATGGTTCCTGACTTATGATATTTTGACTTATGATTTTTTACTTCCCAATAGTATGAAAATGATACTGATTCAGTAGAATCTGTACTTTGAATTTTGAATTTGGAACTTTTCCTGAGCTAATGACCCATGATATGACAGCCCAGTGATATCTGGCATAGACAGGGAGCCCCAGCTCCCAGTGAGCCAAGGGATCACAAGGGTAAACAATGTATACATTTACAACGTTCTGTACCCACACAACCATTCTGTTTTTTCACTTTCAGTATGGTACTTAATAAATTACATGAGAGAGTCAGCAATTTCATTATAAAATAGGCTTTGTGTTAGATGGCTTTGCCCAACTGCAGATTTATGTAAATGTTCTGAGCTTTAAAGCAGGCTAAGCTAAACTATGATGTTTAGTCTGTTAGGTGTATTAAGTACATTTTTAACTTATCTTTTCAACTTAAACAGGTTTATCCAGCTGTAACACCATTGCAAGTTGAGGAAGATCTGTGTACCTCTTTTCTTTTTCTTAATTTAACATGTTACTTAACATCATCCAATTTAGCTCCTAGAAGTTACAGATTAGTCTTCTTTCTGAGATACAGTAATCTTTTTAATCTTATTTGTAACACATTTATAAATTGCCTCAAAGGGACACTTTTGGATCTCATTCTGGAACTAACCATGTCCTCAACTGGGTGATGTCATTATCCTGTCTGCTGTCAATTCTTCTATTTTTTTTCCAGTATTTGCATCCTGACCCAGCTGCACACTCTAGCCTTGTCATCCTTGCTATGAAACTGGCTAGAATTTGGAGGTAGGGACACAGTAAAACTGTCAACAAAGGGAAGATCCCAACTTTTCCTCTCCTGGTATAGAATTGCAAATAGAGAGTACCATATACCTGATGCATGCCAGGTGATCTGCTGAGGGTACTTTTAAGTATCAGAGTATCCCAAAGGGAGTAATGATAGAAAATGATGGAGCAGAGTCCAAAATATATTTAAACTGCTGTATTATAGGCAAATATGAGTAAGGCAAGTACTCAGATTCTGAGGCAGATTATATTGATGGTTTCTACCATTAAATGGATGTCAGACTCAATGAGGAAATTTCTCCCACAAGGAGCATAAAGCAAGGCTCGATTATTTACAATGATTTAAACCTAAAATAATTTAGTACTATACAAATGTATCTGTCAATATTTGAGAACACCCTACCTTTTTTCTCCTCACCATTTTTCAAAATGGCTAGTATTAAATAATGTAATCAATAGGTATTTATGAGGCAGTAACTATATGCACAGAATCACTTTTTGATAAAAAGAGGGAGGTAAAAGATTGAATTCATGTCCCCTCCCATTCTTCAGGCAAATAATGAAGACAATGGCAAATATCATACATCTAGTTACTACTATGTGCAAGCTACTAAGCTTAGTCTTTCCCTATCATCCCATTTAATCCTTCGAACAATTCTATATCCATTTTATACAAAAGGGCACTTTTGCTTTTTAAAGAAGTAATGGTAGTTTCCCATAGATGCATAATGATGAACAGAGTGATTCAGAGCATGGGCTTAGACTGCTGGGGATTCAAGTCCAGTTATGGCTCCCATTTTATGACCTTGGGTAAGTTACCCAAATTCCCTGTGTTTCAGTGTCCTTATTTATAAAATGAGGATAATTTTAGTACCATGGCTTAGAGTTTTTGCTCACAATCCTACCAGTAATAGGTGTGTGAAATCCTTAGCAGAGAACGTAGAAAATATTTAATAAGATAGTCCACACAGCTCATGAGGAGCAGCACTGCCAGCACCCTGACTTCAGAGCCCACATCCACTACACTCTGGCCATGGTTAAGAGGAGGAGGAACACATACCAGAAAGCATTGGATTCAAATGCAGCTCCCCATTGAAAGACAGGTGGTGTGTGTGGGAGTGGGGGGGGGAGGGACTTGGCAAATTATTTGAACCTCTCTGGGACTCAGTGAATTATCCACAAATACTAATGTCTATATAAAATTACTATTGAGAGTTGAGAAAACATGCAATGTGCCTGCAATGAGCAAGCAAGGTGTAACAGTTATCTCCTGTTTGCCCCTAGACACTTCCTGACCCTCTCCCTCATAGGCTACTTGGGAAAACAGACATGAGTAAATTAAGAAATTGAGAAAGGAGACAAAGAATAAATGCTTAAGGTATTTAGAATACCTGAAGATTGGAAGGATCAGAGAAGTTCTCAGAGAATAAGAAACTCTGAGCTAAAGGGTGCTGAGTTTAGGCAAAGAAGGAAACAAGCACCTAAGAGACATGGCTGGAGACAAACCACAGGTGTGGAGTTCACAGTTTTATGTTCAGATTCAATCTATCACATTAGGAAGGATTTTGAGCATCAAACCAGAGAGTTTGGAATTGATTCAATATGCAAGGAGAGTCTTGAATGGAGGATTATATGCTAAATCCCATGGATGATTCAGGAAGTTAGAGTTAGGAAATATTATCATCTGTTTTCAAATTAGATTTTACATCATACGAATCACCATGGACATTGTAATAGAAACAAATAAACCCAATTAATAAATCATTTCTATACGTAGCTCTTCATTCTTTACACAATCCTAATCAAATGCCTTAGAGCATCCGTATTTCTGTAGTGATTTAGGTTCATATCTTTTTCACATATATTAATGGTATTATTTAACTTTTTAATTATGTATGTAATAAAAGTTAATACAATAATTAAATGTTGACATAGTAAGAAGGAAAAAGGACTTGATTGTTACTTATTAGCCATTGTTGAAGAGAAGAACAATGACAGCAAAAGGAGGGAAAGCTTAGGACGAATTCACACTGAGAGTGTCACTGTTCAGGGGGCTATTGTCTGGCAATACTTGGTTTGTAAAACTTTGGTAGAGCTCTGAGTACCCTGTCTGTCTCTAGGTCATATAGGATACAAGCAGTCTTGTGATAATCCAAAATGCCACATACAAAGATAGGGGAAGAGTGGGAAGGAAACAAAGGAAACTCAAAGGAAGCTCTAATTTGAAAAAGTATCAATCTCCTCTGGGAAAAGGTAATAGAGGAGTAACCTAAAATACATTAAAGACTTGAAAATCGAGCATTTCTTTTGTGTTCCTGATTTCCTATTTTGTGGGTTAATTATTAGACAACAAGTGTTACATACCTTTGAGTTAATGAGCTACTTCAAAGCAAGAGCAGTGCATATGACAAATACTTAAATGATATTTATTTGTTCAGTTATTCATATTTAGACCAATGACTATAGCTAGCATATAGTTAGTTAACTATATACGGTTAACTATAACTAGCATATAGTTAACACTAAAATTTTTTTCTTATTTGAGTTTTTTTGTAAACTGAGTTATAATATTATTTAAAAAGACATTTGAGGGATCATCTTCTTATTTCTAGACTCATGTCCAATTTTTAGATAATGTCTTCCACTATAAATTAACAGGAACTTTAAACTGAACCTGTCCTATATGAAAATTTATCCTCTTTTTTGACCTTTTACCACTCCTGTGACCTCTCAGCAAGAGGTACCACCCCATACACCCCCAAAACTAACTCTCTTTCACATCTCATACATTTAATCAGTCTCTAATTCCAGCAAATTATCTTCCTGTAATATTTATCAATCCCATTCCTCCCTTCCCACTTCTGCTGCTGGAGCCTTGTGTTGAGCCTTCATTTTTTTTTACCTAACTTTCCCACAGCAGTTTCCTAACAGGTATCCCTGCACCCAGGAAGGTCACTTCATATCTATCACTTCATTTTTGCTATGAGTTTTGTTTTCAATATGCAATTCTGAATATGTCACTTCCCTCTAAAAAATCATTTCGTGATTACCCATAATGTTTAGCATGGCATAATAGGCCCTTGGTAATATGACCTTGGCTTCTCTCTCTATCCTCCATCTGGCCCTTCCACACCCTGGGCTCCATCTATATTGAGTTACTAGAAATTCCTAAATGTAGCATGTTGCCTGAGCTTTTGGGATTCCGAGCGTGCCTGGAAGTCTCCACTAGTCCTACTCTATGCACATTATTAATACATATTCACTATTCAAGATTCAGAATTGCCTCTCTCCCAGTCAGAAAAATAATAACTCACCTCTGAGATTAGATTACATTTCATTCTTCTTTGCCTAAATAAGAACATGTGATTAACTATCATAACATTTGGTGTCCTGCACTCGACTGTGCATTCCTTGAAAACAAGGTTTACCTATTTCAACACTGTGTCCCAACATTTAACAGAATACCTAAGTGTAGTGCAATTGCTTGTTAAATAAAAGTACAGAAGAATAAAAGATGAATACTGTATCTAGTATGGCCCTTGTGGATTAGCACTAAGGAAATTGAACTAGAGTTGTTTTTGTGATTTGTCTGTATTAACTTAATGAGCCAGCATTAGCCATTGTGAGAAGCAGCTCTCTTGACACCATTGCTCAATGATCTTTCTATCAAACCCTGGAAAAATTCCAGGTAATTCTTACTGTGTCATTGTTTATAAAGGGAAGTACAGCCTGTCTTTGAGATTTTGCATGCCAGTATTCACCATCATCATGTACGTCGATGCTGGTTTGTCAGTTGTTTCTTGATAATTCATTTAACTTTTATTCCAGAGAGTTTTATTATTTCTTCATAATTCATTTAACTTTTATTCCAGAGCTGTACTAGTAATGTTGCAATTTGTATACTAAGAGAGCAAATAACAGAAAACAACTCTAACCATTTTTTTTTCATTTTAGTGTAATGTGGTTGAAACAATTTTAGAAACCAGTACATTGATTATATTCTCTTCTTTACTAACTCATTAATTCAACAAAAAATAAATGAACAACTGGCATTCCCAGGATACTACAAGGACTATCAAACAAAGTATACTCATAAAAGCAAAACACCAATTGATTGAAATGTTATATTTCAAACAGATGGGATAGCATCATATGAACATATGTGAGTTGTGGTTTACAAAAACATCGTATTCTAGCTAATTTGACCCTGACACCACAATGCAATATTGGAAAAGAGAAATCATATAAATCATTCAAAGTAAAAGAGTTTTAGAAATCTTGATAAGGGGCGCCTGGGTGGCTCAGTCAGTTAGGCATCCTACTCTTGATTTCTGCTCAGGTTATGATCTCAGAGTCATGAGATCAAGCCCACATTGGGCTCCACACTCAGTGTGGAGCCTGCTTAAGATTCTCTTTCTCCCTCTCCTTCTGCCTCTTTCTCACTTGTGCTCTCTCTCTCTCTCAAAAAAAAAAAATCTTGATAATAATGGTCACTAAGGGCTTAGAATCACCCAGTCATGAGTTTAAGTGCTTTATATGTATTGTTTCACTTACTTTTTATAACAACATTTATACATATTATTATTATTATTATTATTAATCCCACTTTGCAGATGAGACAACTAAGAAAAAAAAGAAAATATTTCCTAAGTCCCCCAAAGACACAAACATGTAATTATCAAAGTCAAGAAAATGGCCCCAAATCCAGAAAATGTGTTAATCCTCTTAACCATTTCACCAAACTGACAATTGAGTGTAATCTTACAACCTAAAAACATCCATCTCTTTGAATTATTGGTTTCAAAAATTTTGATGGATTAATTTATATCAGTGGCAAGTCAGTCACCAGTCTTTACCGAATACCTACTACATTTAGTGTCATGTTTGATAATGGATATTATCCGTATGGTTACAAAAGAGAAATGCAATCCTTGTGTCTGATCTCAGTTAGCTTTGAATCTAACTTTACATATAGTGGAAGATGACACTAATTAATATAATACAATGATAGTTACAATAACTGTGTTACAACTCTGAAAATCTCCCAATTTAATGGTTCAAGCCCCAGCACAACACATGATGGGAAAGTCAGATCCTTTGGTGAGTCCACAGGTGACTTAAATTTCCCTGGGTCAACCTCCACCAGTTGCTTCACTGGTGTCTTATGCTTCCAGGTTTGCTCTCAAGTTCCTAAGGCTGCCATGATCTGTAACCAGCCATCTTCCACCCCAGGGTGGGTCTAACCGGTAGAGCACCCCGACGTCTTGTGTGTAACATCGTTTTAGTAAAGAAAAGGAACAACAGAATGTTAATTTCAAAACAAAGTGAAAACAAACTCCGAATTTAACATCTGTCTTTAAGTTGCCTCAAATATTCTAGCCATACTCCACTGCAGAGTCTCTCCCATGCGTGCCCCTTCTCTCTGGGAGAAATCGTTCCAGAATAAGAGTTTAAAAACAAATCTTGATATGTAATAAGCTCCTGGCTTCAGACTTTGTCATAGCAATTTCTTCCTTTTTTCTTCCCATTTCACTTAGTCTTCATTTCCCACTTCATAAATAAAATATTTATTTTAAATGTTTATTTTCCCTTTATGTTGTTTCTAAGAATATTAAAGATGTGTCTATGGAAAAATTCAAACATTACATTGAAGTATAAACTAGAAATTTAGTTGTGGTGTTTTGTTTTGTTTTTTTTTTGTTTTGTTTTCAGAAATGTCACCAAAATTTTAATTTTACCTATCCCGAGGGAAGAGTAGGGGACGATCTGTTAGAAATACACGAAAATTTTATTTATTAAACAAAGCATTTATTTTTATTTTTTACAGTTTATTTATTTATTTAGAGAGAAAGAAAGAGAGAAAATCCCAAGCAGGCTGCATGCTGTCAGCACAGAGCCCAAGGTGGGTCTCAAGCCCACGAACTGTGAGATTGTGACCTGAGCCCGAAATAAAGAGTTGGAAGCTTAACCAACAGCCACCCGGGTTCCTCCAAATAAAGCATTTATTTTTAATTCCATAATTTGATATTATGTGCATTTGTGATACTGGTAAAGTCTACTTCTGGCAGCAACTTCTGGGAAGAAAGAAAGAGAGGAACAAGGAGAAACAGTTGTGTGTAGAAAGAGACACATAGTGAGGGGAAAAGGGAAAAATGAAAATGAAAAAGGAACATATGTCAGCACAATGGTCATGAATATATGACATAGAGATGTAGAGGAGGAAAGGTAGAAAACAAAAGGAAATGAGGAAGAAGGAAAACACAGAGATCTGGAGTTATAGTTAGGTATCTTGACCAAGTGGGCTTCCCTATTGTTTTATCTTTAATTTTAGGCTTTCAAAATGTTATTACTTGAGGTGTGAATAATCATAGATCTTTTCACCTACCTTTGTTTAGTCAGGGCTGAGGTTTTGCTCTAGATCAGTGGTACTAAAGCATTTTGGTCTTAAAATCATTTCAGTCACTTGACAATATTGAGGACCCAAAAAACTTTTGATTATATGGGTTATTTCTATTGCTGTGTACCATATTATAAATTAAAAGTAACAAATATATAAAATTGAATAAATGCATTAAAAAGTTATAATAAGTATTAATTAAAAAATATATTGCAACAAAATATAAAAATATATTTCAACAAATAACATTTTTTAAATCTATATTTTTCAAAACAACAAAAATGTTTGAGAATAATGACATTATTTTACATATTTTAAGATCTCCAAAGATATCTAGCTTAAAAGACAGTTGGAATCACCTATCTGCCTCATAGAACTTCATTAACCCTTGTGAAAAGGTCTCTCAGATCCCTCGGAGTTATTTGACTGCACATTGGGAACCATTGCCCTAGCCAGAATAAGCAGGATTAGATTCTATAAATGTTGATGGATCAAGCACCTGAGTTGTCCGCCAGTACTGTGCTTTCAGTCTCCAGGTGGCCAAGGCCCTGACCCATCAGGTGTTTGAAAGCCA
Organism: Prionailurus viverrinus; assembly: GCF_022837055.1. Lineage (NCBI taxonomy): Eukaryota > Metazoa > Chordata > Mammalia > Carnivora > Felidae > Prionailurus > Prionailurus viverrinus. Next base: position 65,045,943 of record NC_062572.1, on the reverse strand, counting down.
GCTGAAGAAGCCCAGTTGTAGGCAGACCTCATGTCAGAGTCATGTTGGGGTGGAAGCATGTTTGTCACGGAGGCTGGATGAGTGCTAAATCCAGCTCGTGGATTTGTACATGTCACCGTAACAAATCCAGTATAAAGAACCAAACAGCAATATGTTGAGATTTAATAATGAGATTGTGACAATCTGCCCTAAATGGTGCATCTCCTTTAAATTTTATCTTGAGTCATAATTATTGAGACCTAATCCTAACCTCCATGTCATTTTTCATTTGAAACAGGTATCATACCAGGTTGAACTCATTCTATGCTTCTATAACTGTAAAATTGATTATTCTAACTAAAATGTAAGACTTTTGCATTCATATTTCTGGCTTTTTCCATTATTCCATTCTGCCAGGATTACCCTAAATCTTGCTTCTCATACCCAGTCTATTAGCCTTTGCTTTTAGATTTGTCATTTCATATATGCTATAAAAAGAAGCATATAGTTTAGATAATGTATAAACCAAAAAATGCCCTTAAAAGTATATGGCATTATATGTAAAAAAGTATAATGTTATAAAGTTTATTATTACTAGCATTATTAATGTAAACATAGATGATCTGGGTAAGGCCACAGAAAAATTGTGCCTTTTATTCAAGGTATCACCCTTCTTCCCTTTCCAGAGCTTTTCTCCCTGGCTGAAGCATCTACTCTATCAGGAAGGACTATAAAAACTGATAGAAGCTAATGATGTTTTAAGAAGAGAGTCAGGTAATCCAGGTTTATTTAAGACATTAAATGGGAAATTTCAGTTAAGAAGAAGGGAGATATAATGGGGCAGGAGAAAATAATTCATTCACTCCAGTGTCCTTCTGGTAAGGTCGGCAGCTGGCTAGTGCAGGGGAGGAAAAATCTCTTCTTCTACCCTTCTCAAGCTAGAACCCTGTAAGCTAGACTTGACAAGAGATTCACAAGAGAAAGCATACAAATTTACTTAAGTTTTACAAGACACTGGAGTCTTCATAAGGAAAGGAATACCTGAAGAAGTGGCCAAGCCTAATTATTTTTATAGGTTTAAGGAAAAGTGAAAAGCCATAAAAATGTGATACGACAGAAGGGTATACCCTTTTGGTATATGGGTAAATGGGGAGTACTTACCAAGTCCTGTTTGTTCTGATTCTCTCAGCGTCCCTCCTTCTTCAGAGATAAGGATGCTCTTTTCCTCCAGGTATAGGAGGGCAGCCCTCACATGAGGGTCTTATGACCTGCTTCAAGAGAGACTGAGAATCTTTCCTACACCTACTGCTTCTCAAATTCCTTCACTTTAAAATATTTAATATGCCAACATACCATATTCGGGGGTAGCATGTCCTGAACTTCATTACTAGTCTATGACCTAGTCTATAAAGAGTATCACAAAATTCCTAGAAGTAAGATGGAGATTCACCAAACAAAGAAAAATTCTTAGCAAATATGAAACTATTACAGTAACGTAAATCACAGGTATTTTATGCTTTGGGAATCTTATTCCAAAAGCTATGAAAGAAAAACCTTCAGCCCCAAGACGTATGATGTCTATCAGTTACTAACATGATGAAATGCCAGCAAATGCTTTGACTGCAAGATCAGGGTGTCAAGACAGAGTAAAATCTTATTGTAGCAAATAATGAATATATAAATTCTGATATAGACTAGATATTAATGTCTATTGTAATTCCATGACAAATCAAATATGTCCTAAAATCTGAGCACTTTAAGACTCTTTCTGGTTACTGTCATCCATTCATATGAATCAGACTTCAATAATTGTCTCCATTATATTCTAAGAATAGAGTTAAGTAAGGAGAAAGATATTTACCTATGTTAGTACATGTGTGTAAAGCATTAATAGTATTTCATTTACCTAAAGAGATGAGGTTTATCCTAAATGATAAAATATTTGGAAAATGATTGGTGAAAATATCTATTTTTCTTCTTTGTTTCATTGAGTACAGAATAAACTGTCAGCAAAGAGCAAAAAGGAATGAGTGGAAATATTGAGTTTTAATATCCATCACTTCTTTTTGTGTGGCATCAATCATCCTTGAAAATCAGTCAGTGAAGATAAATAGAATTTTTAATGTCCTGAAAAGCACCATTTCTCTCTGTTGGCAGAGAGTTTATAGGGGAGAGGAAGAGAAAGAGAAGTGAAGGGAAGCTCTCCATGGAAGGGAAAACCCTCTGGGAAGTGGAGAACTACAAGGGCTGCCTCTCCCATCCATCTCTCTGATGAGGTACCATTCCCCCAACCAAATGGTGCCATTTTCGAATCTACCCCTTACCCTTCAGATCTCAAGCCCTTCCCTCTCAACAATCCTTATCCTATATCCACAGATGTATGGGAACAGGGAAAAATACCAGACCTGCAATAAATGTTTTATAACTAAGTGAAAAATTATTAAGTTACAGGGCGCCTGGGTGGCTCAGTCAGTTAAGCCTCTGACTCTTGGTTTTGATTCAGGTCATGACCTCACAGTTTGTGGTTTCAGTCTCTGCACTGAACTGACAATGTGGAGGCTGCTCAGGATTCTCTCTCTCTTCCTCTTTCTCTGCCCCTCCCCTGCTCGAACTCTCACTCTCTCTTTCTCATAATAAATAAATAAATTAAAAATAAAACATTTTAAACTCTTCATTATTAAAAGCTGCAAAGAAGAAAGGAGGAATCTTTGAATGTCTTTGATAAAGACCCTCTTATACTGCTATTGTTAATACTTCCCTATCACCTTGACTTTAAAAAGATCCCATTATTCCTGTTTGGGAGCAATACAGGTTGAGAGCCACCTTATCTCTCTCAAGGTAATCAGGAGGGTGGCCTGCCCACCTTGGGAAATAGCCCCATGCTATGTCTTTTCACGAGGCTGTTTCTGACCCCTAGATTCAATGCATTTTAGAAAATGTTTGTAACTGTGAACGCTGGTGGAAAAATAAGAGAACTATCAACCATTTTTACCTGAGTTTTAGTATAAGTTATGAGACAATTTTAGACTTATTCACTTATTTATTCATTCAAAAATATAAAGATTTCTCACATATCCATGCTTTTATTCAGCAAATGAGCTGCTCATGAGAAAGCACAGGTTTTCAGTTAAGAGAAGGGAATTAATAAGGAGCAATTAGCATAATGGAAAGTGACTGACTTTGGAGTGAGTACTATGGCCCAACCAACTTGATTCTGTGATAGATCTGTGACCCTGGTCAAGTTAATGCATAGATTTTAAAACATTTTTGTTAAATTATTCCTTAAAGGGATTTTGAAAGATTAGGTACCCAACTTGTACACTTTTATGTATTTAACTAATTTATTTATATTTTTTTAAGAGAGATAGAGAGGACAAGCAAGGAAGAAGGACAGAAGGAGAAAGAGGGAATCTTAAGTCCCAGTGTGGGGCGTGATCCCACAACTCTGGGATCATGACCTAAGCTGAAATTAGGAGTTGGATGCTCAACCAACTGAGCCACCCAGGTGCCTCCCAACTTGTACATTTTTAGATTGATATTTAAAAATTTCATCATAAATTTAAATTGTTTTAAAGGATACAATTCTCAGCTTATTTTAAATAATGATGTTTTAAATAATGATATATTTCTTATAAATATATCAATTGAGTCATAAAAGACATTTTCCTTTTAAAAACTAAATGAACAAGTTCTCGAATAGTGAAAAATGTGACCTTGTTCCTCTTCTTCTTGGAAATTGTATATCCATTAATTTTTTCCCACAGAAGTCCATCTTAATGTAATATATCTTTATATTTTAATAATGATCCTATAATAATTTTACTTTTCTCCATAGTAGTATTTGTCACCATCTAACATACCATTGATATATATGCAAGTGTGTGGCATTTTTATTTTTGTCTCCCTTTCCAATTCCCCCCCTTCTAGAATCTAAGACCCTAAAGGGCAGGGGTCCATTTTCTTCAGTGCTGTGCCCAAAGCACCCAAAGTAGGGTATGACACATTATATAAAGCAGTGTCTTGAACCTAATAGTTTTAATAGAATGAATGAATGAATATCAAGAAGGGAGCATAGGGAGTTCTAGTGAGGAGGAATGGATTTTGATTTAAATTCACTGGTGTGAGAACACCTTTCAAAGGAGGTCACATGTGAATCATAATCTGATACAGGCAAGCAAAGCATTTATCTAGGTATAGAGCATTCAAGCAAAGTAAATAGCACCAGCAAAGGCTTCCCTGGAAAGGATCACAGCTGGAATGGTTTGAAAAACTCCCAAGAAGTCAGTATGGCTGGAACAGAATGACTAAATAAAAGAAAGAACTAGAATAGAGACAACAGAACGAGATCCTAAATGGAGGAAGAATAGATGATGGTGGGGAAGGCAGGATGAACAAAGAGGGATTGCAAAATGCTTGATCCGGATGCATTTTTTAGTTGTCTTTTCTCTTCCCCTCATTTTGCTAAGAAAAATAACATAGAGAGATTAAGTAATTTTATTAAGACACCACAAAAAAACAAAAGAGAAGTAGAAGTACATCTTAGTGACCAGATTCCCATCATCTTTCCTACTCCACTGACAGGGCTTAACGTCCCAAAGGGAAAGCAATGACTTCTCAACTTCTATCTTTGTGTAATTAGATTGTATCATTCTCCAAAGTGTTTCAGCTCAGTACTTTCCATAAATATTAAACTCCTTTGGGGGTGGGGGAGCTGAGGAGAGTAATAATAAAGTAGTGTAATTTTATGCAGTATTTTAATCTATTAAAAAAATTGTAGAAAATTTTTCTTTTCTTTCTATAAATTTTCTTTTTCATAACTGATAGTCTCTGCCTCAGGGCAAATACCATTGACATTCCAAGCAAGGTGATATATAATATTGTCAGATTTTTTGTGTAGGTAAATTTGATGGCTTAATACTGAATTATGCAAAACAAGAAAGCGTTGATTTAAATTTAACTTTAAAGTGAAATAATAAATTATTGGAATATCTGAATAATAAAATGGAAATCTAAATAAAGAACATATGCATGCAAAAGAGGAGTCCAATCAAAATGGGTTTGTTTTTTTAAAAAAAAAAAGATTGTATTTAATCTCTCACCACTACTTTGTATGAACATCAAAATGCAATTGCCTATTATGTATCATATGTATTAAATGAATGTTTTATAAAGTTCAGGCAAGGGCTACATTTACATAAGGTATGTTAATGGATGGCCATTAGTAATGGAAAAGGTTCTTTGATACAAAACCATCAGGTACTTCCTGATCTGTAACTTAGTATTAAGTAAATGTCCATTTCAATGGAGGGGGAGGGGAAGTATCTTGTTTACTAATAAAGGTCATCTACTAACTGTAATAATTTTAGATATGAAAAAGAGTATGAGTCCACCAAATATTCTTTACTTCTATCCCTAATTACTTTTTTAAAAATTACAGTGGATGACTCAACTTTTTGATCTTTAAATGTCTTCTCTACCTGTATGTACTCTGTTCTTTCTTTGTATTCCTAAGCCAGTGATAGTCAGACTGACTTAAGGAGAAGTGCTTATGTGTATGAGCATGACAAACCTCCCACCACTATTTCCTGTCCAGATTTTTCATGATGGTCACAGAGTTCACCTGAAAAAAACAAAAAAAAAAAACCCAGCAAACAACAAAGTAACACTTTACCCATCATTTCAGATATACTCCCAGCTAGAGAATTAATTTTTTTAAATCTACATTATCAAGTTATGTAGACTTCCACTATGTAGATTACTTCAACTTACAAAAATTTAAACAAGTATGTTTTTTGTAATAATTCCTTGAAGTGTTCAGCAAAAATTAAAAGATGCTTTATTTAGAAAAATATTGAACTATCCCTCATGGAAATTAGTAAGAAAAACAGTAACATAAGACCTTAGTTTTTCAGGGAATGATTATTCTTTTGGGGAGGGGAAAGTGACACTTTATTTTTCTTCATTTGACATTTTCACATTTCTTTCTGACAGTCTTTTCCCCTGTATGCCAGAGACTCCTATGTGTTCACCAAAATCCATTTCCTTTCTTTCCTGACCTACACCTCAGGTTCATAGCCCTATAAATATAGCCAACTGATCTTTGACAAAGGAGTAAAGACAATATAATGGAGGAAAGATAGTCTCTTTAACAAATGGTGTGGGGAAAAAACTGGACAATCCCATGGGGGGGGGGGGCGGAGAAAAGATTCTTGACATAGACCTTATAACAGGTCAAAAAAATTAACTCAGAATGAGTCATAGGTCTAAATGTAAAATGCAAACCTGGAAGATAACTTCTAGATAAACTTCTAGAAGATAACATAAGAGAAAATGTAGAGGACCTTGGGTATGGTAATGTCTTTACAACATCTTTGCCTAATCAATGAAAAAAATAATAAGCTGGACTTTATTAAAATTAAAAACTTCTGCTCTGCCAAAGACAATATCAAGAGAATTAATTAGAAGATAAGTCACAGACTAGGAGAAACTATTTCCAAAAGACACTGCTGATAAAAGACTGTTATCCAAAATATACAAAGAACTCATAAAGCTCAACGACAAGAAAACAAACAACATGATTTAAAAATGGCCAAAGACCTTGCCAGATACTTGCTGAAGAAAAAACATATATGGCAAATAAACATATAAAAAGATGTGTCACATGATATGTCACCAGAGAAATATGCATGGAAATGAAACACCACTATATACCTAATAGAATGGTTGAAATCAAGAATACTGACAATACCAAATGCTGGCAAAGATGGGGAGCTAAATTTCAAATAAATTAACTTATATTCATTTTCGGTGGGAATGCAAACTGGTACAGGCACTTTGGAAGACAGTTTAGCAGTTTCTTACAAAACTAAACATATCTGATATAAACATAGCCAGCAATCATACTCCTTGGTATCTACCCAAAGGAGTTGAGAACTTACAGCCACATAAAAACCTACAAACAGATATTTATAGCTTTTTTTCATAATTGCCAAAATTTAGAAGCAACCAAGATGTCCTTCAGGAGGTGAGTAAATAAGTAAACTGTGGTATATCCAGACAATGGAATAGTACTTTGTGCTGAAATGAAATGAGCTATCAAGCCATGAAAAGACATGGAGGAAAAATAAGAATAGGTAAGTGTGAATAAAATAAACTTACCTATTAAAAGAAAACAATTTTCAAATTGGCTATTAAACAATATCCAACCCTATGTAGTATACAATAGACCTGCCTAACATACAATAATTTAAAATGACAAAAGGAAAATAATTGGCAAAGAAAAACTAAGCAAATAAAAGTAAAAATAAAGCAGTGATTACAATCTTGATATCAGATGAAAAAGACAAAAATTACCAAATGAGATGAGGAAAGATACTTTTTAATAATAAAAGCCATAAACCACAATTAAAATATTACAGTCACAATATTTATACACTGAATAAAACAATAGTTATGTATAATGTGTGAAATATACACCGTTATCAACACGAGACAGATACGTAGACAAAATATAAGGTTATAAAACAGTTAAAAATAATAAAGTAAATCTTACTGATGCATATATTAAATACTACTTTCTTATCAATATACTTTATTTTACTAAACACATTAATTATATATTAAGATGCCAAAAACATCAGCAAGTTACATAGAGTTATTAGAAATAATACTCTCTGATCATAAGATTTAAAATTAAAAATAAAATAAGCAAAAAATCTCTTCCAGCTTTGACTGAAAAGAGCTCTCTATTGACTCCTAGGTGAAAGGAAAAATACAAATATAAGTCTTAAATTTCTGAAAAATAATATCAAACTATTGATAGACAGAAAACTGAGATAATGGATAATTCATATCTACAAAAAATTACCAACAAAAATTAAAATGATAAAAATAAATGAACTGAGTTAACAAAAAAGTAAACCAGAGAAATACAACCAGGAAAATAATAAAAAGCAGCAAAGGAAATAAAAGAAAGTCAGTGGATAATATTATTAATAATAGTAATCATTATGAAATAAAAATTAAAAGTCTTTGAAAAAATCAACAAAATAGACAAACTAGTAACTAATTTAAGCAAACAAAAATTATGAGAAGGAAATAGCTAATGATACAATCAAAATTTAAAACATCACAAGGCACATTTCTCTGAAAAGACTGAAAACCTTAGATGGGTAAGTTCTTAGGATAATATGGTTTCCTAAAACTGTCCCCAGTAGAGTTAGAAAACTTGAACAGATAAATATGCATGGAATAAATAGAAGAAAGTTAAATCATAGTTTTTATGGATGTCCTCTTTTTAAACAAAAGACTGGTTTCTGACCTATGTGGGTATTTGCTAGGACAAGTGTTTTTACTTAGGACCTAATGGTCCCCACATATCTCTTAATATTGTATACATATGTTTATAGGAATGTATACTTTGGGAAGAAGACATAGACCTTCATTTTCATTAGATACTTGAAAAACAATGTATTAAGATATTATAAAGGCAATACAATAATTCTCTAAAGAAAAAGGAGGGGCTATTTTTGAGTTTCTGGCAGAATGACTGTATGGCAAAAGAAAATAGAATCCCCTGATTTTGAGGATGTAAACCTGTGTATCATAAAATAAGTAAAATTTAGGTCCCAGGACAATTGATAGATATTTAGCAGATTACTTATTTCAACATTGAATCTGACATGTATTTAGGAGAGATTTTTCAAAAATTGTTTGTTTTACATATTATCTCCACAAAGGGAAATGGCTCTTAGATATCCCATCAGGCATCCACTTTGTAAAACACAAAAGAAACTTTTACAAATCAATCTTTCTAAAATTATCTTTTGAAGTTCTGGAACAAAGCTCAGCTGGCTCTCTTCTTTGGTTCTGTCTCAGTGGTAGGTCAGAGGATTTGAGAATTGAAGGGCTTTTTCAATTATACAATAAGCAGCAGGTTTCCATTAAAGCACAAACTCCATCATCTAAATATATGCTAGGTGTTCTTATAAATAAGTGTAAAAGGTAAATCTTTGACTGATTCATTTATTTCTGACACTGGCTTTGTGAATCTCAAGTCTAGTATCTAATATATCTATCAGTTCTTAAAATGCTTACATATTCTTCCTTACAGTTGTTCCAAACTTCACCTTCAAAATTCTTTGCTAGGTTTATAGAAATTAACTTAGCCCCTAAGTATACACAGTGTTTTCTAATGCTTCTTAGGAACTTCCATGGCTATCATGTATTGGTACCTGGTCAGTGAAGAGTTTAAATGTGTTGATTGAGTGGTATGACAGTTGAGTGGAGATAGTAACATTGTCAAAGAAAAGCAGAGCTGGACAGTAAAGTGGTAAAGATGGATTTCATTCAAGAACTATTACAATAGGGGAAAAAGGCTTCCCTCAGTAGAGAACTGGGCTCAATTCTGAATACAGGAAGGACAAGTGGGAATGTATAGCCAAGGAGTGAGTTGGGGGTCAGTGGATAGAAAATCACTAAGAGGGTAAGGAGGATTCTGGTTAAATAAACTTAATAGGATTCTTGCTGAAGGTAGGCCAAAGTAATCATGGGGGATGAGGAATTTGATCAGTTACCAAGGGTGACCAGATATCAAGTGTGGAGAATTCCCTCTAAAATGACTTTGTAGGATTCTTGCTAAAACTTGGCAAAGCAGAGATGAGCATGGAAGCCTGAAGGTCACAGCCTGGTTGAGAGGAGGGTTCAGAGGAGCCTGATGAAGGTTTAGTCAAGTAGAATCTTTGTTAGTATGATATAAAAATGAGGGAGAAGGTGAAGGCCATGCTATGCCATAGGACAAAGGCATCCTCATAGGTGGAAAATCCTTTCTTCCATAAGTCTGAGAACACGGAGAAGCTGTTTGGGCAGTACTGGAAGTCAAGCCTGAAGAGGTATGATGGGCACATGAAGGACCACATATGCTAGCATGGTTTTTATCTTAGCAGTTGCTGACATATGAGTAGCAGGATTTTTTTTTTTAAATGACTCCGGTGTCTTTGTGGAAGGTTCAATGGAAGATAAATAAAATAGCTATGAGAGTCAATTTTAAGTCTATGGCAATAGGGATTTAAGATATAAGATTTTGAACTAGAGTAATATCAGAAAGAAGACATACTGGACAGATATTTTGGAAATAAAATAAAAATTCATGGAGACTAGATGGAGGATATGAAAGGGAATATATCCAAAGACATTTTTCAAGATTTTAGTCTAAATAATTATCATAAGATGGATGCTGCTCTTGTCACATTGTATAGAGTTGTATATCTCTCTGCTTTGAGTAGAGTGGAGTGAGAATCTCCTCATTTTAGTTCTAACTTTAACAAGTCTGAACTATCTTTGAAATTTAGTTGATTGACTAGCCAAGCCAAGTGTTCACTGGGAGGCCAGGCCTCTGACCTTTGTGCTCTAGCTGGGAATAAACCAACAGGTGGTAATAGATAGAGGAGACTGCTCTTTTCAAAACTCATGAAAATGTTTTCCAAATTCCCCCTGATATCTACTTAATAAACATGTTGCTTTCAGTTTGTTTACTTGAAATATCCTAAGTCCTAAAGCTATCTGTAAGAAATGTTCATTTGCATTTCAAAAATTTGCCCTAAACTGTCACATTGAGTAATATTTTCATATGGAGACTTTGTCAATTCGAAGACAGGAAGTAAACACTATTAAAGTGTAAACAGAAATTCTTTTTCACTGGGTCAGGTTCTGTTTCTTTCCATTTCAAACTGAGTTTAGACTAATGTCTTATACAAGTTTGTTGAATTTAACTGTCTTCCCTGTTCCAAACATTTGCTGAAGCATGAACACATTGTTAAAGGAAACCAGAGCTGGACAGTAAAATGGTAAAAATAGATTTTATTCAGCAACTATTGCAGAAGGGGAAAAGAGAACTCATTAAAAAACTGGACTCAATTGTAAATACAAGGGAAAATGAGAATTTATAGGCAAGGAGTGGGGACAAGCATTGGTGGAAAATTATTAACAGGAGATATGAGAAATAGGGGAATTCTTGCCAAATAGACCTAAAAGGATTCTTGCTGAAGGCAGGGCAGGGGGATTCGGTATCAAGCGTGGGACATTCTCACCAACATGATTTAGCAGCTTTCTTGCTATCACAGAGCTATGCTGGTCTAGCAGGGACAGGAACCTAGGTCAGGGTTTCCTTGAGAGGAAGACTCAGGGGAGGCTAACTAAAGTTTGATCAAGGAGAGAGTCTTTGTCACACGCGCAAACACACACACACACACACACACACACACACACACACACACACAAACACAGACTAAGAGAGAACACACAAGAGAAAAGGAAGATAACTATATACTAATTCTTTTTCCAAGTTTGTTGCTTTACTTCAGCATTGCATTTGTCTACTAATAATGAAAATTTACATGAAGAAGCTATAATAGAAACATTATAAATATTTTATAAAATTATTGATTTGAAAAGAATGTGGAGAATTTGGAGGAAATACCCCAGAAAGTAATGAAAATTAATAAAAGGACCTAAATAGCATGGATTAGGCAAAATAAAAGTGACAAATAATTTTAATTAAAAAGCTGGCTAAGGATAAAAATTCATACAATCATGTACCTTTATAACTAATAGAGACTTCAGAGATTATCTCCTTATCTTAACAATGAGGAAGATAAGTCCCAGAGCACACACCAGACCTGCAATGAAAAGAGCTCCCCAACTAATACCAACTGTTACACCAGAGCAAGCCAAAAAGGCCCTTACAGCTACTTTATATTCTCATTATGTCAATATCCTTCTTGTTTTTACCACAAGGCAATTTTTCATTAAAATACACTTACAATTTAGACATATTTATTCCAGAGAGAAGTTTCTGGCATTATTTTCCCTTTAGACACATTTTTTCTCCTCTAGAACTTTCCCTATCATTTGGTGGTTCATGTTGCATAATTAAACTAGTCACTCACTCGGTCACTCAGGGAAATAAGTCACTGACTAGATCTTATTAAAAGACTGATATTTTTGGAAAATAAAACTTTATTAAATAAAAAAAAGACTGATGAACTACATTGGTGAATAATTTATTGATGAGCTGGTGAGTTGTTATTAAATTGCATTTATTTTTTTTCAGCAATGACAATGCAGTTTATTAGTCATCAGTTTCCTGATTATCATGACCCCACTATTGGTGAGTATAAGCCTCTTTTCTCCTTTACCCCAAATAAAGAGACACTATATAAGTGGCTGACAAATATTGTTGATGTCTATAGACAATAAGAAATATGTTTTACACTTTGACCCAGTACACATACACATAAATACAGAATACTTAAGGTCCCACAATACAGACTTTGAGAAACGATATTTGTCCTTACTTCTTGATATGCACTCTTGTATTTTCCATTCTATTCTATTTTTTTTTCTTTTTAATTTATTTATTTAAATTCAGGTTAGTTAACATACAGTGTAGTATTGGTTTCTGGAGTGCAACTCAGTGATTCATCACTTACATACAATACGCACTTACATACAGCACTCATTCAAACAAATGCCCTTCTTAATGCCCATCACTCATGTAGTCCTTCCCCCCACCTGCCTCCCTTCAAGCAACCCTCAGTTTGTTCTCTGTCTTTATCCTGATAAACGATGGCTGGAGTACATTGATTTCAGAATCCACTAACAGATATCTACCTGCATTTGAAAAGCTCTGCTTTGGATAAGATAAGTGATGTTACTGTGTGCTTATGTGGTTATTTGCCTACTTTATCAGTGTCTAGATCTTGTATTGCACAATTACTTAACCATGTTAATTGTTCATTTGGAAAGTACTTTAGGTATAGATATAATTTTATTCACCATTCTCATCTTGTAGGTGGGGAAACTGAGACCCAAAGAATCAAAATATTGTTAGAGCCAAAAATCTAGCCATGTTTCATTTTTCCTGTCCATTTTTCTTTTTTTTTATCATACTAAGTATAAGAAGATTGTAATTGGGAACAAGTTTTCTCCCTCAATCAGAACAGAAAAGATGTCTTTAAAACTGCTTTACTCCTGCAAAGAGCTTACTCTAAAGGATCAGTTGAAAATTCCCAGAGTCTGCCATAGTGCTAATGGCACTAATACACTAGCACTGAAAACACATCAAAGTGTTAATTCATGGGAGAGGACAACACATAGTTCTGGACCCCTCATGGTTGCCAGGTTGCCTGGACTACACATCTCATCACTTATCCTCTTTCTTCCCTTTGTCTGATTATCACCTATCCTCACTTCTAATGGGTATGATCCTCTAATTCCTGTTTTGCTCATCAGGCAATTTCAATTCAAGGTCCTACTGTGTTTAAAAAAATATTATCCTATATGTGATAGGATATAGGACATTTGCCTAAATACTACTACTGAAATGAGTAAAATGTACTTGTTTTTAAATGTTCTACGATTCAGCAAGACTTCATCAGTTGAACTGATTAGTAAGATTTCAGTGCAGGAAATTTATACATCATTAATCAGAAAATACTTCCTCAAGGAGTTGATTTTTGTTTCTGAAGAGACAGTAATCACTTTGTAAAGTTTTAGAAGCAATCCTCTAAATCCATTTTCCAAACATCTTGATTCTGGAATGCTGGTGACTTTGCCTAACACACTATGAATTACAGAAGAGGAGAAATCTCTAGGCAAAAGCTCTGAATCTTTTATCTTGTTGGAAAATCCAACAGTACAGTATATCATTTATTAAATCACAAATTCACTCTGTTGTTCATTACTTTTCATCATTGTTTAAGCTTTATATGCATTGGTGTTTGCAAAAGCTACCTTTGCTCACCAGCCTTTCATGTAATGGCTTGATTAGGGCAATATGTGTGAATAAATTATAAATGGTTCTTTCAAGGGGAAGAAATGAGAAGATGATGATGATTTCTTTAGATTTCTATGAAGTACATCCATCATTTGAAATTAAGATAACTGGACATTATGTATTAACAGACATCTAAAATCATACCTTTATCTGGCTATAAATAAAATAGGTTTAGAGGAAGAATTTTGAAAGTGGAGACACAGAGCACTTTATTACTATCAATTCAATTTTCCCATCATTTCATTTCCTGTCTTCTCTAATGAAAATATTGGTTAATAATTTTCCATTGGTATCCTGTTTGAAGAAGGTAAAGGTGCCAATAATTCACCTTTCATCTGCTCAAGCTACATAACTATAACTCAGGCTGGCTGACTTAATAACCCCTCAAGAGGAAATTTGTATTAGTGCATTTTGAAAATCATACAAATTAGAGAAGAATATGCCTATCAAGGATACTTATTTCACAATTTATGTAGGAAATGAATACCTTTTCCATTCTGTGCAGATCTGTTTGTCATCCTACTGACTGAGGTTTATGGAGAATTTTTCTCTGAAATGTTTGAAGGATTTGCATAATTTTATTCTCTCCCTTATATTTATCTTAAAATTATTTTTCTCTCAAATCTACATCAATTCTGAAAGTTTAGGTTTCCTTTATTACTGACAAGAATGAAGGATATTATCTGGTACCAATGATCTAGCCGAAGGAGTAATTGCTTTCCTTATTAACTGAACATTTTCAATGTCAGTAACCAGTGGGTCTAGCATCTGCAAATCCACTGAAGATACTATGAAAGGGATATTGAAAGGTATTGATTCTATTCTTTCATAAGAAGACCTCTCAAAAATTAAATTAAGTTTCTTAATTTAATTTAATTTAATTAGGTGCCAAATGTGGATAAATTGAAGCTTTAATTTAATCTTTAAAATGAGTATCTCTAAACATTAGGCATTAAGTACAGTTTGATTTTCCCATAGTAAAGTAATTATGGAATAATAAGAAGAAATATTTTGACCAAAGCCTTGATGTTCAACCCTTTGAAATAAATACACATGCTATTTTTAATTAGCAATAAGTCATCAGAGATAACCATTGCTTACAATTAAATTAGCAAAAAATTTAAATGCCTACTCTTTGCCAAGCAATCTGCTGGTCCTCTAGAAATAAAAGTTTAATATAGCACAGTTCAAGCCCTCAAGGACTTTTCAACTCAACAATAGAAATTAAGACAAATACACAGATATTTAAGCCATCTATGAAGTCAGTTATTACTATAAGAAAGAAGCAAAGTGCTGAAGGATTTTGAAAGAACGGAGAGAAAGTTCGGTGACCCCCTCTTAAAGTTGTATTCACTGTGATTAGGATCACAGTTTCTGATGTATTTTAAAAACCAAGACATTCCTGCTATCCATTCTAGAATTCAAATCCTTTGAGGAGACTTTTCAGAGAAGTCTGGATTTCTCAAAAGCTTGAGATATTTGAGAGAATGACCTAGAACAGTTTGTTTTGCTGTGTCCTTTAAATTTTATTGTAACTTGCTCAAAATTAAAAATGTTATTGTATGTAATTTTAATTTATTATCCATTAGATATCAAGTTGTTGTTTTTTTCTGAAATATAATATGGTGTTACTTTCCTCCAATCCAACAATGTAAATATCAGGTTCTCATTTGTGGACTCCATATTTAGTCCACATTACTGTTTATTAATGTCTTTATATGTTGAGAAGTGTTTCTGTTCATGCTTTTATTCATAATCAAATGAAGGCAAACGTGAGCATAGAAAAATAGGTAACTTTGCTTGGCAAATTATGCAGATGGAAAAAGATGTAGTATCAAAAAGATTGCTCTCAATATAACATTTAATATTGGATGGAAAACTCTGAACCGTGAAGGATCTGTGTTCACTCTTCATTATGGAATGTCATAACTTTGACCAAGTCATATTCATAATTATCTCTCCCTGTCCTCAAAGACTATTGTTTTAGCCTCCTTTCTATGCAAGCCTGTTTACAGGAGCCACCCAGGCGCCCCTGTAAATATATGTAAAACTCATATATCTATTTAATAGTACATATTAGGTGTCAGGTATGATGTTATACACTCTATACATAGAGATAAAAACACAATCTGTGCTTTCAAAACACTCCCAATTAGGTGGAGAAGATAAATCAGCAAACAAGATCATCAATGAGTTTATGAAAGAGAAAAACACAAGGTGCAGAAGAAGGACAATATAGGAACATCTCACCCAACTAGAAGGGGTACAGAATACGTGTAGAGCAAATGTTTTCTGTACTGAGTTTTGAAGGGTGCATAGGAATTAGGCAAGTGAAGAGGAAGGAAAAATAGACATTCCCAGAAGAACAAAAAATACTGGCACCAAAACAAAAAAATACAGCATGTGACTGAGATGGGGCACTTCTGGAACCAGAAGTCCTGAAGATGAAATAAATGACATAATGTGCAGAGTGGCAGGAGGGAGGTAAAGATTTGTCAGGGATCAAGTCTTCAAAGGTCTTATAGGATTGACTAAAAGTTTAAATATCTGAAGTCTTGTACTCTTACCTGAGATGAAAATAAATATTATTGACAGACCACTTAACTTTGTACATTTAGATAGCTCCAAGGCAGATAAAACTAAACATGCCCCAACTTTAACTAATAACTGATGATGCTTAGTAGACTTCCTTCAGGATTATTCATCATGGTAAGCCCCTTTATCCACCAGGATCTCACGCCAAAGCCCAACAGGAATCCTTGATACCTGTCTCAACTTGTCCTATATTAATCACTCACCAAAGTCTGTTGTTACTACCTCCTGAAACTATCTTGAACCTATCCCCCTCTTTCCATAACCTTTGCTGCCTTCTTATTCTAAGCTACTTCCATTTCCAATTTAGACTAACTCGTCCAGTTGCTTTTTACACAGAATCCACAAATATCTTTAAAACATAAATTTGCTCTTCTTAACAATCCCCAATATTGTCAATCGTGATTAGGATGAAAAATAAAAATTTAAGCATAAAGACTCTCATGGTTTGCTACTGTTGCTTACACACTTGTACCCTCTACCCCCTTTTGGGCTTCAAAAACATCTACCACTTTTTAGATTAGCCAACTTCCAAGCCCCTTTTTGCCTTAGAACATTTATGCATATATTTTAACCCTGAATGCTCTTTACCTCTCCACTTTCCATCTTTGCCTGGGCAACTCATACATTGGTCAAGTTTCAGCTTAATTATTGCATCCTCAAGAGAGCCCCCTTTGATTACCCAAAATAAAATATGTCCTACTTTCATACATTCATTCAGAACCTTGAATATTATGTTAATATCATTTATCAATATATAATTAAATAAAATTTAAAAATTTTAATGTTTATTTATTTATTTTCAGAGAAAAAGAGCAGGAGGGGCAGAGAGAGAGGGAGAGAGAGAATCCCAAGCAGGCTGTGTGCTCTCAGCATAGAGCCCAATGTGGGGCTTGATCTCATGAACTGTGAGAACCTGATTTGAGCTGAAATCAAGAGTCAGATACTTAACCAACTGAGCCACCCAGGTGCCCCTTTAATTAAATAACTTAAACAAATTTATGTTTATTTATTTTTGAGACAGAGAGAAACAGAGCATGAGTTGGGGTGGGGCAGAGTGAGAGGGAGACACAGAATCTGAAGCATGTTCTGGGTTCTGAGCTTTCAGCACAGAGCCTGATGCAGGGCTCAAACCCACCAACCATGAGATCATGACCTGAGCCAAAGTTGGACGTTTAATCGACTGAGCCACCCAGGCTCCCCTTAAATAACTTTTAAAATTAGTTATCTGTTTAATTAAAGGGCAATAAGGTTAGGAACTGCAATATATTATTCACTAGTGTTTGCCAAGGCCTTGGTAGAGTGCCAGACATATAGTGGATCCTCAATAAGTATTTACTGAATGAAAAATGGATGAACAAATACATTTCTAGAAAAGTATTAATTTTACACTTTGTTACAGTTAACTTTAGAGTCCTAGGGAACAATTAGACTAATAATTAATCAGAGGTGTGTTAGAGTCTTTAGTACAAATTTCCTATGTATGTTGATAGCTATTTCTTGACCTAAAATGGTTGCCAAAAGAAAATTTCTTTAAAAATTAAAAGGACTATGCTAATGTCAATTATTATTTCTTCTTTCTCTTTTTACTCTTTCTTTTCTTCTGCTTCTTCTTCTCCATTCTATATTAATTTATTAAATATTTCTTGGGTAGCTACCATGATTCAGGCATTGTACAAGGCACAGGAATGAATGGTGCACAAAATAGTAGGAGTGCAGAGTGGAACATTCTTCACTGAGCTTCCCTGCCTGATTTTTTTACAAATATTTTGTCTATTTTTGAGACAGAGAGAGACAGAGCATGAGCAGGGGAGGGGCAGAGAGAGAGGGAGACACAGAATCTGAAGTAGTCTCCAGGCTCCGAGCTGTCAGCACAGAGCCCAACACAGGGCTTGAACTCACAAACCACGAGATCATGACCTGAGCCAAAGTTGGACGCTTAACCGACTGAGCCATCCAGGCGCCCCTCCCTGCCTGACTTTATTTCATTATCTGTAAGAGTTGATCATATCTCTTTATTTGGAGTCCAACTGTCCTTTTTTTCCACATCGCATTAGGATGACTTGAGGTCATTAAAAAATGTACAGCACATAATTTGGTTACAGGAAACTGGCCTTAAAGACCTATCCAATTGTTTCTTTGTGCTGCTTTTCCTGCAGAAGGAAAATAGCTTTAACAAGCCAGGAATCAGTTATCACTATATTAGTCTACCTGTCCATATAGTTATTCAATTTTCATAGTGCCCAGAAATGTATATGACCAACAGGTTTCCAGCTGTTCTTACATATCCTATCTTCAAGGAACACATACTTTTGTAATTGACTCAGCTGTGAATGCTTTTCCTCTTTTAGTGTTTTAGACCTCCAGTTTCACTTACTGGCTATGAATACTGCATAACACACTCATCTGAAAGATTTATATTCTTTCTGAACAATCGGTAAGGACTGTAACACACTCTACAAGAAAAGAATAAAATGTCATATAGAGATTTAAGTCTCCCTGAATGATTTGGGAAGCTTGAAAAAACAGGGGCTTTGCATAGGTGGCAAAGTACATCAAAAATATACACAGGTCATCTGTGGATAGCATTCTAATGATTGTGATTGCACTGCAATGTGTGAGCATGAAATAAATATATCAGTGTGATTATACCAGTGTAGGAGAGATATACCACATTAAGTATACATTTTTCAGTATCTCTGGTGAAATACAAAGTTCTTAAGCTAAGGATTTTAAAGAAATAGTGTGTTTGAATCACACTGAAATGGCCTGTTCAATGTCTAAAATGTGCACTAATAGAGTCACTTCTTTGTGTCACTAGAAAACCTGTGTTAAAATGTAAATGCTCAGGGGAGAGGTAATGCCCAGAATCATTAGGAGTCATTTATACATTAGCATAGATTAATGTATCCAATTATTCTAGTGAGCCAACCACAAAGCTATGGTCTACAGAGCAGCACTGAAGGGATAACATGAGGTTTGGAGAACGAGGTGTATTATTACCAGGTAGAATAAGTGCCAGAGTAGAATTCTTGAAGGAAATCAAGGCTTATAAACTGAAATTGAAGAATTACATTATTGAGTGACTCTGGAAAGCCAAACATGTTAAAATAGAAAGGAAATTAGTACGGAATCAGATCAGAAATTGAATTCTGCCTACACACTGGCCCCTGATCTTTCCACTCATCCTGTAATACCCTCTTGTTTGCTATGCTCCAGCCACACCAGTATTTCCTCAGTTCCTTAAATATTATAAGCAAGCTCTTCCTTGCCTTTTGGCTTTTGCCAATATGCCATTGTCGACCATGAACACCTTCCCTTTGCTCTTCACCTAACAGGTTCCTTTTCACCTTGAAGGTGTCAGTTTGTGTATCACCTCCTGAGACAAGTCTTCTTTTACCACTGCACCTGAATTAACTGCTCAACACATAAACCACACATAGCCATGTGCGTGTGTAACGTACAGATTTATTCTCAACATCAACATATGGCTTTTCTCCTTAATAACATTTATCAAATTCCACATCAAAAACTGTGTTATTTTTTTGTCTGCTTCTCCATGTGGGATGCAGGCTTAATGACCATGTCTGCTGTGTTCACCGTATCTCACATAGCACCTAGCACAATGCATGGTTTACAGAGAATTCTCAGAATACTTGTTGAATTAGAGAACGTGTGACTGACTTTGGTGTCCTTTTTTTTCCTTTTTACCTAAATTATGTTCCATAATCATATAATTTCTGATCACTTTGCCCTTTCATGTACGATGTAGTAAGCTAAGTGCCACCTAGGCTAAATCCAAAGCTTTGCTGTTCTGAAACTGCATTGGGTTAACTGAACATGACCGTGCTCCCTGATCTCACTTTAAATGTATTCTCTCAAATGGGCTTGGAGTTGAGCCTGGCAAACACATGCAGGTCATTGTCTACTCACTCTCTCACTCTAGCACCAGCAACTTCCCCCACCTTCACACTCACTCGATGGTCTTGCTTATTTCTTTATGGAGAAAAATGAAAGCAATCAGAAGAATAAATTTCCAAAGCATCTCATCCAGAAGAATCTTCCAAAGCTATCCACCTCTCTTTACCTATACTTGGTGCTCCTACTAATTTTAGTACTTAGTTATTACTTAGGTGAACTATCCAGGCTCCTTTACAAGCCAGTACCACACTTTCCATTCAGTAGGTCCCATCCTCCTCTTCTGCTGAAGCATCCTGCTCAAATTTTCTCTGTTATGGAGCATTTCCCACCATATTAAAAAACATGTGCTATTTCTGGCATCCTAAATATTCTTTAAAACGTTAAATTCTTGATGGATTTTTCTCTACCAGTGTCTGCCTCATTTTCCCACTGTCTTTCTTTGCTGTAAAGCCCCTCAAAGAGTTGTTTGTAACATAGATTCTAATTCCCCTTCCCCTTCTTTTACTTTCTTCAATCAATTCTAGCCAGATTTTAATCCTGTCACTCCACTAAGAGTGCTTTTATCAAGGTCACTTTGTCTCTGTAGTGGCTAATCCAATGGTTGATTTTCATTCTATCCATTTTGATCTACAGCAGGATTTGATACGGTCTACCACTCTCAGATTTCATCCACTTTTTTTTTTTTCACTTAACATCCAGGATACCACACAGCTTTGGTAACTATTGTGTCAGCTTCTCTGACTCCTGGACTGGTTCTGGCTCTTTCTCTTCTCCTGGATATTGGAGTGACCCTAAGACTCAGTATTTGGTTCTGTTATCGTCTCTATCTATGTATCCTTCCTTGCTGGTTTCCTTTAGTGTCATGGCCTTGGGTGTTATTTACATGCTACAACTCAAAAATATGTATCTCCACCTCCTATTTCTTTCCTGGATTCCAGACTTATATACCTAGCTTCCTACTCAACTCTGCCACTTGGATGCCTAATAGATATCCCAAATTACCCTGTCCAAAATTTGCTTCTGGCTTTTTCCACAAAAAGAACTTTCCTGTCTATAGCCTTTCTCATCTCTATTACAATCCCATCCTTCAGGATGCTCATGCCTAAAATTTTCGATCTTCCTTGAATCTTCTCTTTGTCCATATAACATGCCCTCAGGAAATCCTGTGGGCTTTAACCTCAAAATGTACCCCAAATCTGCTTATTTATTACTACCGCTACTGATCCTATCTTGATACGCACCAGAAGAATCTCCAGGCTAGATTATTACTCCAGTTTCTAAGAGATCTCTCTGTTTCTACTTTTGCATTGCTCTCCAGTCTATTTTCACCACAGCAGAGAAAATGATCTTTAAAAAAAAAAATAACCTGGGGGCGCCTGGGTGGCGCAGTCGGTTAAGCGTCCGACTTCAGCCAGGTCACGATCTCGCGGTCCGGGAGTTCGAGCGCCACGTCGGGCTCTGGGCTGATGGCTCAGAGCCTGGAGCCTGTTTCCAATTCTGTGTCTCCCTCTCTCTCTGCCCCTCCCTCGTTAATGCTCTGTCTCTCTCTGTCCCAAAAATAAATAAACGTTGAAAAAAAAAATTAAAAAAAAAAATAACCTGGATCATGTCACTCTGTTCAAAACGCTCCAGTAGTTTCCTAATATAGATATGACTGCTTCACACTCTGCTCGAGACAAAACGTATATTATAATTTCCTCAGTGGGAATCAATTGAATTGTAAGATAAAAATGGTAATAAGGAAAACTGTCAGTAAAAGGCCACCTAGATTTTGTGTTCTTTTTTGAAGGCCCAGAGAACCAATCCGGGAAAGAGGGCAAAGTAACCAGAATGACAATTTATTAACTTTCCCACTCTTAGGAAAAGCTAACATATTGACAAAGGCCTATAAAGTCCTCAGAAATGATACACCTTGTTCCTCTGACTTTATTTCTTGCCATTCTTCCTCATTCATTTGATTTCGGCCACATGAATCCCCTTGCTGCTTCTGGAACATGCCAGATAATTTCTCTTCTTGGCCTCTTTGCACTTGATTTTCCCTTTCTGGGAACATTCTTTCCCCAGGTGCTCACAGCGCTAACATCATTACCTTCTTCAAGTCTTTCCTTTGGATTCAGAAGCCTCTTCCCAATCAGGCTTATACTAAGCACCAGCAGAACTCCCTGATTACACTCACTGTCTTCTGTTTTTCTCACAGTATATGTTATCTTTTAATTTACCTTATAGTTACATTTGTATTCCTTAGCTAGAACATCAACTGTTTTGGTCACAGAAGTCTCCCAAGAATCTAGATCAGTGCCTGGTTCATACCAGCAGATCAATAAATTGAATAAATGAATGCTTAAAGTACTTACTGACCTTTCAACCTTGAATAAATTAGCATACATTGCTGACCTTTCCTCATCTATAAAAATGAGGTGATGACACTATTTCTCATAATTGTTCTGTGAGATAATGTAGATATGACTGCTTCACACTCCGCTCAAGACAAAATGAATATTATAATTTCCTCAGTAGGAATCAATTGAATTATAAGATAAAAATGGTAATAAGGAAAGCTGTCAGGAAAAGACCACCTAGATTTTGTGTTCTTTTTTTGAAGGCCCAGAGAACCAATCCAGGAAAGAGGGCAAAGTAACCAGAATGACAACTTATTAATTTACAGTGATGTTACTGTCACTGCAACTGGAATTACTCAAAGCATTTATGATTATGAACATTTTTCCTGTGGCCAAACTACATAAAGGAGAACAAATCATAATTACAAATCCCTGATTCAATTTGCCATGTAAAGTTTCTATCAAAAAACCGGATATGAGCAGCGTATCATCTCCATGACGGCTATCTTACATGGAAATATAAAAGTTGCCTGTTAGGCATTGCATCAGTCTAAAGGGAATTAATAGAATGGGAAGTTTAATGATGTCAGGCTAAGAACAAGGGAACACATCCACCAAGACTGCACTGGTTTTGTGCTGTAGGCTATAGCACCTCCTTCTTGCCTCCAGAGTAGACTATATTTAGGTCATTCCTGGAAATAATTAAAATAACACTTGCTGTTTTCACAGTATATATGATAAACTAGTCCCCTTTCCGAATGAGACACACATTGTTTATATAAGTCAACATAATCTTTTTTCTGTTAAGTTCTGTAGGTTGGGAGTAATTCCATTTCTTTCAGGTTGTGTTGTTGCTTAATATCCTCACTTACGTCCATTCATTCTTTAATAAATAAGTAAGAAGCACCTAATGTGTACTGGGTACTCTTTTGGGAGCTGGGCTACAGCCATGGGCAAAACAAAGTTTCTGCCCTCATGGAGATTACAATTCATTGGAGGACACAGATCATACAAATTTACAAATAAATACCTAATATCAGGAGAATAATTGGAGGACATAATTTATTTGAGTGTAATCACACATATTTATTTGATTTTTGATTTGTAACCACTTCCACAGATAGTCAAGTTTTTGCTAACTCACTTGATATGGCATCCAGAAATACTCCTATCTCTTTAAAAAATAGATACAAATTTGGATATGAAATTAGGAATAGGTCTTTGGAAGGGAACCCTGCAAGTGAGCAGCCCTGAAAATGCAGTTTTCTTTATTCATGTCACAGGCTATTGGCCTGAACCAAGTGCAGTTGCTCTGAAAAATTTTATAAAACTCTTTGACCTTGTGCTCACATTGCTAGGGCACCTTTCTACCAAATCCTAGAGAGGTTAAAAAAATGTGAGGTGGGGGAAGAAAGTTCACATCAGCACAAATACAGCAACACTGCAGCAACTCTGCTCTGTGATTCTGGATTGTGACTGTGTGTGTGTGTGTGTGTGTGTGTGTGTGTGTGTGTATAAGGGTGCAAAAAGAATTATCTTCCTTTAGTCACCCAAATTAATAATATTATTAATTCGTTGTAAATAAGGAGAACCTTATACCACTAAAAGCCAGTCCCACCACCTCATATATGAAATGCTAATGGATCTGGCTTTAAATACCATGTGATTCTCAGCTGCTTGACCCAGGGAAGATGCTTATATTCAAACGTCTGATGTATTGGACACTATTTCTTCACTTGAAAACTGAAAACAATAATTGTCCCTACATAAGGCTGCTATGAACATTAGTTGAGATAATAGATGTGAACTGCCTAGCATAGAACATAGTATATTGTAATCATCCCATAAGTCTAAGTAATGTTAATACTTAAATAAATCTTAGTATTATTACTGTTGGAGGAGGTCATCAAGAGGACATGACCCCTGGTTGACCTGAAAACTCATCTGAGGCAATAGGTGGCTCCTGCCCCTTGCCCTTCTCCTTGGGATGTTTCACCTACCATTCCCACAGCTGAAGCCATTTCAAGGATCCAGCCTTGAGAGAGTAATGTATTATTGACACCACCTGGATGGTACATGTGACTGAGCCCAGTTAAGGCCTCTATATAAACTCTCACGATGGTGGCAGGCAGGTGTAGAGATCCACTCATTTTGTGGCAGCCCAAACTCAGCTTTGGTAAGTTCCCTTGCCTGTTAAAATTGACACCTACCGATCTGGAATAGTCTGACTCTTTCCTTGGTTTCTCCTTGCCCTCCACAGACAAGCGTTGTTTTTGAAGCAACAATTGGGAAGCTAGTGAGGAGATCAAAGAGATGGGTCTTGGGAAAGAGGCAGTAGGCCTGGGGAAAACCTCAAATTGGCCATCAACCTCCACGGGGGGAGAGGTGGCCCATGTGGTAGATGCATGAATACAGGGATGCCCCCCAAACCCCAGCTGCTCTAATGCTCTTGTTTGAGGAACTGCACACTGTGGTAAAGAGTGGAAATGCATAGCTGTGCAGTGGGATAGACTCTTTTGAGGGCACTTTGGTCATTCATGCCCAACTATAGGCTGAAGCTCTAGTTGGAAAGTTGGAAGAAGGGCTAAGGTTAGAGAAGGACATAAGGGTGTCACAACTCTGCTAGCCTCAGGGCTGGCAGACAATGTGGGAGAGAAAGAGAATAATAATGGAGAACTTAGAGTGCCATTTTGCAGAGCTAGGAGAACACAAAGTGCTGCAGATGAAGGTTTGAGCACTTGTGACAAAGCCAAGAGGTGGAATCCCCAGGGAAATGAGTGCAAAGGGGAGGATGTTATTGGGATTAACAATGAAACAGATGAAGAGTTCCATGCTTTCTGACCCCGCTGACAAAGAAAAAATTTAGTAATTATCCTAAACTTCTGATAATCAAGAAATATACCCCTAAGCCCCTAGAACAAACATGTGTTATCTGTTCCTTGAAGATAGAAAACGCATCATCGTGGTTGAAATATAAATGCCCCAGGAGATAACTAAAACTCTGCCCCAACCTGCCTAAGACTAATGAGGAAGAAGTGGGGTAAAGAGGCTTTTTAAAAATAGACTGATCTAGAACTCTTTGCCCCCAAATCTAGTCCATAACTAAGTTACATAACAACAGTGTTCTTATTACTCTCAATACAGTTGTGAAATAGTACCATAAGCATGGAAACTTCTAGTTCATCATCTGTGATGACTGTATTCAGCTGATTAAAATTATCTGTGGTCAACCTAAGCAACAAGACACATATCAATTCTGTCATTTTGTGTAGATATAGATGTCCTTGAGGAAAATCATGTGCCTACAGCAGAAGCACTTCTCAACATTTCTTCTGCCTATTCAGTGGTTATCATGAGGGGAAACTTACTATGAAGTCAAATAATTAGTATTAATACCTTGTCTTTTTTCAGAAGTTTATTTTTAAAGACCTCTTTGCTATTCTATTGGCTCCTAATGAGCACACTCCATAAACAATTGTAATAAGAAAAAAATATTCATACTGGTATGACCTAAAAATTGGCTGATTGCTGATGGTTGCAACTTGTGATATAAACAAATTATTTTAGGCCTACCTGAAAAGAGCTAACACAACTTTAATTTACCTTCCTCAGTGCATGCAATTTTAAAAAAAAGATGGAAAGTGTAAAATATTCTACTTAGAAAAACTTTAGAACTGTACTCCACCTCTTGGTACTTCTGATCTTTCAGTGTCATTTAGATCTACTTACCCAGTGGTATATGTTTAGAAATTTGTAGAACTAGATTTAAACCTGTATTTGACCCCAAAGTCACAACTTTGAATGCCTCCAAATTTATGCTCTCTTCAAAGAGAATCTTTATTATTAGCCGTGGCTGATACTACTTAAGTCTTCTAATTTAACTAGTGTAATTTTAAGTACTATGTTAAGATGATTCCTGGAAAATAAAGAGGTCAACACTTTGACATTTCACTTCAATGTTGTCCATATCAGCATGTATTTACTCAGTATGAAATGAGGACATGGGGAGAGACCTTTAGAAATACTTGGTTTGTTGGATTCATGTAGATAATCAAATTGAACATGTCCTATATCTGTCCGTGTTCTACAATTTTTTTTCTTTGATTAAAGACCGTCTCATAGTGTGGGTTCTCACTAGGACAAACATAATCGCCTTTTAACATGGGATATTTCCCTGACTCAGCAATTTAAGCTGGTGTGCATGGGATTTTTCTAGGGAAAAAACACAACTTTCTTTAATAACTTCATGTTATAGTATATCCTGCACAGATAGAAATTGTGGACAGGGAGTAGATTAGATGTCAGAAGCACAGAGTCCAATTAGCCATGTCTTCTGGAAGAAGACATTTTTGCTAACTTGGGTATCTGAATATTTCATATATTAAAAAACAAACGCCCTCACTGTTTTTATTTAGAAGCTAGATAATAGTGTTAAAAAAAATGTTCCTTTTTCTAAGTTCCTATATGTCCTGCATCTAGGAATAGTGAAACCTCCCTTAATCAGAACCAAGTTAACTAATGAAAGCTGCGCAGCAATGGATACATGGGAGCATAATGGACTAAGAAAGGCAAGGGCTCCAATTAGCATGTAGTTGGTGCAGCTGTCTTAAACTTCCATATATTCTCCCATCTAGGTTAATTTTCCAAGTTGTATATTTCCAGTGAGCTGCTCCTTTGTTCTCTCCACTCTCATCTTTCTGAGAGTTTATGCTAGCTGTTTCCACCTTTCTAAACAACTATTAATTAGCTTTTCAAAATACTGTAATCTGGCTTCCACACTACTATTTGACTGAAAATACACTAAGTCCTCATCATGCTGTAAATTCAAAAAACATTTGATTGTCTGTTTACTCGTATTCTAAGGTGTAACAAATACCACTGATTATGCCCTTTGGCATAATCAATTAGTTTGTTTTTTTTTTTTTTCAACGTCCTAATCTCCTGGTTTGTTACTTATTTTCAAGCAGTCCTCTGTTGCTTTTGAAAACTCCTCCTATATCTGGCCAGATAGACAATTATCAGAGTTTAGTCTTAGACTCTTTTCTCACTTTTGGCTCTTTTTCCAGATAACTTCACCCATTATCATGGTGTTAATTAGCGTTGATATGTCCATGATGCCCAAATTTGTGTATCTAACATACATATAAAGAATTCTGTCCAATTTATTTTCTGTCCTCTAGAACTGCCCATTCAACTACTATCTTGACCTTTCTATTTGGCTGTCCTGATGTATCAGTTTTGACCCTTTCAATTTAAGCTCATGATCTGACCTCTATCAAAATTGTTGTTCTTGTAGTAGTCTGTGTCAGTGTATGGCAATGTTATCCATCTAGCAATTCAAACTCCCAACTAGAAGTCCTCCTTAACTCTTCTTACTCACCCCTCATAGCCACGTCATCATTGACCTACTAATTATAACTCGTAAATACCTTTCAAATACATTCTCACTATCACAACTGGGACAACATCTTTCTCGAATTACTGTAACAGCTTTCTCAGTGAGGTCACTGTATCCATTCAGTCCATGCTCAGCCTTTTTATATACCCACCCTGTAGCTAAAATAGGAAAATTGTAATTATAGTACATATCTATATTAGCTTACTATATGTGTGTGTGTGTGTGTGTGTGTGTGTGTGTGTGTATAATCTTTAAGCATCCACTTGGAATATCCCCATATCCAGAGATAATGACTAGTATCAGTTGGGAAAAGATGCTATGCCTTCACATAAAACTGCATATTTGGGAAAATAATTTATTATTGCTCTTAGGTCTTTGTAAATACATGAATGATTTTGGATCATCTGCAACATTCTACAATTTGTATTTAAAAAAAAATTTTTTTTAACATTTATTTTTGAGACAGAGAGAGACAGAGCATGAATGGGGGAGGGTCAGAGAGAGGGAGACACAGAATCCGAAATAGGCTCCAGGCTCTGAGCTGTCAGCACAGAGCCCGACGCGGGGCTCGAACTCACAGAACGTGAGATCATGACCTGAGCCGAAGTCGGCTGCCTAACCGACTGAGCCACCCAGGCGCCCCAATTTGTATTTTTAAATCAAAAACATGTCTTGGGGGGAAAAAGTTCTTAGAATTGGTCGTGTCAGTAAATAGAGAACTTGTGAGATAAGAACATAGGAAGCTATGTCAATCTTATTAGCTAATATGGAGCATTTCATCCTATATCCTAGTCTATTTGGTAAACAATCATGGACTATTAAATTACAGTTATTTCTCAGTGATAATTTTTAGCCACTTCCTAAGGATGGACAACTTATTTCTAGTTTTCTCACATATAAACAATAATAAACATCTTCCTTGGGCACACATGAGTGTTTCTATAGGCTACATACTGATACACCAAAATTGCTAGGTCATCAGGCATATGAATTTTACATCTTAAAGAAAATTATAAAATTACCCTTTGAGCAGGCATATTAAATCCCATGTGGGTGTATGTCAGTTCTTAATTTTTTATAGCTTACCCAACACCTAAAATTGACTTTTCATTTTTGGCCAAATGAAATAAATATATCATTATTTTTTTTAGTTACTTTAAACTTTTTTTGAATACGAAGAATAACCTGCCAAAGTACGTACAAAGTAAAACACCAATCACTCATTTATCACATAATAGCTACTCACATGTAGCATACAGCTAATATGGCGTATGGTCAGCATCTCAGAAGTACATCATCTCACCGTCCAATACCTGCCCTCTATAGAACCTAAAATTTGTCCTTGTTTTTCTTAAGTCTCAAATACTAGCAAGCATCCCTAAACATTTGAATTAATTTTGACCATTTTGTAATACTTATATAAATGGAATTATATAATCTATATTCTGGATCGGCTTCTTAACACTTAACTCTTTTGGGTGTATGAAATTCATATTTGTTATTGCACATGGCTATCCAAATTTTTGCTTCTCTGATATGGCCCTGCACAGATTCTCAAATGTTCTGTTGCTATTTACACATGCAGTTTATATGAGTTTTTCTAATTAGATAATTTCTCTTTTTAATAAAATGGTCTGGTCCTTCACTTTGTTGAATTTACTGGTATGTTTGGATACATTCCTGCTGCCCTATTTTGTGACTTCCATTCATTGGTTTTTTTTTCTTTTATTCCACTTTTCCTTCCTCTTTAAAAGTATTACTCTGTTTTTAATCCACTGAGTGTCTCTTTCTTGACAAAGTTAGGGATTATTAGATTTTTTAGAAAACTGATTTCTAATGTTTAAGGCAAGAATAAAGGTCTCCATCTTAAGTCTCCAAAATGATCTTTTGAAAATTCGCATCTGACCTACCTTCACATACGTTCAAGCAATACAAATACACATGTACACATACACACGTTTCTTTCTGCTGGAGATTCTTCAGTGACTGTCTTAGTTTGGGCTGTTAGAACAAATTAATATAGACTAGGTGGCTTTAAGTAACAAGCAATTTCTGGAGTCTGGGCATCTGTTATAGAGGTGCCAATATAGTCAGGTTCTTGATAAATGCTCCCTTCCTGGTTTATAACTGGCCATTTTTGGCTGTGTCCTCACATTGTAGAGAGAGCTAGCTCCCTGACTCCTAAGAAGGGCACTGATTCCGTTCATGAGGGTTGTGCCCTTATGACCTAATTACCTCCAAAAAGTAATTGTTTCTAAATACCATCACATTGGGGATTAGGGTTTCAACATATGAATTTGGGGAGACCTTAACATTTGGTTTATTGCAATGACTTTTCTTGGCATTTAGGAGAATAAATTAATACATCCTTTTAAGCCTTGGTTGGGCTGCTCTTCATCAACCTTTTAAGCCTCCTCAGGTATCACTCTCTCCTCTTTTCTCTTTGCCCTTAACTACTACTATCTGTCTTTATGGTACAAAATCCAATGCCTTTCTATATTTTCAGTGTTCCTTCAACAAATGATCTGTGAGTTTAAAATACGTTGTTGTGCCTTACCCCACCTCCACCTCAATTTTATGTTTTGCTTAGTTAACACCTGTTTTTGCTAAGAACTCACTGCAAGTATCACCTTTTCAAGGAAAAGTTGCCCTGCCTTCCCCAATCTCTTCACCATGAGATACCATGTTTTCATGAATGTGACCATTGGTTTCATGATCACCTTTACCTTTGGAATCTGAGAGTCTTGTCCAATTATGGAACTTTAAAGGAACTTCATTTCCATTTGTGGAATTAATTTAGATCATCTTAGTCCACAGAGAAACTTGGTATTAAATTATGGCAGCATTCCATATACCAAGCCTATAACTGATGAATCTTGAAGAAACCATAAAGACCCTGTTTATGAAAGGTATTCAAAAGAGAATCTTGGGTCTTTTTAAAAATCTGTTTACCTCTTTTCTTTACCCATCCACAATTAAAATGCACTTACCTGGTTTCCAAGTCCATAGCATTAGGTATCAAAAATTTTAGTGGAATAATAGATAATACAGATAGTCGCTCTTATGGTATTAAAGTCATAGCTGTGTAGGAGACAATGAGTCAAAAAAGCCCAATGCTTTGGGTCCATATGACAGAGAACAAAATGGTTATGTTACAGGAATGTGTTAAAAATCTTCTCAGTGTAACAGAAATATACCTGCTGTCTTGTACCCAAATGATTGCATGCTCTTCTGTTAGGGTTGAATCTTCTTTTTCTGAGCTCATCTACAAACAGTAGGAGCAATAAACTTTGTGAGTAGATAATGAAAGTTTAACATTCTACCCACTAGGAATCAAGCTGCAAGAGCAGTAATGCTTAGTCCTGGTCCCCAGACACTATAGTATCACTAAATAGCACTAGGAAAAGTAAAAATGTCATATTCATTACACACATGTGTACTAGCTAGCTATATTCATTTTGCTCTTGACAAACAAAAACGCTAGTTGATATTCAATTTGCTCTGAAAACAACAAACAAAACACTAGTTGATCGTAATAGTATAGCAGTTTGTAAACAAAAGTACCAGAATCCTCTATTCAAGTAAGTTTCCTTCAAAGTCCTCACTTTGAATAGTCATCATTTCGATGATGTTGTAATCTTGGGAAATAGGACTATTGTATACTATACACATATGTACAAATGTCCACTTTGAAAGAGGACTGGACATGTGGTAAAATAGGAGGTGGTTGGCTTGAAGAGGTGTGTTTTATATACAAAAGGTGTGCTAATGATTTTTCCCCTTTATATGATTTACTACCAAGTCACATTGGAACTTACGTGATAGAAGAATTAACATATTTATAAAATCAGTTTTGAGAAGTTTGTAGCATTTGTCTGTGATGGATTCTTTTTTTTTCCCTCCAAAATTGTCTGTTTTTAGCAGATTACTTAAACTTTTGGGACGAGAGTTTCTTCCATCGTAAAATGTAGTTAATATCAGTCTTATCAAAAGGTAGGGGTTGTGATAAGGACTGAGTCAGATAATATGTGACTTGATAAACTAGCAAAAGTCCTGGTTTAAAAAATGTAATCTTTATAATCCTACCATGTAAATATATGCAAACTCTTATCTGCATATAAACACACAATATATTTAGCTGAATTATCCTTGGGATGGAGTATAAAAAAGTAAAAACCAAAAAATGAGTGGTGATAACTTTCAAAAAGTCAGGAATGGGAAAAAACAGATACTAGAATAAAGATACTACCATTTGTATTTCCAGAAGTTTAACTGAAATCTGAATTTATTTTTCTCTTGTATGCTCAGAAGTATGATACAAAAATCTCCCCAGTAAATGATCTGTACTATATTTTAAATATAACTGCTCTATTGTACATCAATTAGAGCTTAGAATGCAGCTCTGAAGAAGTCACATATAGTGTTTTTCAAATGCAAAAAGTACTAATTTTGTTTTATAGAAGCAAAGAAAAGCAGAAAATGCAATGAGGTATTTTTCCATTGCTTGGTCATCTAGTAAATTTTAAACAAATAGTCTTGACCTTTACAGAATAATGCTCAGTCCACAGTAATTTATATTTCAGGGTCACACCATATATAAAAGAAATGAGATGAACACTAAAGAACCTTAAATGTTAATGTTAACCCTTATACAATTGGTGTGGCTCACAGCTCTACTCTTTAATGCTGTCCTGGACTGAGTTAAGCAGACCTAAGAATAGCCACTAGAGTAATATCAGAGACCCCAAAAAGCTCTTATAACCCCAATATCTTACGTGTATAACTTCTAGAATCTTCGATAATATCAAAATATTGATGACACCTATTAAAATAGAAAAGTACAGTTGACTCTTGAATAACATGGGTCCAAACTGCATGAGTCCACTTGTATGGGGACTTTTTTCAATAAATCAGAAAATTTTGTGTAAATTTGAAATAATTTGAGAACTGGCAAAGCACCTAGCCTGGAAATGGTAGCAACAAAGTTAGGTATTACTGCAAGAATACAATACAATATACAAAACTTATAGTGTAAGAATATAGTATATAGTACATAGAACATGGAATGCATTAGTTGACTGTTACTGGTAAGGGTTCTGGTCAGCAGGGTATTAGTTTTTGGGGGAGTCAAAGTTATATGCCAATTTTCAACTGCATGGTGGGGAGTGGTTGGTGCCTCTCACCCCCATGTTGTTCAAGGGTGAATGTGTAATGAACTATTAACACTCTACTGAATATTTCAAGGAAATAGCATTTATAATTGTTCAGGAACTGCAGAAATCAAATTGATCCCTCAGAGTTAAAGATGTTTGAAAGTAGCAGGGACACATGAAACTGGGGCTGACCCTGAAACAACTGTAGGATTAGTAGAAGGACAGGTGTATTTATGGGAGTAGAGGGGAGAGTGAACAGAGATGAAAGGATCAAATTCATATCAGTAGAGCTTAATGTAAATTTCTTCAATGAGACCTAGGAGTAGTTCATGTTCAGGAAGAAAATGATTCGCCTGATTTTAATTTCTCTTTTTCCTCTTTACCAAAACCCTCCTTAAATGAGACAAAACAGAAGTGGGGGGAGATGATGTGATTTATGCTGTAGATTACAGTACCCCTCCCTCCCCCTCCCCCCGCCCCCTCCCTCCCACTTCTCTTGCTCCACTCTGCTCTGCTATCTTCTATGCAACCTGAGAGACCTCTCCATCTCTGGCCTTCATATTGCAGTTTGAGTAATGACCCTCGGGCACCTTTGGTTGTGTTCTGCAGCTCTGATCCGCATCCCGCCCCATGCTACCCCTTACGCTGTCAACTTGATGCTCTACCTTGAACACACCGAGCCTCATCCTGATTCTGGGTGCCTGTTCCGCTAGTTGTTGGTTGTACCTGAAGAATTTTTCACCTTCTTTCCTGGATGAATTCTTTTTGTCACTCAGTTATCATCATAAATGTTTTCTTTCGAATCTCTCTATCATACTACCTTCATGAAATTCTTCAGCGGGTGCCTGGGCGGCCCAATCAGTGAACAGTCCAACATCGGCTCTGGTCATGATCTCATGGCTCATGAGTTTGCACCCCATGTTGGGCTCTGTGCTGAGAGCTCAGAGCCTGGAGCTGCTTCGGTTTTGGGTCTCCCTCTGTACCCTCCCCTGCTCATGCTCCGTCTCTCTCTCTCTCTGCCTCAGAGAGAGGCGGGCAGAGAAAGAGGAGAGAGAGAGAGAGGCGGGCAGAGAGAGAGAGAGGCGGGCAGAGAGAGAGAGAGAGAGAGAGAGAGAGGAGGGCAGAGAGAGAGAGAGAGAGAGGAGGGCAGAGAGAGAGAGAGAGGAGGGCAGAGAGAGAGAGGAGAGAGGCGGGCAGAGAGAGAGAGAGAGAGAGAGGCGGGCAGAGAGAGAGAGAGAGAGAGGCGGGCAGAGAGAGAGAGAGAGAGAGAGAGAGGCGGGCAGAGAGAGAGAGAGAGAGAGGCGGGCAGAGAGAGAGAGAGAGGAGAGAGAGAGGCGGGCAGAGAGAGA